>NC_038050.1:33765141-34411531 GCF_002211085.1 Panicum hallii
CAAATTAGTTTGATTTCAAATGGCTTTGTTTGAATGTTTGAGTATAGAAAAGAAAAGAGAAAGGGGAAGGAAGCAAACCAAACCCCATAGGCCCGCCCCAGTTACCTCTCTTCCCCTCTTCTTTTCATCCTCGGGCACTCTCTCCTCTCTCCCTTCCGCGTGGGCCGCGCCCCGGCCCACCCCCCTCTCTCAGCTGGCCACCCCGCGCGCTCCCTCCCTCTCTTCTCTCCCTAACGAGGTAGCCCCACACGTCAGCTTCTTCCCCTCCTTTCTTTCCCCCTCCCCTGTTCTTTCCTGCTGGCCGGCCACTCGGCCACTGGCCATGGCCCCGTCCCCGTTGCGCCTCTGGGCCCCTTTCCGAGCCGCACGCCAGACCCACCCCCACCTGGACCCTTCTAGAAGCCTGGCCGCGATGGGATGTGGACGAGCCGCAACGGCCGTGGAAGGTGCGGGATCCGTTGCCAGCGACCCGCACGCTAAGGCCGCTTCACCCCTTTTTCTTAGCCGCGTCCGCTCTCTCGTGCTCTCGCCCAGCCGCCACTGCTCATCCCAATCTTCCCCGTGCCCTGGCGCTCGCCGGATTTGTGCCCGAACCATCGCCGCCGGTGAGATGCCTCCGAGCAATTGCCGGCCACCGGTGTCCCTCGAGCCGTGCTGACCTTCCCATCCCCTTCACAGGAGCACCACGCGTCGATCTGTGGAGCCCAGGAGCCTGGAGCACTCCGGCGTCACCTCCCTCCGCGAGAGCCTGAGCCTTTCCGCCGCCGGTCGTCATCGTCTCCCTTCCGCTGTCGCGTTCCAGCCGGTTCTGAACTTTGGTGAGCACCACATCTCTCCCCCGAACCCTTAGCACCAGCTGTCGCGGTTTGTAGACCACCGTAGGCTCGGGAACGCGCACGCTCCGGCGAGCTCTATCGACCCGAGCCGCCCTCACCGTCGTTCTGCCCTAGCCGTGCCCAAATCCACCGCTACAACTGCCCAGATGGATTACACATGCCGCCAGCAACCTTCAGGGCTTGACCTCATCTCAGATGGAGCCCGGATGGCCAAGATCGGCCTACGCCGGCGATGCGCCGCCGCGGAGACGAGCTCCGGTGACCATCCCGCCGCCGGCCGTGCTCCTGTGAACCCCAGCCACCCGATCTGTATTCAATGCGTAGGATTAGATCACGGTTGGGATGGATCTGAGCCACGGGATCTGGATCCACCGGACGGAGTCCACGCGTACCGGTTCACCCGGGGTTTTAAATCGGAGCCGTCCGTTGTCGATCCAGCGCACCGTATTAGATCCGAGCTAAGTGAGAGTCAGGAGCGTCGGATCAAGGTCCAACGGCTGTTAGGTGCGCGTACCCCTTCGCGTAACAGATCTAATCCGAGCTGTTAGATGATGATCCAAGGGCCCAGAACAGAAGATACCGCTTCAGCCCACTTCTTTTGCTAAAGAGCCCCTGTCTTTTGAAGGAATCAACCCGCAGTACCCTCTAGTTCAAAAGTAATTACGGTTAAGTCCTGTTTTATGCTTTTAGACCCCTGAGCTTCCGGGATTTAGTGCCCGCCGTCTAGCCTAGGGTTTTTAGCCAGCTAGCCCCGGTATCTAGGGTTTATTTGCGTATAGGTCCCTCAGTTTTGTGCAGAACCCCTTAGAACCTCTAGTTTTCTTAGAAATAGGTCCCTGGATCTTTTTTCAAGCGTAGTTTTCGCGTCTTAGCTCTGTTTTAGGTGTTCTTTATATCCACGCGATCGTTGTAACGCGTAGAATAGTTCTAGGCCAGTTTTGTGTGCGGTTCTATTGTATTGGTGTACTGTTTCTTATATTTTGCTATTATTTGCATGTGTGTGCATGTGTGGCCCATGTATTGCTGTTACGATCGTGAGTAGACGTCGAGCCACCGGAGCAGTACCAGGAGCAGCCACCTTCCGAGCAGATTGAGCAGCAGCCAGGAGAGTACGAGGAAGGCAAGTATAACATGAACTTCCTATCACTTTTTAATACAATTTCATACTGCATTTTAATACTGTATGCCTATAAGGACTTTCCTAGCCACTTTATATCCTATATATATCCTTTGGGTTGCATTTTAGTTAGTTGTGCTAGGTTGCTGCGCTATAACACACTTGGTCCTTTTTAATTAAATTTGATTAATGGTTATATGCAACATAACTCTGAGAGTGGCCCTCTGTGCTGTGTGCTTGAGTGGCTCACGTCTCCTTAAAAGATATTTTGATAGAAACATGGTTTAGGGGGCAAGCATGGTGCTTAGCGCTTGGTTGGCCACTCTCCATAAGGACCGGTTCATAGAGCGACAACCTGGGACAACCGCGCAACCACAAGACTGGAATGGGACGGTCTTGACTTACTAATTTGGTCGTGTTGGTTCGGGAGTAACTTACCTGCGTGGGCAAGAGGGGTGGTAAGCTTCAATGGTCCCTGCTCCTCCGGCTTGGTCTGTGCTGTGTGTCTTGTACCCCCGGAGGTGGGCCCCATCGTCGCTGATCCAGAATCCTTAGCGGTTACACCTTACCAACGTGTGCTTTGTAACGGTCTCGTAGTGTGCTTGGTAGCCATCTCACCTAAGGAAGTGTGATGAATAACTAGCGTAGCTCACGACTTGTTGGTAAAGTTGTGCAACCTCTCGAGAGTGTAAAACTGATATATCAGCTGTGCTCACAGTCATGAGCGGCCCAGATCCTCCGTCTGATTAGTGGGGTTATCAACCTTTGATTAGGAAGATTCCCCGGGTGGTTTTGGTTTGGATGGTTCTCAGTAGTTCTTAATTAATACTGATTAATTTCTTATGCAACTTAGGTTATGGTAATTCATCCACTTATAGTAAATAGTTTTAATAAAAATTGTCAAGACTAAAAGCTAATGCAGTTGAGTCAGCTAGCCTAGAGCCTCATAGTTTGTGTTATACTTGTTGAGTACTAGTTTGTACTCACCCTTGCCTCTCTACTCTTCTGTTCTATTTCGGATATCTTCGACTGCTGCTCAGTGCCTGGCAACGTGGAGGACTACGTCAGCGGCTTCGACGACTTCTAGGCGTTTGTCTCCCAGTCGACGTCCCTGTGGCGCCCTACTCTTCATGTATCTCTTTTACGCTTCCGCAACTCTTGAACCGATTCTTTATTCGGTTGTAATAAAATAATTCATTTACGATTTATTACAATTATTATTAATGTATTTGTGATATGTGTTGTGATATCTTGATGATTCTGTTGTATATATGCGTGACTTGATCCTGGCGCATATATGATTGCTCGATTTATGTTCTTTATAAATCGAGTGTGACAGGATTGGTATCAGAGCCATATCGACTGTAGGACGAAGCCTAGATAGAATTGGACGAGTTTAGGGCTTCTTTTCTCTTGCCTTGCCTCCGCAAATCTTCAACCATCATTTTTCTGCTTCTATTCCTTGAGTCTTCAGCCCTTGATTTGCTATCCCTCCTGTCTTTTCTGAAGAAATAGCTGGAGTTGTCCGTAGACATTGGCCTGAGTCGCCTAATCTTATAAGCTATAAGTTTAGGTTGTCCCGATAAAAATACGCTAGAACGAGTAAGTTAGTCGAGTGGTGTGATAAACTTGACTAAGTTGTGAATATTGAATGTTTGTTATTATGCAAGTGTTTGATTTGGATTTTTGGTTGATTGCATAGTCTAGTAGATAAACTTGTTCATGCAAATCGACCCTAACCCAACTTGAACTTAATAATAAAAATTTGAGTTAGATCGTTGGGGGTAAAACCTATATTCCTCTCTCTCTGACATATCTTCCCAAAGTTTTATTTCCGCAGCTGCACAATATCTCGTTCTCATAAACTTCGTTTGTTGCAATCAGATGGTGAACACCAGGCGCACCGGTTCCGGTTCTGACCCGCAGGAGCAGAACCACCAGGGTACTGGTCAATCGCTGCCGATGCCGCCACCACTGACCCCGGAGCAGTTCTTCCAGCTCCAGATGCAGATGATGGCGACTCTGAACAATACTGTTCAGGCTCTGCAGCATATCCACGCTCAGCCACCGCCTCCACCGCCACCTCAGCCTCGTGATCGGTGTGCGGATTTCCTGAGAGGTCACCCTCCGACCTTCTCTCATGCCACGGACCCACTCCAGGCGGACGACTGGCTTCGTTCGGTGGAGCGCCAGTTGGTTGTTGCGCAGTGCGACGACCGAGAGAGGGTTCTGTACGCAGCAAGGCAGCTGCGTGGTTCCGCTCTCGACTGGTGGGAGTCCTACCCGGCCCAGGACCGCGACTCTCTCAACTGGGTCCAGTTCCGTGAGCGCTTCAGGAACCATCACATTCCTGAGGGCATAATGAAGATGAAGCAGAAGGAGTTCCGTGCCCTTAAGCAGGTAAATTTGAATGGAATTCTCCGCAATTTCTTTTGGGCTTGATCTATCCTTGACCTCTTTTGTAAGCT
Source organism: Panicum hallii (assembly GCF_002211085.1). Classification (NCBI taxonomy): domain Eukaryota; kingdom Viridiplantae; phylum Streptophyta; class Magnoliopsida; order Poales; family Poaceae; genus Panicum; species Panicum hallii. Next base: position 33,769,563 of record NC_038050.1, read on the forward strand.
TGACATATTGAACGATTTCTACCCTTGTTATCTGTGTTCGTTATTTCAGGGATCGATGATGGTGACGGAGTACCGTGACCGTTTCCTTCAGCTTGCCCGCTACGCCCCTGCTGACGTCGCTCGTGATAGCGACAAGCAGGAGTACTTCAAGGAGGGACTGGACGATCACATCCAGTATGCGCTGCTGAACCACCGCTTCGACAACTTCAACCAGCTGGTTGATGCTGCCCTCAACACCGAGCGTAAGCGCCGGGAGATTGAGGATAAGAAGAGGAAGATAGCTCCATCCTCTTCGGGCAGCAACACTCGTCCCCGCTATCAGCATCCACAAGAGCAGCAGAGGCCGCCCCAGCAGTACCAGCAGCGGCAGCAGTACCCGCCTCGTCCTCAGCAGCAGCAGCAGCAGGCGGGACAGGGTCAGAGGCTTCCAGCGCCTCCGGCTCCACCAGCTCAGAGGCAGGGAGCGCCCACTCCTCCTCCTGGGCAGCAGGCCGCTGCACTTCCGCGAGTGTGCTTCCACTGCGGCGAGCCGGGGCACTACGCCAACGTCTGCCCCCGGAAGGCACAGTCAGGACAGCAGGGGCATGCAGCACCGCCCAAGGCCCCAGCTCAGGGCAGGGTGAACCACGTGACGGCCAAGTTAGCGGCCGATGCTCCTAACATGGTCATTGGTACGTTCATGGTTAATGCTCACCCTGCTACAGTGCTTTTTGATACTGGTGCTACGCATTCTTTCATCACCCAGTCTTTTGTTGAGCATCATGGTATTCCTACTAGCACATTAAAGAGGTGCATGTTAGTATCTTCACCGGGAGGACAGTTGAGGTCTCATGTCTTCTGTCCCAGAGTCAGTGTGGCCATAAGGGGGGTAGATTTCAGTGCAAATCTGATGGTGCTAGACACCAAGGGTATTGATGTGATCCTCAGGATGGAGACTCTCGCTAAGTGGGGAGTCCGGATAGATTGTGCTCAGAGGACTGTTCTTCTGTCAGCACCGGATGGTCAGGAGGTCACTGTTGGAGCTACAGAGCCTTCTGGATTTCTTCATCAGATGGAGGCTAGACCCACGGAAGGTATTCGTGTGGTGTCTGAATTCCCGGATGTCTTTCCGGATGATTTGCCAGGTATGCCGCCTGATCGCGACATTGAGTTTTCTATTGATCTCTTGCCTGGCACAGCTCCTATTGCTAAGAGGCCCTATCGTATGGCACCGGTTGAGCATGAGGAAGTTAAGAAGACTGTCGACGAGTTGCTAGCCAAGGGCTATATCCATCGCAGTTTCTCTCCTTGGGCTTTTCCTGTATTGCTCGTAGAGAAGAAGGATGGCGCGAAGAGGATGTGCGTCGATTATCGGGATCTGAATGCAGTCACCATCAATAACAAGCATCCATTGCCTCGTATTGAGGATCTTTTCAATCAGCTTCAGGGTGCTTGTGTGTTCTCGAAGATTGATCTGCGTTCGCGTTATCATCAGCTGAAGATTCGTTCTGAGGATATTCCGAAGACGGGTCATGTCCTTTGGCTTGACCAATGCTCCGGCTTTCTTCATGCATCTGATGAATATGGTTTTCATGGATTATCTGGACACCTTTGTGGTGATATTCATCGATGATATCCTGATATATTCCAAGTCAGAAGCAGAGCATGAGAAGCATCTGAGGCTTGTGTTGCAGAGGCTCAGAGAGCACAAGTTGTATGCCAAGCTCAGCAAGTGTGAGTTCTGGATTGACGAGGTTCCATTCCTCGGTCATGTTATCTCCAAGGGAGGTATTGCTGTGGACCCCGGAAAGGTGAAGGATGTGCTTGACTGGGTTGTACCGCAGATAGTAAAGGAAGTCCGCTCTTTTCTGGGCTTAGCAGGTTACTATCGGAGGTTCATCGAGAATTTCTCCAAGATTGCGAAGCCTTTGACTTCCTTGCTGGAGAAGGGTGTGGATTTCTTTTGGACTGATGAGCGTCAGAAGGCCTTCGAGGAGCTGAAGAAGAGGTTGACTACGGCGCCAGTCCTTACTCTGCCAGACCAGAGCAAGAGGTTCACAGTGTATTGTGATGCTTCGAGGGATGGTCTTGGTTGCGTTCTGATGTAGGAGGGCAGAGTGATAGCTTATGCCTCGCGGCAGTTGCGCCGGCACGAGCTGAATTATCCCACTCATGATTTGGAGTTAGCCGCAGTTGTGCATGCTCTGAAGATATGGAGGCATTACTTGTTTGGGCAAAGGTGTGACATTTACACCGATCACAAGAGCCTCAAGTATATTTTCACTCAGAGTGAGCTGAACATGCGGCAAAAAAGATGGCTAGAGTTGGTCAAGGATTATGACCTGGAGATTCACTATCATCCGGGCAAGGCCAATGTTGTCGCAGATGCTCTGAGCAGAAAGGGCTATGTTAACATAGCCGTGGCTTTTCAGATGCCTCAGGAGCTATGCGAGGAGTTTGAGCAGCTGAGTCTGGGTTTCTTGCATCATACCTCGAGTGCAGCATTCGAGGCAGAACCCACTCTAGAGGCAGAGATCAGGCAGCATCAGAAGGATGATAAGAAGCTGCAGGAGATCCGTGACCTGATCAAGATTGGCAAAGCACCTCATTTCAGAGAGGATGATCAGGGTACCTTGTGGTACAAGGGTCGTATATGTGTACCGGATGTAGCAGACCTCAGGAAGTTGATTCTGAGTGAGGCTCATGATACAGCATATTCTATCCACCCAGGCAGTACGAAGATGTATTACGACCTGAAGGAACGATTCTGGTGGTATGGAATGAAACGTTCAGTTGCGGAGTACGTGGCTATCTGCGACACTTGTCAGCGTGTCAAGGCAGAGCATCAGAGGCCAGCAGGGTTATTGCAGCCGTTGAAGATTCCAGAGTGGAAATGGGAGGAGATCACTATGGATTTCATCATTGGCTTGCCTCGTACTCAGAAAGGGTACAACTCCATATGGGTAGTAGTGGACCGGTTGACGAAGGTTGCTCACTTCATTCCGGTGAATACTACTTACTCCGGTGCTAGACTCGCAGAGTTGTACATCTCCAGGATCGTCTGTTTGCATGGTGTTCCAAAGAAGATCATATCTGACCGAGGATCTCAGTTCACTTCATGGTTCTGGGAGCAGTTGCATGATTCGTTGGATACGAAGCTGCGTTTCAGCACTGCTTATCATCCTCAGACAGATGGGCAAACAGAGAGAACCAACCAAGTGTTGGAGGATATGCTTCGAGCCTGTGCTATTCAGTATGGTACCAGCTGGGATAAATGCCTGCCGTATGCAGAGTTTTCATACAACAGCAGTTATCAGGCCAGTCTGAAGAAGTCTCCTTTCGAGGCCCTGTATGGTCGGAAGTGCAGGACTCCGCTGTATTGGGATCAGATTGGTGAGAGGCAGGTATTCGGCCCGGATATTGTTGAGGAGGCTGAACAGCTGGTGCAGCAGGTGCGCGAGAATCTGAGGGTCGCTCAGACTCGTCAGAAGAGCTACGCGGATGTGCGTCGTCGAGATCTGACCTTTGCAGTGGGTGATCATGTATATCTGAAGGTCTCGCCGATGAGAGGAATCCGCAGGTTTAATGTGAGAGGGAAGCTAGCCCCTCGATACATTGGCCCGTTCAAGGTGTTAGAATGGAAAGGTGAGGTAGCATATCGTTTGAAGTTACCTCTCAATCTCTCAGGAGTGCACGATGTGTTTCACGTGTCTCAGCTAAAGAAGTGCTTGAGGGTGCCAGAAGAGCAAGCACCGATAGAAGGGTTGGATGTGCAGGAGGATCTGACCTACATTGAGCATCCGGTGAAGATTTTGGAGACATCCGAGAGAGTTACCCGGAACAAAAAGATCGAGATGTGCCGTGTTCAGTGGAGTCATCACACGGAGGACGAAGCTACCTGGGAGCAAGAAGATGAGCTAAGGAAGGCATATCCCGATCTCTTTGCTAGCTAGCCTATCCGAATCTCGGGACGAGATTCCTGTAAGGTAATTTCCTTAAATTTTAATGAATTTATTTTGACTCAAATAAAATTTTTAGGGTTTTTCTCCAATTTTGTGGCATTTAAAGTAATTTTATAACACAAGAACATAAAATTTATTATAAGGTCAACATGTTTGTGCATTCATGCTGGGGCATTATTTTTCTTGTGTTGAGTGTATAGGATTGGAATTCAAATTAGTTTGATTTCCAATGGCTTTGTTTGAATGTTTGAGTATAGAAAAGAAAAGAGAAAGGGGAAGGAAGCAAACCAAACCCCATAGGCCCGGCCCAGTTACCTCTCTTCCCCTCTTCTTTTCCGCCTCGGGCACTCTCTCCTCTCTCCCTTCCGCGTGGGCCGCGCCCCGGCCCACCCCCCTCTCTCAGCTGGCCACCCCGCGCGCTCCCTCCCTCTCTTCTCTCCCTGACGAGGTAGCCCCACACGTCAGCTTCTTCCCCTCCTTTCTTTCCCCCTCCCCTGTTCTTCCCCGCCGGCCGGCCGCTCGGCCACTGGCCGTGGCCCCGTCCCCGTTGCGCCTCTGGGCCCCTTTCCGAGCCGCACGCCAGACCCAACCCCACCTGGACCCTTCTAGAAGCCTGGCCGCGATGGGATGTGGATGAGCCGCAACGGCCGCGGAAGGTGCGGGATCCGTTGCCAGCGACCCGCACGCCAAGGCCGCTTCACCCCTTTTTCTTAGCCGCGTCCGATCTCTCGTGCTCTCGCCCAGCCGCCACTGCTCATCCCAATCTTCCCCGTGCCCTGGCGCTCGCCGGATTTGTGCCCGAACCATCGCCGCCGGTGAGACGCCTCCGAGCAATTGCCGGCCACCGGTGTCCCTCGAGCCGTGCTGACCTTCCCATCCCCTTCACAGGAGCACCACGCGTCGATCTGTGGAGCCTAGGAGCTTGGAGCACCCCGGCGTCACCTCCCTTCGCGAGAGCCCGAGCCTTTCCGCCGCCGGTCGTCGTCGTCTCCCTTCCGCTGTCGCGTTCCAGCCGGTTCTGAACTTTGGTGAGCACCACATCTCTCCCCCGAACCCTTAGCACCAGCTGTCGCGGTTTGTAGACCACCGTAGGCTCGGGAACGCGCACGATTCGGCGAGCTCTACCGACCCGAGCCGCCCTCACCGTCGTTCTGCCCTAGCCGTGCCCAAATCCACCGCTACAACTGCCCAGATGGATTACACATGCCGCCAGCAACCTTCAGGGCTTGACCTCGTCTCAGATGGAGCCCGGATGGCCAAGATCGGCCTACGCCGGCGATGCGCCGCCGCGGAGACGAGCTCCGGTGACCATCCCGCCGCCGGCCGTGCTCCTGTGAACCCCAGCCACCCGATCTGTATTCAACGCGTAGGATTAGATCACGGTTGGGATGGATCTGAGCCACGGAATCTGGATCCAACGGACGGAGTCCACGCGTACCGGTTCACCCGGAGTTTTAAATCGGAGCCGTCCGTTGTCGATCCAGCGCACCGTATTAGATCCGAGCTAAGTGAGAGTCAGGAGCGTCGGATCAAGGTCCAACGGCTGTTAGGTGCGCGTACCCCTTCGCGTAACAGATCTAATCCGAGCCGTTAGATGACGATCCAAGGGCCCAGAACAGAAGATACCGCTTCAGCCCGCTTCTTTTGCTAAAGAGCCCCTGTCTTTTGAAGGAATCAACCCACAGTACCCTCTAGTTCAAAAGTAATTACGGTTAAGTCCTGTTTTATGCTTTTAGACCCCTGAGCTTTCGGGATTTAGTGCCCGCCGTCCAGCCTAGGGTTTTTAGCCAGCTAGCCCCGGTATCTAGGGTTTATTTGCGTATAGGTCCCTCGGTTTTGCGCAGAACCCCTGAGAACCTCTAGTTTTCTTACAAATAGGTCCCTGGATCTTGTTTCAAGCGTAGTTTTCGCGTCTTAGCTCCGTTTTAGGTGTTCTTTATATCCACGCGATTGTTGTAACGCATAGAATAGTTCTAGGCCAGTTTTGTGTGCGGTTCTATTGTATTGGTGTACTGTTTCTTATATTTTGCTATTATTTGCATGTGTGTGCATGTGTGGCCCATGTATTGGTGTTACGATCGTGAGTAGACGTCGAGCCACCGGAGCAGTACCAGGAGCAGCCACCTTCCGAGCAGATTGAGCAGCAGCCGGGAGAGTACGAGGAAGGCAAGTATAACATGAACTTCCTATCACTTTTTAATACAATTTCATATTGTATTTTAATACTGTATGCCGATAAGGACTTTCCTAGCCACTTTATATCCTATATATATATCCTTTGGGTTGCATTTTGGTTAGTTGTGCTAGGTTGCTGCGCTATAACACACTTGGTTCTTTTTAATTAAATTTGATTAATGGTTATATGCAACATAACTCTGAGAGTGGCCCTCTGTGCTGTGTGCTTGAGTGGCTCACGTCTCCTTAAAAGATATTTTGATAGAAACATGGTTTAGGGGGCCAGCACGGTGCTTAGTGCTTGGTTGGCCACTCTCCATAAGGACCGGTTCATAGAGCGACAACCTGGGACAACCGCGCAACCACAAGACTGGAATGGGACGGTCTTGACTTACTAATTTGGTCGTGTTGGTTCGGGAGTAACTTACCTGCGTGGCCAAGAGGGGTGGTAAGCTTCAATGGTCCCTGCTCCTCCGGCTTGGTCTGTGCTGTGTGTCTTGTACCCCCGGAGGTGGGCCCCATCGTCGCTGATCCAGAATCCTTAGCGGTTACACCTTACCAACGTGTCCTTTGTAACGGTCTCGTAGTGTGCTTGCTAGCCATCTCACCTAAGGAAGTGTGATGAATAACTAGCGTAGCTCACGACTTGTGGGTAAAGTTGTGCAACCTCTCGAGAGTGTAAAACTGATATATCAGCTGTGCTCACAGTCATGAGCGGCCCAGATCCTCCGTCTGATTAGTGGGGTTATCAACCTTTGATTAGGGAGATTCCCCAGGTGGTTTTGGTTTGGATGGTTCTCAGTAGTTCTTAATTAATACTGATTAATTTCTTATGCAACTTGGGTTATGGTAATTCATCCACTTATAGTAAATAGTTTTAATAAAAATTGTCAAGACTAAAAGCTAATGCAGTTGAGTCAGCTAACCTAGAGCCTCATAGTTTGTGTTATACTTGTTGAGTACTAGTTTGTACTCACCCTTGCCTCTCTACTCTTCTGTTCTATTTCGGATATCTTCGACTGCTGCTCAGTGCCTGGCAACGTGGAGGACTACGTCAGCGGCTTCGACGACTTCTAGGCGTTTGTCTCCCAGTCGACGTCCCTGTGGCGCCCTACTCTTCATGTATCTCTTTTACGCTTCCGCAACTCTTGAATCGATTCTTTATTCGGTTGTAATAAAATAATTCATTTACGATTTATTACAATTATTATTAATGTATTCGTGATATGTGTTGTGATATCTTGATGATTCTGTTGTATATATGCGTGACTTGATCCTGGCGCATATATGATTGCTCGATTTATGTTCTTTATAAATCGAGTGTGACAGGACTGGTATCAGAGCCATATCGACTGTAGGACGAAGCCTAGATAGAATTGGACGAGTTTAGGGCTTCTTTTCTCTTGCCTTGCCTCCGCAAATCTTCAACCATCATTTTTCTGCTTCTATTCCTTGAGTCTTCAGCCCTTGATTTGCTATCCCTCCTGTCTTTTCTGAAGAAATAGCTGGAGTTGTCCGTAGACATTGGCCTGAGTCGCCTAATCTTATAAGCTATAAGTTTAGGTTGTCCCGATAAAAATACGCTAGAATGAGTAAGTTAGTCGAGTAGTGTGATAAACTCGACTAAGTTGTGAATATTGAATGTTTGTTATTATGCAAGTGTTTGATTTGGATTTTTGGTTGATTGCATAGTCTAGTAGATAAACTTGTTCATGCAAATCGACCCTAACCCAACTTGAACTAAATAATAAAAATTTGAGTTAGATCGTTGGGGGTAAAACCTATATTCCTCTCTCTCTGACATATCTTCCCGAAGTTTTATTTTCGCAGCTGCACAATATTTCGTTCTCATAAACTTCGTTTGTTGCAATCAGATGGTGAACACCAGGCGCACTGGTTCTGGTTCTGACCCGCAGGAGCAGAACCACCAGGGTACTGGTCAATCGCTGCCGATGCCGCCACCACTGACCCCGGAGCAGTTCTTCCAGCTCCAGATGCAGATGATGGCGACTCTGAACAATACTGTTCAGGCTCTGCAGCATATCCACGCTCAGCCACCGCCTCCACCGCCACCTCAGCCTCGTGATCGGCGTGCGGATTTCCTGAGAGGTCACCCTCCGACCTTCTCTCATGCCACGGACCCACTCCAGGCGGACGACTGGCTTCGTTCGGTGGAGCGCCAGTTGGTTGTTGCGCAGTGCGACGACCGGGAGAGGGTTCTGTACGCAGCAGGGCAGCTGCGTGGTTCCGCTCTCGACTGGTGGGAGTCCTACCCGGCCCAGGACCACGACTCTCTCAACTGGGTCCAGTTCCGTGAGCACTTCAGGAACCATCACATTCCTGAGGGCATAATGAAGATGAAGCAGAAGGAGTTCCGTGCCCTTAAGCAGGTAAATTTGAATGGAATTCTCCGCAATTTCTTTTGAGCTTGATCTATCCTTGACCTCTTTCGTAAGCTTGACATATTGAATGATTTCTACCCTTGTTATCTGTGTTCGTTATTTCAGGGATCGATGATGGTGACGGAGTACCGTGACCGTTTCCTTCAGCTTGCCCGCTACGCCCCTGCTGACGTCGCTCGTGATAGCGACAAGCAGGAGTACTTCAAGGAGTGACTGGACGATCACATCCAGTATGCGCTGCTGAACCACCGCTTCGACAACTTCAACCAGCTGGTTGATGCTGCCCTCAACACCGAGCGTAAGCGCCGGGAGATTGAGGATAAGAAGAGGAAGATAGCTCCATCCTCTTCGGGCAGCAACACTCGTCCCCGCTATCAGCATCCACAGCAGCAGCAGAGGCCGCCCCAGCAGTACCAGCAGCGGCAGCAGTACCCGCCTCGTCCTCAGCAGCAGCAGCAGCAGGCGGGACAGGGTCAGAGGCTTCCAGCGCCTCCGGCTCCACCAGCTCAGAGGCAGGGAGCGCCCACTCCTCCTCCTGGGCAGCAGGCCGCTGCACTTCCGCGAGTGTGCTTCCACTGCGGCGAGCCGGGGCACTACGCCAACGTCTGCCCCCGGAAGGCACAGTCAGGACAGTAGGGGCATGCAGCACCACCCAAGGCCCCAGCTCAGGGCAGGGTGAACCACGTGACGGCCAAGTCAGCGGCCGATGCTCCTAACATGGTCATTGGTACGTTCATGGTTAATGCTCACCCTGCTACAGTGCTTTTTGATACTGGTGCTACGCATTCTTTCATCACCCAGTCTTTTGTTGAGCATCATGGTATTCCTACTAGCACATTAAAGAGGTGCATGTTAGTATCTTCACCGGGAGGACAGTTGAGGTCTCATGTCTTCTGTCCCAGAGTCAGTGTGGCCATAAGGGGGGTAGATTTCAGTGCAAATCTGATGGTGCTAGACACCAAGGGTATTGATGTGATCCTCGGGTTGGAGACTCTCGCTAAGTGGGGAGTCCGGATAGATTGTGCTCAGAGGACTGTTCTTCTGTCAGCACCGGATGGTCAGGAGGTCACTGTTGGAGCTACAGAGCCTTCTGGATTTCTTCATCAGATGGAGGCTAGACCCACGGAAGGTATTCGTGTGGTGTCTGAATTCCCGGATGTCTTTCCGGATGATTTGCCAGGTATGCTGCCTGATCGCGACATTGAGTTTCTATTGATCTCTTGCCTGGCACAGCTCCTATTGCTAAGAGGCCCTATCGTATGGCACCGGTTGAGCATGAGGAAGTTAAGAAGACTTTCGACGAGTTGCTAGCCAAGGGCTATATCCGTCGTAGTTTCTCTGCTTGGGCTTTTCCTGTATTGCTCGTAGAGAAGAAGGATGGCGCGAAGAGGATGTGCGTCGATTATCGGGATCTGAATGCAGTCACCATCAAGAACAAGCATCCATTGCCCCGTATTGAGGATCTTTTCGATCAGCTTCAGGGTGCTTGTGTTGCAGAGCCTCAGAGAGCACAAGCCGTATGCCAAGCTCAGCAAGTGCGAATTCTGGATTGACGAGGTTCCATTCCTCGGTCATGTCATATCCAAGGGAGGTATTGCTGTGGACCCCGAAAAGGTGAAGGATGTGCTTGACTGGGTGGTACTGCAGACGGTGAAGGAAGTCCGCTCTTTTCTGGGCTTAGCAGGATATTATCGGAGGTTCATTGAGAATTTCTCCAAGATTGCGAAGCCTTTGACTTCCTTGCTGGAGAAGGGTGTGGATTTCTTTTGGACTGATGAGCATCAGAAGGCCTTCGAGGAGCTGAAGAAGAGGTTGACTACGGCGCCAGTCCTTACTCTGCCAGACCAGAGCAAGAGGTTCACAGTGTATTGTGATGCTTCGAGGGATGGTCTTGGTTGCGTCCTGATGCAGGAGGGCAGAGTGATAGCTTATGCCTCGCGGCAGTTGCGCCGGCACGAGCTGAATTATCCCACTCATGATCTGGAGTTAGCCGCAGTTGTGCATGCTCTGAAGATATGGAGGCATTACTTGTTTGGGCAGAGGTGTGATATTTACACCGATCACAAGAGCCTCAAGTATATTTTCACTCAGAATGAGCTGAACATGCGGCAGAGAAAATGGCTAGAGTTGGTCAAGGATTATGACCTGGAGATTCACTACCATCCGGGCAAGGCCAATGTTGTAGCAGATGCTCTAAGCAGGAAGAGCTATGTTAACATGGGAGTTTGAGCAGATGAGTCTGGGTTTCTTGCATCACACCTCGAGTGCATCATTCGAGGCAGAACCCACTCTAGAGGCGGAGATCAGGCAGCATCAGAAGGATGATAAGAAGCTGCAGGAGATCCATGAATTGCTCAAGATTGGCAAAGCACCTCATTTCAGAGAGGATGATCAGGGTGCCTTGTGGTACAAGGGCCGGATATGCGTGCCAGATGTGAAGGATCTTAGGAAGCTGATCTTGAGTGAGGCTCATGATACGGCGTATTCCATTCATCCAGGCAGCAAGAAGATGTATTATGACCTCAAGGAACGATTCTGGTGGTATGGAATGAAGCATTCCGTTGCGGAGTACGTGGCTATCTGTAACACTTGTCAGCGTGTCAAGGCAGAGCATCAAAGGCCAGCAGGTCTATTGCAGCCATTGAAGATTCCAGAGTGGAAATGGGAGAAGATCACCATGGACTTCATTGTTGGCTTGCCTCGTACTCAGAAAAGGTACAACTCCATATGGGTAGTAGTGGACCAGTTGATGAAGGTTGCCCACTTCCTTCCGGTGAACACTACTTACTCTGGCACTAGACTCGCAGAGTTGTACATCTCCAGGATTGTCTGTCTGCATGGAGTTCCGAAGAAGATCATATCTGACAGAGGATCTCAGTTCACTTCACGATTCTGGGAGCAGTTGCATGATTCGTTGGATACGAAGCTGCATTTCAGTACCGCTTATCACCCTCAGACAGATGGGCAGACAGAGAGGACTAACCAAGTATTGGAGGATATGCTTCGAGCTTGCGCTATTTAGTACGGTACCAGCTGGGATAAATGCCTGCCGTATGCGGAGTTTTCGTATAACAACAGCTATCAGGCCAGTCTGAAGAAATCTCCTTTCGAGGCTCTGTATGGTCGGAAGTGCAGGACTCTGCTGTATTGGGATCAGATTGGTGAGAGGCAGGTGTTTGATCTGGATATTGTTGAAGAGGCATACCGCTTGGAGTTGCCTCCCAACCTCTTAGGAGTGCACGATGTGTTTCATGTATCCCAGCTGAAGAAGTGCCTGAGAGTGCCGGAATAGCAAGCACTATTGGAAGGGTTGGAAGTACAGGAGGATCTGACCTACACCGAGCATCCAGTGAAGATTCTGGAGACGTCTGAGAGAGTTACTAGGAACAAGAAGATCAAGATGTGCCGTGTTCAGTGGAGTCATCACATCTAGGAGGAGGCTACCTGGGAGCGAGAGGATGAGCTGAAGAAGACATACCCCAATCTCTTTGCTAGCTAGCCTATCTGAATCTCGGGACGAGATTCCTGTAAGGGGGGTAGGTTTGTAACACCCTAAGGTAGAATTTTGAGATGTATAATGAATTTAATTGGGCTCCAGTAATTTTCTAAGGATTTATTTTGCCTAGCTTGCATTTATTTATAATTTAATTCACAAAGAATTAAAATTTATTTTAGGTTCAACATGTTTGTGCATTCATGCTGGTGCATAAGTTTTATTTGGTTGAGTGCATAGGAGTTGAATTCAAATAGAATCGAGTTGGTTTGAAAAAGAAAAGGGAGGAAACAGGAAAGTAGGTCAGTCATTCCTTCTTTTCTCTCAATCATTTCTTCTTTTCTCAGTCATTTCCATTGCTCTCTCTTCTGGTAGTCCGGTCCCACCTGTCGGTGACCATCTCTTTCCTTCCCTTCTTCTTCCTCACGCCGGCTCCCTCTGTTCTGCCCTACCGTGCCATCGCTGCACGTGGCCCCGCTCCACCCCGTACCCGAACACGAGCCCATCAGCCAGTCTCCCGTGCGCGCCCTCCTTCCAGAAGCTTCTTTCCCTGAGCCGAATCGCGCAGGGCGGTTGCATGATCCGCTTCTCCCGCGTGGATCACGACCGCAATCCCCACCGGGGCACGCACGCCCAAACCACCAGCCTCTTCCTTAATTGACCCCTGTAGCCCTTCCCTTAAACCCTCCTTATGCCCTACCGCCGCACTGCAGCCGCCCCGAATCCCCAGCACCACCGGCATCTTGCTCTGCCGTGCAGCACCTCTGCTCCGTCGTGGGCCGGCCGCTCCGGTGCATCCTAGCTCCGGCCAAGGCTCGCAGTAGCTTCGCCGTCCCGCCAGGAAGCTCCCCGAGGCTTCCACTCTCGACCCCGAGCCCTGCCCGCGCCGGAATCAAGCCCGAGGACCGCAGCCGGTATCCCGCTCCGCCCTTGCGATTCCTCACCGCCGGTGATCCCCGGACCTCCCTAACCCCCGTAGGACCTTCGCAGGATCTCCACGAGTCGACCCACGATGACCAGAAGCCCGGAGCGCCTCTGCATCGACCTTCCCGCGAGGCCCGACCCATCTCCGCCGCCGGCCATTGTCGACGGTCACCCTCCACCGTACCCCAACCCACCTCAAGCCCTCGGTGAGCACCACATCATCCTCCTGGTCATCTTGCGCTAGATGTCATGGACCAAGGCTCGCTCTTGAGCTGGAACGCGTGCGCCGGCGATGCGCCGCTGTGCCGATCCACCCCCGTCGTCGTGCGCGCCGCCTGAGACCTCCCCGAGCCCCGCAGTAACCCTAGGTGGATTACCCATGTCGCGTAGGCCATCCCAGACCCAAGCTCGAGTAGTTTTGACCCTCGGAGCATCGGATTTGAGGAGCTCCAGCGAGCCCGAGCCGCGCGCCGCCACGGGAGTCAAATTCCGGCGACCGCCCCGCCGTCTCCGCGAGCCCAACCAGATCGGACCGGTCCGATCCAGATCGGACCGTCCGGACCCCCGCCGTGCCGACCGGACCGTCCGAACTAGATTGGGTCCGAATCGTTTAATCCAGATCCGACGGCCCAGATTAGAAGATACCCCTTCAGCTGTGGCAGTTTTGTTAAAGAGCCCCTGAGCTTCCTTAGAATCAACCCGCAGTCCACCTCCGTTCAAAGATAATTCCAGTTAAGCCCTGTTTTTGCACCGAAGCCCCTGAGCTTTCCAGAAATAGGGTCCGCCATCCCTGGAGCGTAGTTCTACACGTTAGACCCTGTGTCTATAATTTAATTACATCTAAGTCCCTAGTTTTTGCCCAGAAACACCCTGGAAGTTCTGTTTTCTCGCAGAAAAGCCCCTGGACCTTGTTTTAGCTCTAGATTCCGCGTCTTAGCTCTGTTTTAGGTGGTTTTTGCGCTCACGCGATCGTTGTAATGCGTAGAACAGTTCTATCATAGTTTTATGTGCTGTTTTCATGTAATGTTGTACTGTTTCTTATCTTTTGTCCTTGTTTGCATGTATGTGTATGTGCTGGACCATGTTTTGGCATTGCGATCGTGAGTAGACGCTGAGCCTTTGGATGAGTACCAGGAGCCCCTTTCTACAGAGCAGTTTGAGCAGCAGCAGGAGAACTTTGAGGAAGGCAAGTATAACATGAACATCCTATCACTTTTAAATACAACTCCATACTGCATTTTAATACTGTATGCCTATAAGGATTTAATACAACTCCATACTCCACTTTTATCCTTTATATAAATACCTTGGGTTGCATTTTGGTTAGTTGTGCTAGGTGCTACGCTCTCACATATTATGGTCCTTTTTAATTAAATTTGATTAATGGTATATGCAACTTGATCCTGAGAGTGGCCCTCTGTGCTGTGTGCTTGAGCGGCTCACGTCTCCTTAAAATATGTTTTGTTAGAAACATGGTTTAGGGGGCCAGCACGGTGCTTAGTGCTTGGTTGGCTACTCTCCATAAGGACCAGTTCATAGAGCGACAACCTGAGACAACCGCGCAACCACAAGACTGGAATGGGACGGTCTTGACCTACTAATTAGGTCATTTTGGTTTGGGAGTAACTTACCTGCGGGGCAAGAGGGGTGGTAAGCTTCAATGGTCCCTGCTCCTCCGGCTTAGTCTGTGCTGTGTGTCTTGTACCCCCGGAGGTGGGCCCCATCGTCGCTGATCCAGAAACCTTAGGGGTTACACCTTACTAGCGTGATCCTTTGTAAAGGTCTCGTAGTGCGCTTGCTAGTCATCTCACCTAAGGAAGTGTGATGAACAACTAGCGTAGCTCACGACTTGTGGGTAAAGTTGTGCAACCTCTTGAGAGTGTAAAACTGATATATCAGCTGTGCTCACAGTCTTGAGCGGCCCAGATCCTCCGTCTGATTAGTGGGGGTTATCCTTTGGTGGTTTGGTTTGGTTCTCAGTAGTTTTTAATTAACTTTGATTAATTTATTATCTAACTTGGGTCTATGGTAATTCATCCACTTATAGTAATTAGCTCTAATAAAATTTTGCCAAGACTAAAAGCTACTGCAGTTGAGTCAGCTAACTTTAGAGCCTCATAATTCGTGTTATACTTGTTGAGTACAAGTTGTGTACTCATACTTGCCTTCTCTACTCTTCTGTTCTCTCTGGGACATCTTCGACTGCTGCTCAGTACCAGGCGACATGGAGGACTTCATCAGCGGACTCGATGATTTCTAGGCGTTGTCTCCCAGCCGACGTCCCTGTGGCGCCCTATTCTTCATGTATTTATTTTACGCTTCCGCATTCCTTGAACTAATTCTTGATTCAGTTGTAATAAAGATATTCATTTATAATTTATACGCTTTATTTCGAGATGCGTGTTGTGATATCTTGATGATTCTGTTGTATATATGCATGACTTGATCCTAGCGCATATATGATTGCTCGATTTATGTTCTTTATAAATCGGGTGTGACACCAACAGTCTTACTCTTAAGCGAATAAATAAACGTTTATAACTAGCAGCGGACCTCAACTTCACAGGCAGATGACTGGGAGACATACGCCTAGTATTCTTCAAAATCTTCGGGGAACTCCGGACAATTATCTTATTCTGGGCAGCATTGGTTTTAATAAAGCAAGAATGAGTACACTTATGGTTGGTATTCAGCAAGTAGAGTAAATTATATGACATGCAAGGTTGTAATTAAGGAAAAGCTGACATGGTTTGACTGCGATAAGCATTTTTAGTTGATCAAGTTTTATTAAGCAAGCATTAACTAATTTTAAGTATATACCAACCATTAAATAAATAGAAGATATAAGATAACAACAATAAATAAATAAAGAACATCAATTTAGATCATCTTTAAGTTCAATTATCATGTGAGGGTCCAAGCCGCTCTTAATCGTGAGCACGGCTGATATATCAGTTTTCACTCTGCAGAGGTTGTACACTTTACCCACGATTCGTGTTTCCCTTGATGTCCGGATTTGCAAGGCCCTTAAACACTTCCAAGGTGAGTGGCAGGGATTCACTATGAGGCCTTTACAAAGATTCTCTAACTTGCAACGGTCCACTAAGGTTTCAGGCCGCAGTGGTTATAACCCTCCCTAATGAGGAAGATGCCTTATCCAGGATCATATCTACGCTTCAAGAGGACCGAGCTATACCCCATCAACGCACTCCCTTCTTGCCCTTTCGGTTAGACTATTACAAGCTAAAGTTTCTAATTAATTAGTCAAGAACAGAGCCATGTAGTATTTTGGTTGCACTATTTTCCTGGGTGGTTCTCCATGTTCCAATTAATGCAATGATCTTAATTATTACCATAAGAGTATCCTAGAACATGAGTAAACCAATGTAGCATAATTTTCAGGTTATCCAACCAAGTTCTAAGTAATAGCAACTAGCGTAGCTACAACTTAAATATAATAACCCAGGTTTAATCAAGGAAGTTCAAAGGAAACTAGGCATATCCTTAGTTTGGGATCCATCATATTCTATACAAATGCATGCATATAAAGGAAATGTGTGTATTTATAATATTATTGGGACTGGAGTATGATCAAGGACCACTTTCCTTCATCAAAGAACTGCTGCTGCTCGGGAACATCTTCAAAGCTTGGCTCTTGCGGACCCTCAAACTGCGCACCGTCTATCGTAACACACAAGTGCATACAAACAAACAAATACAATAAATAACAAATAGTACAACAAACAATATAAATAGAGCAAAATAACATTACAAAGCTGCTGTGTATGTCGCAAGAATCGATGAAAACGGAGTTAAAACGGAGAAGTTATGGCTAAAACCTGATTCTAGAGGCTTATTTGTAGAAGATTTGAAACTAGAAGGGCTCTGGCCAAAGAAACCGAGGGCTAGAACATAATTAAACCTTAGATCTAGGGTCTAGATTGCAAAATATAAGGGCTTAGGATGGCGGGTTCTATTTTTGGAAAAGGCAGGGCCTAAACAGAAGAAAAAGGATCTATTCGCGAATACTTTTGAACTGCCGTGGACTACAGGTTGATTTCTTTGAAACTCAGGGGCTAAAGCGCAAAACTGCCTCAGGTTGACTGGTATCTGATTCACTTGACTCGGGTTAGATCTAATCTAACCCGTTGGATCAGGATCTAACGGTTGTGAGCGGCTGACGGCGCGGGGGCAGCTGTGCTTAGCGCAGGCAGCGAGGGGATGCGGCAGCGGGCAGCGGCGGTTTGCCAGAGTGACGCGTAAATGCGTTTCCGGGCATAGTTTGGGCTTGGGTTTGGCCTGGGAGCAAGAGAGCGATGAGAGGAACGCATCTAGAGGCTCGGGAAGAGGTGATAGTGGCTGGAGACAGTGGCCGGCGGCGAGGTGCGGCTTGGGGTGACGACGAGCAATTTGCATGCACGGGAAGGCGGGGGAGAGGGAGAGAAGCGGTTGGCGAGAACCCTCACCGCAACGCGGAGCTTCTAGAGCACTTGCTCGACAGCGGTGGCGCGTCGAGCAGCCGAAGCACAGTGGCAATGGTGGCGATGGAAGAGCTTGGGTGCTTAGGGTTTTCGGGCGAAGACCGCGGTTGCGGCATGGGGAAGAGCTAGGGCACTGAGGGCGCTTTAAATAGGGCGGCCGGGGTACCTAGGCGTGCGGGCTTGGGGCTCCACACGACACGGGGCGTCGTTGGATGACGGCCGGACTCGGACTCGAACTCGGAGAAAGCCCCGACAGGCGGGACCCACCCGTCAGCGAGAGAAAGGGGAAGGGAGGAGGAAGCAGGCCGCGTGGAGGAGCTGGGCCTGGGAGGAGCTAGGCCACGCGCGGGGGGGGGTGGGGGGGAGAGAAAGGAAGGAAGGAAGCCAGCGGGCTGCTAGGCTGCGCGGTGGAGGGGAAAAAGGCCGGCTGGGCTAGGCCATCCGGGGAGAGAGAGAGAGAGAGAGAGAGAGAGAGAAAGGCCTGGTTGGGCTAGGCTGCAAGGAGAAAAAGAGAGAGGGAAAAATAAAAGAGGGAGTGGGCCTGGCCCAATTAGAAAAAGAGGGAGAAAAAGAATTGCATTCAAATGCATTTGAATTTGAATTTGAAATTTAAATTCAAATGGAAGACAAACAATGAAATAATGCAGTGGGGCATGAAATGGACAAAACCTATAGTTCCTTATGTTTCTTTTTATGGTTAAGTAAATTGCTATTAATTCATGGTAAATGCTCCAAAATCAAAATGATGGAATAAAACCTTATGGATCCTAAAAGAATTCTAGTAAAATTTATTTAGGTTTCTAAATTAAAAATTAGGGTGTTACATCTAGGCTAAGGGTTAGCTTCGTTTGCCTTATATCCCACGGTTTGTAGAGGTAGGCCACAGGTGGTGATAGCCCTGTTGGTCCTTTGTAATCCTCCACATTCGGATATAGCGTTGAGCCATTGGCTGGAGTCTCCTAACAATTTTAGGGGTAAGCCGGTGCCCGAAGTGAGTATTTCTGCCCGAGAGATCGACCTTTAACTCATCTCTAGTACTACCTCAGGAATCCTCTCCATCCTCGCTATTTATCTTGGTGTGTCCTTGGACCGACTAAGTTTGGAGTTAGTGCACACACGTTCCCTTGGATTCGATAACCCATGGAATACTCTGAGGTGAAAGCTACAACGGTATCCATGCGCTTGCGGATTTATTCGCAGTCGTTAAAATTCCCAATCGGCCCTCTACTAGAGCATCCTTCAACGGACGATGATCCCATAAGCAAATAAAGAATATAACTTACTTAACTAAGAGACTCACGACCATAGGAGATCATGAATACTTACTTAGAAAGGAAGCATCCGTCAAGGTACAAGGCCGAGGAAGAGTGCCGACAGGCCGGCACCTCCCCCGAAGTACCCCTCACTCTCTCCCTATTTTCTAAGCACTCAGGAGGTAGGGCTTCACCTTGGAGTGGAGATCTTGACTTCTTGTTGTGTCTTGAATGGGGGGGGGCGCTCTCCTCCTCCTTTTAGTTCTCCAAGGGTGGTTCCTGCTTGTGTTATACAAGGACACCCTAGGCACTGACCTCTAGAGGATAAGCATGATCTTCCCGCCAGGATTGAGCCTGCTAGGAAGCCATCAAGGTTCGGCCAAACCTCGGGGTTCGGCTGACCCTAGGTGGGGCCATCCTGCAGCCTCCCAGGTTGAACCGCCTCTAGGAAGGTGGTGGGAGACTCCACGAGAAAGTTGGGCCTGATTGGGCTTAGTGGGGGGTTGGCCCACCCCTTTCTAAAGTTAAGTTGGTTTAGCATGTCATGTGGGCCCTTGGATCCATGTGCCTACCTCTGATTTGTCGGAAGTGTGTTTTGTCTTGGGCTTGGGCTGATTTGCTTATGGATGTGGGCTCTCCAATTCTCATGCTCACATGAAATGATCTGAAATGTACTTTTCCCGTTGTTTGAGCATGGTTATCCTCTGTATGCAGACACGGTCTCCTGTAAATAGTGATTCACCAAAACTTGTGGAATTGATTAGAGATAAACTCCTATATCTAATTTGGTGTTTGTTTTGTCACTGTTCTTTACAGGGGTTGACAGTCGGATTTTGTATTTAAGGATCGTCAACACCCTTCCCGCCTCCGATTTCTTTCGTGGCCTTCTCTATTTTTATGGTCTTCAACTCCATCATCTCAACCTAAATTCTATAAATCATGTAGCTAATTTTGTTCATCTTTATGAGGCCTTTCTAGGCATCGAGCCCCACTTTGCTATCTTCCGCTATCTTTTCCGAGTGAAGCCTCAACCAAGTCTTGAGAATTAAAATGTAGTTAGAGGGTCCGGATTTCAGCTGAAGTAGAAAATGGATGAGAAATATATCAAGTATAAGTTCCCAACTAGTCACTCAGGTTGGAAAGATTTGTGGTTTTATATTGGGAATCACAAGCCATCACTGCCAGATAGGGCCGGAGGAGTGCCAACATGGCAACCAGAATGGAACCAGAATCCCTCTGCATCTAAGATGGAACAAGTCAATGAGTAGCTCGAGTTGATCCAGGCGCTAAAGTTGATGGGAGTCACTAGTGCATCTGTTATCTACTCATTCTTCGAGCGTCAAATTCAACCCTTGCAGAAGAGGTGTTCCTTTGGTTTCAACTACCTTGAGGCTGAAGATCCCTCACATATGTCTGCAGCGGAGTTGCCAGCAGGGGAAGTGCTGAGGCAAGTAGGACGTCCGTTGTTGGATGTAAACACCGTACCATATGTTCCGCCGCTATTTTCTGCCAAGAATCAACCCAAACCGGTATGAAACTCCCTCGCTCGAGCACTTTTTGCTACCATTGTATTCTGTATCTGACTTGAATTTGATGAATTTGCAGGACCACGCAAACTTGTATAGGAGTTCACCTCCACTTCCCGAGATAGAGCACCTCGGTAACTTGAAACCGAGTGCGTATCACCCGCACAGAATTAAACATCGTTCCATCAATCCTGTGATCGATGATGAAGGTGATGATACTGATGATGATCTTACTCTAGTAGACTTCCTGAAGAAATCAAGCATGAGTATCGCCCAGGAAGACACAAGCTTGCCTGGTGGTGAACTCTTGCCCATCCACCCCAAGAAGCCAAGGGTCACCGCCCTGAAGCGCAAGGCAACTATCTTCGCAATCGATGATGATGATAATGAACAGCCAAGGTGAGTGCATCTCATAAATCTACGAGTTTTTGTTGATTTCTTCCTTGCTGATTTTTTGACTACTCTCCCTTTCTTTTGCTTCAGTGCTGCCGCCTCCAACCCCAAGTGCTCAAAGCAAAGGGCTGTAGTGGACCTGTTGCCAAGTAGTACCGGGGCTACGCCGGGGCAAACACCGCCCTCGGCTAGCCACCAATTGTCTATGGTTATATCGGGTGCCCTGCAAGGACAAGTTTCATCCTCAACTGGCAAGCCAATGCCACCAAGTACTTTGGGTGCCACTCCAGCACCCATGGTACTCAAGGTGAAGAAGTTAAATGTCAAGAAAACTTCATTGTAAGCACTCGTGTACGTTTTCAATTGCGATTTGTAGGTTCCTAGTTGATAACTATTCAGACCACTGCTTTTGCTAAATGTAGGAAATCCTCTGCTCTGGGCATGGATGAGCCTGGGGATGCCGCGGCTGCCCCAGCCCCCAAGCCATAAAAGGAATTAGATGTTGTAGTGTTGGAGGTCAGGCCGGATACTATGACCGTTGCCGAGTTGTTAGTGCCCTAGGAGACTCCTGCGCCAGCCACCACCAAAGCAAAAAGCGGATGATGCAGGTGTTGGACCGATCGAAGGAAACAAATCTGCAATAGATGAGCCTTCACCTGAGATGCTGTCAGGTGAGCCGATTGTGCCGCTCCCGCCTGCGAGTACTATTCTACCAGAGGCTAGACTAATTACCGCGGGTGAGGTGGTAGGTACCCGCAGCAGCAACCAAATGCTGAAGAGGCAGGTGCTGCAGGTATCTCATCGGGTACCATCCTAGTAACACCATCCGGAAGGCAATACGCTGTTGCGACGGAACTCATCGATGATCCAATGCTGACCGCAAAGACCCTGAAGCACTTTCAAGATACTTTCAAAGATTTGTACAAGTTCTCGACAGTATGTTCTCTGCTTGACCCATAATTTAACCAATTGTGTAGTTTTGTTGCCTGTTGATATGCATACTTGTTTCATTGAACAGAGAATGGCCAATCAGTCCAGGCTGAAATCTAACAAACTGAGAGGGCCGAAGATGGATTGTGCTAGTTGCAAGCCAAGGACCAGCAAATTGAGGAGCAAATGCACAAGAGGATCAAAGTGCGGCTTCTGCTGGATGCCATGAAGCTGGAGCGCACACAACGGACCTAGATCCTCAAGAAGGAGATTGAAAATCTTGAAGAGAAGGATAAGTCCCAAGCGAAGGCCCATCAAGGTAACTTTCTCCCGAGTACTTTGTCGGTGTTTTACCGGCTGCCCACCGAAGGGTATACCCAAGGTGGTAAATTTAGGTGAGGAGACGCCGAGATCAGGAACTCGAAGGTGCAAGGAACACAAGATTTAGACAGGTTCGGGCCGCAAGGTGCGTAATACCCTACGTCCTGTGTGGTGGTTTGTATTCCCTTGGGTGTTGATGTTGTGTTTTGAATGGGTCCCTGCCCCCCCTATATATCTGGGAGGTCAGGGTTACATGGATCTAGTCAATACTAGCTAAGGAATTGTACCCGGGTATAACTCAACTAGTTTTCTTCTGTACCGACTAGCTTTATCTCCTACTCAAACGAGTAGAAAACAATATAAATAAGAGATAAGACGGGCTTTATCTCTTAACCCTGTTTAAACTACGTTATGTACATAGTCCCGTAGCCCCGGGTCTGACATACTTTGCCCAGTTTGATGCAATCAAGTGTAGTCTCTGAAATTGTGCGAGTACTTCTTCTTGTCTTTTGCCTGTAGAACTCAAAAATATATTAAAGTATAAAGAAGAACTTCTAACTGACTTGAAGAATCTTGTGTACCGTCGTTCAGATGATGTGGAGCTCCTGATGAAGCAACTCGGAGATGCTGACAAACAGCTTGTGCAATGTATGCAACAAATTAAATCCATGGCTGAAGAAAAAGAGCTGAGGCAGAAGCAACTTGAAGACCTCCAGGAAGCTACACAAGTAGTTGTCAATATGGTGGACCCTCTAGGAGGAGTAGTCGACAATAGGACTCTGTTGGAGCGACTTCATGAAGCCCCATATAAGATTGCCAGCTACGTCTCTGAGACCACCAGGACCTACGTAGCGCATGTGCTTGGGCTCGTCAGTCCTTCTGGCCAATGGCCAATGTAGAGCCATTGGCCGATGGCATGGCTGAGGACTGCTCTGAAGAGAAGTTTGCAAATTACTTAAAAGAGGTCGAGCCAGTGGCCCACAAGATAGTTGAAAGCCTATAGCAGGATTAAAAACATTGAATATGTTATGACAAAACTGCCCGATTGTATGTTTATAAATATATCTATTTACTTGTTGCCTTTCGATCTATTCAAAATACTCTCGTGTAGAGTAGTATCGGCGATGGTAGGTCTTAGGCAAAATCGATACGCTTGGGTCACGGTACTCCAGGTACAATGCCTTTGGATGTAGTTGATAACTTGCCGTTCGATCACTGATTCCTTATAGGAATTCTTCAAACTAATCAGATAACGTCTGATCGTGCTGTACTCTTACTTGTTTGGAATTATAGGCTTAATGACCTCTTCAATTATTTGGCGCTTACTACTCATGGCAAGTATTCAGAGCCTAACTGGTAGTATGGTTTTGGTAACCCCTTCACAAATTGCTTCTGTAGCTACTGTCTAAATGAGACAAGTACTCGTAGCTATTAGTGGAATAGGGATTTTTGCACAAGTATTACTCATGCTTTAGCCTCATGGGCTATTTAGCAGTCATATAAGGAGGAACTCGTGGGACAACCTCCAAGTGAACCTTTTATACTTAGTGTAGGTTATTGTTTGTACTCGTGGCTAAAGCCTCCGAGTCTTACAATTTAGCTTAGAAGAGAAAGTAGTCGTTTTGGGAACAATAACAACTCTTTATTAATAATATGATGTCGTGTAGCTGAAAGATAATGTACAAATTACACTAAGGATAGAACTTCCATAGATGCTCTATGTTCTAGGAGTTTGGGACCTCCTGGCCATCAGAGTACAGTAGTCAATACGACCCTAGCCTTGTAACCTTTGAAATGATGAAGGATCCTTCCCATCGCGAGTTGAGCTTATGCAGCCCTGTCTCATCTTGGGTCCGACAGAGGACCAAATCACCGATGTTGAATGACCTTTCCTGGATGTTGCGGTTGTGTTATTGTCTGACTCCTTGTAGGTAACGAGCCAACTGGACAAGGGCATTGCATCTGGCTTCTTCAACCGAGTCCAGTTCTAGCTACCTTGCTTCATTAGTTTCGCCTTCTTCATACATCTCTACTCTTGGAGATTTCCACATGATGTCAGAGGGAGGATTTCTTCTGATCCATAGACAATAAAGGAAGGTGTATGCCTTGTGGCTTTGGAAGGTTGTGTCCGTAGCCCCCAGACGAGATGTGGAAGCTTGGTGATCCACTTACCACCTTTTTTACTATTCTTATCATAGAGTCTCTTCTTCAACTCATCAAGAATCATGCCGTCAGACTTGGGGCCACGGTACTGCGAACATGACATACATTTTCTAGGATAAGGGATGGGACATGGCCCACACCCTACGCCAATTGTAACTACTCGTACAGGAGTAAGACTAGTCGGAACAAAAGGAAACCACCCGAGTAGTACTCGGGTAGGACTTCTAAGCTAGTATCGGGCTAAGACTTCCATGTAACCCTATCCCGCTAGACTATATAAGGGCGGGCAGGGGACCCCCTCCAAACATTACAACATCTAAGGCAATACAAACCACCACATAGGGCATAGGGTATTACGCTCTCAGCAGCCCGAACCTATCTAAAGTTTCGTGTTCCTTGCACCTTCGAGTTCCTGGTCTCGGCGACACCCCACCTACAATCTACCACCTCGGGGATATCCCTCAGTGGGCTTGGAGGTTAAACACCGATAGCTGGTGCGCTAGGTAGGGGTGTTCATCGAGCATCCACCGGAGAACTTGATGGCGTCTTTCGACTTCATCAGCGTTGTGCTCGACGAGGGCACAACCTTTGTTTTCGGCTTCTAGATCCACGTCGCTAATGGCTCGGGTGGCTTCAATAGCCATCTAGCCAACTCCAGGGAGTTGGAGGCACCTATAGCAACTCAAGGCAGTGATCTCGATGAGTTCATCAACAACCTCAACGAGATGCTGCTCCCTGACCTAGCCAGGGAGATTGAGAAGGACTCCGCTCTCGACGCGATTTTGACTCGTGCTGCACTAGGACTTCTTGGGTCGGATTCAATCCGATCTGGGGAAGAGCGCACTCAACACCTATTCAGGCTATGCAATGCAGCTTCTGTGTACTAGGAGCTCACTCAATCCGAGTTCCTCTCCGCATTGGAAGAGGACTTGGATAACCTATTCAAGATCGGAGAAGAGAAAGCCACCGCCTGTCGGAGGCCCCCGTTTTTGACAAGTACTCGGACTCGGATGACAACTCCAGAACCTTTCTGGGTTGTCATCTGGGCCTGACTATAACCTCAACGCCAGGGGGCGGTTCGTGTACTGGAAGGGCATGGAGCCCTCTGAGCTACTCAAATATGACTCCCGCCTTGTGGCCTTTGCACAAGAATTGCCTTTTCAGAAAGGCAAGCCCCTCTCTGCCATTGCGGTGGAGGGAGAAGGCAGGACATTACTCATCGACTAAAGCTCCAGAGGAGAGTTTTCGTTGCAACATCACGTCTACATGGCCTCCCTGCACGAGCATGACGACGATGATGAACCAGGAAGAGAGTACAACGATGATTTACTCGCGGATGTCTCCGCCGACGAGCACATGGCAGATGCCCCTCAAGATGAAGACGAGGATCATAGGAGAATCCGGAGGATCAAGAATGCCAAGCATGCCAAGTGTAGGCGAAACATGGAAGCCCACGCACGGCACCCACCTCACCGCAGAAACCTCAACAGTGCCTTCACTGCAGTTGATGATCGCCAGTACAACACTCCGATCGGGAACATCATAGAAGTAGCTTTGTTAATTCAGTGGTTATCCCAAAACCCAAAGACCGAGAGGCTGTTGCATCTCACACGACGCACCAATGTTCAACTAGACTAGTGGGACCCCATGCCATCGTTGCAACGCAGCTGCTCAAGATCGGAGCATCATGCAAGCTCCATCCCAAGGTTAATCACAGTCTAGGAGGAGGACCCAACCCTCGAGGGAACGACACCCGCCACCACAAACAAGACAATTGGGGTGGCCACGGACACCAGCACGCCTAGCAATCTGCATGCGGCCACGCTGACCAAGAAGTCCAACAGTCTCCACGTCAGTCGGGCAACCACCATGTCATAAGGCCTCAAGCTGGCAGTGATCAACGAGGGCCGTGATGCTCGAGACATCATCGACTTGAGACACCGCAAGTGCGGCGGTGATCCATGCGACATCAATGATAGTGATGGCTTCCCAGCTTTCACTTGCAACATCACCTCCTGCGATTGCCCAAGGGAGTTCAAGCCAGTCAGCATCACCAAGTACGATGGCAACCAAGACCCACGTTAGTGGATTCGCTGCTACTCCACCACCATTGAAGTATCGGATGGCTCCAACACGACCAAGGTTATCTACTTCCCGATGGTGTTGGAATCCAAACCGCTCACCTGGCTCAAAAGCCTCAGGCCAGACTCCACTGACTTCTGGGAGGACCTGAAGAAAACCTTCATCGACAACTTCCAGGGCTCCATGCTCTGCACAGGTACTCACCATGACTTGTCACAGGTCAAGCAGGAGGAGAACGAGACCCTAAGGTCCTACACCAGGCGCTTCTTCGAGATGCGTGCCACCATTACCAACATCACTAACAAGGATGTCATCCACTACTTCCAAAACGGCCTCGGCTCGAAGAACATCTACCATGACTTCGGCTGCAATAGCCCTAAGACTGTTGTGGAACTCCGCGACATGATGCAGTGATGGGCCGACTAGGAGGATGAGGAGAACGAGCGCTTCCCCAAGCGCAACAATGACAAGCGCATCAACACCAACCGCTCCGACAAAAAGCCAATGGAACTACTTGGAACCCTCCTGAAACCGTGTCACACCCGGTTTAGGAAAGATAACCGAATGCATCCCATATGTGCGCCAGGATCAAGTTTCGCACATACAGTAGACGTCACAAGCGAATATCCGAAGCAATGCATTAACGATACAGAGTAAAAGTACTTTATTACATGACCGACAGTCTTTATCTTAAACGAATAAACAAACATCGATAAATAGCAGCGGACTTCAACTTCATAGGCAGTTGACTGGGAGACACTCGCCTAGAATTCTCCAATATCTTTAGGAAACTCCGGAAAGTTATCTTGTTCTGAGCAGCATTGGTTTTAATAAAGCAAGCATGAGTACAATTATGGTTGGTACTCAGCAAGTGGAGTAAATTATATGACATGCAAGGCCAAATCAAGGATAAGCTGACATGGTTTGACTGCGATAAGCATTTTAGTTGGTCAAGTTTTATTTAGCAAGCATTAACTAGGTTTAAGTTTATACCAACCCTTATACAAAATACTGATAAAAAAAACATCAACATCAATCAAAGAACAACAGCTTAACTCATTCTCCAAGTTCAATTATCATGTGAGGGTCCAAGCCGCTCTTAACCGTGAGCACGGCTGATATATCAGTTTTCACTCTGCAGAGGTTGTACACTTTACCCACAGCTCGTGTTTCCCTTGATGCCCGGGTTTGCAAGGCCCTTAAATACTTCCAAGGTGAGTGGCAGGGATTCACTACGACACCTTTACAAAGATTCCCTAACTTGTATTGGTCCGCTATGGTTTCAGGCCGCAGTGGTCATAACCCTCCCTAATGAGGAAGACGCCTTACCCAAGATCATATCTACACCTCAAGAGGACCGAGCTATACCCCATCAACGCACTCCCCTCTTGCCCTTTCGGTAAGACCTTTACAAGCCAAGGTTTCTAATTAATTAGCCAAGACCAGAGCCATGTAGTATTGTGGTTGTACTGTTTTCCTGGGTGGTTCTCCATGTTCCAATTCATTCAATAATCTTATTTATCGCCAAAACAATATTCCGAGGACATGATGGATACAGGAGGCAGCAAGATTTCCAACCATCCAAAATCTACTAATAAGCAACTAGCGAAGCTATAACATAAATAAAACAACCCAGGTTTAAACAAGGAAGTTAAATAGAATCTAGTCATATCCTTAATTGGGTTCCATCATATTCTAGACACATGCATGCATAAAAAGTAAAGGTGTAATTGGGATATTAATAGGACGGAAACATGATCAAGGACCACTTGCCTTCGTTAGCAAACTGCTGCTGCTCAGGAAATTCCTCAAAGTCTTGACCCTGCGAATCCTCGAACTGCGCACCGTCTATCGTGACACACGAGCACATACAACCAAACAAACACAATAAAATAAGAACAGTACACCAATCAATGAAAACAGAACAAAATAATATTTTAGAAACATTGCATAAGTCATAAGGATCGCGTGAGCGCAAGAATCGATGAAAACGGAGATAAAACGGAGAAGTTAGGGCTAAAGCAGGGTTTCAGGGGCTTATCTGCGAAAGATTTGGATCTAAAAGGACCTAAAACAAAGAAACCAGGGGCTAGATCATAATTAAACCCTAGACTGAGGGGTTAGAACGCTAAACCAAGGAATAAAGGATGGCGGGTTCTATTTTGGAAATCTACAGGGGGCTAAACAGAAAATAAAGGACCTAAACGCGAATACTTTTGAACTAGAAAGGACGGCGGGTTGATTTTGGGAAAACTTAAGGGCTATTTTGCAAAAACGCCTCGGTTGACCGGTACTCCGCTCGGTTGACTCGGGTCTAGATTAGATCGGGGCCGTCGGACCTTGATCCGACGGTGGGGACGCGGGGGAAACGACTGAGGCGGCGGCGGGGCACGTCGCCGGCGGCCCGAATGGCGGCGCTCGGCCGGACTTCGCCGGGGAAACGCGATAACGCGTTCCCGGCCTCGGTTTCGAGCGTGGTTTGGATGGGAAGGTAGAGGGAGACACGGGGAATCCAATTAGGGGTTTGTGAGGGAGAGGTGGCGACCGAGGGTGACGGCCGGCGGCGATTCGGCAGCTCGGAGGAACCGGCGAGGTCGCGCAGCCACGGGAGAGCCAAGGGGAAGGAAAAGGAGGAGCCTGCGAGGGTCCTCACCACCGTGCGGAGCCTCAGGGGCGGTTGATCGATGGCAGGTGGCAGCGGAGCGGCGGTGCGGCGGCGGCCCGAAGTGGTGATGGCGGCGGAGCTCTTCGGGCTAGGGTTTTGAGCGCAAGGCGGCGGCTGCAGCTAAGGTTTAGGGGCGCGGGGGTACTGGCGGCGCTTAAATAGGGGCGGCCGCAGGCGCCTGGGCGTGCGGGCCCGAGGCGGAGGCGGCGCGGGGGAGCGGGTCAAGCTCGGACCCGAGCTCGAGTCCGACTTGGGCGCAGGGGAGGAGAAGACCCCGACAGGTGGAGCCCTCCTGCCAGTGCCAGAGAGAGAGAAAGAGAGGGGGAGCGGAGCGAGCGGATCGGGCTGGGGGCGAGGAAGTGGGCCGCGCGCGAGGAACTGGGCTGGAACGGGGGAGTCAGCCGCGCGCGCGTGAGGGAAAGAAAGAAGGGAGCGAAGGGCCGCGGCCGGCTGGGCCGTGGGAGTTGGCGGGCTGCGCGTGGGGAAGAGAGAAGGAAGGAGAGGGGAAAGGCCGTGGGCCGGGCTGCAGGGAGGGGAAAGAGAAGAAAGGGAGAGGAGGGGAGGTGGCCTGCTGGGCTGGGCCCAAAGGAGAAGAGTGGGAGAGGGAAAAAGAAAGAAGAAAAACAAATGCTTTAGAATTTGCGACAGAGATTTGAATTCAAATTTAAACCAAATAACTGCCAAATAAACTGCAACCAACGAAATAATGCAAAGAACATGAGATGCACAATCATATGGTCTTCCCTATATTTATTTTTATACTTTAAGAAAATTGTTTATCCAAAAAATCCTATAACCCTTTAACCTATCATGTTATTCAATTTATGTTTGTACTTTGCAAAATTTAGGGTGTTACAAACCTACCCCCCTTAAAAGGAATCTCGTCCTCGAGATTCGGCTAGGCTAGCAAAGAGCTGGGGAAATTCTGCCTGTAACTCATCCTCTCGTTCCCAGGTAGCCTCATCCTCTGAATGGTGACTCCACTGAACCCTGCACATCCGTATTCTCTTACTCCGGGTAATTCTCTCTGCTGTGTCCAGTATCTTGACCGGGTGCTCCTCATAAGTCAAATCCTCCTGTAAATCCAGTTCCTCCAGTGGCAACTGCTCGTCAGGTACTCTCAAGCATTTCTTCAACTGAGAGATATGAAACACATTGTGCACGTCTGACAACCGTGCAGGTAACTCTAGTTGGTAAGCCACCTCGCCTTTCTGTTCTAGAATCTTGAACGGACCAATGTAACGAGGCGACAGTTTCCCTTTGACCTTGAACCTGCGCAAACCTCTGATAGGTGACACCTTCAGATATACGTAGTCCCCTTCCTCGAAAGTCAACTCTCGTCGTCGAGTGTCTGCATAGCTTTTCTGCCTCGACTGAGCCACCTTCAGGTTCTCACGAACAACCTGTACCTGCCTTTCAGCCTCTTTAATAATCTCGGGCCCAAACAACTGACTTTCACCCATCTCACTCCAATACAACGGAGTCCTGCACTTCCTGCCATACAGTGCCTCAAACGGTGCCATCTTTAGACTAGCCTGAAAACTGTTGTTGTAAGAAAACTCTGCAAACGGCAAACTCTTATCCCAACTGCCTCCATGTTTCAATGCACAAGCTCTGAGCATATCCTCTAACACCTGATTTGTCCTTTCGGTCTGCCCATCAGTCTGTAGATGATAAGCGGAGCTGAAATTTTACTTCGTATCCATTGACTCATGCAACTTTTGCCAAAATCGAGATGTGAACTGAGTACCTCTATCTGATACTATCTTCTTGGGTACCCCATGCAAACACACAATTCGAGAGATGTACAACTCTGCCAATCGTGAACCCGTATATGTAGTTTTCACCGGTATAAAGTGAGCCACCTTGGTCAGTCGGTCCACTATAACCCATATAGAATCGTAACCATCTTGTGTACGTGGCAACCCCACAATGAAATCCATACCGATTTCTTCCCATTTCCACTCCGGCACCTTCAAGGGCTGTAACAAGCCGGCTGGTCGCTGATGTTCTGCCTTAACTCTCTGACACACGTCACACAATGCCACGTGAGCTGCAACGTCACGTTTCATGCCATACCACCAATACCTTTCCTTCAAATCCTGATACATCTTAGTACTACCAGGATGGATAGAATAAGCCGAGTCATGAGCTTCCTGCAAAATTTTCTCTCGGAGGTGGTCCACATCTGGCACACATATCCTCTTTCTGAACCATACTGTTCCATGTTCATCTTCAATAAAATCTGGTGCCTTGCCTGCTTCTATCATTTCCTTTATCTCCTGTATCTTGGAGTCCTCAAGCTGACCCTTTCGTATATCTTGCTCGAGGGTTGGCTCCACTTCTATAGTGATTCCTTCCGTATGAGCGACGAACCCCAGGTTGAGTCGTTCAAATTCCTTGTACAATTCCTGAGGCATCTGACTAATCATCGTCGCGTTCACATAGCTCTTGCGACTCAAGGCATCAGCAACCACATTTGCCTTCCCTGGATGGTAGTGTATCTCCAGATCATAATCCTTGATAAGCTCTAACCATCTTCGCTGTCTCAAGTTGAGGTCATTCTGAGTGAAAATATACTTCAGACTCTTATGACCAGTGTATATCTGGCATGTGTGACCCAGCAAATAATGCCTCCAGATCTTCAAAGCATGCACCACTGCTGCCAGCTCCAAGTCTTGTGTAGGATAGTTCTGCTCATGCTTCCTTAACTAACGGGACGCATATGCAATCACATGTCCCTCTTGCATCAACACACAGCCAAGACCTTGCTTAGAAGCATCACAATAAATGTCGAAACTCTTGTGAATATCGGGCATAGCCAACACCGGTGCGGTCGTCAGCCTTTTTCTCAATTTATCAAAACTGTCTTGGCATGCCTCTAACCATTCAAACTTCTTGTTTTTCTCTAGTAACGAAGTAAGAGGTTTCACTATCTTAGAAAATCCTTCTGTAAACCTCCGATAATATCCTGCGAGTCCCAAGAAACTTCGGATCTCCGACACGGTTGTAGGCGGCTTCCATTTCAACACATCTCTGACTTTTCCTGGGTCTACTGCAATACCTCCGTCTGTGATGACATGACCCAGAAATGAGACCTCATTCAACCAGAATTCACACTTAGTGAACTTGGCATACAGCTGATTGTCCCTGAGTTTCTGCAGAACAAGCCTTAAATGTTCCTCATGTTCCTCCTCATTTTTGGAGTACACCAGAATATCATCAATGAATACCACCACAAACTTGTCGAGATACTCCATGAACACTTTATTCATCAGGTACATAAAGTAAGCTGGAGCATTAGTCAACCCGAACGACATCACCGTATATTCATATAATCCATATCTGGTAGTGAATGCTGTCTTGGCAATATCTGAAGGTCGTATCCTCAGCTGATGATAACCTGACCGCAAATCAATCTTTGAGAATACCTTAGCTCCTTTCAACTGGTCAAACAAGTCTTCTATACACGGCAATGGATACTTATTCTTGATAGTTACCTCATTCAAGGCCCTGTAGTCAACACACATCCGCTGTGTACCATCTTTCTTTTCAACGAATATTACGGGTGCCCCCCAAGGTGAAGAGCTAGGACGAATGTAACCCTTACCTAGCAATTCTTTCAGTTGTTTCTTAAGTTCCTCTAACTCACCAACTGACATTCTATATGTCCTCTTGGCAATAGGTGCAGTACTAGGTAAAAGATCTATGATAAATTCAATGTCACGTTCAGGTGGCATACCTGGCAAATCATCAGGGAAGACATCCGGGTACTCGCTGACAACTCTGATATCCTCCATCGAACTTGCCTTCAACTGATTTACTGCACAATCTGCTGCTGACGGGAGTGTTGCAACAAACTCAAATCTTTCTCCTTCCTGGCTAGTGAGAACCACTGATCACTTGGAACAATGAATCACTGTGTCGTATTTTGTCAACCATCCCATTCCGAGAATAATATCAATACCACTTGACGGCAGGACTATCGGGTTTGCACAGAATTCCTTGCCCATGATTTGTATTTTTACCCCGAGACATCGGTACACAGCCCTCATATTTCCCCCAGGTGAATTTACTAACATGGAACTAGGCATGGTGCATAAGGGAATGGAGTACTTAGCAACATATTCTGCAGAGATGAATGTATACGATGCTCCAGAATCGAATAAAACTGATGCAGGGGCGGAGTTGACAAGAAACATACCGAACACAACGTCCTGAGCTTCCTGAGCGGTCTCCGCAGCGACATGATTTACACGCCCGCGGATGTAGTTTTGCTGACCCTTATTGCTCTGGGGCGTCTGCGTGTTGTTTCGGGGCTGTTGCTGCTGCTGCGGTGTCTGCCTCTGTCCGCTGTTGTTAAACTGGCCTGGAGTGTTCTGGCCATTTCCCTTGGGACAACGGTTTGCATAGTGTCCCGCTTCACCACATCGGTAACAAGTATTACCACCAGCGGGAGCAGTGGCATTGTTTCTCATCGGTGTGCCTGTAGGGGTGCCCTGGCGATTCTGCTGAAAGTTCGAATGCTGCACCGACTGACCTGCATGTTGAGCTTGCTGCTGTTGTTGACCTTGTTGGTTGAAGCGCGGGTACTGACTCTGCCCGAAGTTGACATTCTGTCCTCCTGAGCGGAAAGGTGTTCATTGCAGGGCGTTGAAGCGAAGATGTGCATTGCTGCTGAACTGCGTCGGTGACTCGTACTTTCTCTTCTGCTCACCCATCTCCTTGCGAGCATGCTCCACCATGATGGCTTTGTCCACCATCTTCTGGAAACTGTCAAAAGTGTGCACCATTAGTTGATATTTGATAGGACCAATCAGGCCCTCCCTGAAGTGATCCTGCTTCTCCTCATCATCTGCGACATCTGCAGGGGCATAACAAGACAGTTGGATGAACTTGTCATGATACTCGCTCACGGACATTGCCCCTTGTTTCAATGCAAGGAACTCCAGCTTCTTGAGTTTCATCAGGCCCTTGGGTATGTGCTGCTCCCTGAACTTGCTTCTGAACTCCTGCCAGCTGATAGTGTCGGGTTGTCATGAGCTGCTGTGCAAGCATCCCACCAATCTGCGGCGGTCCCTTCCAGTCGACCCGAGGCATAAAGGACCTTCTCCCTGTCGGTGCACTGGGCGAGGTTGAGCATCTTCTCCACGGTCTTGATCTAGTCATCAGCTTGAAGTGGATCCGATGAATGAGAGAATGTGGGAGGCTTGTGGCTCATGAACTCCCTGTGCATGTCCCTTGCTGGTGGTGGTGGAGGTGGTGGGGCTTGGTTCATCTGAGCCTGCATGTTGGCGATGGTGTTCACCATGTTGGTCAGCAGCTGAGTCTGAGCGGCGAGGAACTGCTCCATCCCTGCGGGTGGCGTCTGGTGCGGTTGGCTTGGTGGCGGGTTGGGGTTGGTGTTGGTGCGCGCCCTCCGTCGCGGCGCTGCAGGCTGATCAACTCCTGACCCGGACCTGGTGTTCACCATCTGATTGGGTTAGAGAAAGGAGACTCATGAATTCAATCATGGAAAATGGATAGGAGCAAGGGCAAGGTAAAGATGGTAAAACAAATAGATATCCCTAAAATTTTGCTAAACTATATATTGGTATTAATAGCTTGATATGGTTGTGGTCATCACTCCACAACCTATCGCAATCAATACAAAGATCCAAATCACATCATTGTCACAAAACCAAGCACACTTTCACATTAATCTAATTTAACACACTATTAAGACCGTTCGTACTAGCGATTACAAAGACTCTTAGAAACTCCTATCTAGAAAGAAAATTTACTCCTATCTTAATTCCTAGAACTATCCTCTAACGATAGCTGGTGCGGTAGCCGGGCTCTCCGTAGTGAACGCACTTGCGAGGGGGTGACTAAGGCAGGTACTCCCTCGGCTCGTCACTGTCGTACTCCGGGGGTAACACAGGATCTCCTCTCAGTCGAGCCTCTAGAATTGCCTTCTCCCTGATAGTCTTCAGCAGCTTTTCCTTGACCTCCAGGATCTCTATCCCGACTGCGTCTAGATCCGTGCTGAGAGCGGCGACCAGCTCCTGAGTAGTATCCATGAGCAGGCTTCCTTCCCCAGGGGGTGGGGCAGGAATCTGCGCACAAGTAGCTCCCCTCTTGCGCTGTGGAAACTGCTGAAACTCAGTGCCCTGGAGCTCTTCCTTGTAAGCGTAGCAAAGGAAGTAGAGTGCCCTCCTGGCAGCTTCACTAGTCACTGCCTCCAAAGTCCTCCTAGGCACCTCGTCAATGTGCTTGGACTATTCCACCCAGCACCCAGGTCTCTCATCCGGGATGCAAATCAACACTGACACCAACAACTCTTCCTCGTGCTGTGCATTCCGGAACAAGTGGGCCTCAAAATGTGGCTTCCGCGGAAAGCCAATCCTCTGCATGGCCCTCTAGAGAAGCGCGGGGAATGGACCCTCAGCAGATTCCAAGTGAAGTATCTGCTTCTCATAGCGAGGCTCAGGTGGTGGTGGGTTTGTGGCGACAGCTGGCTCTGGATCATCATCTGGATCGTCATCGTCATCTCCTGGTGCATCGGAGTCATCAGCATCACCCTTATCCTTGTCTCCATCTGCGGCACCTGAATCACCACCATCTCCTCCTGCAGGGCCCTCATTGCTGCCACTCGAGACCTCTGGATGGTCGTCTGGCAACTCCATGGGCTCCTCCTCATTGTCGGTGTCCACCCATCCTCCATTAGAATGGTCGTAGTGGTGGTCATCCTCTAGGTCAGACACCTCCTGCGAGTGATGAATCAGATGCGGTGGTCCACGGGTGTTCTTACGGGCAGTCTGCCTAGTCCTGACCATCTGCAACAGAAGTGAGGGCAGCACAAGATAGAGGACATTTAGAAGAATGCGATGAGTCACCTTAAAGCAAGATTGCATTTTTGTGAACATCAACACACTTGAGAGACAAGCATGAGTTCAAGGAGAAAAGGACAAAATTAGTGATATAATCAAGAAATAAGCAGATTTCAAAAGCGAGCAGGCACAAGCTTGGCTACTAAGCAAGATAAGACTTAAAACTCGACCATTACTAGCTAGACTAACGTCCTACAGTCAACCTGGCTCTGATACCACTTCTGTCACACCCGGTTTAGGAAAGATAACCGAATGCATCCCATATGTGCGCCAGGATCAAGTTCCGCACATACAGTAGACATCACAAGCGAATATCCGAAGCAATGCATTAACGATACAGAGTAATAGTACTGTATTACATAACCGACAGTCTTTATCTTAAACGAATAAACAAACATCGATAAATAGCAGCGGACTTCAACTTCAAAGGCAGTTGACTGGGAGACACTCGCTTAGAATTCTCCAATATCTTCAGGAAACTCTGGAAAGTTATCTTGTTCTGAGCAGCATTGGTTTTAATAAAGCAAGCGTGAGTACACTTATTGTTGGTACTCAGCAAGTGGAGTAAATTATATGACATGCAAGGCCAAATTAAGGATAAGCTGACATGACTTGACTGCGATAAGCATTTTAATTGGTCAAGTTTTATTTAGCAAGCATTAACTAGGTTTAAGTTTATACCAACCCTTATACAAAATACTGATAAAAAAAACAACAACATCAATCAAAGAACAACAGCTTAACTCATTCTCCAAGTTCAATTATCATGTGAGGGTCCAAGCCGCTCTTAACCGTGAGCACGGCTGATATATCAGTTTTCACTCTGCAGAGGTTGTACACTTTACCCACAGCTCGTGTTTCCCTTGATGCCCGGGTTTGCAAGGCCCTTAAACACTTCCAAGGTGAGTGGCAGGGATTCACTACGAGGCCTTTACAAAAATTCCCTAACTTGTATTGGTCCGCTAAGGTTTCAGGCCGCAGTGGTCATAACCCTCCCTAATGAGGAAGACGCCTTACCCAGGATCATATCTACAACTCAAGAGAACCGAGCTATACCCCATCAACGCACTCCCCTCTTGCCCTTTTGGTAAGACCTTTACAAGCCAAGGTTTCTAATTAATTAGCCAAGACCAGAGCCATGTAGTACTATGGTTGTACTGTTTTCCTGGGTGGTTCTCCATGTTCCAATTCATTCAATAATCTTATTTATCGCCAAAACAATATTCCGAGGACATGATGGATACAGGAGGCAGCAAGATTTCCAACCATCCAAAATCTACTAATAAGCAACTAGCGAAGCTATAACATAAATAAAACAATCCAGGTTTAAACAAGGAAGTTAAATAGAATCTAGTCATATCCTTAATTGGGTTCCATCATATTCTAGACACATGCATGCATAAAAAGTAAAGGTGTAATTGGGATATTAATAGGACGGAAACATGATCAAGGACCACTTGCCTTCGTTAGCAAACTGCTGCTGCTCAGGAAATTCCTCAAAGTCTTGACCCTGCGAATCCTCGAACTGCGCACCGTCTATCGCGACACACGAGCACATACAACCTAACAAACACAATTAAATAAGAACAGTACACCAATCAATGAAAACAGAACAAAATAATATTTTAGAAACATTGCATAAGTCGTAAGGATCGCGTGAGCGCAAGAATCGATGAAAACGGAGTTAAAATGGAGAAGTTAGGGCTAAAACAGGGTTTCAGGGGCTTATCTGCGAAAGATTTGGATCTAAAAGGACCTAAAACAAAGAAACCAGGGGCTAGATCGTAATTAAACACTAGACTGAGGGGTTAGAACGCTAAACCGAGGAATAAAGGACGGCGGGTTCTATTTTGGAAATCTACAGGGGCTAAACAGAAAATAAAGGACCTAAACGCGAATACTTTTGAACTGGAAAGGACGGCGGGTTGATTTCGGGAAAACTTAAGGGCTCTTTTGCAAAAATGCCTCAGTTAACCGGTACTCTGCTCAGTTGACTCGGGTCTAGATTAGATCGGGGCCGTCGGACCTTGATCCGACGGTGGGGACGCGGGGGAAACGACTGAGGCGGCGGTGGGGCACGTCGCCGGCGGCCCGAACGGCGGCGCTCGGCCGGACTTCGCCGGGGAAACGCGATAACGCGTTCCCGGCCTCGATTTCGAGCGTGGTTTGGATTGGAAGGTAGAGGGAGACTCGGGGAATCCAATTAGGGGTTTGTGAGGGAGAGGTGGCGACCGAGGGTGACGGCCGGTGGTGAGAGGCGGCTCGGAGGAACCGGCGAGGTCGCGCGGTCATGGGAGAGCCAAGGGGAAGGAAAAGGAGGAGCCTGCGAGGGTCCTCACCACCGCGCGGAGCCTCAGGGGCGGTTGATCGACGGTAGGCAGCAGCGGAGCGGCGGTGCGGCGGCGGGCCGAAGCGGTGATGGCGGCGGAGCTCTTCGGGCTAGGGTTTTGAGCGCAAGGCGGCGGCTGCAGCTAAGGTTTAGGGGCGCGGGGGTACTGGCGGCGCTTAAATAGGGGCGGCCACGGGCGCCTGGGCGTGCGGGCCCGAGGCGGAGGCGGCGCAGGGGAGCGGGTCGAGCTCGGACCCGAGCTCGAGTCCGACTTGGGCGCGGGGGAGGAGAAGACCCCGACAGGTGGAGCCCTCCTGCCAGCGCCAGAGAGAGAGAAAGAGAGGGGGAGCGGAGCGAGCGGATCGGGCCGGGGGCAAGGAAGTGGGCCGCGCGCGAGGAACTGGGCTGGAATGGGGGAGTCAGCCGCGCGCGCGTGAGGGAAAGAAAGAAGGGAGGGAAGGGCCGCGGCCGGCTGGGCCGTGGGAGTTAGAGGGCTGCGCATGGGGAAGAGAGAAGGAAGGAGAGGGGAAAGGCCGTGGGCCGGGCTGCAGGGAGGGGAAAGAGAAGAAAGGGAGAGGAGGGGAGGTGGCCTGCTGGGCTGGGCCCAAAGGAGAAGAGTGGGAGAGGGAAAAAGAAAGAAGAAAAACAAATGCTTTAGAATTTGCGACTGAGATTTGAATTCAAATTTAAACCAAATAACTGCCAAATAAACTGCAACCAACGAAATAATGCAAAGAACATGAGATGCACAATCATATGGTCTTCCCTATATTTATTTTTATACTTTAAGAAAATTGTTTATCCAAAAAATCTTGTAACCCTTTAACCTATCATGTTATTCAATTTATTTTTGTACTTTGCAAAATTTAGGGTGTTACAAACCGCAAGTCAAGCCAGACCATGAAGTCGCGGCTGTAGAGCACAACTCACGTGGCAAGAAGTTGGGGAACCAGCAGGATCAGTTTGAGAAGATCCTGCACAAGCAATGCCCGATGCACCTGAAGTCTAAGCACACACTCTTCCAGTGCATCAGCCTCCCTGATCAGGATGAAAAGGGGAATGACAAGGAACACGAGGAAGGAGACACGTCGAGGGGCCAGGGATATCAAGATCCCAAGAGCGTCATCAATGTCATCTTCGGCGGCGACGACAGCTTCCCAACCTAGCGCACGTAGAAGCTTACTCTACGTGAAATCTTATCTGTCAAGCTAGCCATACAGCAGCCCTTGAGATATAGCAAGGTCCCAATTTCTTTCCCTCGAGAGGATCAGTGAACCAGTTTCTCTGAGCCGGGAAAATTCTTGCTTGTTCTGGATCCTATAGTGGCCAGTTCATAGCTCACCCGAGTACTCATCAATGCTGAGAGCGGCCCCAACCTGTTCTTCACGAGTACTTTGAAGAAGATGGGGCTGGACAACTCCAAGATGTTCACCCCAAGTAAGGCTCCATTCTACAGCATCATTCCAGGAAATGCGGCTACACCGATTGGTTCAGTACCACTACCAGTTACCTTTGGGACAAAGGGAAACTACCGTATGGAGTACATCAAGTTCGAGGTGGCGAACTTCGAGTCCTCATACCACACCATACTCGGCAGACCTGCTCTGGCCAAATTCATGGCCATACCCCATTATGTCTACCTGCTTCTCAAGATGCCGGGCAAGATAGGGGTCCTCACCTTCCGCGGTGACTTGAAGAAGTCGTACGATTGTGATCAAGAGGCAATCGAGTATGCCTCGATTACACGCGTGCCAGAAGCTTCATCTGTAGTTTTCACGGTCGTGCAGTAGCTCTCCCAATCAGAGATGGTGATTCCAGCAATACCTTCACAGAAGAAGCTGGGCCAGTCGGCGGTGAAGCCCAAGATCAGCGATGTTGGCGTGAAGACCATCCAACTGCAGGAGGGCGGCTCATCTAAGACAGCACTCATCAGAGCCAGGCTGGATGACAAATAGGAACTCACGCTCGTCAACTTCCTTAGGGCTAACTGTGACATATTTGCGTGAAAACTAGCAGATATGCTAGGGGTGCCCAATGAGTTGATCGAGCATTGCCTAAAAGTCAATGCAAAAGCCACCCCCAAGAAGCAACGACTGCGCCGGTTCTCCCCCGACAAGAGGGAGGCCATCAAAAAGGAGTTAGCAAAACTACTTGCGACTGGTTTCATTAAAGAAGTCTACCACCCAGAGTGGCTAGCTAAACCTATACTTGT
Organism: Panicum hallii; assembly: GCF_002211085.1. Classification (NCBI taxonomy): domain Eukaryota; kingdom Viridiplantae; phylum Streptophyta; class Magnoliopsida; order Poales; family Poaceae; genus Panicum; species Panicum hallii. The sequence goes on from NC_038050.1 coordinate 33,809,725, forward strand.
TTTGGAAAAGAATAATAATGAATGGAGGATGTGTGTGGATTACATCGATCTCAACAGGCACTGCCCAAAAGATCCTTTCGCGCTCCGACGCATCGATCGAGTCATCGACCCCACGGTTGGCTGCATCCTGCTCTCTTTTCTTGATTGCTACTCGGGCTACCATCAGATTGCTATCAAGGAAGAAGACCAGATCAAGACAACATTTATCACCCCGTTTGGAGTGTACGCCTACAAGACTGTCCTTCGGGCTGAAGAACGTACGAGCTACATATCAGTGAGCCATCCAGCTTTGCCTCGCTGATTAGCAACATTGCAATGTTGAAGCTTACATGGATGACGTGGTCGTACAAGACCAGAAATCACGATGAGTTCATCTCCGACCTCGAGGAAACCTTCAACAGCTTGCGCAAGTTCTAGTGGAAGCTCAACCCAACCAAGTGCATCTTCAGCGTACAGCAAGGGAAACTACTTGGTTTCATTATCAGTCACCGAGGAATTGAAGCCAACTCGGAGAAGATTACTGGCATCACAGACATGGGAGCTCCACAGACAATCAAGGACATCCAGAAGCTCACAGGGTGCATGGCGGCCTATAACAGATTCATCTCATGACTTGGGGAAAGAGGATTACCTTTCTTCAAGCTTCTGAAGCGGCAAGACAAGTTCCAGTGGACAGAGAAGGCGACGCAAGCACTGGAAGATCTCAAGCATCATCTTTAGTTGACATCCATCCTCACGGCTCCATTACCAGGCAAGATCCTACTACTATAAATTGTCGTGACTACTCACGTCATCAGCACAACCATCATGGTCAAGCGCCCCGAGAAAGGCCATGCATTAGGTGTGCAGCGCCCAGTGTATTTCATCAGCGAAGTCCTCTCTGAATCTAATGTTCGTTACCCATCAATTCAGAAACTTCTCTACACTATACTCATCACCTCTAGGAAGTTCGCCACTATTTTGTCGAATACAAGATCTTAGTTGTCACTGATTTCCCATTGGCGGATATACTTCAGAATGCCACTGGACGCATCTCCTAGTGGGCAGTGGAACTAGGGGCTCTCAGCATTGACTTCAAGCCTCGCACCAAGATCAAGTCGCAAGCACTAGTCAATTTCATGGCAGAGTGGTGAGAAAATCAAGTTGCAGCTCTAGCCAACATGCCCGAACATTGGCTCATGTACTTTGATGGTTCTCTCAAGCTCGGAGGCAGCAGCGCAGGAGTTCTTTTCATATCTCCAACAAGCGAACAGCTCAAATACGTCTTCCAGATACTATTCGAGGTCTCCAACAACGAAGCTGAGTATGAGGCATTACTGCATGGGCTCCACCTGGCAGTCTCTCTTGGTATCAAGCAACTACTCGTCTACGGCGACTCCTTGCTGGTAGTTCAACAAGTCAACAAGGAGTGGGACATCAACAAAGAAACCTTGGGTGTGTATGTTGCCGAGATACGCAAGCTGGAGAACAAGTTTTCCGACCTGTAAATCATCCATGTGATCTAGGATAATAACATGGGGGCTTACATGCTCTCGAAATTGGGCTCCAATCGAGCAAAAGTCCCACCAGGAGTTTTCGTTCACTGTCGGTGTTTTACTGCCATGCCCACCGAAGGATACCCCCAAGGTGGTGAGTTTGTAGGTAGGGTGTCACTGAGATCAGGAACTCGAAGGTGCAAGAAACACAAAGTTTAGACAGGTTCGGACCACCAAGAGCGAATACCCTACATCCTGTGTGTGGTTTGTATTGACTTAGGTGTTGATCGGGTGATCTCCTGTTTGGAGGGGGTCCCTGCCTGTGGCAGAACCGCCTGAATTATTCCGGCTCAAGTGCGCTAATGATTGCCGTACAACTGCAATCAGCTCAACGCACTTCAAACGGAACAATCCCTTGGTCTGTCGGGTCTCCGCCCGATACAACCATGGTTCAACAGGATCAAAGCAGGTTTACCTCGCTCGAAGGCGAGTTCCCATCACTGAATAGCTCATCAACTTTTAATTTACAGACATTCATACATTATTACAAACCGGGTTCAAACATAAGTAAATTTATACAAACGGTGTTTAAACTGACAAGCGTAACAGCTTGTCCAAACTCACAGCGGAAAGAAAAGTTTATGCGACTACACACGTCGCGAAGGCGGACACCAAGCTTAGCCCAGGGCCTGGTGTCACTCCGGAGGGTCACTGCCGGCCGGGGATGGGTCCCATTCCACGGACCAGCCAAAAGGAACGGACGTTGGCCACACAAGGTTGTCCGTGGGATTCTCGAAGGTCATACCTGAAACAGACATTGGCAAGGCTGAGTATACTAATACTCAGCAAGGCTTACCCGGGTTTGGGTATACTTTAGCCCGTAACTAGACTCATGAAGGCATTGTAGAGGCTTTGGGTTTATTTTCAGCTGAAAAGCAACAGAGAGTATAACTTACCTTCAAGTTTTAGCTTTCAGATTCTAGTTTGATTAGACATTCTAGGTAAGCACCTATACTAAACAAGCAAGATAGAGATTATCATCCATCAAGATTATTCCATCAACAATTACACTTTTTACTCAATGTGGCAGAAGGGATAAGCAGTCTCAATCCTCGTGAGAGGCGGACGATCTGAATCGAATTTAAACCTTGCAAGGTAAACCTAACACACACGCTTGGAAGATCCAACGATCGTTCCGAAGCAACCGTTTGCCTTTCATTCCGGGTCGTGGATCAGGTCCACCACAAGCGACTGTAGGACCGTACGCACACCAATTGTGCAGGACATACGTCTGTAGCGTGACTACAAAACCCGTATTCCTGTCTGCCATGCAGAACGTACTCCCGCACGTTGGTGCGTGGGAGAACCAAAATACGAGTGGTGGGAGGTATGTCCACTTGCCGGGCCGATTGGTTACTAGGCTTACCGCTTACCATATTTCGCGGTGTGTGGCTAGTACTTTCAAACGCTTAGCCACCACTACCACATGCTGCGACCTTATCCACTTTTAACAAAACAGACAGGGTAAACCTTCAGGTCACGATACAACATATGACCCTGTCCATCATCCTTATAGTGGTTACAGGAATGTAAACATTACAACTCCTATATCACGCGAGTGACAGGAAATCACCCGACTTTTACCGGTCCTATTTAGCAGAGCATCTAAACGATAAGGACTCAGTACAATACATTGGGTTCCTAAGATTTTATGCAACTAGGGTTTCATTTCAACTCCTAGACGTAATGCAAAATATATAAAGTATAAGATTGCGTATTGTAGTAATTTGAAATACTGGGTTATGCACCGGGGCTTGCCTTCTTGAGTGGGGTTGGGGGCAGGAGTGTCAGAGGCTTCCGAACTTGAGTTCGGGGCTTCAGTTAGTCCCTCGACGACTTGCGATGGGTCTTCTGAAAAGCCTGGGTCTTGTCCTAAGACCAACTCGTAGTCCCCGTCGTCGAGCGTCGTTGATTCTATATGAGATGCAGTAAATTTAGTAAAGTAAGATTTAAAGTTAAGATCTTATATTATAAGAGTTTTAATTCATCAAATTAACACACAAGAGTTTATAAAATAGAGAGAGTTTAGGTTTGATACACGACTTATAAAGGACTCATAAAGATACTGCTAAATTGTTGCAAACAAGAACTAAAATATTTAAATTTGACTTTGAAGTTAAACCCCAATTTAATTTCAAAACTTTAAGCAAAAGATCATAAAGTTTTGGAAATTATTTATACACTAAACATTAACACATTAGAGAATGACAAGAGATCTCAATTAGAAAGGGTTACACAACATGTTTAGCTAATATTTCAAATTCGAAATGCTCAAATCAAAAGAAGTTAAGTTTAAAACAAATTTGAGTTTGGAATTTTAACACAAAGTTACTTATATCTAATAGAACATACATGCCAAAAATTCATAAGCAATAAAGCAAGAAATATAAGAGTTAAACACAAACCACCCCTTAATCTTAGGTTTAAAATAGAGGTAAAAGTATTTTGTTTCAAACTGAACTTCATTAGCAAAAGTAATAGAGTTTGAAATCTAGTTTCTAACAAAACTAATTTTGCCATTTTTGGATTTTTCTGTGAATTGCTATGAATTTTGCAAGACAGAGAATACACCCACATGAAATAACAACTTCTCTGTTACAAACCGGTCCCTAAGTTTTACAGATAACCCCCTGGAAAGAATTCAATCAATGCAATTGGGTCCAAGGCCATGGCTGGCGGTGAGGGGCTCGGGTCCGGCCAAATTCCGGCCATGGGGGTCGCCGGCGGTGAGGAGCAAGGGGAGGGGGAGCACGAGGGGATCTCAGGCTACCCACCGGTGGTCTTGGGCGGGCTGGAGATGGCCGGAGGAGGGCTGTCCACGGGAGACTGAGCCGGCGGCCGAGGGTGAGCGGCGGCAGCGGTGCTCCGGCGTCCGGGGGAAGGAGGGGCCAGGCTGGGGAGGTGCAGTGGGGGCCGGGGAAGGTAGGGGTGCTGCCAATTTGGGGAGGGAGAGGGCGGAGGAGGAAGTCCCGCGGTGGACCGAGCTCGACGGCGCTAATGGAAGGGCGGCGGCAGTAGGGTGTGCGAGCAGGACCGGGGCGGCTTTTTATAGCCAAATGGGAAGAGAGAAGAGAGGCAAGAGCAAGTAATGCGTCGGTTTTGAGCTGCTATGGGGGCAAGAACCGGAGGATCATGGCGGCGGCAGAGACGCCGGCGAGCGGCGCTTGCATGACCGCAGGCGGCGTGGCGCTCGGGTGAGGCGCCAGCAGCGGGGGCTAGAGCGGTGGAGGGATGGTGAGGTGACGCGTGGGCGAGGGAGGAGCAGGAGGTGGAGGGCGGCGGCCAGGAGCGGCGCACTGCGCCAGCGGCAGGTGCGCCAGACGGGCAGCGGCGCAGAGCAGAGGAGCAGGGGCTTAGGGAGGAAGAAGGGGGAAGAATGGAGTCGAGGACCGATTTGCAAAACCAAAGAAACATAGGGACTTCACTGTAAAGAGCTTGTAACTTTTAAACCAGTGCTCAAATGGAGATGGTCCAAAAAGCAAAAGTGCATAGCTTTTCAAACTCTACAACTTCTCTTTAAGGTTCATCTGCAGTTGAGCAACAGCTTTGAAGATACTATAAACTTAGTACTATTTTCAAACTTTATGTAAATCCTAAAGATAAAACTACTTTTACATATATATCCAAGGGTAATTTCTCATATCTTTTTGCAATTTAACCACAAGTTACCATATTTTGCAAAACAACCCTCATGCTTTTAAACTTTTCCCTCCATTTCCACCCATTTTGCATAAAAGGACCTCTAGTTAAAAGTAAATTATATAAACAACACTTTTTCCTTAACATTACACATATTAAACACACCTTTGCCACACTTTGCACATAAAAACATACCAAACTCTAGGGTGTGACCATGCTACTTACCTGAGTATCACACTGCCCGCCCTTATATAGTTTGGAGGGACAGGGTTACATGGGAGTCCTAGCCAAATACGAGCTCAGGAGTCCTACCCGAGTAGTATTCGGATAGTTCCCTTCTGTTCCGACTAGTTTTACTACTGTATGAGTAGTTCTACTACGCTACGAGTAGTTACAACTTGTGTAGGGCGTGGGCCATGTCCCCCCCTTATGCTATAAGATGTAGGTCATGTGCGCAGTCCTGTGGGCCTGGGTCTAACATTCATGACTACATCACTCGTCCATCAGGAAACCAGATCCTATGATCATCGATCGAGGTTCATCAGAACCTAGTCGAGAGGTCATGATGATCGAGGCCGACTGGCGGGTACCACTCATCGACTTCATCAAAGACCAGAAGCTACCACCAGGAGTTGACAAAAAGAAAGCCGATGCTGCACGCATCATCTGGCGGAGCAAAGGGTATGTTCTGGTCAGCGACAAGTTATACAAACATGGTTCAGCAACAGGCGTCCTTATGAAGTGTGTTCCCGTCGAGGAAGGCAAAGAAATACTGCAAGAAATTTATGAAGGAGTCCATGACAATCATGCAGCATCAAAGACACTAGTCAAGAAAGCATTCAGGTCTCGGTATTACTAGCCAACAGCTTTGGCTGACGCCGAAGATCTCGTTCGTTGGTGTACCAATTGCCAGTTCTTGGCAGGTAGGCTCACGTCCTGGCGCACAACCTCATCACCATACCATCATCCTGGCCTTTCGCTTGTTGGGGCCTGGACATGATTGGGCCTCTGACTATGGCGCCAGGAATTTTTACCCATGTGTTAGTGGCCATCGACAAGCGTACAAAGTGGATCGAGTACAAGCCGATTACAAAGATCTCCGTGGATTGAGTAGTGAGCTTCATCTGCGACATCCTGCATCATTTTGGCTTCCCCAACACTATCATCATAGATCTTGGATCTAATTTCCACTCACACAAGTTCTAGGAATTCAGGGAGAATAACTCTATTGAGGTAAAATATGTCTCGGTTGCTCACCCACAGGCCAACGGCCAGGTTAAGCGCACCAACAGATTAATCATTGAAGGGCTAAAGAAAAGGCTCTACGACGAGAACAACAAAAAAGGGGGCAAGTGGATTCATGAGCTCTCCTCAGTTGTCTGGGGGCTTTGAACTCAACCAAGCAAAGCCACAGGTCAATCGTCATTTTCTCTCATCTATGGGTCAGAAGCTATCCTCCCTGTGGACATCATGTGGAAGTCTCCACGACTGGAGATGTATGAAGAATGTGAAGCAGATCAGGCAAGACATCTGGAGCTTGATTCAGCAGAACAAGTCAGATGCAATGCCTTCTTACAGTCAGCTCGTTACCTACAAGCCGTCCGACGCTACCATGACCGCAACGCATAGGAGAGGTCCTTCAGCGTCAGTGATTTGGTCCTTCGTCGCATCCAAGACGAGACAGGGCTTCACAAGATCAACTCGCGATGGGAAGGGACTTTCATCGTCACCAAAGTTACACGACCGGGGACATACTGACTGCAAGACTCTGACAGCCAAGAGATACCAAACTCCTAGAACATCGATCACCTACGCCGTTTCAATCCCTAGATAACTTGTACACAAAGTTGTCAGCTGCAGTGCAGCATGTTTATCAATAAAGAGTTGGTTTAATCTTCAAACAACTACTTTTTGTCTCTAAGCTAGACTACATAACTCGGGAGTTTCAGCCACGGGTACTAACAATGTGTTAACTGTGATAAGTCACTAGAAGTACTCGGGGGCTGCCGCCACGAGTCCTTTCTGAACGACTACTTTCACACTTGCCCTACGGGCTGAAGTGCAAAGAATACATGCAAACGATTTTGACTACTTCAAGTACTAGCCTAACGGTTTGTAGGAACCAAATAGCATGAGTCATTGCGAGAAAGTGGAAGAGGCTTCCACGCCTATAAAAGCAATCGAGCATATCGCATTGTGCGAGTAAATCCTGTATGGGACTTTATGCTGGACACCAAGTCGTCGACCACCCCCAGAAGCATGGTCTTCTGAGTAGTTCTGCATTGGGTGTTCCGCATTCTTTATCTAAGTCCTATGATTTTTGATATTACTCTACGAGTAAGCACACCGAACACATCAACAGGCAACAACAAACAAAACATATATACATGATTACATACATGGACAAGTTGTTCAGCAATTACACATCATGTTCACTCCTGCTCCAAGCTACCTATTAACTTTTGAGCCACTAGCTTTGCTTCCTCGACAAACTCTGAGAATTTCTCCTCAGAGCAGTCGGTTACCATGCCATCTGTGAGTGGACTCAGATTGGCCTTTGGCCAATAGGACTTTACGAGCCCAAGGATGTGCGCTACATAAGTTCTGGTGCTCTTCGAGATGTATCCAAAATCATCTGTGGGGCTTCATGGAGTCGCTCCAGCAGCGTCCTCTCGCTGATTACTCCCTCTTCTGGAGGATCTACCATATCTATGACTACTTGCACTGCACCCTTGAGCTCTTCAAGCTCTTTATCTTTCAGCTCCTTCTCAGCGGCCATGTTCCTGATTTGTGTCATGCACTCTACGAGTTTGGCATCTACATCTTGGAGCGCTTTGATCAGCTTCTCTGCATCATCTGAATAACGATACACAAGATTCTTCAAGTGAGTGATATCGTCATCCTTATTTCTTATGATATTATTCAGTTCGGTAAGCAAAAGGAGATGATGAAGTACTCGTACGAGTTCAGATACTACTTTTTGCGTATGGCAAAACAAGATAAAGCAGTCGACAGAGTATCACCTCAGTGAGTCTTAACTTGCAGTTTGTTCTTGTTCTTGAGATCTTCAATCTCCTTCTTCAGGAGCTAGACCTGTCGGGTATGCTTCTGTTTGATGGTGTACTTCACAGTTGATTCCTCAACTCGATGTTCTTGTAAATTTGCTTGCCAATCTGGCGATCTTTCTCCTGCAACTGGCAGAATCCATCTTCGACAGCTTGGAGCTTGTCTGACTTCTTCTTGGAGCGGTTGGCCAATTCCTACCCAACAAAACAAAACAATTAGACAAGATTAACCAAGTTGACAAAGGCAATCATCTCCAGTCCAGGAAGCTTACCGTGGAAAACTTATACAGATCTTTAAATGTATCCTAGAACTGCTTTAGGGTTGCTGCCACTTCGGTGGAGTGACCAAATTGCCGCCTGAAGAAGTAATCGCAGCACCTTGTTGTGGAGGTGCAGGCTGCTGCTGCTGGATATCTGCTACCTCACCCATAACGATCAGAAGAATTTAGGTAAAGTAGATCATATCGGTGAGGGCAGCAATATCAACTTACCTGTGGGAATCTTTGGGGACTTCTCTTCGGCTTCGGTCATCTCCCCCATGGGTGGTTGGACTCCAAGGTCGGCCCCTCTGGCCTCTACGACGACACATTCTGGGGGCTCCTCCGGCACCGACGACTCGACGAGCATGACTATCGCCGGTACCGCACTCGACGCTGTGACATCCGACTTCTTCTTTGGCTCGGGGGCTAGAGTTTCTGTGGCATTGCCAGGCTTCTCCAAGCCCAGAGCAGAGGAAGGGCTACATACAAGAAGCAGCGACATGTTTTATGACAACGAATCTACAATTTACAAGTGAAAGCACTCAGATACTTACAGTGCAGACTTCTTTACTCCTAATCTTCCTTTTGAGTGGTCTAGGTCCTAGGATAGCACCTAAAGCACTCGCCAACGTGGCTTCGCCAGCCGAGGGTAGAGTTTGCTTCAGCAGGGAAACTGTGATGGTCACCAATGAACTCAGGCCAGCCGCGGGCGGTGATTGCCCTGGTGCGACCCCAGCAGAACCTGATGACAGGTCCACTGTGATGGAGGGCACGCTTTAGTCCCTCACAGTATCATCCCGGCAACATCCTTGACCCTTCATTTAGAGTGCTTGGGCTATGAGGAGCTAGGAGAGTAGAATATAGAAAAAGGGAGATTTCAACAAAACTCAGCAACTGCAAATTGAGCAAAAGTACTTGCAAGTTCAGAAAAAGCTCTTACCTAGGTGTTTCTTCATCATCACCACCTGGCGAAGCGCTTTCCCTACACTTCCGAGCTGTAACCCGTGGCTTCTTTGGGTGTCCCAGCAAAAGATCACCACCAGGAGAGCTTGCACCTTCCTGGGAGGCCTTCATAGTTTGGCTCTTGATCACGTCAGCCACGGTGCGTTCAGAGTTAGTTTCATCACCCTCCTCTTCCTCGCTTGATGCTGCGGTGGCAAGAGGACAGGTGAAAGGCATCAAGTGGCTTGGGCGCTCGATATCTGGCATAAGAGGCATACTCCTATACATATTTACATCATCCTGCAATAATATTCCAATATTTGTCAGTGCAAAAATAGATTAAAGGATATCAAAAGTACTCAACAGAATGATACGACTACTTACCCCTACCACTCTAGGAGGATTTTTCACCAAGTACAGGCTCGGCACATATGGGATGGTTTCAACGCCCGTGATTACCCGGCTTACACGCAGCTAGGCTTCACCTTTTTCAATGCACGCTGCAGAAAATCAAGAAGGATCTGAGATGCCAAGGTACTCGAAGCCAAGGCATGTGTGTTTCTGCAGAGGCTGGATCTGCCTGCCCAGCCATGTGTACATCATTGAGACTCCAGTAACTCCAGCACCTATGTGCTTCTTGATCATTCCGAGTAGCTCCTCAATCTGGCTCATGTCACAGTACACCATTGTTCATTCGCCTTGGATCCTGAGTGCCTCGACCGTCCATTCGGGTAGTGAGGGATGATGGTTTCCAATGTAGAATCACCACTCCCTCCACCAAGACAAACTAATCGGGAACTTGTAGGGGATGTACTTCTTTTCCATCCCCTACTTCAGTTGCAATCCAGCACCACCGACATCATACATGGAACTATCGCTAGGCTATGGTTTGAGATGGAAGAGGTAGCAAAAGAGGTCGAAGTGAGGTTCTATCCCCAAGAAGGCTTCACAGAAATGAACAAAGATGGAAATGTGAAGAATAGAATTGGGGTTGAGGTGATGGAGTTGGATTCCATAGTATAAGAGAAGGTCGCGAAAGCAATCAGATGTGGGAAGGGTCAGTCCGCACTCAACAAAATATTGAAAAAGAACAATCTCCTCAGCCCCTTTGTATTGTCTCTTGTCACCAGTAGCAGAGCGCCATTGGATTATCTCCTTGGGCTGCAGGAGGCATTCGTCTACCATTATTTGCAGATCAACTTCATACAACTTACTTGTTCTCCACCTGTTGCTAGCAGTGGCGGCGGGCTTGGATTCCATCCCTTTCCCCTTGGAGGTGCCTTTCTTCCTCACCATTCTTGATGTCACGAGTTTTTTCACTCGCATACGCTCGGGGGCTAAGAAAGGAGGTGGCTGAGGCGCGCTCAGGGGAAGCAGGGACTCTCAGCGACTACTTTCAGCACAAGGACGGAGCTGGGAATAACCTAGATCTAATTCTGGGAGCGGCGGCGGCTGCAGGATAGAGGAAGACGAAAGGTCAAGGCATTGAGAATGCAAGAGAAAGGGTGAGTTACCAGTGGTGGCCCCGCAATTACTGTGTGGAATGCTAAGGGTTTTTTTCACTCGGGATAAGATTTGTTTTGAGCGGTAATTTCAGGTTACTTTGGGAAAGTTATTTGCTTAACCATTTTATCAGGGATGTTATCCCGAAAAAGGGGTTTTCGAATTTCTGTACTAATTTACTCATTTTAACTATCAAATCAAATTCTTATCAAGGCTCCAACACATGAGTAGAACCTCTTGGTGTTGTTGTCAAACTTGTCGATGGCTACCAACACATGAGTAAAACCTCTTGGCGCTATTGTCAAAGCCCCGATCATATCAAGGCTCCAGCACACAAATGGCCAAGATGTTGGGATAGTGGTAAGATGATAGGATTGTGAGCCAGGATATGTGACTGCTTGCCGAAGAACTAGCAATTGGGACATCTGCGGACGAGATCTTCAGCATCTGCCACTATTGTAGGCCAATAGAAGCCTGCTCTATATGCCATCCCGACTAGTGTTTTTGAGGTGGCGTGGTTGCCACAAGATCCGTCATGGATTTCCCGAAGAATGGTGTAACCATCCTCGCCTGTGACATACTTCATGAGAACGCCTGAGCGTGCGCTGCATTTGTATAAATTGTCGCAAACCAGAATGAATCCCTTGCTCCGCCTCATGACGTGAGCAGCCGTTGCACACTTTCGGAGATGCCTATGGGAAGTTTCTAGTCCTTGATGAAGTCGATGTAGGTTTCGCTCCAATCTTCTCCAAGCATCATGACCTCCTGATTTGGTTCATGGTGACCTGGATCGGTTGTGACTTGCACTGGAGACTTGATGGATGGGTGCTTGAGCTCTTGAACAAACACCCCTGCTGGAACCTAAGCATGGGTGGATCCCAGCTTAGATAGTACATCTGCTACAACATTGTGGTCTTGGATCACGTAATGAATCTCCAGCCCTGAGAACTTATTTTCCAACTTTTCTACTTCCATTATGTATGCGTCCATAGACATAGATGAGTATCGCCTGATGCCGAGGGAGATCACCAGGCGGAGCCCATGTAGAAGTGCCTCATACTCGTCCTCATTGTTGGACACTTTCCAAAGGATTTGAAGAACATACTTGAGTTGTTTGCCCTTTGTAGATATAAAGAGTACTCCAGCACCACCACCATTGAGCTTGAGGGAGCCGTCGAAGTACATCACCCAATGCTCTGGCTTGTTGACTAATGCTTGCAACTTGATGGCTGTGCGTGGCTTAAAGTTGATGGAGAGAGCTACCAGCTCCACTGCCCACTTGGAGATGCATCCAGTGGCATCTCGATTGTGGAGAATATCCACCAATGGGAAATCAGTGACAACGGATATCTGGTACTCATCAAAGTAGTGGCAGAGCTTCCTGGATATGACGAATATTACGTAGAGAAGTTTCTAAATCAACGGGTAATGGACCTTTGATTCGGAGAGAACTTCGCTAACGAAATACACTGGCCTCTGCACACCAAATGCATGGCCCTCCTCGGAGCGCTCTACCACAATGGTTGTGCTGATCATGTGGGTAGTCATGGTGATGTAGAGTAGCAAGTTCTCGCCTGCCAGTGGTGCCATGAGGATGGGGGGCGACTGTAGGTGATTCTTGAGGTCCTGCAATGCCTGCTCCACCTCCTCCATCCACTAAAACTTGTCTGGCCACTTCAAGAGCTTGAAGAAGGGTAGTCCCCATTCCCTAAGTTTTGAGATGAATTAGTCTAGGGCCGCCATGCACCCTGTGAGCTTTTGGACAACCTTGATTGTGGCTAGAGCCCCCATGTCAGTGATGGCGGTGATTTTCTTTGGGTTGGCTTCAATTCCTCGGTGACTGGTGATGGACCCGAGTAGTTTCCCCGATGGTATGCCAAAGACGCACTTAGTTGGGTTGAGCTTCCATCAGAACTTGCGTAGGCTGCTGAAGGTTTCCTCCAGGTCTGCAATGAAGTCGTCGTGGTTTTGGTCTTGATGACCACATCATCCATGTAGGCCTCCACATTGCGGTGTAGCTAGTCAGTGAAGCACAGCTGTCTCACCCACTGGTACATTGCACCTGCGTTCTTCAACTCGAACGACATGGTCATGTAAGTGTATGCACCATAGGGGGTGATGAAAGCAGTCTTGATCTGGTCTTCTTCCTTAAGGGCAATCTGATGGTAGCCTGAGTAGCAATCAAGGAAGCAAACTAGTATGCAGCCAGTGGTGGAATCAATGACTTGGTCAATGCGTGGTAGCCTAAAGGGATCCTTTGGGCAATGCTTGCTGAGATTGGTATAGTCAACACACATCCTCCATTCATAATTATTCTTCTGTTTTACAAGGACGGGAATAGCTAACCACTCTGGGTGGAACACCTCTTTGATGAAACTAGTCACGAGTAGTTTAGCTATCTCTTTTTTGATCGCCTCCCTCTTGTCCTGAGCAAATCTAGAGTCGCTGCTTCTTAGTGTTGGCCTTAACATTTACATTCAAACTATGCTCAATCAGCTCCTTGGGAACACCTAGCATATCTGCTGGTTTCCATGCGAATATGTCTTGGTTGGCCATAAGGAAACTGATGAGCTCTCTTTCCTACTTGTCACTGAGCCCCATGCTGATTAGGGCTACCTCGGATGAGTCGCTCTCCTGCAGCTGGATTGCCTTGAGTACGATGTCCCCGGTGGTCTGCACCTTGGACTGGTTCGCTTTCTTTGTCGGGATCTCCAACCCTGACTGGGAGAGCTGCTGCGTGACCGTGAGTACTTCTGATAAAGAATCTGGCACGCGTGTGGTCGAACCGTACTCGATGACCTCTTGGTCGCAGTCATACGACTTCTTCAAGTCACCGTAGAAGGTGAGCACTCCACTCTTTCCTAGCATCTTAAGAAGCAAGTAGACGTAATGAGGCACGACCATGAACTTGGCCAATGCGGGTCTTCCCGGGATGGTGTGGTATGAAGATTCGAAGTTTGCTATCTCGAACTTGATGTACTCGGTCCTGTAGTTCTCCATCGTGCCAAAGGTGACTAGCAGGGTCACGGACCTGAGTGGTGTGGCCGAGTTCCCTAGTACGATGCCGTAGAAGGGAACCTTTCTTGGGGTGAGCATATCTGTGATGTATAGCCCCATCTTCTTCAAAGTGCTCATGAAGAGAAGGTTGAGGCTGCTTCCTCCATCAATGAGTACTCTGGTAAGCCTGACGTTGGCCACCACTGGATCCAGCATGAACGGGAATTTTCCTAGCTCCAAGAAGCTTGTCCACTGATCATCTCTTGAAAATGAGATGGGGACCTCCGACCATTAGAGTGGTCGTGGTACCGTCGGCTAGATAGAGAAGATCCCGCGGAGCGTTAGCTTTTGAGCTTGTTTGGAGGTGAAGCCGGATTCACCGCCAAAGATTACGTTGACTGTCTTCTATGCGTCCTGGAATTGGGCACCTCCCGACATGTCCTCTAGTTCATCATCCTCCTTGCCTATCGGTGCTTTACCGCCACGCCTACCGAAGGATACCCCTGAGGTTGTGAGTTTGTAGGTAGGGTGTCGCCGAGATCAGGAACTCGAAGGTGCAAGGAACATAAGGTTTAGACAGGTTCGGGCCACCGAGAACATAATACCCTACATCCTATGTGGTTTGTACTGCCTATGATGGTGATCGGGTGATCTCCTGATTGATTCCCCTTTGGAGGGGGTCATGTCCGACCTTATATAGTCTGGGGGACAGGTTTAAATGGAAGTCCTAGTCGGATACAAGCCCTAGGGTCCTACCTGAGTACTTTTCTACAAGTTTCCTACTGTATCCGACTAGTTCTACTACTGTATGAGCAGTTCTACTAGGCTACGAGTGGTTACAATAGATGTAGGGTGTGGGCCATGTCCCATCCCTTATCCTAGGAAAAGTACGCCTCGTGCATAGTCCCGTGTGCCCAGGTCTGACAAGCCCCCAAGCTCTTCGTAGTCGAGTACTGCAGGCTTCCAAGTACTTCTGAAGGCGTCTTCGAGTCCTCCCGAACTCCATCTTGAAGGTGTCTTCCGAGTACTTCCTTGGCTGCATCGAGGCTACGAGGTGCTCATGCCTCGAGTAGTTGTCAAGTCTTCTTTTATATGGGGTGCGATTAAACTCGCATTCCATATGGAGTAGCCCTTGAGCCTTAGGTTGACTCGTAGAATCAGGCTTAGGGTCAATTTAATCTTGAGTCTTCTATCCTTATCTTCCAACAGATTTGAAAAATAAGTCACTGATGACACATGTCCCGCAGCCCCTGAGCCTTGAATCCAAATCCCCAAGGTTTGGAATAAAGGATCCAAAGAATCATGGCATGCAATCTTCATTGCTGAGAGCCGTGTTGCATCCAGCCCCCGAGCCTGGGAGCTAGATGAGTCGCATAGTATATGCCTAGTAGTCAGTGGCGCCAGCCCCCGAGCCTAGGTATTGGCCATGTTGCCACTGAATCTTGAACTGTCGATGAAGCCGACTAGTCAGAGTCAATTCCGACTAGCTTTGTAGGCGAGATGAGTAGTCAAAGTAGTTGCTAGCGTATCGCGGAAGCACAGTCGATTCCAACTAGCTTATAAGCGAAATGAGTAGTTGAAGTAGTCGTCAACGTATCGCCGAAGCACAGTTGATTCCAACTAGCTAGTAGGCGGAACGAGTAGTCGAAGTAGTCGCCAGCGTGTCGCCGGGCATTCTTCACGAAATTCAGTAGTTGCCGATGGTTCTTGATGAACCCAACTAGTCGGAATCGAATCCAGCTGTGACAGTTCATGTATTTGTAAACTAGGCATATAATTTGTTAGTGTGAAGTATGTGTTTGTTTGTGTAAAGCTTGTGTGTGTTTGCGTGAAGCTTTTGAAAATTTAAAAGTGTAAGTAAGAAAACAAAAAGGGGTATTTTTGTAATTACAGAAAAAACCTAGGGTTGTTTTTGTAAATGTATTTGAATAGGAGCTAAATTCAAATAAGTGAAGGATAATTTTGCAAACATGTTTTTCTTGTTTTATTCCTTGTAAAAAAATATATATTATCCAAAAGTTCCATTTGAAATGTGTGTGTTGAATTGTGTAAAAAATTTGGGTAAAATGGTAAAAATAAGGGTATTTATGCAATTTTATAAAAGTACAAGTCCTTTTATGCAAATGTTTGATTTACAAAAGTAACTTTCAAATTTACTCAGGACTAAAGTGTAAAAAGTGCAAGTCATCATGACATGTCTATCCAACCATTATGACGAGTCTATCCCGTCATTATGACGTGTCATAAATGCTTGCATTTAGGTCCTGAATTTTATAAAGTTACGCTTTTTAGGACAAAAGCAATTCAAATCCGACTTTTGTTCAAAGATTCACGTGTAAAAATATAAGTTTTAAGTTTTTGAACTTGAGCCCTAAAGCAATGTTGTAGAGTTTGAAAAACTCTCCAACTTTCGTTTTGGGCATTTCTTCATTCAGGTTTTAAATCAATAGGAAATTTTGTTTTACAAACAAGTCCCTGCAGTTTTCTGAAATTATGCAAAGGTCCTTGGGAAATCCTAGTTCCCTTCCTCCTCTGCTTTTCCTCTCTCTGTTCTGCCTTATCCTTCACTGGCAGCTGCATCTTCTTTCTGTCCCTGCTTTTCCCCTTCCTCTCTTCAACACAGGCAGTAGCAGCCACAGCAGCAGGCGACGGCGGTGGCCCAAGGCGGGCAGGGCAGCTGCGGGGGCTCGCGGCGCACGGGCTGTGGCAGCAGCGGGGCCGGGCGAGTGGCTCGGGCGCAGGCGCACACGCGGCAGCAGGCGGGGCGGCGCCTGAGCGAGCGGGCGGCTCGGCTCTGGGCGAGCGCGGCCCCAGGCGGCGCTGGTGAGGCTCGGGCGGGCCCCAGGCAGAGCGGGCAGAGCGGGCAAGCTGGCGGCTGGCGAGCGGAGGAGTGCTGGTGGCCCAGGTGCGCGCGAGCGTTGGGGCGAGCAGAGGATAGGCGCGGGCGGGCGGTGGTGGCTCAGCCCGAGGCAGGCGGCGTGCAGGTGGGCGCGGCAAGCGGTGGCTCGACGCGGCGCAGGAGGCGCGCAACGCGGGCCGCGGTAGGCGCAGGGGCCCGAGCGGTAGCGGCCAGGCGTGCGGGCAGCGCAGGGTGACGGGCCCAGGCGCAAGCGGAGGCAGGCGCTGGAGACAGGAGCAGACAAGGCGCGAGCGGGAGCAGGTGATGCAGTTCGGGCGAGCGGGCGTGGCACGCGCGCGGCAGGTGCCAGAGTGGGGAACGCGCGCGGGCAGGAACAGGTGTTGGAGCGAGCAGTAGCGCGCGGGTGGAGCAGTGCGTGCGCGGGTGGTGCTGGCGGCGCCAGGCTCAGGTGTGTACGAGAGCCGACGGCGCGAGCGGCTTCAGGTGGCCGAGCGAGTCGGCGCGGGGGCGGTTCGGTGGCGTTGAAGCATGGACTCGTGAGCGCG
The DNA here is from genome assembly GCF_002211085.1 of Panicum hallii. Lineage (NCBI taxonomy): Eukaryota > Viridiplantae > Streptophyta > Magnoliopsida > Poales > Poaceae > Panicum > Panicum hallii. The sequence goes on from NC_038050.1 coordinate 33,827,071, forward strand.
GGCGCTACGCAGGTGCGGCGTGAGCGTGCACGCGGTGGTGTACGGGAGCTGGTGGAGCGCGATGTGGCGGCGTGTGCGGGAGCGAGCGGCACACAGCGCGCTGGAGTGCAAGCGCTGAGCGGCCGAAGGACAAGTGGCGCGAGCAGCGCTGGAACGCGTGTGCGAGCGCGAGAGTGATGCGGCAAGGCCGGGCGAACACGGGTTCGGCAGCAAAAAGCGGAGGAGCAACTGCACGGCGTGCAGGACGGGAACCCAATCTTCAGGCCGGCGCCGATGCGAGCAAGCACGGGAAGGAGGCGGTCGCCAGTCTGGGGCACCGCCATCAATGGAGCACGCCCGACGAAGGCCGACGAATTGAAAGGAAGGATGCGAGCTCGCTCGCTCATGAGATGCACGAGAAGCGGCGAGCCGAAAGGAAAGGCGGCAAGGCGGAGGTGGCGACCGGATGCGGTGAGCTCAGAGGAGCCACGCACGGTGAGCTCCCTTGATCCTCGCGGAGGCTGAGAAGCTCTTATGGCGCGGCAAGTCGGAAGGAGAAATTGTGGAGCGAAGGCGGCAGTCAGGCGCGACGAGCTCGGAGGAGCCTCGATGCAACCAAGCACGACAGTCCTGCAGGAAGCTACGCGGGTGTGCCGGCCGTGTTTCAGTGGCACGTGTGCGTGAGCAAAAGAAGACTCAGCTCGTGAGCAGGAAAACCCTAGGGTTCACGGAAAAGTCAGTATAGCAAACCCGTTCGGCTCCATCATCTCGCCTCAGGGATCCACGACATCCAGCAACTCCTATTCCTCGTCGATCGCCTTGCAAGACCACGAGTCACCATGGAGACTACTCCTTCGGCCATCTTCCACCCACGTCAACCATGCTCGGCAGACCCCTTCGTCATCCACGGAATCTCGTCATCGTCGAGCTTTTCTCTTTGCCAATCCTGTTCACCGCGGGAACTCACTTTCCGCGTGTTCTCCTTCATAACCAAGGCTACCCCAACGTTTGCCCCGATCCACTGAATCTTCCTAATGCCGGCGACTCTTTTGCCGGAATATCGTCATTTTCTTCCTGTTATCTGTTTTCCCGGACCAGGGACTTGATTGCTATGTTTTAGAAAGTTCTAGGGTGTTCTTTGTAAAATTTTCAAAGCTGTTTGTATTTCAAATCGATGAACTTCTACATTTCATAGATTTTCGTAGGAAATTCATGAAAATGTAAAATCAGTTTTGTTTGAAACCCTAAGTCAAACTTTACAAGTCTTATGTTATGCTCTTAAATTGAAAGTCTTGATTTGTGGTCTAGGTTAAATGTTAGGGAATGAATGCTTTGTTTGTACCTTATATTGTATGCATGTGTTATAGCTGGAAGATAAATTATAGGGTGTATGTTTTAAGTGGAGCAGTGTGACAATTAGTTAATCCATCGCACGAACGCTCATATCCCTACCATCAAGACATTGTCCTCGTCTTGATTGCTGTTTCCTTAAGTTCCTTGTCGTATATAGATCCTTGTTAGTCCGTGTGTATCTATTGCTTAGCTTATACGTCTCGACAGTTATGCTTCAGTGTCAGGTTATCAACCCAACCACTTAGTATCCGTTTTCTTTAAGTCTATGATGTTTATGTGTAACCACGGTCAACCGATGCTTTTCTTTTGATATGTTCCTACCATCGGTTGGTTAGCTGACACGATGGTTACCTTTCTAGTATCGGCTACCGCCGATACCACCCTTTTGTTCTGTCCTACATCGACTGCACATAGTCAATGTATCGAAGAGGCACACACAATCTTCGAATTCTTGCTATCGGCCGATCCAAGCCGATTCTAGTTGTTTTCCATATCAGTCAAATATGGCCGATCAATCCTTAGTTTCTCCATCCTTGCCCACACACTTCTATCAGTCGATTTATCAGTTAGGAAATCAGCTATCTATATCTATCGGTCACATACCCTTAACCACACTCCAATTGGCTGTACGTCACTCAACAGTTGTGCTGACGTTATCGAGTCGATATAATCACACCTAGCTACCTAGAATAACACTTAAGCACATCTCAGTTAAGACACAACTGCTTTAGGAATCACCCCTCTGCTGAAGTAATCGATGCTTTCATCGATCGTCTAGGAACCCGATGCACTCGTCAATCAGCTAAACCCTCATTGTTTGCAATCAGCTCTGTTGTAACCCTCAACATGTAGCTGATTCTAATTAGTTGTCTCCCTAAAGCTTCACCTAAGTTTAGTTTCAGATCTTTTTTATTGTTATGTGAATAGCCTGTTAAATGAATGTTGAATTGCAACTTTGTTGTGAAGTAAAATAGTTTTGTGTGCACATTTGAATGTAATGTTGCATTACATGTAGATACGTCTACTTCTGCAAACGGTACCTACGAGATCTCCCCGGAGTCTACAGAGGATGTTTCTGAAGACCAAGTGAACGTCACCAAGGGATTAACTGAAGCTCCAAACCAAAGTTCGGAAGATGTTGACTCACTGACTTCGGACCCACCAGTAAAGGCAAGCCCCGGACATAACCCACTATTTTAATTACACTGCAATCTATATCTATTTACGTATTCTATGCATTAAGTTCTTAGGAATTGCTTAAAACCCTAGTTGCATTTCCCTAGAAACCAATGTATTGAGTAGTAGCACTTGAGTCCGACTAGCTGCTATGCTAATAGGACCGGTAGAAGTCGGGTGATTTCCTGTCACTCGCGCGATATAGGAGTTGTAATGTTTACATTCCTGTTATCACTATAAGGATGACGGATGGGAGTTTTGTGAGGTATCATGGTTGAGGTGATACCCCGTCTGTGTTGTTGAATCTGTTAAGGTCGCAGTGTGTGGTAGCGGTGGTTAAGCGTTTGAAAGTACTAGCCACATGCCGTGAAATATGGTAAGCGGTAAGCCTAGTAACCAATCGGCCCGAGGAGTGGACATACCTCCCACCACTCGTCTTGCTTCTTCTGGTTACTTATGTTCAACGTGTGGGAATACGTGTTGCAAGGGCAACCAGGAGTACGGGTTTTGTAGTCGCGCTACAGACGTACGTCCTGCACTTTGGAAGTGCATATGGTCCTGCAGTCGCTTGTTGTGGCTCTGATCCACGAGTCGGAATGAAAGGCAAACGATTACTTCGGAACGACCCTGTGGTGTTCCAAGCGTGTGAGTTAGGTTTACCTTGCAAGGTTGAATTTCGATTCAGGAATCGTCCGCCTCTCACGATGAATGAGACTGCTTATCCCCTTTATCACACAGAGTAACAAGAGCAACTATATGATGAGTAATACTGATGGTTAAGATAAAGAGCTCTACCTTGCTTGCTTAGTTATAAGTGCTTATCTAGAATGGATAATCACATAGAACTTGAAAGCTAAAAGTTGAAAATAAGGATCTACTCTTAGTTGCTTTTCAGCTGAAACCAAACCCAGAACTATTATAAGCCTTCATAAGTCTAGTTATGGGCTAAAGTATACCCAATCCCGGGTAAGCCTTGCTGAGTATTAGTATACTCAGCCTTGCTAGTTTTATGTTTTTCAGGTAAAGCCCTTGAAGACCCTACTGTTTCCCTGTCATGGCCCTGTGCTCTCCCAGAAGGTTGGTCCGTGGAATGGATCCATCCTTGGCCAACATTGATGATACCGAGTGATGTTGTGCCCGGGCTTAGCATGACATTCGTCTTGTCGACGTGCTGTAGATCATCGCGTATGTTTTCCGCTGCTAAAAATCATAGCTTAAACAATTTGTATTGTTTTCTCTAAGTTTGAAACTTTGTACTACTTTTATAAACTCTTGTAATGTAATTCCCTATTATGTAAATTGTGATGGTAATTGTATCTCTAGACTCACCTTCGTGTGAGGTAACCTTATTTGATCCTGTGTATCGGTGGTTTATCGGGACGTTACCCGACAGGCCAAGGGATTATACCGTTTGAAGCACGTTGGAGCCCTCGGGAGTGGACTCGCGTACTTGAGCCGGTATAATTCAGGTTGGTTCTGCCACACCAACGATTAGTCGTTGTAGTCAGCGACGTGTAGGCGAGCGTTCTTATAAAATCGGAGTAGTCATTCGCGATTGTTGATGAAGCCAACTGATCAGAGTTGAATCCAACTCGCCTAGCAGCACGGTCCAGATCAGGTCCCCTGCAAGGTAAACATAAAAGTATGTTGTAACTGATAGACATGAAACCGTGTTGGGAGCATTACACGTGCAATAAACTCCATATATAACTAGTCAAAAACTAGTAAACGGAGAAATACTGAAAGTATGAGAACGAGGCCCTTTCAGTGACATAAAGTACTAGTCGGAGACTAGTAGTCTAAACATTACTAGAAGTATGGGATTAAAACCCTTCAGTAACAAAAGATACTAGGTAGTAACTAGTAATCAGAGTGTTACTGGAAGTATGGGAGCGAGGCCCCTTCAGTAAACTACACGTCGTACTAGTCAAAAACTAGTAAACAGAGTGTTACTGGAAGTTGGGGAGAAAAGCCTCTTCAGTAACAAAGAATACTAGTCGGAAACTAGTACTCTATTACAAAAAGTATGTGATCAAGGCCCCTTCAGTAAACTTGCACATATACCAGTCATGAACCAGTAAATGGAGTTATACTAGAAGTATGGGAGCGATACCCCTTCAGTAAACTATGCGTAGTACTAGTCGAGAACTAGTAAATGGAGTATTACTGGAAGTTGGGGAGCAAAGCCCTTCAGTAACATAGAATACTAGTTAGAAACTAGTAATCATAGAGTTACTGGAACTATGGGAGCGAGGCCCCTTCAGTAAACTTGCACGTATACCAGTCATGAACCGGTAAACGGAGCTGTACTGGAAGTATGTGAAGGTGACTAGAAGTCAATTAGTGAGGGAGAGATGAATCTTACTAGTAGCTTCAGTCGTATCCTTGGGCGGACCATAAGAATTAACATGTTGACTTGTGAAAACCTCATGGTTGGCCCTATGGGATTGATGATGAGATCCTTCACGTGGGGCGATGAATTCCTTGGGTGGGCCAAGACAAGTCCTAAGTGCCATGCAAAGATGTCTTGGTTGGCCCAAAGGAGGTGATGATGGGGTCCTGCACTTGATCCAGATCAGTTCTTTGGGCGGACTAAGACAAGCCGTGTGTTTCCATGCAAAGATGTCTCGGTTGGCCCAAAGGAAGTGACAACACAATCCTGGCGTGCGTTGTTGCAGAAGTAGTCTTTGAGCAAGGATGACTCGGCTAGCCCAAACGAACTCCTTGGGCGGGCCAAGACAAATCGTATGTTGCTGTGCGCAGATGTCTCAGTTAGCCTGAAGGAACTCCTTGGGCGGGCCAAAAACAAGTCACAAGTTGCCATGCGAAGATGTCTCGGTTAGCCCGAAGGAGTACCTTGGGCGGGCAAAGACAGTTCGTACTATGCTGAAGTAAGGATTAACGAACATGTCCTGTTTTGGGTAAACTCCTAGATCCCCTGACTATGTGGTTGAACGAATTCTTTGGGAAAAAACCCCTTATGTCGAGATAAAACTCGAGACAATGGTTAAACAAATTCCCTAAAGATCTCCGTAAATCCTCCTTCGATCGGGTCTCAGACTTCTCGTGGGTGATTGGCGATCTTGATTCGTTGGTGATTGCCAACGAAGTCGTGTCGCTTGTTGATGAAGTTGTGCTGGTCTGTTGATGATCCCGACTAGTCGGAATTAATTCCAACTAGTCACTGGTTGTGTGAGTCCCGCTCCCGACTAGTTGTGTAGTCGAAGTAGTCATCGGCGGGCTGCGATGGCGAAGTAGTCGTCGAGGAGTCGAGGGTCCAGCCTTTTGGAACGGTGCTAGGCCCGACAGGTTATCGAGGTTGATGGCGCAAGAAGGTGGGCTAAACCGGGTAGCTTGGAAGACTCCGTGCCCTTCTGATACCCGAGCCTGCCTGACCAGGTTGAAAACGCAGAAAGGTGGGCTGAGCCGGGTAGCTTGGAGGACTCATGTGTCACACCCGATTTATAAGAGCATAAATCGAGCAATCATATATGCGCCAGGATCAAGTCACGCATATATACAACAGAATCATCAAGATATCACAACACGTATCTCGAAATAAATGCGTATAAATTATAAATGAATATCTTTATTACAACTAAATCGAGAATCAGTTCAAGGAATGCGGAAGCGTAAAATAAATACATGAAAAGCAGGGCGCCACAGGGACGTCGGCTGGGAGACGACGCCTAGAAATCATCGAGTCCGCTGATGTAGTTCTCCACGTCGCCTGGTACTGAGCAGCAGTTGAAGATGTCCCAGAGAGAACAGAAGAGTAGAGAAGGCAAGGGTGAGTACACAACTTGTACTCAACAAGTATAACACGAATTATGAGGCTCTAGGGTTAGCTGACTCAACTGCATTAGCTTTTAATCTTGGTAAATTTTATTAAAGCTAATTACTACAAGTGGATGAATTACCATGACCCAAGTTACATAATAATTAATCAAGATTAACCATGAATCTACTGAGAACCAAACCAAACCACCCAAGGTAGATTCCCACTAATCAGGCAGAGGATCTGGGCCGCTCATGACTGTGAGCATAGCTGATATATCAGTTTTATACTCTCGAGAGGTTGCACAACTTTACCCACAAGTCGTGAGCTACGCTAGTTGTTCATCACACTTCCTTAGGTGAGATGGCTAGCAAGCACACTAGGAGACCTTTACAAAGGATCATGTTAGTAAGGTGTAACCGCTAAGGTTTCTGGATCAGCGACGATGGGGCCCACCTCACGGGGGTACAAGACACACAGCACAGACCAAGCCGGAGGAGCAGGGACCATTGAAGCTTACCACACCTCTTGCCCCGCAGGTAAGTTACTCCCAAACCAAAATGACCTAATTAGTAAGTCAAGACCGTCCCATTCCAGTCTTGTGGTTGCGCGGTTGTCCCAGGTTGTCGCTCTATGAACCGGTCCTTATGGAGAGTAGCCAACCAAGCACTAAGCACCGTGCTGGCCCCCTAAACCATGTTTCTAACAAAAACATATTTTAAGAGACGTGAGCCGCTCAAGCACACAGCACAGAGGGCCACTCTCAGGATCAAGTTGCATATACCATTAATCAAATTTAATTAAAAAGGACCATAATATGTGAGAGCGCAGCACCTAGTACAACTAACCAAAATGCAACCCAAGGTATTTATTTAAAGGATAAAAGTGGATAGGAAATCCTTATAGGTATACAGTATTAAAATGCAGTATAGAGTTGTATTTAAAAGTGATAGGATGTTCATGTTATACTTGCCTTCCTCAAAGTTCTCCTGCTGCTGCTCAAACTGCTCTGCAGAAAGGGGCTCCTGGTACTCGTCCAAAGGCTCCGCGTCTACTCACGATCGCAACGCCAAAACATGGTCCAGCACATACACATTCATCCAAACAAAAACAAAAGATAAGAAACAGTACAACATTACATAAAAACAGCACACAAAACCATGGTAGAACTGTTCTACACGTTACAACGATCGCGTGAGCTCAAAAACCACCTAAAATGGAGCTAAGACGCGGAATCTAGAGCTAAAACAAGGTCCAGGGGCTTTTCTGCGAGAAAACAGAACTTCCAGGGGGTTTCTGGGCAAAAACTAGGGACCTAGATGTAATTAAACTATAGACACAGGGTCTAACGTGTAAACTGCGCTCCAGGGATGGCGGACCCTATTTCTGGAAAGCTCAGGGGCTTCGGTGCAAAAACAGGGCTTAACTGGAATTATCTTTGAACGGAGGTGGACTGCGGGTTGATTCCAAGGAAGCTCAGGGGCTCTTTAACAAAACTGCCACGGCTGAAGGGGTATCTTCTAATCTAGGCCGTCGGATCTGGATCGAATGGTTCGGACCCAATCTAGTTTGGACGGTCCGATCTGCACGGCGGGGGTACAGACGGTCCGATCTGGATCGGACCAGTCCGATCTGGTTGGGCTCGCAGGGACGGTGGGGCGGTCGCCGGAATTTGACTCCCGCGGCAGCGCACGGCTCGGGCTCGCCGGAGCTCCTCAAATCCGATGCTCCGAGGGTCAAAACTACTCGAGCTCGGGTCTGGGATGGCCTACGCGACATGGGTAATCCACCTAGGGTTACTGCGGGGCTCAGGGAGGTCTCAGGCGGCGCGCACGACGACGGGGGTGGATCGGCATGGCGGTGCATCGCCGGCGCGCGCGTTCCAGCTACAAGAGCGAGCCTGGGTCCACGACATCTAGCGCAAGATGACCAGGAGGATGATGTGGTGCTCACCGAGGGCTTGAGGTGGGTTGAGGTACGGCGGAGGGTGACCGTCGACAATGGTCGGCGGTGGAGACGGGTCGGGCTTCGCGGGAAGGTCGATGCAGAGGCGCTCCGGGCTTCTGGTCACCGTGGGTCGACTCGTGGAGATCCTGCAAAGGTCCTACGGGGGTTAGGGAGGTCCGGGGATCACCGGCGGCGAGGAATCACAAGAGCGGAGCAGGATACCGGCGGCGGTCCTCGGGCTCGATTCTAGCGCGGGCAGGGCTCGAGGTCGTGAGTGGAAGCCTCGGGGAGCTTCCTGGCGGGACGACGAAGCTGCTGCGAGCCTTGGCCGGAGCTAGGATGCACCGGAGCGGCCGGCCCACGACGGAGCAGAGGTGCTACACGGCGGAGCAAGATGCCGGTGGTGCTGGGGATTCGGGGCGGCTGCAGTGCGGTGGTAGGGCACAAGGAGGGTTTAAGGGAAGGGTTACAGGGGCCAATTAAGGAAGAGGCCGGTGGTTTAGGCGTGCGTGCCCCAGTGGGGATTGCGGTCGTGATCCGCGCGGGAGAAGCGGATCGTGCAACCGCCCTACGCGATTCGGCTCGGGGAAAGAAGCTTCTGGAAGGAGGGCGCGCACAGGAGACTAGCTGATGGGCTCATGTTCGGGTACTGGGTGGAGCGGGGCCACGTGCAGCGACGGCACGGCGGGGCGGAATAGTGGGAGCCGGCGTGGGAAAGAAGAAGGGAAGGAAGGAGATGGTCACCGACAGGTGGGACCGGACTACCAGAAGAGAGAGCTGCGGAAATGACTGAGAAAAGCACGGGAATGACTGAGAAAAGAACGGAAATGACTGAGAAAAGAAGAAATGACTGAGAGAAAAGAAGGAATGACTGACCTACTTTCCTGTTTCCTCCCTTTTCTTTTTCAAACCAACTCAATTCTATTTGAATTCAACTCAAATTTGAATTCAACTCCTATGCACTCAACCAAATAAAGCTTATGCACCAGCATGAATGCACAAACATGTTGAACCTAAAATAAATTTTAATTCTTTGTGAATTAAATTATAAATAAATGCAAGCTAGGCAAAATAAATCCTTAGAAAATTACTGGAGCCCAATTAAATTCATTATAAATCTCGAAATTTTACCTTAGGGTGTTACATCATTCCCTTCCTATGCTCGAGCCCGCCGAACCAAGTTGTTGGCACAGAATGGTGGGCTGAGCCAGGTAGCTTGGAGGACTCGTGCCCTTCCAATGCCCTAGCCCGCCCTACCAAGATGGAGGCGCAAAAAGGTGGGCTGAGCTGGGTAGCTTGGTGGGCTCATGCCCTTCCAATGCCTTGGCCCGCCCAACCAAGATGGAGGTGCCATCAGGCTGCGGTGGCCGTTTGGTAAAGGTATGGCGTTGTTGATGAAGTCCGGGTAGTCGGCGGGGATGGGAGCCCTTTGATGGATGTTGGCTAGTCCTTCTCTGACTTGTAGTAGATGATCCAAATCCTCCTCCGACTTGTAGTAGGTGATCCAAATCCTCCTCCAACTTGTTGTAGATGATCCAAATCCTCCTCCGACTTGTAGTAGGCAATCCAAATCCTTCTCCGACTTGTCATAGATGATCCAAATCCTCCTCCGACTTGATGAGGAACTTGTGGTAGAGGACCTTCGACTGAGGGGGATTCGGTTCAAGGGATTACAGGTCGTCGATCGAGTCATCGATCGCAAGGTTGATTTCCATGCGGGTAGTACGGGTGCTTCAGGCTTCTTCTAGTTGGAAAAAATTGATTTCCGGCGAGACCATTGGCAAGGTTGAACGGGAGCAAGGCCCCTTCAGTAAACTACGTGTAATACTAGTCAGAAACTAGTAAACAGAGTGTTACTGGAAGTTTGGGAGCAAGGCCCCTTCAGTAACATAGACAACTAGTTGGGAACTAGTAATCTGGGGGTTACTGGTAGTTTGGGGCAAGGCCCCTTTCAGTAATATAGAAAAACTAGTCGAGGACTGGTAATCTGAGCGTTACTGGAAGTATTTGATAGACAATCACGTAGGTGCTGTATTTGACTAATTGACGGGTTCCACTAATCATTGCCAAACGAGGCAATCACTTTTGGCAGTCGCATGGTTCGGCTGTGACAGGGTTCCCTGAGTTTAGGGAGGGAGTCATGATTAACCTAAGTAAATGAACATAAATAGGGACCCTGACTAAGTGGTAAAAAGGGGTGCTTTTAAGGTGTACGGAACCTCTTGTTTCGGGATATGATCCCAAAACAATGGTTTAAACAACAAAGCACATAAAAGACCCTCAGAAAACCTCCTTGAATTGGGTACTTAATTTATTGAGTAAATCATTAGTCGAGTAGTCCCGTCGTCTTTCTTCGTAGACTTGGCGGAGCTCCAAGGGCCCTCCGAAGGGCTTGACATTCAAACGCAGAATGCTTGCTCTTCGGGTGGCACGGGCATTGCCCGTGGAGGGCTTCCTCAAATCGTTTCTTTGATCTAGGAGTCTTCCTTCTACGGATGGATTGTTCCCCGGCTTCTGGCTTGCGCTTCCAAGTCGTCTCCAAGTATTCGAGAGGGGGTTGATAGCGGGTGGGACTGTAGGCCTCTGCTTCTTCGCGCTCCTGCTACTTGGCAATGATGACATTGCGGGTGTCCCAGCTAGCGTTGATGATGGCACGAAGGTCACCCGTGGAGGAGTCATGGAGGTTACAGCTCCGCTGCTGGTTTGTCTTGACGGCGCGGTGCCTGCGTTGAGCGTGCTTCGCATTGATGAGCCTGCGATGTTCCTTCTTGATGTTATCTGCGTCTTCCACCTTGATCTTGGATGAGGATTCACTATCCATTGTTACGTCCACATCTTCATCGAGTGGATCAAGGAGGTAGTCATCGTAGTCATCTATCTGGACCCGCTCTAGGCCTTCACAGACCTTGTCAGCGTGAATCGTGAGTACTTCTCGATTGGGGGCGAAGCGTTTGGCACCCCACACACCGCCTGGCCCTCGTCTTCATCGTCAGATGGGGGGAGGGGTCTGCCTTCTTGAAAGGGGAGTTCTTCGGGTGTGGCAATGAATCGTGGTGTACTTGATTTGAGGGACCTGGAGGGTTTCATGCCCTTCCGATGCCCAAACCTGCCCGACCAATCTGATCCCCGTACCAGACACTGGGTCACATGAGTGGATGGATCCAAGTAGTTGTTGGAAACCATAGCCCCTGACGAGCGGTGGCTTCTCCTTCTCCGAGTGGTGGAGGATGGTGAAAATCCTCTTCCAATGTGGAGAGAGTCCTGGGTTGAACCATCTCAAACTGATCTGGAGATGGTTTGCAGGTTTCGGGTTTGCCGATGGAGAGAGTGTGCGTTGCACAAAAAGTAGGTGGCAAAGCATAGGTTTGATCCGTGGGAGTTTATCGATGAAGCCGACTAGTCGGAGCTGATTCCGACTAGTTGTTGACCGAATGCAAGTCGCCGAGTAGTTTGCGGCTCATTCCCGACTAGTTTCTAGTCGAGATGAGTTGTTGAAGTTGCCGTTGGCGCTGCCGATTTGACGAAGCAGTCGTGACTGAGTAGTCGAGGTCGTGGCTGCAGTGCGTCGATGTTGAGCGGAGTTGTCAAAATCTTCCGGCTCCCTAGGGTCGATACGCCGAAGGGTTGATTGTACCACAAGGCAAGAGTCGAATTTGAGTAACTCGAAGGGCTCTAGACCCTTCCAGTACACGAAACGGCCTTGCAGTGTAGATGTTAGGGTTAAACCCGGATGATTATCTGAAATCGACTCGGAGTAATCATCGGGTTGCGAGTGGATAACTAGAACTGGGGCCTCATGACAAGCGGTGGCTTCCCCATCCTCGAGTCCTCCTCAACCCAAAATTGTAGTTGACGGGTACTCTTTGTGTGAGTCAGAGTCGTAGTCAAGAACGGGAAGCCCCTGACGTGCTGTGGCTCCCTCATCTCGAATCTTGAAGAGGCGATCCAAGTCCTCCTCCAAGTTGGGGAGGGACTTGGATCGCGAAGGCTCCTCAAATCGGTCTGAATCGGATCTGAGTAGTCCTAGTGCAGCACGCGTTGAAGTTGCATAAAAACGGACATCCTTTGGATCTGCCTGGATAGATCAAAGAGCAGCAACTCATCGTGATCGTCGATGAAGTAGTCGAGGTTGCTGCGTCGAGTTGCTGCAGAGGCCTCCGTCTTTCTGGAGTCGACTAGGTGGCTGTTGAAGCCACCCAAGCCGTTGGCGACGTAGATCCAGGAGCCAAAGATGAGAGTTGTGCCCTCGTTGAGCACGGTGCTGGTGAAGCTGAGCGATGCCATCGAGTTCTCCGGTGGATGCTCGATGAACACCCCTACCTGGCGCTCCAGCTGTCGGTGTTTTACCGCAACGCCCACCGAGGGATACCCCTGAGGTGGTGAGTTTGTAGGTAGGGTATCATCGAGATCAGGAATTCGAAGGTGCAAGGAACACAAGGTTTAGATAGGTTCAGGCCACCGAGAACGTAATACCCTACGTCCCTGTGTGGTTTGTATTGCCTTTGATGGTGATCGGGAGATCTCCTGGGTGATTCCCCTTTTTGGAGGGGATCCTGTCCACCCTTATATAGTCGAGGGGACAGGTTTACATGGAAGACCTAGTCGGATACAAGCCCTAGAGTCCTACCCAAGTACTTTTCTGGTAGTTCCCTACTGTATCCGACTAGTTTTACTACTGTATGAGCAGTTCTACTAGGCTACGAGTAGTTACAACAGATGTAGTGTGTGGGCCATGTCTCATCCCTTATCCTAGAAAAAGTATGCCTCGTGCACAGTCCCGTGTGCCTGGGTCTGACATTGCCCTCACCCTTCTTCTTGGCATTCTTGTCAAGAGGTGGGGCGTTGAAGGTCCTTCGGAGGTTGGAGCACTCGATCGCCGAGTGCTTGGCGCCTGGGTGCCACAGGCACTGCTTCTCAAGGAGTTTCTTGAACTGCTCCTGCATCGTCCCGGACTTCTTGCCTCGCGGGGGTTGCTCAACAGTCGTGACTACATCATCTGGCTTGCTCTTTTGGGAGGATCCCGAGTAGTCTCGCTAGCTTTTGTTGTTGCGGTGGTCATTCCCCTGCTTGTTCTTGTTGTTGTAGTCGTTACCGCGCTTCGAGAAGCGATCGCGCTCCTGCTCCTCCTAGTCTTCCCAAGCTTGCATCATTTTGAGGAGTCCCGCGATGGTCTTGGGTCGGTTGCCGCAAAAGTCTCTAAAGAGAGTTTGGTTGGTGATGCCGTTGTGTAAGCAGTCGATAACATCTTGCTAGAAGATGTTGGTGATGGTGGCACGTGTGTTGAAGAAGCGGTGGGTGTAAGATCGTAGGAGCTCGTTACATTCCTATTTGCATTAAGACAAATCATGACAAGTACCAACTCGAGTAATCACCCCTTGGAAGTTGTCGGTGAAGACAGCCTTCAAATCATCCCAAGAGTCGATGGAGTCTTTCCTGAGGCTCTCCAGCCATGTGAGTGGAGTGGTCTCTAGGACCATTGGGAAGTAGACGACCTTGGTGGTGTTGGAGCCGCCTGCGACTTCTATGGCTGTAGACTAGTGCCTAAGCCACTGCTGAAGAGCTTGCTTGCCGTCGTACTTGGTGAATCACCAATCGGTTCGAAGCCCTCCGGGTACTGGTACAAGCTGAATTGGCACATGAATGCCTGGAAGCTATCACTATCGTCCAGTACGCGGTAGCCATCAACCGTAGCTCGCTCTTCTCCTGGGCTTCAATGATGGAGCGAGCGTCACACCCCTCATTGATCTTCTCGCAGAGATTGTCCGTCGGAAGGTTCTCGAGTGGTCGTCGACGGTTGTAGCTGCCAGCGGGATGTTGTGGTGGTGGAGACGGTGGTGCCTGGTTGCCCCTTGGAGGTTGCCGTGGCCTCCCACCTACTGAGCGACTACCCAGTGCAGCGTAGTTGTTGCCTTCGTTGCCTCTGGGGCGCTGTCGAGGGTGTCCCCCGGGAGTCCGGCTAGCTTGTGGGTGACTATGACTTTCGCCCACTTGTTCTTGGTTGGCCGGTTGCGATGGAGCTAGGTTCTGACGATCAAGCTGCAGCCACGCCTTCTGAACCACTCGCAGAGCTTCTTGTGCAGCTGGGTCTTGGCTGGAAGCTAGTATGGCTGTGACACCCGCGATGTTGGCGTTTTTGGTCTGGAAACCCCGTTCATTTGCTATCGCGAACTCAGCGTTGAGGTCACACTGCAAGCGGTGCTGGCGCTCCGCGGTGTTTCTTCTACGTGTGGCGCACATCTAGTTTCTCAATCTGCGGGCATCACGCTCAGCGTCATTCTCATCACCGACGTCGGTGGTGCCCTATCCCCGGACATTTGCTCGGGTAGCTCGTTGGGGTCCTCATTGCCTTCACCTTCCACTTCCACCATGTATACGTGGCGATGTGAGGAGTCCTCTTTGGAGCTGTAGTCGACCAGCACGGTTCCTTCTTCTGCCACAAGTTGAGCATCGTCTCCTAGTAGTTTAGAGGGTTTCTTGCCCTTCCAGTACATGAAGCAACCTTGTGGCATCGTTGTGATCACTAGGCCCTGATGACCGCCCATAAAAGGCTCTGCATTGTCATCAGAGCTCGAGTCGTAGTCATCAAAGATAGGAGCCTCCTAACATGCGGTGGCTTCATCTTTTTCGATCTTCAGTAGGCGATCCAAGTCCTCCTCCAATGCGGAGAGGGACTCGAACCGCATGGCCTCCTGATATATAGTGGCCGCATTGCGCAACCCGAAGGGGAATCAGGTACGCTGTTCCTTAGACCGGATTGGATCTGATCCAAGGAATCCTGATGCAGCATGATAGAAGTCGCGTTGAAAACGGATTGTTCCTCAATCTCCCCAGCTAGGTCAGGGAGCAGCATCTCGTCGAGGTTGTCGACGAACTTATCGAGATGGTTGTGTTGGGTTGTTGTAGGCACTTCCAGTTCCCTGGGGTTGCCTAGGTGGCTGTTGAAACCACCCGAGCCATCGGTGATGTAGACCCAGGAGTCGAAAGTGAAGGTGGTGCCCTCGTCGAGCACAACGCTGGTGAAGTTGAACGATGCCATCGAGTTCGCCGGTGGATCTTGATGAACACCCCTACCTGGCGCACCAACTATTAGTGTTTTACCTCCAAGCCCACCAAGGGATACCCCCGAGGTGGTCGATTGTAGGTATGTAGGGTGTCGCCGATATTAGGAACTCGAAGGTGCATGCAACACAAGATTTAGATAGGTTCGGGCTGCGATGTGCGTAATACCCTACATCATGTGTGGTGGTTTGTATTGCCTTGGATAGGTTATTGGATTTAGGGGGTCCCTGCCCTCCCTTATATAGTTTGGGGTGATAGGGTTACATGGAATCCTAGACTGATACTAGCTTAAGAGTCCTACCCGAGTACTACTCGGGTAGTTTCCTTCTGTACAGACTAGTCCTACTCGTATCTGAGTATTTTACAACAGACATAAGGTATGAGACATGACCCAACCCTTATCCTAGAATATTTATGCCATGTGCGCAGTCCCGTGGCCATGGGTCTAACACTGTTTTCACATAAAAGAGAAAACAAAGCCAAGTTAGCCTATTTAGACAATGAATACAAACTAAGAAGTTAATCAAAACTTTATCTATTCTTTTAACCAGTGCCTTCCCCCGCAATGATGCCAAAAATGCTTGTTGGCATTTCTTAGCGTCACAGATAAATCCGCAAGCACACAAAACACCGTTGTAGCATTTTACCTGTGAGTAATCTCGGGTGTTGTATTTATATTTCCGCAGGGAAGGCGGCGGTTATAGAATAGGCAAGTTGATGATCAGTTGTTGGTTGAATAGTTAATTGTATAACCAGGGGTAAGATAATATATGGATAATGGGGTAGTGTGACACACAAGTTACTCAAGCTCGAACTCAAGAAAAGGCTTAGGCAGGGAGAAAGGAAGAAGAAACTACTCGGGACTTATGTACTTCTATCTAGATAAACAGATTATACTATACACTCATACACATACACACGATTATCCTCAGCTCTAGGCTCTCAGAAACTGCACATGACTGGCAGGGGAGCCGCCAGCCAACTCGGGTACTTTATGGACCTCCTACAGCCACTACCCGAATGGGGAGGGTTACGCTAGACGGCAGGATTGTCACCATTTGCCGCCTACCTCATCTAACCATAGGATAAGACCGCATCCAACAACACTGATTAACCTAGACACCATGTCTACATTAATTGGCGATACTCTAGTATCCTGCACGGAAAGAGAAACTCCACTAATACCTTTGCAAGAGAGAAACTTGAGCGAGAGCAACTTGAGGTGTGTCTTCATTTAGAGCTCATCCCCTCATATTTATAGGCTTGTCCAGGGGTGCCTCAGCTGGTGAAATAACTCGTTTCGCCTAGAACTGACCCTGAGGAGGAAGGAGGAGCTGCCACATGCAAGAGGTAAGTCGGTGGAGCTGGTCCAAGTTCTGGCCTAGCCACCATCTCCTCTATGCTTTAGCAGGGTGACTACCAAGTAGGCCCTTGGGTCTGTTTTGCATGCACTGGCGCTGTCCTAAGTCGGTTGTATGTGTTTGTGGGCCTTTGATCCATGTGAGGCTGAACGGTGCGTTCTGATTGGTTGATGGTTTTTGTCTTGGATTCAAGGGTGTGTTGTACCTCCAATTCTGCTCAAATTCCTACATAGCATTAATTTTCAAGGGACATATGGAATGACATTATTCTAGGTAAATATGCATATATGAAATGCTAGTTTCCCCTAATTTTCTGATCAAATTGACAGTCAAAAATGGTCCATAACGAGTGTCAACACTTACCATGCTGTCTTCCTCTCTATCATGGCGCTGACCACACCATCTTCCGCTCTGCCGCTTGCTCCCGGGAGCTGGGAGCACGACGGCCTCCATGAGGAAAAAATGTAGCCATCTACACTGTTGGATTTGTGTCGAATATTGTGTACTAGTTGGTTATGTTTGGACATGGATAGTGGTGGAGGATGGATAAAAATTGAGGTATGGTGGAATCAATCAATCTTCAAGCAACAAAACTTTCTATTTATCACGCGGATGTATGACTAACAAACCACTTGCCCACTTCTACAACCGCTGAGGAGGGCTACTTCTTTTTCTACTTTTCTCTACTGTCAAATGCTCATTACTTAGCTGATTGAAACCAAGGATTAAGAGAAATATACTACCATAGAAAAAACAAGGTATGGCAGTGGCCATACCTTGCCACCATGGTCCTGCGCCACTAGACTTTGAGTTGTATTAGCAGTAGGGTGTAGAGTTCGTATCAAACTCTGTAGCCCGAGCTCCTCATAAATATGAAAGGATGACCGCTGTTGTAACCATGATGACATAGCGACTAGTTCGCAGGGGAGGCAGCGTATTGCTGGGAACCTGAAGCAACCGGTGTTGCAGTATTGGGGAGAAGCGCCCATAGTCATACCCCGAGGATGTAGGCTTCGGCTGAACCTCATCAACAAATATTGTGCCTTCGGTGTCATCTATGATCTCACATATATCATCTCAGTAGGTCAATCATTGCTTCCGCACGCTTATTATTCTAACAAGTAGTATCAGAGCCTTGGTTAGATTGGATCTAGAGATGGTATGGAGATCAGTGTGGAGGATCGAGGATCATGCTCAACATGCATGACGGAACTGCTATATGTGGTGCGAGGTGGAGCATGGCGGCGATCGGAGATTCGATCGGTGGTGTCGGACACTCCGAGCAGGAGGCTTGGACCATTTGACGGGCTGTGGTTGGTGAGATCGACCAGGCGTTGTGATTGAACCAACACAGTGGCAGTTGAAGACGACACAATCAGGGTGGCGGCTTCATCTCAGGATCATACCGTTAGCAACGAGGTGCAGGTAAGGACCGGATGGATTGGAGCGTGCGAGCATCATGATAATGGTGGTATGACTGGTGTTTGTAAAAGGTGGCATTGTGGCACGAATAGCAGATTGTGGCTACGACGTGATGGCTATAATATAACATATATCATCTCGGTAGGTCAATCGTTGCTTCCGCATGCTTATTATTCTAACGTACCCACACCTGCAAAAGCTACTAGGAGGATGAGGACAGCTCAGATAATAGGCCACTGACGATAAAACAAAACGGGCCATCAAAATTTAAAAAATGATGGCCTAACAAAACAAAATACATTCCCATTTTAGTGCCTGATGCACGTACCTTGAAGGAATCACGGCCCTAGAGAACTGAGTGAAAAAACACTGATAATCACCTGATGGATATATAGAAATTCTAGACTTTTTTGACTCTAGGGCACGATTCTACGGTAGAGACGAGCTTGTGGGGTGACGTGAGATGTGGACTGTGTTAGATAACTGATAAATAGGTCCATAAAATAGGCTAGAAGCATATAAAAATTAATTTTTTAACAAAATTTAAACTTTGTAGTTGATAGGAAACGGGGACGCTACGCTAGCTACCATGTTCAACAAGGATCTCATGTAAGCGGATGATCATGGATCATTACCACAAGACACGCAGCGCAGCAGAAGTAGAGTTGGGGTAGCTCGCCCCAACGTAGTCACGCGTCGGTGAAGAGGAAGCAGATCACGGCTCGCAGCTCCTCCTCCTTATCCCACCGATCAGCACCACAGCAACACAACAATGCCTCCTCAAAGTCCACACATATGGGCCGGGAACACCGATCACCGGTGTGCCAAAACCGCGCGCTAGGCTAGGGTTGCGTGGAGAAGAGGGGCAGCTACAGCTAGGGTTTGTGGCGCAAGAGTGTTCGCTGCCCACAGCCCTGAACCTCATTATATATACCCCACTAGGGTTCTAATCCTCCTCGGATCAATATCCGGCCCACGCATGATTGCCTCTTGGACATTATCACCAACAATCTCCCACTTGCACTAGAGACAATCATAAAGGCAAGTTTTGGTTCCAACTCGTTAAGTGTGTGACCTGTAAGGTTTATATGTGAGTAGTTGTACTGCAAGAACCATTCTTGCACCACTAATCAGCAGAGGCACCTAGCATGGCATGCTGACTCCCACGCACATATAAAGATCATATCGGCAAAAACCTTTGGATATACACATTCACTAATCCCTTTGCCTCAGGATACCAGTCAAGCTCAAGGCAATTGTTGTGCCACCCTTGTGATAGCTCGACCATTGAACTCGATCTTGCAGCGGATTACAATTTATGACTAACTCTTTAGTCACTTTGTGATTATCTCCTTAATCACTTTGGCACGGCCATGCACTTTCTTAATCCGACCGCATCGAGGGGCCCAGAGATATCTCTCCTGATGTCTAGGAGGGGAACATTCCATCTTGATTCTCTCACATCCCATTCCATATTTCATGATACACCCAAAGACTACTTTTATAGCCACCTAGGTACGGAGTGGTGTTTGGTAGCCCAAAGTGCACCACTATGCATAGTGAGAAACAATGGCGATCTCAGATCAAAGGATTCAGCAAGTATACCACTCGAGACCATCTAATGGCACATTTTAAGACAACTACCTCCGCAGTGTCTCGAGGTGGGTCAATGCAACACCATGTTCCCTAACATGTGTCCTCATTATTGATTTAATATCTCCATATCTATGATATGTGAAACATGATCATCAATCAATACATGTGCTAGTTTATAAACCATTATTGTTCGTCATAATAGCAAAACTAGGGATCATTTAGAACAACAATATAATAATAAGAGTTTCACAAACAAGTCATGCACTTGTTAATCAATGTAAATAATTATCATTCAGAGAACAAATAACACTTTATTGAATAAAACACAAACTTAGACATGATTACAATAATCTCCCACTCACACTAGAGTTAACCATGCAAATATATAATACCCATGGAACTCATATGCGCCTAATGCTTCCGTGTGCACCTTGCAAATCTTCACATCACCTCTATCAATTATCTCACGGATAAGGTGATAGCGACGCAGTACGTATTTAGACTTTTGGTGTGATCTAGGCTCCTTAGCTTGTGCAATGCACCGTTATTATCATAATACAGGTCCATTGGATTGGACGCATTCGGAAACACACCAAGTTCAATGAGGAACTTCCTCATCCAAACACTTGCCTATGCAGCTTCCGAAGCTGCAATGTACTCGGCTTCTGTTATAGAATCAGCCATGGTATCCTGCTTGGAACTTTTCCAACTTACAGCACCACCATTCAATGTGAACACAAATCCTGATTGCGACTTTGAATCATATTTGTCGATTTGGAAGCTCGCATCAGTATAACCCGTTACAGTGAGCTCCTCCTCACCTCCATAGACT
This sequence comes from Panicum hallii, assembly GCF_002211085.1. NCBI lineage: Eukaryota > Viridiplantae > Streptophyta > Magnoliopsida > Poales > Poaceae > Panicum > Panicum hallii. The sequence goes on from NC_038050.1 coordinate 33,847,574, forward strand.
AGGAACACATCTTTAGTCCTTCTGAAGTACTTAAGAATGTTTTTTACCGCTGTCTAGTGACTTAGAGCATATGAGACATCTGGGCATGCACTTATCATCGCGTACATGATAGATCCAACTGTCGAAGCGTTGGAACCTTGCTCATGCGATCCAGCTCATCAGTCGTCGAAGGACACTGAGTCTTGCTGAGATGTATACTGTGTGACATAGGCAAGAACGCTTTCTTTGATTGTTCCATGCTGAAACATTTCAACACCTTATTAATGTAAGTATCTTCGCTTAATCCAATAAGCCTTCTCGATCTATCTCTATAGATTCTTATGCTCAGAATGTATGCGGCTTCCCCTAAGTCCTTCATAGAAAAACTATTTTTTAGTAAAGTCTTTACGGATTCCAGCATAGGAATATTATTCCCAATCAGCAATATGTCATCTACATACAGGATCAGAAATGCAACAGAGCTCCCACTTTCCTTCTTGTAAACATAAGCTTCTTCTTCATTTTTAAGAAAGCCAAACCCTTTGACTACTTCATCAAAACGAATATTCCAACACCGAGATGCTTGCTTCAACCCATAAATGGATTTCTGAAGTTTGCATACCTTTCCCACATTGGTCGGATCGACAAAACCTTCGGGCTGTATCATATACACATCCTCATCCAGATTTCCATTCAGGAAAGCTGTTTTGACATCCATCTGCCATATCTCATAATCGAAATAAGCGGCTATTGCTAGAATGACACGAATAGATTTAAGCATCTCTACAGGAGAGAATGTCTCATCGTAGTCAACTCCTTGAACTTGGCTAAACCGTTTCACAACAAATCGAGCCTTATAGATGTGAACATTTCCATCCATATCTTTCTTCTTCTTATAGATCCATTTGCACTCTATGGCTTTAACACCATCAGGTGGGTCAACAAAGTTTGAAACTTGATTGTCTCCCATGGAGTCTATCTCTGATCTCATGGCACTCTGGCATTTCTCGAAATCTAGGTCCATCATCGCTTCTGCATATGTCGCAGGCTCATCACTGTCCAACAATAATATCTCACGCGCCGTGCGGATCCTTGCCGACCTTCATGGCTGCGGTGGTGCTTCCCTTGCCACGGGTATCTCAACTTGTTCTGCTACATTAGCATTACTTGTTGAATCTTGCCCAATTGGCTCATCTTGAATCTCTTCAAGATACACCTTCTTTCCACTTTTCTCCTTCTTGAGAAACTCTTTCTCTAAGAAAACACCGTTCCAAACAACAAACACTTTGCCCTCTGATCAGTTGTAGAAGTAATACCCTAAATTTTCCTTTGGGTATCCCACAAATATGCATTTATCTGATTTGGGAGTTAGCTTGTCCAACTGAAGTCGCTTGACAAAAACTTCACATCCCCAAATTTTTAGAAAACACAAGCTGGGAGTCTTCCCAGTCCATATCTCATATGGTGTCTTAACTACGGATTTAGACGGTACCCTATTCAATGTGAAAGCTGCTGTTTCTAGAGCATAACCCCAAAATGATAACGGTAGGTCCGACTGGCTCATCATCGACCGAACCATGTCCAACAAAGTTTGATTACGTCGCTTGGACACATCGTTTCTCTGAGGTGTTCCAGGCGGTGTTAGTTGTGGAACAATTCCGCAACTCTTCAGATGATTGCTAAACTCATGACTCAAATACACACCTCCTTGATCAGATCTCAAGGCCTTAATTTTCTTGCCACATTGATTTTCAACCTTATTCTGAAATTCCTTGAACTTTCCAAAGATTTCAATCTTATGCTTCATCAAATAGACATAGCCATATCTACTCAAATCATCAGTGAAAGTTATGAAGTATTGGAATCCTCCTCTGGCCATCGTGCTCATTGATCCGCACACATCAGTATGTATGAGTTCCAGCAAGTCCGATGCTCTCTCTGGAAAACCTATGAATGGTGCCCTGGTCATCTTGTCTAGCAAACAAGCTTCGCTTGTTTCGTATGATTCAAAATCAAATGAAGTTAAAAGCACATCCGAAAGGAGCTTCTTGATGCGCTTCTCACTTATATGACCCAAACGACAATGCCACATATAGGTAGGACTCAAATCATTAGGCTGAAGCCTTTTAGCACTTACATTACAAGTAGGTGAATCATCAAGATTTAAAACAAACAACCCATTCTTAATAGGCACAGAAGCCACAAACATATCATTCTTAGAGATCGCACAACAATTGTTTTCACTCGCAAACGAATAACCATCCATCATCAAACATGAAGGAGATATAATGTTTCGACTCAAACTATGAACAAAGTAACAATTATTCAACTCCATAATAAATCCTGACAGGAGGTGGAGTTGCATCATCCCGACGCTCAACGCAGCAACTCTTGCATTATTGCCCACGCGGAAATCAACATCTCCTCTTGCCACGCTTCTACTTCTTGTCAGCCCCTGCATCGAATTGCAAATGTGAGCAACGGATCCGATATCAAATACCCAAGAATTGACAAAAGAATCAGCAATCACAATATCCATAACATAAACAGTAAGGGTACCTGATGTGGAAGTACTCTTGCTTCCGCGGTTCTTCAAAGAAGCCAAGTACACCTTGCAGTTTCTCTTTCAGTGACCCTTTTCATGACAGTGAAAGCACTCACTGTCAGCAGCTGGTCTAGTTTTAGCCTTAGGATCTGGGTTCGGCTTGGGGTTCTCAACCTTAGCTTTGCCCTTCTTCTTCCAAGAAGTACCCTTCTTCTTGAAGTTAGGCTTGTTCTGGACCGCCATCATATGGCCGCCGCCTGTGCTCTTCTTGATGTCACTTTCTGCCGTCTTGAGCATGCCGCATAGCTCATTCAAGCCCTTTTCAGCCCTGTGCATATGGTAGTTTGAGATGAAGTTCCCATAGCTCGGCGGTAAAGACGCAAGAATAAAATCAGTGGCCAACTCTTGGCCGAGTGGGAAGCCCAGCTTCTCCAACCTCTACGTGTAACCAACCATCTTAATCACACACGGCCCCACTGTTGTGCCCTCTGCTAGCTTGCTCTCAACAAAGGCCTTGGACACATTGAACCTTTCAGTCCTAGCTTGTGTATGGAACACGTCCTAAATCGCCACGATCATATCGTGTGCCTCATGGTTTGTCTCAATCTGCATCTGCAGCTCGGGTTCCATGCAAGTGAGCATAAGGCAACTCACTTCAAGATTGTTGTCGCATGCTTTCTTGTAAGCATTTTTGACAACAGCAGTTGCATCATCAGCAGGCGCTTCTGGTAATGGGGTTTCCAGAATGTCTTCCTTTTTCTCAGCCCTAAGAACAATTCTCAGGTTATCGATCCAATCTGTATAGTTAGTCCATTCAACTTATCCTTCTCAAGGATCGAACGCAAAGTAAAAGATGTGGTGGTGATGGGTGCCATTGAACTACAACAAATTTTAATAATGCAAAATACTAAGACAAACGTATTGTGACATCCAGGTAATAAGGGATATAGACTCTAAACTCTAGTGTGAAATAGGCATGTTTGGTATGGGTAGTACAAAGGGCTACGGGTGTATTTGTAATTTCTATACAATATAGGCCTTTAAGTGTATGATGGGTGGATTAGAAGGTAGCCTTGAAACCTAGGAGAAATATAATATTAGGTGTTAAAATTATGGTATTATAAGGAAAATAAGCCCTTAAGTAAGAGTAGGGGCCTATTTGTAAATAAACATAAGCCATAGTGTCTTTTATGCAAAATAACTGTAGAATAAAAGTAACTTTCATGTTTACCTGAGGGCCTACTTGTAAAAGTACTAGTCATCATGACATTTCATGAATATTTGCAAATATAACAAAAATTTGATCAAAACCTCGTTTGGTAAGGACAGGGGTAATTTAAATTCTACCTTGCTCAAAATTCAACATGTAACATTGTAAACTTTGAGTTTTTGAATTTGAGTCCTAAAGCAAGTTTGTAGAGCTTGAAAAACTCTACAATTTTCATTTTGGACTTTTCCTCATTTGATCTTTAAATCAATGAGAATTTTTAGTTTACTGAGAGACCCCTGAACTTTCTAAGTTTTCCAAAGCAGTCCTTGGACTTTTTCCCTCTTCTTCTACCTCTGAACACCCTCTGCTCCTCTGCTTCCCGCTCTGCCGCCAGCGCAGAACCGCCCCCCTGGCCGCTGCCCTGCCCTCGCCGCCGTTCATCTCCTGCCTGCCCTCTCCCCACGCGTCACCCTACCCCTACCCGCCGCTCTAGCCGAGCCCTGCTGTCTCGCCTTGCGCGCGCCACGGTGCTCCCGAGCGCTCGCCGGCCGCCATCTCGCCGCCCACCATCCTGGGCGCAACCGTGACCATCCCTTTCTCTTTCCTTTTCCTTCTCTTCTGCAAACCAGGTGCTGCTACAAACCCGACCACACTCCCTCTCCCTCCAGCTGCATTGCCCTTTCTTCCTCCTCGCGACACCGAGTCGCCGCTGCTGTTCCTCACCGGGATTCTCCCCAATCGCGCCACCCCGCCCAAATTCACTTGACCAACTGCTTCCCCACCCTCTTCCCCAGCTCCTCGACTTGACCCAACCCAGCCCCCAACTTCCCTCCGCCGGAATTCCTCTTACCCCGAGCCGCCGCTCGCCGGAGCCGCCCGAGCTCGACCTCGTCGTCGACAGCTTCCTCCACTTGATCTCCAGCCCATCCAGGTACACAAATCATTTCCCCGTGGCCTGCTGGTGCTCGTGTCCACCTCTCCTGCTCGTGTTCACCGGCCCTTCGCCGGGAACGCCGGTGACCCAAACGCGGCCGCCGCACCTCTCCGTCGCCGGCCGTGCTCCACCGCCGTTCATCGAGCACCCTCTACAAATAGAAATCCTTTTCCAGGGGCCCGAGTGCAAAAAGACCGAGACCCCCCCCCCCCAGTCTGCTGTTATTTCATGTGATGCTGCTGCTGTTTTGTAAAATTCATAACAAACTGTAGGAAAATCCAAAAATTACAAAACTAATTTTGCTAGAAACTAGATTTTAAACCCTACAACTTTTATTAAATGAGTTTAGTTAGAAACTAAGTATTTTTGAATCTATTTTAAATCCAAGGTGAAAGAGTTTAACACACATAGCTTCTACATAACAACCTTGCTACTTATGATTTTTGGTGTACAATTTCTACAGATTATGTATGAACTAATGTAGAATTTTCAAACCCAATTTTGTTTTGTAACTTGAATTCTTTTACTCTGGACAATTCAATTTATTTAATCATAGGATTAGCTAAGCTTATCCACTAAAGCTTATTTAATTAGATCTCTTTGTCATAATCTATTGAGTATGCAATTAATCTAGGTTTAAATTTTCAAAACTTTATAATTTTATTTACCTAAGGTTTGAATTCAAATTTGAATTTAAATCTAAACTTAAAATATTTTAATTCCTGTTTTCAGTAAATTTAATGCTATAGCCATAAGTTGAATATAAATGACGATTCAAAGCTAGGATCCCTTTTTGTGCCATGAGTTCTTGAAGTGTTAACCTTTTTGGATTGCAACCTATCGTGAAATAAAGTAAAAGAGTATGCATTCCTTAATGTTATATCCTTGCATATCATGTAGACCCGACTACTCTCGCCGACGGTGACTACGAGCTAATCTTGGATCAAGCCGTAGAAGTTCCTGAAGACCCCGAGAACACCGTCGAAGGTCTAACTAAAGCTCCGAACCAAAGTTCGGAAAACCTTGACACTACTGCCCCCAACCCTACACAAGAAGGCAAGCCCCGGACATAACCCACTATTTTAAATACACTGCAATCTATATCTATTTGTGTAATTATATGCATTAAGTTCTTAGGAATTGCTTGGAACCCTAGTTGCATAATTCCATGAACCGATGTACTGAACACTAGAACTTGAGTCCGAATAGCTGCTATGCTAATAGGACCGGTAGAAGTCGAGTGATTGCCTGTCACTCGCGAGCTTTATAGGAGTTGTAATGTTTACATACCTGCAGTCACTATAAGGATAACGGAAGGGAGTTTTGTGAGGTATCATGGTTGAGATGATACCCCGTCTGTGTTGTTGAATTTTGATAAGGTCGCAGTGTGTGGTGATCGGGGTTAAGCGTTTGAAAGTACTAACCACATGTCGTGAGTTTTGGGTAAGCGGCAAGCCTAGTAACCAATCGGCCCGAGGAGTGGACATACCTCCCACCACTCGTATTTTGGTTCTTCCTGTTACTCGATTCGACGTGTAGGAATGCGTGTTGCTGGGCAACCAGGAGTACGGTCATGTAGTCGCACTACAGGCGTACGTCCTGCACTTTGGAAGTGCGTATGGTCCTGCAGTCGCTTGTGGTGGCTCTGATCCACGAGTCAAAATGAAAGGCAAACGGTTGCTTTGAAACGACCCTTTGGTGTTCCAAGCGTGTGAGTTAGGTTTATCCTTGCAAGGTTTGAAATTCGATTCAGAATCGTCCGTTTCTCGCGGAGATTGAGACTGCTTAATCCCTTTGTCACATAGAGTAACAAGAGCAATTATATGGTTGTCAAAGATGATGTTTGACCAAAGATGTATACCATGTTCGTTTAGTATAGGTGCTTACCTAGAATGGATAATCAACTAGAATCTGAAAGCTAAAAGTTGTAAATAAGGATTTACTCTTTATTGCTTTTTCAGCTGAAAAAAAACTAAACCCAGAATCAGTGTAAGCCTTCATAAGTCTAGATACATGGCTAAGTATACCATGACCGGGTAAGACTTGCTGAGTATTAGAATACTCAGTCTTGCCTTGTAACTTTTGTTCAGGTAATCCTCCTGACGACTCAGTTCTGCCTGTACCGTGGCCCTACCCTCTGCCTGATGGTTCGTCCGTGGAGTGGGACCCGTCCCCGGCCAACGCAGACCCCCCCCCCGAGTGATGTCATGCTTGGGCTAGCATGATGTCTGCATGGACGACGTATACAGTCCCCGTGCTTTAAACTCCGCTGCATGACTTGAAACTTATGGTTGTATTGTAATAAATTCCCTCAGTTGGGAAAGTTTATGTCACGTTTGGATACTCATGTAATATATCTATCTGTGATGTAAAATGTAATGGCATTTGTATCTCTGGACTCGCCTTCGTGCGGGGTACCTTGTTTGATCCTGCATTCGGTGGTTTATCGGGACATTACCCGACAGACCAAAGGATTATACCGTTTGAAGCACGTTGGAGCCCTCAAGAGTAGACTCGCGTACTTGAGCCGGTGTAATTCGGGTTGGTTCTGCCACACGTATCCATGATAGAGTAAATCACATTAAACATTTAATAGAATCTACTCCCACTAAAATCAATATCCCTCCATTGATACTTAGTGATTCAAGACCCACAGCTATCAAGTCGACAAGTGAACTTTAGCATCACCGCTATAAGACAGGTAGATCGGTAAGCAACTCTTTGCTAATCATATCACATATGACTCTTGTTGTTGGGTGACATCTCTATGTCTTGGCTTGCAACCTTTATGCCCCAAGGTCCTTAACTGTTAAGATAACCTTGTTTAAGCTTGCCAACCCTTTATGCGTGTAAGTATCTGATACAAACTCATAGTGTCAAGGAAAACTAGTGGCACCCTAATTTCATAAACCCCATCACTAATTGTACAAGACACGCAATGGAGCAAGGTTTAGTTGGGAGGGCATTTAAACTTAAACATTGCGAGAGAATGATCGGTCTACTTCTACCATATGCAGAAAACACATTATCGCATGTAGAAGTAAAATGATAAGAACAGCAAACACATAGTTGTGAATCAGTATGGCCCATATTCACATGGTGATCTCCATCTCCATAGAATCTGTCCACCATGATGATCTCCATCTTCATGTTCCATGTGCGCCATCCTCCAAGTGACGGGTCCTCTGAGAACTATAACTACCGAAATCTAGTTACATTGTCGGATCGGATCATCACAGGTTGGCACGCAGGCCATTACACAAATTGGCAATACATTTAGCTCATACCGTATTGCATTACTGACGACACGTATGTCATGAAAATTACATACATGCATCACATACACATAAGGGCCATACCGATCACACATGATCCTGCAAAAATAAGTTAGGTGCAACAACATCTAAACTTTGAACACCCGAAACTCCATCATCCAAGCTTTTTTTGGGAAATCTAATTTCAGCAAAAATGCCGGTGGGGTTAAATTTCATGTGTAAAAAAATTTTCCTTAATCCGAGTTCGTATGCAAAAGTTATGGCTGTTTTACCGAACAACATGTTTCTGCAACTTTCTCAACCCGGTAGCAGATCCAATCTGCTAGCCCACGCATCATATGCATCTGGTGATTCATCCTAGGTTTCGATTCCACCAATCTCATTGATCTCCGACTGCTTTGACTGGGTTTACGTGTATCACTTAACTCCGTTGGTGGATATCCGACCGTTAGGAGTATGTCGTTACATGACCATCGTAGTGGGACACGAAATAGGATTAGGGTTTCATCTACATCCACGCATATCTCCATATGCACACATCCGAACCTGTACGAAGAAGCTATGGCTCTGATACCACTGAACGAATATGAGGTAGGCTACGCTAGCGATAAACCAAATTTCCACCACATAAAGCAGAAAAACTGTTGTTATAGATCACAGAATTACCACTAGACGCGTGGGTGCAGAACTTCTGTAGTGCATCGGGGTAGTTCAGTCAATCACCGGCAGTGCAATTGCAAGACCTTCTCACATGCAGCTCGTCCTCATGCAGCAAATGCAGCACCTCCAAAGTGTCCACACGTACGGAGAAGAAGCGTCGTACTTCAGACTGCTAGGTCCACGAGGGCAACCGTGGGCGCGGGTGTGGGAACAGACGGCTGCCAGCAGGCGTGAAATTAGGGTTGCCCTCGTCCTCATGTAGCAAATGTAGCACCTCCAAAGTGTCCACACGTACGGAGAAGAAGCTTCGTACTTCGGACTGCTAGGTCCACGAGGGCAACCGTGGGCGCGGGTGTGGGAACAGACGGCTGCCAGCAGGCGTGAAATTAGGGTTAGCCCCTCCATGCACCCCCACTGATAAGGACATCTATCCTTCGCATACAATTCAAGGACTGATCACTAGAGCACATGCGCGATAGTTGGATCTCCAAGTATGTTCTAACCTTATCAATTATTTTTCAGAACTTACACTTGGTTCCATGCATGTTTTATTGATTAGGAACAATGGAGAGGTCCAGCAGGAGAAGGCCAAGGAGTCAAGGAGGAGGAGCTAGGATGTCCACACCAAGGAGGAGTCCAGGTCCAACTCGACTTCGACTCCACCTCGGATTCCAAAACCTGACTTCACCAAAATTGACGCCTAGGCCTCATATGGAGTTAGATTTGGACGTTCTATATATGGTTGGAACTAGAATTTCATATGGCTTCCAATGGCACCAGTCCCACCTCAAAATTCCTTCTGAGTCGACAGGAATCGTAGAAACAAATGGACATCCAGAATCTATCAGGGTGCTGCGTCACCATCTTTTGGGCCGCTGGCCCGTGTATCGTGTTGGAGCCCGTTAGGGTTGCGTCCAAGGGACTTGCACGCCCCTAACTCCTTTTTATTCAGTAGCCATCACCACTTTAGGGTTTGGATTTTGCTTAGATTGAATCTGTCATCGAAGAGTGTCGCAATTCATCGGTTTGTGAGACCCCATCTCATAATCAAGTTTGTTTGATTGCATCTCCTATTCTTGCTTGTGTTCTTGATTGCGCTTGCAGGGATAAGTCCTCATGGCGAGGTCATTCGTGTGACATGGGTGATAACCAACAGAGTAGTGGTGTAGTGATTGCGAGGTTCTGTTCGTTCGGAGTCTTGGTTCATCAACGTCGAGTTCTCCACCAATCAAGTTTACCGTACCTCTCGGAAGACCGGGATTCATCCTCCTATCACCCACCCCTTCTTTTATAGGCGCCCACTAATGGGCTTCCTAACCGAGGCCCATTAGTGCACCTAAGCTCAGTCTAATTCGGATCATATCCTCATTAGGCTTCCAGCCCCTTAAGTGTGTGACCTTATGGGCTCACGCGTGAACAGACTTGGCCCGAGTACTCCTACTCGACCAATAGTTGATAGCAGCCTCTACCAAGACATGTCAACTTCTATGCACGTGCAAAGATCATATCTGACGAGCTGTCACAATCTCATATACATGCTATTCCCTTTGCCTCACAATATTTGGTCTAGCTGCAAGCTGACCTCTCTTTCTCGATGCCATGATCCGAAATCCTTGGTTAACACTTAACCCTAGCACAGCCATGCATATCTTTATCCGATCACTCCAGGGGCCCAGAGATATCTCTCTCGAGCAGAGAGGGGCAAATCCCATCTTGACTGACTATGTCTCACAGCATGCTTCTTAACAAACCCGAGAACCACCTTTATGACTCTCCAGTTATGGAGTAGCGTTTGATGGCTCCTAAGTAGTTTGGTTCAATCTTGAGTACATGTGACAATCTCAGGTCTAAGGACACAGTGTACACATTGTGTAATGAGAAATCACTATTTTTCAAGTTGGGTCGGTCCACCCTCATGTCATACATGTGCCCATATTATTAGTTTGACATCTCCATGTCTATGACTTGTGAAATACAGTTACCAACTAATACATGTGCTAGTCTAATATTCATGTGTGTCCATACATGAACTTCGACTAGGAACAACTTTAGAACAACCATACAATTAAAGAGTCTCACAAACAATTCACATAATTGCCAATCAATACAAGTTGTCTTTCATGGATATTCAATGAACACATAATACATCATGGATACAACGAAATGTGATCATCTCTATAATTACTTCTAGGGCATATTTCTAACAAACTAATCCAGAGGGTAATGACAAGTGATAAGTGCCGGCCGCCATGACCGCAACTTTTGCTCCATTGCTGACACGAACATCCAACTCGCCCCTTGCAAATCTTCTAGTCCTTTGAAGTCCCTGCAACGATTTGCAAGTGTGAATCATTGACCCAGTATCAAATACCCATGATTCACTAGAAGATATAGCAATATTAATTTCTGTAATATTTACAACATTTATACCTGAGACGGAAGTCTCACTTCCCTTCTTCTTCTTTAGATCCTCCAAGTATTTCTTGTAGTTTCTTGACCAATGTGTCGGTGTTTTACTGCCACCCCCACCGAGGCATACCCCTGAGGTGGTTAGCTTGTAGGTAGGGTGTCGCCGAGATCAGGAACTAGAAGGTGCAAGGAACAGAATAGATAGGTTTGGACCACTGAGAGAGTAATACCTTATGTCCTGTGTGGTTTGTATTGCCTTAGGTGGTAATCGGGTGATCTGATGTTTGGAAGGGGTCCCTGCCCGCCCTAATATAGTTGGGGGGATAGGGTTTCATTGAAATCCTAGTCGGATACGAGCCTAGGAGTCCTACCCGAGTACTTTTCGGGTAGTTTCCTACTATCTCCGACTAGTTTTACTACTGTATGAGCAGTTCTACTAGGCTACGAGTAGTTCTACCATGTCCCACCCCTTATCCTGTAAGATGTAGGCCATGTGCGCAGTCCTATGGGCCCGGGTCTGACAAGCCCTCGAGCTCTTCGTAGTTGATAACTGCAGGCTTCCGAGTACTTCTGATGGCGTCGTCGAGTTCTCCTGAACTCCATCTTGAAGGTGTCGTCCGAGTACTTCCTTGGCTGCATCGAGGTTGTGAGATGCTCATGCCCCGATAAGTTGTCAAGTCTTCTTTTATATGGGGTGCAATTGAACTCGCACTCAATATGGAGTAGCCCCCGAGCCTTAGGTTGACTCATAAAATCAAGCTGAGGGTCAATTCAGTCTTAAGTCTTCTATCCTTATCTTTCAAAAGATTTGAAAAATAAGTCGACGATGACACGTGTCCCTGCAGCCCCCGAGTCTTGATTCCAAATCCTCAAGGTTTTAAATAAAGGATCAAAAGAATCATGGCATGCAATATATGACGATAAAGATTTGATGGTTAAGATGGGCAAATTAGTTCAGAAATCTGAAAACCTGCTTTATTCAGGATAATTTTCCTAAGAAAATGGTTAAACAAATAACTTCACCAAAGAGCGCCCTAAATTACCGCTCAAATCAAACATTGTTCGCGAAGAGGCATGTCGTATCCAGCCCCCGAGCCTGGGAGCTTGATGAGTCGCACAAGATACACCTAGTAGTCCGTGGCGCCAGCCCCCGAGCCTTGGCATTATCCAAGTTGCCGCTGGATCTTAAACTATCGATGCAGCCGACTAATCAGAGTCGATTCTAACTAGTTTTGTAGACGAGACAAGTAGTTGAAGTAGTCGAACACGCGTAAACAAGTTGGGAACTAGTAAACACAGTGTTATGGGAGCAAGGCCCCTTCAATAAACTTGCACGTAATACCAGTCGTGAACCAATAAACGGAGTTGTACTGGAAGTATGGGAGCGAGGCCCCTTCAATAACATAGAATACTAGTCAGAAACTAGAATACTAAGCGTTAATGGAACTATGGGAGTGAGGCACCTTCAGTAAGCTTGCACGGATGCTAGTCTTGAACCAGTAAATGGAGTTGTACTAGAAGTATAGGAGCGAGGCCCCTGCAGTAACATAGAATACTAGTCAAAAACTAGTAATCTGAGCATTACTGGAACTATGGGAGTGAGGCCCCTTCAGTAAACTTGCATGGATACCAGTCGTGAACCAGTAAACGGAGTTGTACTGGAAATATAGGAGTGAGGCCCCTTCAGTAACACAGAATACTAGTCAGAAACCAGTAATCTGAATGTTACTAGAAATATGGGAGAGAGGCCCCTTCAGTAAACTTGCGTCCATACCAGTCGTGAACCAGTAAACGGAGTTGTACTCGAAGTAGGGGAAGTAGGGGAGTTAGGCCTATGTAGTAAACAGTCATGAACTAGTAGACGGAGTAGGACTGGGAGTATGGGAGCGAGCCCATGCAGTAAACTCCACGTAGAACCAGTCATAAACTAGTAGACGGAGTAGTACTAGCAGTATGGCAGCGATGCCCCTTCAGTAAACTCTACGTTGTACTAGTCGTGAACTAGTAAACGGAGTTTAAAGGATCTCAAGATGCCTAGAGGGGGGGTGAATAGGCTAATCTGAAACTTAAAACACTTTAAACACTGTTAGTAACACAGATGTCCGAATACTCCGGATATATGTCCGGATACTCCGGGTTTTGTGTCCGGAGTTTCCGGTCTGGGTATAAAACAATGTACACACTAACAAGATATTGATGCTGCAGTTTAGATCAAGTAAATTTAGACAAGCTAGTAGTACCTTAAGAGTGTTTCCTACCAGTTGTCTTGCTCTAGAGACTAGTATAATTGTAGATCGGCCTCAAACCCTAGAAAGTTAGTCTCACAAACAAATACCTAATAAAACTAGTAAGGAGCACAAAAGAGAGATAGAATTTGTTTCCCAAAGTTAACACCCAAAGGAGCTACGTCTCCGTTGAGGAAGGATTCAAGAGACGGTACTCAAGAACCCCTATGCTCCTCTTCCAAGGGTGAGACCAACGCTCAAACCCAAGGTTACTTACTATGTGTTCCTCCGAGAGGAATGAAGATTACAAACTTCTTGTGGTGCTCACAACTTACTTGTTCAAGGTCGTAGGCTGTCTTGTTCAAGATCTTGTGTAGATAAAGGTGATTAATGGCATGGCATGCCGTGTTGATTGCTTCCGCCCAAAATTGATCCGAGACCTTATATTCATCAAGCATTGTCCTTGTGGCTTCAATGAGAGTTCTATTTTTCCTTTCAACAATTCCATTTTGTTGTGGAGTATATGTTACGGAGAACTCATGACCAATGCCCTCTTCATCTAGGAATTTTTCAATGTTGGTGTTCTTGAATTCAGTGCCATTATCACTTCTTACTTTCTTAATCTTGGTGTTGAATTTATTTTGAGCTCTCTTTGCAAATTTCTTGAGTGTATCTTGCACTACACTTTTGTCATGCAAAAAGAATACCCAAGTGAAACGAGAATAATCATCAACAATAACAAGACCATATTTATTACCACCAATACTCACATAAGCCATCGGGACGAATAAGTCCATGTGTAGTAGTTACAATGGCTTGACGGTGGTGACAATGCTCTTTGATGGATGAGGAACACCAACTTGCTTTCTGGCTTGACAAGCACTACAAATACGATCTTTCTCAAAAGAGACATTAGTTAGTCCTAGAATGTGACCCCCCTTTAGGAGTTTGTTGAAGTTTCTCATCCCAATATGGGCTAGCCGGCGATGCCATAACCAACCCAAGATAGATTTTGCCACTAAACATTATCAAGTTGAGCTTTTTCTTATGAAAAATCCACTAGATAAATATTTCCCTTGAGTACGCCCTTGAAGGCAACGGAGCCATCGCTTCTCCTAATGATGGTCACACCTTCGTTAGTAAATAAACAATTGAAGCCCGACACACAAAGTTGTGATATGGACAACAAATTATACCCAAGTGATTCAACTAAGAGAACCTTTGAAAGAGAGAATTTTGAGTTTAGATCAATGTTACCGGTGCCAAGCACTTTTCCCTTTTGATTTCCGGCAAAGATAACGTAATGATCACCATCGGATTCTTTCAAAGATTCAAATATACTTCCTTCTCGAGTCATATAATTTGTACATCCACTATCAATCACCCATATGGATCCACCGGAGAAGTATTCCTACAAAACAAGATTATTCCTTCCTTTTAGGAACCCAACAATACATGGGTCCTTGAGTGTTAGTCACAAGCACCTTGGGTACCCAAACATGGCTTTTCACCTTAGTGTTCCATGAGCGATGACCCACAAATATAGCAACCACTTTACCACGATGGTTCCTAGTTAACACATAACCCGCATAAAAGGATATTTGAGAGGATGACTCTTGTGTCTTAGGAGCTTGGAACTTGTCTTGCTTTAATGAAGATGCGACAATTTTGGCACCTTCATCACATGTTGTGCCTCTCTTGACAAACTTGATATGACTTGTCCCTCGTGTCTCACCAATTCCCTTGCGAGTGGGAGTAGTCATATTCACTAGACCTCCATTTGCTCTTAAGGCGGCCTTCTTGTTGTTCTTGACATATGAGATAGTTTGAGATGCACCATTTTCATTCTTTACAAGTCCCTTACCTTTCTAAAATCCATACTTGCTCATGTATTTTGATCCAAATCCCTTGGTATGCTTCTCAAACTCACCTACCCTTGGTGAGAGATTTGTCTTGAGTACTTGCTTGTGAGATGGTGCTTCTTCTTGCACTAATTGAGTGAGTCTAGTAATCTCTTTCTTCATGGCATGCATTTCGGCATGGTTAGTAGCACAAGTTTGAATATCAATATTAAAGCATCATGCACAACCATTACTAGTTGAAGGACTAGATGACTTTGATGATTTACAAGCTTTAGAGGAGCTTTCCAAAAGAGTATTAACTTTAACTTCAAGTGCCATGTGAATGGCTTGCAAGCTTGTTAAGCTTTCTTGAAGTTTCTCATTGTCTCTTTCAAGTTAGCATGAGTGCCTTCAACTAAGGAGAGTTCTTTAGTTAAGTCATTCACTTTCCTCTTTTCACTAGTAAATAACTCTTCTACCTCAAGAAGTATGCTATCCTTGACTTTTAGGGACTCCTCAAATCTCTTGTTTTCCTTTCTTTCATTGGTAAGGTTCTTTTCAAGAGCTTCGGATTTTTCTCTCTCAAGTCTAAATAATTCTTCTTGTGATTCAAGAGTCTCATCTAGGTCATCTAGTTTCATTATTATTTTCATCATTTTAGTTGCCGCACTCTTGCCATATTGTTTAATGAGACTAGCAATTTCATTTTCCTCATCTAGTTCATCATCTGATGAGTTTTGGGATGTTACCTTTGAGTTCTTTGCCATCAATCACATGATTGGACCTTGATCTTCATCATTGGTGAGATCTTCAAACAAATTTGGTTGATGCGAAGAGGAGGTCTTGAATGCCATAGTTGCAACATCTTCATTGTCGGAGTTGCTCTCTTCATTTGAATCCAATTCTTGACCAAGATGAGCTTCACCGGCACGCATTTTTTATCGTGGCTTGTCCCTCTTGGATGAGCTCTCCTTGGTGTCCTTGTTCTTCTTCTTTTCTTCCGGATAATCCGCAATGAAATGCCCAATTTTTTTGCAACCAAAACAAGGCTTACTTGATTTTCTTCTTGATTCATACTTGTCCTTGCCAAGGTTTCGGAAGTTGCTCTTCCTTAGAACTCTTCTAAAGTTCTTGATGAAGAAGACCATTTGTTCATCATCAAGCTCATCATCTTCGTTATCACTAGAGTCATCATCCTTTGAGGATTGGGTAGCCTTTTCCTTGCTCTTCAACTTAGCTTGAAGAGCCAACCCATTGTTCTTTGCCGCTTGCTCTTGGAGGTCGGCAAAACCTTGATTGATCTTGACCCTCTTTAATTGATCATGGTGAGCTTCTATTCTTCCAAGAACATTCTCAGCGGTGAAGTGTTTAAAACCCCTTTCAGCTCTTATCAAGCTAGGTAGTGTGATATCCCTAGCCATGTAGACGGTCAAGAGCTTGTCCACTATCTCACGATCACCCCATTTATCTCCACCAAGTGACTTGATTTGATTGGTGATCTTCTTCATTTGATTGTACATTTCTTTGACGGTTTCATCTTTCTTCATGGATAAAAGACTTAGTTCATCTTCTAATGTTTTGATTCTTGACTCACGAACTTTTCTTGATGCTTGATGATTCACTTGGAGGGTATCCCAAGAATCCTTGGCGGTGAGAGCATCTTCAATCTTGTCAAACTCTTCAGCACTTATGGAGGAGTGGAGGATGTTCAAGGCTTGGTAGTTGCGTTGCAAAATATAAGCTTGAAGTGGTGTAGGAGTTTCATCATCATCCGGAATGTCACAACCAACTTCCACAATCTTCCAAAGATCCTTATGAATGGCACTCAAGTAACCAAAAAAATTTTGTCTTCCATTGATTATAGCTCGTGCCATCAAAGTGAGGTGGCTTTCCCATGTGAATTGAGGCATTGTGTTCACTTGGAATTTGAAAAGTGTAGTCATGAACCACTCGGTGATAGTTGGCTCTTTTCTTCACTTTTGATGAGCTTGAGGATCTTTTCTTGTAATCAGTGTCCGAGTCATCACTTGACTCGATTACAATCTTGGTGTTGAGTTTCTGTTTCTTTCTTTGCAGTTTCTTCTTCTTCTTCCATGCCTTCCACTTTTGGAATGACATCTCATCATCGGTTGTTTCCAACTCATCTTCTTCTTCTTCGTGTTGACTATTCTTCTTCATGTCCTTAGGCCTTCCCGATGACTTCTCCTTGTCAACTTCATCGGTTGGATTGATAGGAGCCTTTAATGAAGTATCACTCGACATCTTGATTTTCCAAGCGGTTAGGCTTCAAAGATGGAGAACTTCACTCTGATACCAATTGAAAGGATCTCAAGATGCCTAGAGGGGGATGAATAGACTAATCTAAAACTTAAAACACTTTAAACACTGTCAGTAACACAAATGTCCGGATACTCCGGATATATATCCGCATACTCCGGGTTTTGTGTCCGGAGTTTCCAAAAATATTGTCCAGCGAGTCCGGGTATGAAACAATGTACACACTAACAAGATATTGATGCTGCAATTTAGATCGAGTAAATTTAGACAAGCTAGTACTACCTTAAGAGTGTTTCCTACCAGTTGTCTTGCTCTAGAGACTAGTATAATTATAGATCGGCCTCAAACCCTAGAAAGTTAGTCTCACAAATAAATACCTAATAAAACTACTAAGGAGAACAAAAGAGAGACATAATTTATTTTCCAAAGTTCACTCCCAAAGGAGCTACGTCTCCGTTGAGGAAGGATTCAAGAGACGGTACTCAAGAACCCCTATGCTCCTCTTCCAAGGGTGAGACCAACGCTCAAACCTAAGGTTACTTACTATGTGTTCCTCCGAGAGGAATGAAGATTACAAACTTCTTGTGGTGCTCACAACTTGCTTGAACACTCACAAGCGACGCCTAGCCGTCTAGGAGCTTGAAGCTCCAAGAGTAATAAACTTGAATCCACCGACTAGACAAGGGTTTGTGCTCAAGAGATGAAATGGAAGCTTACTAACACAAATCTTTGCTCTTGCAACAATCTCACTCGAATCCCCTAAGAAAATCACTCAAGAATGAAAGAGGGGAAGTGAGAGAGCTCTCCTTTTGCTTGCAGGTGTGTTCTGGTTCAAATGAGCAAGAGAAAGTTGAATGAAGGGGTATGGGGGGTATTTATACCCCCTCCACGGAAAACTAGCCGTTGGGTAAAGGGTACCCGGATACTCCGAGTATATGTCCGGATACTCCGGACACTAGGGTCCGGAGACTCCGATCTTAGAGAAACTTCGGATGGGTAACAGTTAACCGAAAACTCCGGGTGTTTGTCCGATACTCCGGAACACTATGTCCAGACATTCCGGACTATGAACCGGACAATCCGGATATAACATGGAATTTCACAAGAAGGCTGTTTTTAGTGGTAGGTTTGATTCTTATGGCTTTTGTAGGTTCTCTTGAGCACAACTACCATATCAACACCTGTGAATCAAAGTCCCTCTTGATAGTACGGCGTTCCTATAATCAATTTCAAAATAAAATCTAATTCTTCAAGTAAATTTGAAACACCGCTTTTCATTTCCCTTTTGAGGGGTCATGTTTTGTAATACGCTTTGCTTCATCACTCTTAGCCCCTGCACACATGCTCGATAACATGATTAGATTTATATGTGCTTTGTCATCTACCATCAAAACCCACACAGGGGCCTAGATATCTTTCAGGAGTAGTATTAGAAGTGTGAGAGAAATGTCCCTCCAGTAGACCATGCTACGCTGGAGCAGTCAACTTGGCATACAAGTTAGCAAAGGGTAAAAACATCATAGGTGCTCGATATTCCAGGAGTTCGGGACCTCCTAGCTATCAGGGTAATGTAAGCAATACTACCCTGGTCCTATAACCTTGTGCACAAGGAAGGGTCCCTCCCATCACGAATTAAGCTTGTGCAGCCCGGTTCCATCTTGGATGCGACGAAGGACCATATCTCCAATGTTGAAAGAACATTGTTGACCGTTCCGGTCGTGGTAATGGTGGACTCCTTGTAAGTAGCAGGCCGACTGGAGCAAGACATTGCATCTAATTTCCTCAGCCGAATCAAGTTCGAGATGTCTTGCGTGATCAGCCTTGCCTTCGTCATACATCTCCAGTCGAGGAGATTTCCACATGATGTCTGCCGGTAAAATAGATTAAACCCGTATACGAGGAAGAAAGGTAATTGTCCTGTGGCTTTGATTGGTTGTGTGCGAAGCCCCCTGATTACCGACGAGATCTCATTGATCCACTTGCCACCCTTTTTGCTATTCTCATCGTAGAGTCCTTTCTTCAAGCCATCAAGAATCAAGCCGTTGGCCCGCGGGTGAGCCATTGAAACGTACTTGACCTCAATGGCACTACGTGATGATATGAGTGGAAATTGGATCTCAGGTCCGTGATGATGGTGTTGGGGAAGCCGAATTGATGCAAGATGTCGCAGATGGAGCTAACCACTCGATCTACAAAGAGTTGTGTGATTGGCTTGGATTTGATCCACTTCGTAAACTTGTCGATGGACACCAACACATGAGTAAAACCACCTGGTGTAGTTTTCATAGGCTCTATCATGTCCAGGCCCCAGCATGCAAATGGCCATGAAGGTGGTATGGTGATAAGATTGTGAGCCGGGACATGGGGCTGTTTGCTGAAGAACTGGCAGTTTGTGCACTGGCGAACGAGTGCTTCGGCGTCTACCAAAGCAATCGGCCAGTAGAAACTGGATCTAAAAGCCTTGCCGACTAGTATGCGAGAAGTAGCATCTTTCCCGCACATGCCTTCATGAATCTCCTGGAGTATTCCTCTGCCTTCCTTTGTACGAACACACTTCATGAGTATGCCTGATGCTGAGCCACGCCTGTACAAGTTGTCCCCGCTAGAACATACCCTTTGCTACGCCTTAGGATGTGTGTAGCCTCAGCACTTTTTGGGTTGATGCTGAGGGGTAGTTTGTGCTCCTGGATGTAGTTGATAAACATCACCCGCCAGTCAACCTCGATCATCAAGACCTCTGGGTTGGGTTCCGTTGGACCCTAAATGATGGTACTTGGATCTGGTGCCTTGATGGATGGGTGATGCAACTCGTGAACGAAAACTCCCGGTGGGACGATAGCTCGATTAGAACCTAGTTTCAAGAGCACATCTGCTTCCACATTGTTGTCGCGAATCACATGATGGATTTCCAGCCCCAAGGACTTGTTCTTAAGCTTGCGTATTTCCACGACATACGCATCCATGGTGTCCTTGTTGATGTCCCACTCTTTGTTGACTTGTTGGACCACCGGCAAGGAGTCACCGTAGACAAGCAGTCACTTGATGCCCAGAGAGACTGCCAGGCGTCGCCCGTGCAATAGTGACTTGTACTCGGCTTCATTATTGGAGACCTCAAATAGAATTTGGAACACATACTTGAGTTGTTCTCCTTTTGGACTGAAGAGTACTCTCACGCCACAGCCTTTGAGCTTGAGTGAGTTGTCAAAGTACATAACCCAATGCTCTGCCTGGTTAGCCGGGGCTTCCACTTGGTTTTCATGCCACTCCACCATGAAATCAACTAGTGCCTGTGACTTGATGGCCGTCTAGGGCTTGAGGTCGAGGGTGAGAGCCCCCAATTCCACTGCCCACTTGGAGATGCACCCGGTGGCATCCCGATTGTGGAGGATATCCACCAATGGGAAATCAGTGACCACCGAGATATTTTATGCGTCAAAATAGTGGCGAAGCTTCCTGAAGGTGATGAGTATACTGTAGAGTAGTTTCTGAATTGTCGGGTAACAAACCATGGATTCAGAAAGAACTTCGCTGATGAAGTAGATTGGTCACTGCACAATGAAGGCATGGCCTTCCTCTTGGCGTTCCACCATGATTGTCGTGTTGACGACGTGAGTAGTCGCAGTGATGTAGAGTAGCAAGTTTTCGCCTGGATGTGGAGCCGTTAGGATGAGGGGCGACTGCAAATGATGCTTGAGATCTTGCAGCGCCTGCTTCGCTTCCTCTATCCACTGGAACTTGTCATGGTGCTTGAGCAATTTGAAGAAGGGTAGCCCCATTCCCCAAGTCGCGAGATAAATCTGTTCACGGCTGCCATATAGCCTGTGAGCTTCTGGACATCCTTGATCGTCCGTGGAGCATCCATGGCTGTGATAGCGGTGATCTTCTCTAGGTTTGCTTTAATTCCTCGGTGACTAATGATGAAACCGAGTAGTTTTCCTTGTGGCACGCTGAAGATGCAATTGGTTAGGTTAAGCTTCCATCAAAACTTGCATAAGTTGTTGAAGGTTTCCTCGAGATCAAGGATGAACTCATCGTGGGATCTGGTCTTGATGACCACGTCGTCCATGTAGGCTTCAACGTTGCGATGTAGCTGATCAGTAAAGCATAATTGGATGGCTCGCTGATAGGTGGCTCCTGCATTCTTCCACCCGATGGACATGGTTGTGTAGGCATATGCTCCAAAGGGGGTGATGAACGCTGTCTTGATCTGGTCTTCTTCCTTGAGAGTGATCTGGCGATAACCTGAGTAGCAGTCAAGGAAAGAGAGCAGGACGCAGCCAGCCGTAGAGTTGATGACTTGGTCGATGCGTGGGAGCACGAAGGGATCCTTCGGGCAGTGTTTATTGAGATCAGTGTAATCCACACACATCCTCCATTTATTATTATTCTTTTTCAAGACTAGTACAGGGTTGGCTAACCACTCGGGGTGGTATACTTCTTTAATAAAACCAGCCGCAAGTAGTTTTGCTAGCTCCTTCTTGATGGCCGTCCTCTTGTCGGGAGTGAAGCGTCGTAGTCGTTGCTTCTTTGGAGTGGTTTAGGGTCAACATTGAGGCAATGCTCGATCAACTCCTTGGGCACCCCTGGCATATCCGCTGGTTTCCACGCGAATATATCTTGGTTAGCCCTAAGTAAGCTGACGAGCACGCTTTCCTATTTGTCACTCAAGCCACCTCCGATCAAAGCAGTCTTGGACGAGTCACCTTCTTGCAGCTGAATGGCATTAATGCCGACGTTGCTGGGGTTGGGTTTAACCCTCGACTGGCTAGGCCTCTGGATGGAGATCTCCATCTCTGAGTCGGTGAAGACTTCCGCAGAAGGCTCTAGCATGCGTGATGTCGTGGCATACTTGATCACCTCTTGATTGCAGTAGTATGACTTCTTCAAGTCGCCCTGGAGCATAAGGACGCCTGTCTTGAAAGGCATCATGAGTAGTAGGTAGACATAGTGAGGCACAGCCATGAATTTGGCCAATGCTGGTCTATCGAGAATGGCGTGGTATGACGACTTGAAGTTAGCCACTTCGAACTTGATGTACTCCTTGCGGTAGTTGTCCTTCATCCCAAAGGTGACTATTAGGACCACTGAACCGAGTGGTGAAGCCGCATTCCCGGGATGATGCCATAGAACGGAGCTCTGCTAGGGATGAGTATCTTGGAAATGTCCAACCCCATCTTCTTCAGAGTACTCATGAAGAGCAGGTTGAGGCCGCTCCTGCCGTCGATGAGTACTTGGGTTAGCTGTGAGCTCGCCATGGTAGGATCTAGGACGAGCCGGAATTTCCCCGGCTCGGAGAAGCTGGTCCTCTGATCATCCATGGAAAAGGAGATCGGGACCTCAGTGTATCTCAGAGATTTTTGTATGACGGGCTCGACAGAGAGGATTTCATACAAGGTCAGCTTTTGTGTGCGCTTGGAGGGGAAACCGTTGTCTCCACCGAAGATGATGTTGATAACATTCTCCAGGTCTTGGAAATCTTGAGCCCCCGACTTGTCACCCTCATTGTCGTCCTCCTGATCCTTCAGCTTTAGTGGAGCGTTGAGTGACTTGCGGAGGCTGCCGCACTCAAAGAGCGTGTGCTAGGCCTTCGGGTGCATCGGGCATCATTTGTGCAGGACTTTTTCAAACTGAGCTTGATTGCTCCCGACTTCTTGCCCCGTGGATTGCGCTCAACAGAGTCGACTTCTTGGTTTGGCTTGCACTTTTGGGGGTTCCCCGAGTGGTTCCGCTGGCCCTTGTTGAAGTGGTTGTTGCTGTTGCCCTGCTTGTCGTTGCTGCGCTTTGGGAAGCGATCATTCTCCTCGTCCTCCTGATCAACCCACCGTGCCATCATGTCACCCAGTTCCACAACAGTAGTCGGGCGGTAGCGTCCGAAGTCGTGGTATGTGTGCTTCGAGAAAAGGCCATTCTGGAAGCAGCGGATGACGTCCTTGTCGGTGAGGTTGGCGATGGTGGCTCGTGTGACACCCTAGGTGTCAAAATTGTAAAACATTAGGAAAGAATGTGTAATGTATGTGTTGAATTGAGTGAAAATAGGGACTTATGTGTAATTTTTTAAAAGTATGAGTCCTTTTATGCAAAATATTTGAATTACAAATGTAACTTTCAATTTTTACTAGGGGTTAAAGTGTAAAAGTGGTAGTCATCATTACATTGCATGAAAACTTGCAATTAAGTCCAAGGTTACATGAAATTTACCCTAATAAGGACAAAAACTTTAAAAAGTTTGAAATTAGTCAAAGGTTTTAAAATAAAGTTCTATCCTTTGAGTTTTTGGTTTTGAACACTAAATAAAAATTGTAGGGTTTGAAAAGTTATACAACTTTTATTTTGACCCTTTTCTCATTTGAGCTTTAGAATAGTGAGAAATTTTGTTTAACTATGAGGTCCCTGGAATTTTTGAAGTTCACAACTCAGCCCCTGGCGCCCCTCCCCCTTCTTCTTCCTCCGCTCCCCCTCTGCCGCGCAGCAGAGGCCGCCGTGCCGCGCCACCCGAGGCCCCCGCCTGCCTCTACTGGCCTCCACGCGTCGCCTCCGAGCTCGGTCACCACCTTAGCGCTCCCTCGCTGGCCTTCCCCGAGCGTGACACGCTGCTCTGCCGCCCGCCCGAGCTGCCCCTCCTCTGCCGCCGCAGGCCGCCGCCGCTCATCACCACTGCCGCTCTGCCGGTGTCACCTCCTGCTCTGGCAGCTCCCACGCGCCACCCCCAGACCGGTCGCCGCCCTAGTTCTTCTCCTCTGGCCTTCTCCCGCGCGCTCCACGTCGCCCCGCCTCTGCCCGAGCTCTGCCCGGCCGCCACCTCGCCGCCGTTGTGGCTAGCGCCCATGCGTACCTCCCCCACCCTTCTTTGCTAGTCTAAGACATTCAGTAGCTTTCCCTCCCTTCATTTCGTTCTCTCTTGCACTCACATTCCACACCGAGCTTCGAATCCACCGCCGCCGCTCGAGTTCTTCTCCGACAACCTCTCTGCTCACCGTGGGCAGACCACCACAGCTTCTCCTGATTCCCGACAACCCCTCCCATAGCTTCACATCAACCCTGTGAAGCTCACCACCCTTCACTTGACTACTTTTGAGCTCCAATTTGGCCTTCCCGACACTCGCCGGTGTTCTTCTCCTCCGCCGTCATCACGGTCACCGTCGGTCACCTCCTTCCCGTAGCTATTAGCCTCAATTGAATGCAGCAGTGCATCACCCGTGGCTCAATGATGCTCGTGCGCAAGACCTTCGCTGATGTTGATCACCGGAGCATCACCATCGCTGTCGACCTCTCCACCGCCGCCTCGGTCTGCCGTGGGGACCCATCTTTCCGATCACCTCAACCCTCGCCTAGGTGATCAATCGAACCGCCTTGTTCCCCTCGAGCTTCTCCCCAACCTCTGGACCGCTGCCGGTGAGCCGCCACGCCGGAACACCACCGCCGTAGTTGAGCTCTATCACCGCCGCCTCGGGTCATCATCGTTCCACCCCCTCCGGTTGACCCCGACCATCACATCACCCCCAGCAAGGTTCCCCCTTGTTCCCTGGTCCTTCCTGGCCGGTTCCCCCTCGCCGTCGGCGACCACCGTCACCGAAATTTGGCCGGCAAATCTTGGCTCTCTTCCCCGATGAGCCAAGGACTTGATTGCATTGATCTAAATCTTCTCGAGGGCCTGACTGCAAGATTCCAGTCCCTCCCTTTAATTCAAAATCAGTGATCTTTAGAAATTTGTAAGAATTCGTAGGAAATTCAGAAAAATGTCAAACTAGTTTTGTTTGAATCCTTGAAGTAAACTCTACAACTTTTTTGTTATAATCTTGAGCTTATTAAGTGAATATTTTGAATTAGAATAAATACTAGAAAATGGGTATGCTAATTAGATCTCTTGATCCATAGCTGCGCTGATGATGAAATTTGAAACATAGGACGTGTGTCTCATATATAGCTCTATGTAAAATTTGTAGACTCAGAACTATTTTCTAGCTATGATGTTCAAGTATCTTTGTTTTATATTGATAAAAGCTTTAGGATTTATTCAAGGGTAATTCTTTTAGTGTTTGTAGCTGACAATTTTACCCTAATCTTCTTTCAGCATGTGTAAACCATGATAAAATTTTGAACATCATCAGCATAAAGTAGCTTAAGTTATGAATTTAGGCTTAAATTCAAATATAATTCATGAATAATAGTTCTGATTTATGAAAATTTAAGAAATTAAATTAGAGTGTTACTTTTGAGTAATTTCAACACAAGATCTTGTATAGAACTTCTGATATAAATAAATTAGGATCTTTTCCAATGCTACTTAATTAGCTTAATTGTTTAGAGTAACTCCACATGTCATTTAATGGAGTTAGGTAATATAAGTTAATACTTGATAAATGGCTGCCCATAGTAAAGGTTAGTTAACTTGTTGGATTGTAACTTTATCATGAAGTAAAGTTCTTAAATCAACGACCATTGCTTCAAATCACTGCATATCATGTAGATTCAACTACACTCACCGACGGAACCTACGAGTTGATTCCGGAAACTGAGCAGGGCATTTCAGAAGACCAAGTGAACGTCGCCGAGGAATTAATTGAAGCCCTGAACCAAAGTTCAGAAGTTATTGACATCCCTAACCCCAGCCCCATCAAAGAAGGCAAGCCCCGGACATAAACCGCTATTTTTACTACACTGCAATTTATATATTCATATATATCTACTTGTGCATTTAAGTTTCCAGGAATTGTGTTGAAACCTTAGTTGCATATTCCTAGGAACCTATGTATTGAATACTAGAACCTGAGTCCGACTAGTTGCTAAGCTAATAGGACCGGCAGAAGTCGAGTGATTCCCTGTCACTCGCGAGCTTTATAGGAGTTGCAATGTTTACATTTCTGCAACTACTATAAGGAGGACGGACGGGGTTGTGATTATGATTCATGACTTTGGTAGAAACCCCATCTGTGTTGATGAAAATTTGATAAGGTCACAGTGTGTGGTAGCGGTGGTTAAGCGTTTGAAAGTACTAGCCACATGCCGTGAAATATGGTAAGCGGTAAGCCTAGTAACCGATCGGCCCGAGGAGTGGACATACCCCTCACCACTCGTAATTTGGTTTTTCGCACACGAACCGATGTGCGGGAGTACGTTCCGCACAGCGGACAGGAGTACGGTCATGTAGTCACGCTACAGACGTACGTCCTGCACATTGGATGTGCGTATGGTCCTACAGTCGCTTGTGGCGGCACTGATCCACGAGTCAGAATGAAAGGCAAACGGTTGCTTCAGAACGATCATTGGATGTTCCAAGCGTGTGAGTTAGGTTTACCCTTGCAAGGTTTTGAAATTTGATTCAAAATCGTCCGTCTCTCCCGGAGATTGAGACTGCTTGATCCCTTTGCCACATAGAGTAATAAGAGCAACCTGATGATGATCAAAGCTGATGTTTGCTTACAAAGTTCTACCTTGTTTGAGTAGCTATAGCTGCTTACTTAGAATGGATAATCAACTAGAACCTGAAAACTAAAAGTTGAAATTAAGGACCTACTCTTTGTTGCTTTTCAGCTGAAATTATACCCAGAACCATTACAAGCCTTCATAGTCTAGCTACATGGCTAAGTATACCATGAAACGGGTAAGCCTTGCTGAGTATTGGAGTACTCAGCCTTGCAATGTGACTTTTGTTCCAGGTATTTCCCCTGAGGACTCTGCTCTGCATGTACCCTGGCCATATGCTCTTCCCGATGGTTGGTCCGTGGAGTGGGATCCGTCCCCGGCCAACACAGGTCCCTCCTAGTGATGTTGAGATTGGGCTTAGCTCAATATCTGTTCTGCAACATCTGGTAGTGTCATGTTTTATTTTCTGCTGCAGCTACTCTAACTTTGAACAGTTTTGTATAAATTCGTACTAGTTAGGTTTTGCTACTATATATGTTTGAATACTAATGTAATATTATGCCTATGATGTAAAATTGTCGGTGTTTGTATCTCTGGACTCGCCTTCGTGCAAGGTACCTTGTTTTGATCCTGAGTTAGGTGGTTTTATCGGGACTCTACCCGACAGACCACGAGGTTACACCGTTTGAAGTGCGGTTGAGTACTTACTGCCTTCCGAGAAAGGATCAGCGCACTTGAGCCGATGTAATTCAGGTTGGTTCTGCCATAGCTCGCATCTTGAAGAAACGCCGGTTCTAGGACCTCAAGGTCTCATTCATCTTCTGCTTGACCTGGGACAGATTGCAAGTGCTTGCTCTGATCATGGATCCCTGGAAGTTATCGCTGAAGGCCCGCTTCAGGTCCTCCCAGGAGTCGATGGAGTTTGGTTTGAGGCTTTCAAGCCAAGTGAGGGGCGCGGACGCCAAGGCTACCAGGAAGTAGAGTGCCTTGGTGGAGTTGAATCCCCATAAGACCTCAATGGCAACGGAGTAGCATCGAATCCATTAGCGCGGATCTTGCTTGCCGTCGTATTTGGGGATCCTGACTGGTTTAAAATCCTTAGGATAGGATTTCTCAGTGATGTTGGAGGTGAAGGCGGGGAAACAGTCGTTATCATCATCGTCGTGGTACCTGTCGGGGCGGTCCCTTCTCCTTGCCTCGATGATGTGCTGTGCATCACGGCCATCATTGATCATCTGCCTAAGATCAATTGTGGGAGCGTCGTGAAAGGCTGGCCTCGGGTGGAGCTTCGCCTTGAGGCCTTGCGTCGCGCCGGTTGCGAGGTGGGCGAGTGGATTGTTGTACCTCTTGCTTGACATTGCCATGCCTGGACTGCTAGGAGTGGTTCTTCTGCAATGGCGCCAATGAGTGTACGATACACCCGATCCACAGCTGTTGGAAAAGAGTTGTTGAGGTTCCTTTGGTGCATTGGGTTGCAAGTGCGGTTTTCCGCGTTCCGCCTGCGCTGGGTGTGCTTGGTGTTCTTCAATCACCGGATCCTTCTGTGCTTCTCATTCTCATCCTGGGGGGTGCCACCGTACGCTCGTCAGCAGACACGTCCACGAGTAGTTTAGCGTCGTACTCAGGACCCGGCTCGTCGTCATCCGCATTACGAAGGGAAGCCATGTACACTTGACGATCCAGCGAGTTGTCAGCCGTATGGCTGTACTCTAGTAGCATTATGCTACCCTCTCCCTCTTTCGAGATGGGAGAGAAAGGTTTGCCGTCCTGGAAGGGCAGTTCCTGCATGAAGGACACAAGGCAGGAGTCGTATTCGAGTAGTTCAGCGGGCTCTAAGCCCTTCCAGTACACAAAACAGCCTTGCAGCGTAGATGTTATGGTCAAACCCAGGTGACTACCCGAAAAGGACAGGGTGGTCATCAGGTTGCGAGTGGTTGTCGAGAACGGGAGCCTCCCGACAAGCGGTGACTCCCTCATTTTCGAGTCCTCCTCTGCTTTGGTTTGAAGGTGTAGTACTAAATGACGAGTACTCTTCGTTGGAGTCCAAGTAGTTATCGAGAACGAGGGCCCCCTGAAAAGCGGTGTCTCCCGCATCCTCGAGTTTGAGCAAATGATCTAATTCCTCCTCCAAGTCGGAGAGGGACTTGGACTGTGTAGTGATGTGAACTAGGGTTCTCGATCTTCCGAAAGGTTCTGTTAACTCTCGATTTGGTGGAGTTGCAACACAATTCGATCCGGCTTCTAAACAACACGTTCCGAACCCCGCAATCGCAGCACTATGTCTCCTCAGGTTATCGACTGGTGTTGCATGGCCAACCTTGCCAAGAAGGCTAATCCTTGCCTACGAATCGAAGAACATAGGCAAGAACAAAGAAGAATGCAACTAAAATTGCAAAATGCAACTAAAGTTGGGGTCCCACAAACCGACGAACGGCGAAACTGTTCTTGACAGATTAATCTAAGCAAAACCCAAACCCTAACTTGGGTGACTCTACTGAATATAAAGTGTTTAGGGGTGTGCAAGATCCCTGGACGCACCCCTAATGGGCTCCAATATGATACACGGGCCAACAACCTAAAAGACAGCGGCGCAGCACCGAGACAGATTATGCACATCCACTTGATTGGATGATTCTCGTTGACTCAGGCATCATTTGGTCGTGGTACCAGTGCCATTGGAAGCTCTATGAAAATATCTTTCCAACCATATGTGGAACATTGAAATCGGACTCCATATATGGCCTGAGCATCCAATCTAAGGCAGACTGCTCCTGGACTCCGAGGTGGACTCAAAGTTGAGTTGTATTGGGCCTCCAAGTGTCTTGGACGTTTCTTGCTGGCATTGTCCGACTCCAAGCTGCTCTCCATGCATCCCCTGGACCTCTCCTTCATTCCTAATCATAATATAATCATTAGGTAGTAATCTATTCTCAAAATCATAAAAAGAAGTGCTTAGGAACGAGCTCACCTCTAAATTCAATTATCTCGCGCGAGCTCTAGTGATTGGACCTTGAATGTCCAGCGGAGTGTTGTGTGTATCTGAAGGAGTGATGTCCTCATCATCCTCCCCCTCTTGAATTGAAGTCGTCCTCGACTCAAGCGCATCTTCTTCCCCCAAGTAAGGCCTAAAATCTGAAATGTTAAAGGTAGGACTAACCCCGAACTTGGGAGGCAACTCATGTTTATATGCATTATCATTAATCTTCTCAATTATTTTGAAAGGACCGTTAGCTCTAGGCATTAACTTTGACTTTGTCAAATCTGGAAAATAATTCTTTCTCAAATGCAACCATACTAAATAACCCTGTTCAAGTTTAACTTCTCTTTTACCTTTACTACCAGCTACTCTATATTTTTCAGTCATCTTTTCAATATTGTGCTTAGTTGTTTCATGCATTTTCAAAATAAAATCAGCACGCTCCTTAGCATCACTATGAATTCTCTCACTAGTAGCCAAAGGTAGAATATCAATAGAAGCACGGGGATTAAAAACATACACTACCCGAAAAGGACTCACCTTTGTGGTACAATGTGTTGCCCGATTGTATGCAAATTTCACATGAGGTAAACATTCTTCCCACATCTTCAAATTCTTCTTCAAAACAGCTCGCAACATGGCGCCCAAAGTGTGATTCACCACCTCTATTTGACCATCAGTTTGTGGATGACAAGTGGTAGAAAATAACAATTTTGTACCCAACTTGTTCCACAAAGTACGCCAAAAGTGACTCAAAAATTTTGCATCACGATCTGAAACAATAGTAGCAGGCATATCATGCAAACGTACAATCTCTTTGAAAAAGAGGTCAGCAATATGATTAGCATCATCACTTTTATGGCATGGTATAAAATGTGCCATCTTAGAAAATCGATCCATTACAACAAAAATGCTATCCCTCCCCCTCTTAGTCCTAGGCAATCCCAACACAAAGTCCATAGAAATATCTACCCAAGAAATAGAAGGAACAGGAAGAGGCATGTATAAACCATGTGGATTCAACCGAGACTTAGCTTTTTGACATGTCGTGCAGCGAGCAACGAACCGCTCAACATCTCTCCTCATCTTGGGCCAAAAGAAGTGTGAGGCCAACACATCCTTCACCTTCTTAGCTCCAAAATGCCCTATCAATCCTCCTCCATGCGCTTCCTGCATCAATAAAAGACGAACGGAACCAACTGAAATGCACAGGCGGTTAGCTCTAAACATAAATCCATCATTGATCACAAACTTGTTCCATGTACATCCCTCTTTACAATTCAGCAACACATCTTTAAAATTAGGATCAAGCGCATATTGGTATTTTATTTATTCAAGTCCAAAAATCCTACAATCAAGTTCGGACAGCAATGTATATCGTCTAGACAAAGCATCGGCAATCATATTATCCTTCCCTTTCTTATGTTTGATGATGTAAGGAAAGGATTCGATAAATTCAACCTATTTAGCATGTCTACGGTTCAGATTATTTTGTGAACGAAGATACTTAAGCGATTCATGATCAGAATGTATAACAAATTCTCTAGGCCACAAATAATGACACCACATCTCTAAAGAACATATAAGAGCATACAATTCCTTATCATACGTAGAATAATTCAGAATAGGAACGTGCAATTTCTTGCTAAAGTATGCAACAGATTTACCATCTTGCATCAAAACACCACCAATGCCCACTCCACTAGCATCACATGCAAGCTCAAAAGTCTTACCAAAATTTGGAAGTTGCAGCAATGGCACGTGCGTAAGCTTGTCCTTCAAAGTGGCAAAGGACTCTTCTTGTGCTTTTCCCCAATGAAACACCATACCTTTCTTTGTCAACTCATGCAACGGCACAGCAATGATTCTAAAATCCTTGACGAAGCGGCGATAGAATCCTGCAAGGCTGAGAAAACTTCTCACCTGTGTGATGGTTTCGGGTAGCGGCCGGCTCTCAATGGCTTCAATTTGCTTCTCATCCACCTCAATTCCCTGTGGAGTAACAACATAGCCAAGGAAAGAAACTCTATCGGTGCAAAAGATGCACTTCTCAAGGTTAGCAAACAAACGTGCATGTCTCAAAGCATTAAAAACAGCACGTAAATGATCCATACGTTCAACCAAAGACTTGCTGTAAATTAATATATCATCAAAATAAACCACCACAAATCAACTAATGAAAGCCCTCAAAACCTCATTCATCAATCGCATGAAAGTACTAGGTGCATTAGTTAAACCGAAAGCATTACTAACCACTCATACAACCCGAATTTGGTTTTAAAAGCTGTTTTCCATTCATCTCCAACTTTCATCCTTATTTGGTGGTAGCCACTACGCAAATCAATCTTTGTGAAAATTATAGAGCCACACAATTCATCAAGCATGTCGTCTAGCCTAGGAATAGGATGATGATATTCGAATAGTAATATTATTGATGGCTCTGCAATCAACACATATACGCCAAATACCATCTTTCTTAGGAACCAAAAGCACAGGAACAACATAAGGACTAAGGCTCTCACGTACATACCCACGGTCCAAAAGGTCTTGTCGCTGAATTTCCTTAGTCTCATCGGGATTGGTTCTATAAGCAGCACGATTTGGCAAAGTGGCTCCCGGAATCAAATCAATTTGATGCTCTATCCCTCTCATAGGTGGTAGCCCCGGGAAATCTCAGTTGGAAAAACATCCTCATACTCCTGCAAAATGTTAATGACAGCAGGAGGCAAAGAGCTAGCAATATCATCAACTGAAAACAAGGCTCGTTTGCATATTAAAGCATAGCATACATCTTCATCAGAAATTTCAGCAAGGTCACATTTTGTTGCAAGTATAACTCCCCCCTTTAATTTAATTCCCTCGGCCTTTGAATTAGGTGGGGGCTTCTCCTTTTTAGGTGGAAAAATAGAATTAGCAACTTGCTTATTTTCAGATTTAACATTGTTCGAACTAGCAACTCTTTCCTTATCAACTTGTACAATTTCAGCAGGGGTCAAAGGAACCAAAGTAATTTTTTTATTTTATGCATAAAAGTGTATTTATTACTCCTACCATGGTGCGTAGCATCATTATCATGTTCCCAAGGATGACCCAACAAAAGTGAACAAGCTTGCATAGGTACCACATCACAATCAACAAAATCAGCATAGGCACTAATGGAAAAAGAGACTCTGCAAATTTTTGTTACCTTAACTTTTTCAGAATCATTAAACCACTAAATATGGTATGGATGTGGATGCGGTCGAGTGGTAAAACTTCGTGACCAAATCTGAACTCACCAAGTTGTTGCAGCTTTCTCCATCAATAATCACACGTGCATGACGGTTCTTGATGACGAAGAAAATCTGGAATAAGTTGTGGCGTTGTAGTCTTTCAGGCTGCTGAATTTGCGTGTTCAGCACACGCTGAACGATGATGTTCATGTAGCCCGAAGTATCTCCACTACCAAGGATATGGTCCTCGGCATCATGGGCAGCAACGTCATCATCATCTTCTTCTTCTACATCGGAGGTGCTGATGTAACCTCCATATTCTGTCGCCACATATGCCCGCTAACTTGGGCAATCCTTCCTCACATGGCCAATCCCATGG
Organism: Panicum hallii; assembly: GCF_002211085.1. Taxonomy (NCBI): domain Eukaryota; kingdom Viridiplantae; phylum Streptophyta; class Magnoliopsida; order Poales; family Poaceae; genus Panicum; species Panicum hallii. The sequence goes on from NC_038050.1 coordinate 33,880,860, forward strand.
CAGTGATGGCACTGAATGTCGGAAGTGCGTCCCATCGAGGCAACGAATCAGGAACTTTGGGCAGGAACCTGCAAAGAATTTTTACCTGAATCTGCAGCACGTGTGGAAGGCTTGTTTGGTGCAGCAGGAGCACCACTCGTGGTAGGTCGTTTGCCTACTGATGTGGGTGTCCAAAAGCTGGAGGGCTTGGCCGGCCCCGAATGCAACGGTGTACGTGGTGCAAAGGATGTCCGGACACTGGTCTTGTTCTGCTCCTCACGTCCCTGCAATTCCTTCTCTGCAAGCATAGCACGCTGGAACAACTGGTTGATAGTATTAAATTCTTTATAGTCAACTATGTCCTAAATTTCCCGCCTCAAACTAGAATAGAACCGACAAATAGAATCCTCGGTTCCCTCCACTATGCTACAACGCATCAAACCTTTTTGAAGCTCACCATAGTAGTCCTGCACAGATTATCTCCCTGTTCTAAGGGCATCAATTTATTATGCAGATCTCTAGTATAGGATGCTGGAACAAATCTATCACGCATAGCAACCTTAAGTTCTTCCCATGTACTAGGTGAAGTGCCCTCTGCAGCTAAACCAGTCCACCAAATGGTTGCAAAGTCTCTAAATTCACTAGTGGCTTGTCTAACTCTATGTTGCTCAGGAACAAGGTGGGCAATAAATTTTTGCTCTACCATCATCTCCCAATCAAAATATCCCAAAAAAGAAGGTATGGTAAATTTAATATTAGCATAAGGAACATAGGGAATATGATTATGATTTCTAGTACCGCCCATACCTATGGTGTTATTGCGAAGATGACATCGTAGCCACGCTTGTCATGTAGCTACATGATCTATATTACCATGGGCATCATACACCTCGTCCTCGGGGTGTCCGGTGTCTTCAAAGGTCGGTTGACAAGTTTCCAATGCAGCAATCCTGTCGGCTAGCACGGATACCCTCCTGTCCAACCTCTCAATGATATTGCTGAGCTTGAGTGCAATGAACGCGTCAGTGACGACCTTGACGACTGTCACCTTCATATCTTTCTAAGCATTCTCTACAGCAGATTGTAGTTGCTCTTGGCTGACACACTCGTTGAAGTCCTTAGGAGTGTTATTTCCATCATCACCTCGCATTGTAGACACAAGAACAGCAACAAACAGTAAAGGTTACCCCTAATAATCTACTGTGCAGGGGTAGTGGTGCCTCTCAATCAACACAGCAAAAGTAAACACCTTACCAAGCTCTTACAAGGTTCTTACCAGCAAGGCAAAGGATACCTAGGAGATGTAGCCCATGATTGCAAGGGTCAAAAACCTGTGTTATCCAGAAGTAGTATGTAGAGCTATGGGAAGGCCAACTATGTGAGTGGAACACAATTCAATAACAGATAGCAATACTGAATAACTGTCCGAATTGCTTTTCCTTGGTTGCTAGTCTACTCGTATCCATATAACAGTAGTGTCAACAAGTAAGGAGCAAGAGAGACATAATGAAGATCAGCAACAATACGATATCAGCAAGTAACCAGCAGCGCACACGATATCAGCAAGTGTATCCTCTCTACGTGCCTCCTGTTTTGTCTTTTAGCACTAGTAGAAATCAATTTTTTCTTTTTGAATTTATTTTTCTGATATTTTTTTCTCAATCAGGAGCACGAGAATAGAAACACCACAAAGTATCAGCTCAATTTGACGTAAGATGTGATCCGTAGAAAATAATGAGCTTTCATTAAAACGGTTGGTGAAACTTTTGAGACAAACAGACAATCTTCTGAAATTTTTTGGAAATTCTGAATTCGCCAAACCCGGCGAAGCGGGGGAATTGTATGTGGAAAATTTAGCAAGGAAAATTTGAAATAAAAAGAATGCCTCAATCGGAGTTCCCAATAAAAAGTTATGCCTATTTTAAGGAGTACCCTCCATATTAGGTTTTTGTTGAGGTCGAAACTAGATCGGATGGATGAATATGGAGGCAGCGGATGGAGATCACACGACTGAACTCAGACATGAAGAAAACCAGCAACAAAAAATGAACTAGAACACAAACTCAATACTACAGACTCTGAAATAGAATTATGCAAACGCTAAACAAAGTCTAGGACACGGAAATCCTAACAACTAAAAATTTTTTTGCACTTTTCTATGGACTCTAGGATGAAAACAAAAACACATGAACTAGGTTAAGGGTGAACCTGGCAGTGAACCAAAAGCTTTGATTACCAACTGATATGAACTAGGGTTCCCGATCTTTCGAAAGGTTCTATTAACTCTTGATTTGGTGGAGTCGCAACACAATTCGATCCGGCTTCCGAACAACATGTTCCGAACCCCGCAATCGTAGAACCACGTCTCCTCAGGTTATCGACCGATGTTGCACAGCTGATCTTACCAAGAAGACTAATACTTGCCTGTGAATCAAAGAACACAAGTAAGAACAAAGAAGAATGCAGCCAAAATTGCAGATGTATAATTAACTCACGAAGATGGGGTCTCACAAACCGACAAACGAAGATACTGTTCTTGACAGATTAATCTAAGCAAAACCCAAACCCTAACTTGGGTGACTATACTGAATATAAAGTGTTTAGGGGCGTGCAAGATCTCTGGACGCACCCCTAATGGGCTCCAATACGATACAAGGGCCAACAGCCCAAAAGACCGCGGCGCAGCACCGAGACTGATTCTGGATGTCCATTTGATTTGACGATTCCTATTGACTCAGGCATCATTTGGTCATGGGACCGGTGCCATTATAATCTCTATGAAAATATCTTTCCAACCATATGTGGAACATCAAAATCGGACTCCGTATGTAGCCTGGGTGTCCAATATAAGATAGACTGCTCCTGGACTTCGAGGTGGACTCGAAGTTGAGTTGTATTAGGCCTCCAAGTGTCTTGGACGTCCCTTGCTGGCCTTGTCCAACTCCAAGCTGCTCTCCACGCATTCTCTAGTTCTCCCCTTCATTCCTAATCATAATATAATCATTAGATAGTAATATATTGTCAAAATCATAAAAGGAAGTGCTTAGAAACAAGCTAACCTCTAAATTCAATTATCTCTCGCGCGAGCTATAGTGATTGGACCTTGAATGTCCAGCGGAGTGTTGTGTACATCCGAAGGAGTGATGTCCTCATCATGTAGCCCCCTCAGATTGGTTTGAGTCCGATCCGACTAGTCCTGGTGCAGCACGAGTTGAAGTCGCATTGAAAACGGACATCCTTTCGATCTGCTTGGCTAGATCGGGAGAAGCAACTCATTGAGGTTGTCGATGAACTCATCAAGATCGCTGCTTCGAGTTGGTGTAGAATTCTCCGGCTTTCTGGAGTTGACTAGGTGGCTGTTGAAGCCACCCAAGCCATTGGCGATGCAGATACAGGAGCCAAAGACGAAAGTTGTGCCCTCGTCGAGCATGGTGCTGGTGAAGTTGAGAGATGCCATCGAGTTCTTCGGTGGATGCTCGATAAACACCCCTACCTAGCGCGCCAGCTGTCAGTGTTTTACCATCATACACACCGAGGGATACCCCGAGGTGGTGAGTTTGTTGGTAGGGTGTCATCGATATCAGGAACTTGAAGGTGCAAGGAACACAAAGTTTAGATAGGTTCAGGCCGCCGAGAGCATAATACCCTACGTCCTATGTGGTTTGTATTGCCTTAGGTGGTGATCGAGTGATCTGATGTTTGGAGGGGGTCCCTGCCCGCCCTTATATAGTTGGGAGGACAGGGTTACATGGAAGTCCAAGTCGGATACGAGCCTAGGAGTCCTACCCGAGTAGTTTCCTACTGCCTCCGACTAGTTTTACTACTGTAGGATTGGTTCTACTACGCTAGGAGTAGTTACAACTGGTGTAGCGCGTGGGCCATGTTCCAACCCTTATCCTATAAGATGTAGGCCATGTGCGCAATCCAGTAGGCCCGGATCTGACACAGTGCCCCTTGGCATGGCAATGGAAACATTCATCATTAGGAGTAGGGCTAGATTTGACCTTTGGCTTTTGCTTAGTGCTTGAGGGCTCATTAGGAACCTTTCCTTTAGTTTTGCCTCTGGGAGGCATCCCACGCTTCCTCTTATTGTTCTCCTTCTGAACCACCATCACATGAGTGGGGTCTTTCTTAATGCTCTCCTCTGTTGTTTTTAGCATCCCATGCAATTCAGCCAATGTTTTCTCCATGCCATTCATCTGAAAGTTCATGATAAGAGGCTCATAGCTCGCCGAGAGCAATTGGAGAATGACATTAATAGCCATGTCAGGCTTGAGTTCAAAACCAAGTTTCTCCAAAGTCTCAATGTAACCAATCATCTTGATCACATGAGGACTGACCGGGCTACCCTCTGCCAGCTTGCACGCAAACAAGGACTTTGAGACGTTGTACCTCTCGGTCCTAGCTTGGTTCTCAAACATTCCATGCAACCCCTCAATCATGGAGTGAGCATCGGCATGCTCATACTGCTTCTGCAGATCAGGGGACATGATGGCAAGCATGAGACAGCTAACATCGAGTGAATCATTGCAGTGCTTCTTATAAGCTCTACGGGCTGCAGCAGTTGCACCATCGGGGAGGTCATCAGGGTATTGTTGCTCAAGAACATACTCCTATTTCTCTTGCCTGAGAACAATACTCAGGTTGCAGTACCAATCAATAAAGTTTGTTCCATTCAACTCTTCTTTCTCAAGAACAGATCATAAATTGAAAGTGGAAGTGTTACTGGCAGACATGATCTACAACATTAAAATAAGAGCAAGGTTTTAGCACTAATTTTTATGCAATGCTTCTATTAACAAATTTAATAAAGGACCCCACTATATTAATGTCATCTTCCCTCTCACGACATATAGGGGACCAATATCCATATTCACTAAAATCCTAGTGAGCTTTGGCTTCACTGCTGGAAAGTTAATGATACAGGTAAACAACAAATTGCTAATCATATCTCTATATGACTCTTGTTTGTTGGGTGGCATCCAATGCCCCGGCTCCAACTTCGTATCCTAAAGCCCAAAACCATTTTGATAGCTTTGTTGAGTTAACCAATACTATTGCTAGTGAATGTCCGACACCCACCCTATTCATGATGATAGTTGATGGTACTCTACTTTGGTAAACCTACCACACAAGAATCAAAATTTTAATAGGTGCAGCTATTCGAAAAGGATATCAATGTTCTCAACTTTAATGAGGGAAGCTATTCTATCATGATTAAAAGCATATCGACCATATGAAAGACATGAAAGAATAGTATGACAGGTAAATAAACATCACAGGCATATATTCATATTATATTGTGAACAGTATGGCCTCTTGCATCACAATGGGCTCCATCGCCATGGCTCCATAGTGACCTCCATTGACATCCTTCTTGTCTTGTGGTGATCATCATCGCCATTATGCTTGAAGCTTCCAAGGATAAATACTAAGCTATTACATCTAATAGCACTAGTAAATTAAATTACATGAGGGGATCGAGCATCACATGTTGACACGCAGGCTGTTATACAATAATGGGACAACCTCAACCCGGTTGTCTTAACTAGTGACACGCAGGTCACACAACTTATTACACACAGATCATCACATTGATATTAAGGCCATACCATTCACATCATATCTTGCAAAAATGAGTTAGGCGCAGAACGTATTCTACCGTAGGGGTATCAAGAGGCCGCTATCAACAGATTGCAACAGCGGTCCCGCTAGCCGATTCAGGAAATCATAGATCATATCTATATAATCGTTACGAAAATCTCATCGGATTGATCCAATCAAGCCGATTTGGGGTCATTCGTAATGTCTCTTATTTTCACTAGATCAATCACATTGACCATCATGACAGGTACCTCGAAGAAGACCGCAACATCTAACTTAGATACGTTAGTTCAATCTCTTCTTGTTTGCACAGTTAGCCCAAATGGTGATTCCAGCCAGTATGGGCATGTCGTGCGCACATTAGAGAAAGAACACGAACCAATCTACAGTCATCGTGATGCTATCAACTCGTACCGATCCCACACCGTGCATCAATCTATACATCGCATATGAACAGATTGCAAAACCCTAAACAAAGCATATCTCTATATGCGCATCTAGACCAAAGGCTAAACACGATCGCTCTAATACCATATAGGAAACAGGGATGCTACGCTAGCTACCGTGTTCAACAAGGATCTCATGTAAATGGATGATCATGGATCATTACCACAAGACGTGCAGCGCAGCGGAAGTAGAGTTGGGGTAGCTTGCCCTAACGTAGTCGTGCGTCGGTGAGAAAATTTCTGCAGACCCTTTGATTTATGTGCGCAGCTCAAACAAATTATAAGTTCCAGTATCATGTTTAATGAGAAAAAAGTTTTCAAATATTGTTGGAGGAAAATGAAGAAAGATCATGTGGATCGAGAACACAAGATATAATCTATAGAGATATATTTTAATCAACTTAACTTCAAGATATGATTATTAATAATTTTCTATATTAATTGCTTGGTCCATATATGAGTACCAATTTACTCTCACAGGTTCAGCCAAGTGTATACAATTCATAATGTCTTTAATTGTAAATGCAATGATGGTGTAGGTGATCTACAATTTTGATTGTTGTGCAAGACGTACTTCATTTTGCTGCTTGTTGGCACTTCTTAGCCTATACGAATTAATCCGCAAGCGCACGGATATCAATATAGCTTTCACAAGAGAGTTTACCTGGGATATCGAATCCAAGGAACGATAAGCGCAACCAGACCTAGAACTATTCAACCGGACCCACTAGGGAGGAAGAGGTAAGAGGGTAGAGGGCTTAACTTCAGTTAGCCAACTCGTTACCCAGATAACTTGCTATCTAATAGCTTGATCTGCTTCGATGGCTGGAAGAGAAAGGACTTCAGAAAGAGATGAGAGGGGAGTCCAACGGCAACCTGTTACTACTGCTACGAAAACATCCGAATATGGTGGACTACGAGGGACGAACAGGGTTGTCACCACCTGCCGCCTACCACACTGTTCCGTGGGGTGGAACACAACCCGAGGTAACTAACCAAGTCTAAGCACCACATCTAAACTATCAAGTCACTGACTTTCGCCTCACGTTAAGGCTAGAAGAAACCCCAAATGGATAGAATCTGCTAACCACGCAGACAAGGAATCCCGCATATCAACAAAAGTAAATAAACAAATTACTGAAAATAAGAGAAGAACTAGCAAGACACTGAAGATAAAGGAGGAACTTACTTGAATAAGCTTTATTCCTCCGAGGTGGCTACAGAGTCAGAGTAGGACCGAGTGAACCCAGCTCCTCTTCTAGCTTGGCTCTCACCTCACTCTCTCCCTATTCTACACTAAGGTAGAGTGACTAAACCAAGAACTCGACTTCTCTCCAAAGATGGTGTGTTGTGAATGGAGGTTTGGGCAGCTATTTATAACTTCTCAAGGTCAGTACTCGCTGCTTAGCTTGTCGTGTAAGCAGGTATGACGGTTAACATAGCTTGTACGTGAAGATGGACACGTGGCATTCTAGGGCCAGGCCCGCCGGCCTAGGGATGCTGCCACGTGTCACCGCCTTTCTTGTGGACGCCTCTGATCACTCCAGGAGGTCGGTAACAGTTGTGTCGCTTTGAGGCATGGAAATTAGAGGCCGGTCGGCCTGTCTCTGGCTCCTCTCAGCCCTCTAATGCACCGATGTGTTGATCAATGTGTGCAAATGCCTCAGGAAGGCGGTTTTGAGCCTGGACACCTCGGTAGTCACTACAAGTGGGCCATCAATCCATGGTTCAAGCCTTTAAACCGTAGTATGTTTTACGTGATGATGTATCGGTCAAGGTTGATTGGATTTGTGTTTGAGGCCCTGCAGGTGAAGTTTGGCACGTGTTCGCCTCAGTGCCAGGCCGGTCGGCCTAAGGGAGGCCGGGCGGCCTAGGTTTCCTCCCAGTTTGGCTGAAATTTATGTAGTGAGCTTCTAAAATTAAATAATCATCAAAACTAGTGAAACTCATCAGGATAAATAAATTAAGCATGATTTTGGCCATAAAAGTATGAAATCCAGAAAAATGTTGGCGGTAAAAATTATGGAAATCGACCGCCAACACTGCTTCTGCACTTGATGCCTTATTACAAGTTGTACGAGAAGGGAACAAATTGGTGATTAAACTGTTCCTTCAAGTGCTTCTCACAATATGTACTAATCACTTGATCGCTGGTTATGTGACTGTCGCTTTTTCCCCGTTAGTCTACATAATTGAGTTCCATGTTTTCAACTTGCAATAACTACAAGCTAATGGAAATTTATCTGACACGTTACTTTTCTGAATTTTTATAAAGGAAACACTATTGGTGAAAGGGTCGGTAGCCTTGTAGTTACACGAGCCTTAGTAGTAGCACCTCAGTTCCTGGGTTCGACTTCTCGTGGGAGTGAATTTTCTAGGATATAATGATATTGTACTTTCAGTGGTAGGCGATATTCCCATCGACAGCGAGGCGCCCGTGATCACTTCATCAAACTCGATAATTTGCTTTCCCAGTCTTCGAAGATGCTCATAGAGGTAGGGTTTGCGTACATGCGTTCATATAAGTGAGTGTGCGTACCGTGTCAGTGTACTGTGTAATTTAAAAAATCACCATTGTATTATCACTATGTGGAGTGCAAGAGCTCATGATGATGGAGAATCAGTAGTTGCATCTACTACACCAAAGCCGCTCAATTTCATCGGCCAGGTATAATTTCATCGGCCAAAATCAAGCCAACGAAAATAAACACTTTATTTCATCGGCCAAAGCAGGCCGACAAAATTAAATTTTTTTTTTCGTTGGCCCAAAACAGGCCGACCAAATTATAACCTTGTTTTCATCAGCCCAACAGAGGCCGACAAAAATGAGTCCGTATTTCCGTCGGCCAGGGCCGGGCCGACGAAAAAAGTGTCCATCTTTGTCGGCCTGCCCCAGGTCGACGAAAATAGATATAATTTCATCGGCCCATGAGCCAACGAAAGTATGGCTACCCTAATAGCGCCGTTTGGATCTCGTTCCCCCACTCACTCTCTTCTCTATCCCGCGCCCGAGCCCCCCGCGCCCCCTCCGCCACCGCCCCCTCCGCGGCCCCCGCCGCCACCCCGTGCCGCCCCGCGGCCCCCGCCGCCACCGCAGCCCCCGCGCCCCTCTGCCGCTGCCCCACGGGCCCCCGCGCGGCTCTGCCCCGCGGCCGCCACCACCTCGCGCCCACGCGGCCCCCGCGGCCGGGGGAAGAAAGGTTCCGCTTTCTCCACTTTAGTTAGCAAATAATTGTTTTTAGGCCTTCGGAAAGTCAACTTTTTAGCCTTTAGAACTTAACGTAACGGGTCAAAATGGAATAAAGTTACTGGTGCGTAATTGAAGATTCGGTGAAAACTAGTCGACCTTTCATCACAAATTGAAGCATAGGCTGTTAGTTGAAAATCCATTTGCATATCCTGTTGCTGCTGCCGCATCGCGCCCGCGCGGCCGCCGCCGCCCCACATTAAAGTTTTAGTTTTCTGATGTAGCATGTAATTGTTCAGAGTTAATCACGTCGTGCCGCCCTGCAGGCCCTCGCTGCCGCTCCCGAGGCTCCATGTCGTGCCCCCGCTTCCCGCCACTGCCCCCGAGGCCCCACGCCGTGCCCCCGCAGCCCGCTGCCGCCCTGCAGGCAACTGCCGCCGCCCCCGATGCCCCACGCCGTGCCCTCGCGGCCTGCCGCCCCCGCGGCCCACCACCGTCCACAGGTATGCTTGCCTGTTCTCTTTCCTGCTAGTTTTGAACTGACCGAATAACTATTAAACTTAGTGATGCATTGTTGTCCATTACTCTAAGGCCAGAAACTGTATTACTCTTAAAATATTTGTGCTACATTTCCTTGATAATTATTGTTTGCTTAGTATCGTTAATGAAGTAACATTTTTCACTTTCGTTATGAAGTAGCTAGTTTGAGAAAATGAGAGACGATCGAAATTGGATGTATGATGGTTGGACAAGTAACGGAATGCCTACGCGAGAGTGGATGGTCAACACACAAGCTTTTGTTGATCATGTATTTTTCTTGTCTCCTGGCGGTGGTTTGGCAAAGTGTCCATGTAACAAGTATCAGAATTGTTCTCATCAAGTCAAGATTGATATGGAGCGTCACCTATGAAAGTGGGGTTTCATGCCGAATTATGAGAGGTGGTATGAGCATGGGGAGTCACAGGAGCAAGAGCCATACAACCTAGGTGATAGCTTTGAGGAAAACAAAGATAGGATGGATGCAATGATGGATGATTTTGTCCAACAGGTTGAGAATGCTGCTGAGGTACCGGAATATTTTGGTCTGCTTACGTCATCAAAAGAACCATTACATAGGGCCACTGCTTTGTCATAGCTTGCTACTGTGACACGGTTAATGGCTATAAAGTCCAAGTACAACTTTTCAGTAAGTTGTTACAATGATCTTGTTGACTTAATTTCGGACATGCTTCCAAAACCTCACAAGTTCCCGAAAGACTTTTACTACTCAAAGAAGTTGTTAGCTGGTTTAGGGATGCCGTATCAAAAAATCCATGTGTGTGAGAACAATTGCATGTTATTTTGGAAGAACAATGAAAATCTCAAGTACTGTTCGTTTTGTAAGAAGTGCAGATACAAGAAGGTGGTGAAAAAAGATGGAAGTATGCAGATAACAAGTGTGCCCGTTAAGGTGTTACGGTACCTACCATTGAAACCAAGGCTTCAACGGTTGTACCTATCTTAGAAGACTGCAAAACATATGAGATGGCACAAAGAGGGAATTCGTAATAATACAGGATGCATGAGCCATCCATCTGATGGTACGGCTTGGAAGGCACTCGACCATTATGATCCAAGTTTTGCAAGTGATCCCCGTAATGTGCGTGTTGGGTTGGCCACTGATGACTTCACTCCCTTTAACTCAAATGCTGCCCCCTACTCATGTTGGCCAGTGATAACAATTCCATGTAATCTTCCACCATCATTATGCATGAAAGATGAGTATGTGTTCTTGACACTCATTATACCTGGCCCTGACAATCCCAAAAAGCGTTTGAACATGTTCATGGAACCATTGATTGATGAGCTGCATGACTTGTGGAATGGAGTTAGGACATATGATAGCAGTCGGACAGAATACTTCAATATGCGAGTAGCATTTCTTTGGTCCATTCATGATTTCCCTGCATATGGAATGTTCTCGGGATGGAGCACGCACGGTCGTCTATGTTGTCCGATATGCATGGGTGATACAGATGCTTTTCGTTTGAAATATGGTGGCAAATTCTGCTTTTTTGACTGTCACCGTCGGTTCTTGTCTCATGATCACCCGTTCAGGAGTCAACAAGATGTCTTTCGTAAGGACGCAATCGTTACTAAGGGTCCACCCAAGCGTTTGACCAGTCAGGAGATTGTAGCAAGCCATTATCAGTTAATTGCCACAGATGATGGGTTTGAAGGGGTCAAAGAGGAGCATAATTGGACTCATATAGCTGCTATTTGGAGCCTTCCTTATGCTACTGCTCTAATCCTTCCACATAATTTAGATGTAATGCATCAAGAGCGCAATGTTGCAGAAAGTATTATTAGTATGGTTTTTGATTTGAAAGATAAGACTAAAGATAATTTCAAAGCTCGGCAAGACTTAGATGAAATATGTGTTCGGCCAACCCTTAATCTGAGACCCAATCAAGCTGGCCATATGGGGAAGCCACGTGTAAGTACTATCTTAAGCCTGCGGAGAGGAAAGAGGTTCTTTTGTGGCTGAAGAACCTTAAATTTCCTGATGGATATGCAGCTAATCTGAAATGGGCGGTGAACATTGTAAGTGGAAAAATGAATGGTTTGAAGAGTCATGATTACCATATCATCATGGAAAGGTTGTTGCCTGTGATGCTACGTGGGTACCGCCCTGAAGAAATTTGGATAATGTTGGACGAGTTAAGTTTTTTCTACAGGCAATTATATGCAAAAGAAATTAACAAGAATACAATGAGAAAACTGAGTAAGGAAATACATGTCTTAGTATGTAAGATGGAGAAGGTAACACCCCGGGTTTCATGAATGTAATGCAACATTTGTTAATGCATTTGCCTTATGAAGCTGAGGTGGGTGGCCCCGTACAATATAGGTGGATGTACTTTGTTGAACGAGACTTAAAGAAGCTCAAAGCAACCATCAGAAATAAAACATGAGTGGAGGGATGCATTGCCGAGGTATTCTATCTTAAGGAGATCTCACACTACACGAGCACATATTTTGCAGAACAAAATAACATTAATGCTCATATACCGCGCTACCACACCTCAAATGAGACACCGATGAGCAATCTCAAGCTGTTTCAGTGGACTGGCAAGGCAGTCGGTGCTAGTTTGGTCTATGAAATGTGCATACAAGAATGGAATACTGCATTGTTGTATATGTACACAAATATGGAGGAGATGGAAAAATATTTCGTGTAAGTACCATGATATATATCTCATATGTGAATCACGTTTAGTGATGTACTTGTGCTAAATAAAGAATATGTGGGTTGTTTGATCAAGAACAATGGAGATATGCACGACAACCAACTGCTAAACAGCTCGAAACCTTACGGCGTGAGGGTTTACGTGGTGGTCCCAATTTTGTCACATGGTTTAGAAGACATGTAAGCATCCTTACTCTAACTACCTTATTTATATAACTCATTATGAGTTAACAAAATTTTAAAACTTGTAGTACATGAAGGATAGCAGTGTCCATGATGATCTAAGACAGCTTTCACATGGAAGCATGACTGCAAAGAGTTATGGTTGTTATGATATAAATGGATTTTGGTTCCATTCAACCAAGTTTGAAGCAAAAAATCCACATGCCGCCACAACAAATAGTGGAGTTGTGACCACCGCGAGTGCCTCAGATGGTTCTATCATGGAGTATTTCGGTGTCATTCAGAATATAGTGGAGCTGAAGTTTGAAGGTTCAAAAGATTTAAGAGTTGTGTTATTTTATTGTGATTGGTTCAATAGTAAATTAGGTCCTGGGGTAAAGCATAACAAAAAACTTGGTTTAGTGGAGGTGAACCACAAATTGCGACTTTCTGGTTACAATCCATTTGTCCTCGCACATCAAGTTGAGATGGTCTATTATATGTCATATCCATGCCGTTCGGAAAGTTTAGAAAAATGGTGGATTGTTTAGAGAGTATGTCCTCCAGGTCGATTGCCTATTCCTGGAGATGAAGGTTACAATGAATGTGAGCTTGATCATACCATTCCTGAAGCATTTCAGGAAGATGAGTGTAATGGAACTTTTGAAGTTGATATTGGGATGGCACTTGACAGATTAGATGGTGATACCGGTGATCTAATAGTTTCTGAGGTTCGAAAGAAAAAACGGCCACGTCGTGCAAGTAAAGTAATGTTCACAACATATGAAACGCGGCATGGTATTACGCATGGTGGCTCCGTAGCTGAAGAAGATGACCCCGAGGAATTTTAACATGTAATGTGATGTCATATGTAGTTTTTCTTAATTGTGTTCTATTTGGTAATTGTTGTTATGAAACTTGTTATCTTTTATTTACCATTGCTTTATATAATATTAACTAACCATATTTTATTTTTTTTTAGGATGAGGTCATTTGTGCACTCTCTGAAGGGGAAGGGAAAGAAGGATGTATCCTCGTCTTCAAGGAGTCAGGGAAAGAAGAATGATGGCTCCACATCTTCAGATAGGCCTTCTCTCTTTAGAGGCAGCAGTTCTCATCTGAGCCGAAGAAGTGCACTTCAGCGATGTCTAGACGAGGCTGTGCAAGTAAGTCATATGTAGTTTGCATGTGTAATTTAATTTTTTAATAACAATAAATATATACTTGTCTTTGAACAGCAAGAAGAGGAAGGTAGGGGTGCGGATGAGGAAGAATATCTCGCGAATGTGGATGGCGATGGAGATGGAGGTAGTGGAGAGGGAGATGGGTGCAAGGACAGAGAAGAGTGCAAGGATGGAGATGGAGATGCAGAGGAGGAGGAGGAGGAGGAGGAGGAGGAAGAGGATACTGCTGCACAACCTGTGTTCAGGTACGTATGATCATTTCATGAAAAATTTTATATGAGCTAGCTAACTAATACACCACATTTAGATTTAGAGGCAACAATGTGATGACTCCTGCAACAACCAATCCGGCAAATCATCAACAGATTAGGCCACATGGGGATTGGAAAGTAATATATTTTATAATTGTGATTGTTTTATTTAATATATGATATAGTTTAAGTAAGAAACATGATGGATATCATGTTCTAATTGCAGGCAGCGGGATGATATTTGTTGGGAGGGAAGAAATAGGTTAAGACCTATGAATGCAACATTGGGAACACTTTGTCAGTTTCACTACCCAGGAATGGTCACAATTGGAGGTGTGCTTCAGCCTGCATTGAAGTGTGAGCACTATAAGCTGCAATCCGATGATCAGGGCGTCACGACGGCAGCGAGAGTTTGGAATGAGTTCTGGGTACTTTTTTATCATAACTTGTCTAACTTGTATAACTACTATCTATTTGATTTATTTATGAGTTGTCTAATGAATTAATTTTTCTTTTTAGGAGAGATATCATTTGCCGGAGGGGGAGGAGCAGTGCCTACAAGATAGGGCTCGTTCTGTGTTTGAGAAGGCAGTGACGAAGGTGGTAAGGGACATGATGTCCAATGCTCGTATACAGTGCGTTTGTTTATACTATAAGAAAATAAAGTTGCAAGACATAAACAAGAAACTGGGTGCTTCTGAGATATATCTCCGAGAGGATGAGTACCTTGAAGTTGATATTAGCGGTTTGCCTTGGTTGAGAAAGTGTCTAGATGCTTGGCGAGCAGTTTGTGCTTATTGGGCTTCACCTAGCTTTGTGGAAAAATCTAGAATGAAGAGAGCTAATCGTCAAGCAGGACCACGGGTTACACAAAGATATGGGGCTGATGGACATCTTTGTTTGGCTTGTCGAATGGTAGGTGTTTATTATTTCAATTTGATTATTATGTACTTACTTGCAATATCATAATTTTTTCTTTGTTAGGAGGCACAAAGTGGGGTGGCCCCAAGCTATATTGAGACATACATTCGAGGCCACCACGGCGCCGATCCTAAACAGCCAGAGTTGCTTTGCAGTGAGAATGCCACACAGACTCTGGTTAGTAAAATAATTTGCTTTCAATTAAGCGATGATTCGAATATAATCTTATTATTGGTTGCCTGAATGGTAGGCGAGATATGGTGATGAAATGGTGGCACGTCATGGGGAGGAGTACGATTGGAGGAGGAGTGATGTGGATGTCGGTGCCTTATACTCAAGCGGGGGAGGGAAGAAACATGGCAGGTTCAGCATGTTGAATATCGTTATTGATACAAGTGGTGCTTTGAGTGAGGCAAGGTGTTCCCAGTCCACTCAGAATTCTCGGGGCTACCAACGGGAAAGTGAAAGGGAAAGTCTACTGCAGGAGGAGATAAGGCAGCATAGAGAGGCGATGCAGAGGCAAGAGGAGTGGGCAAGGCAACAGCACGAGTACATACAAAATTTTTTCGCTCAGCAACGACAGATTCAGGTACTATGCAAGTTTGATATTTTTTCAAGTCCTTATGCACTTTTCATTGCTATAAGATATTTAATCTACTATCAGTTTTTAGGAAATGCTAGTGGCTACCCTTAGCTCACAATTTAATTTGCCACCTCTTCCTTCGCCTCCTCCTCCACAGCCGACTTTTGTACCATATGTGCGTCTACCGTCTCCACAATTGGTAATTATATCGTATAACTAGCAATGCTCAAATTGTCTTACATATGCATACTAAATAGATTTAACTTTTTCTATAATCAGGGTTCGACGAGTACTCATGCTCGAGGAGTTTCTGCCAGCCCGTCCACGCCACCATCGGCAGCGCGTAACATTTCTGGAGGTGACTGCGGCAGCGGACATAATATTACCCCTCCTTAATTTGTGTTTTCGCGTTGTAGGCCCTTGCACTTGCCATGTAGGCCTAGCAGCGGACATAATATTACCCCTCCTTAATTTGTGTTTTCGCGTTGTAGGCCCTTGCACTTGCCATGGAGGTGACTGCGGCAGCGGACATAATATTACCCCTCCTTAATTTGTGTTTTCGCGTTGTAGGCCCTTGCACGTGCCATGTAGGCCTACCTTTTCCTTTAAGTTAGCTGCTGACTGCTGCATCATTGGCTGGCTCATTGGACAGTGAGAATGGGCTTTTGGAGGTTAAACTGGATCATCGACCAATGGAATCGACGGTGTGCTTTGTGTTCGACATCATGTGGCATCGTTTCTCGTTCTTTAATTGTACTTATTGGATGCATTTGGTGATTGTGTGATGATGTATTTCATAATTCTACTTATGGATATGTTAAGTAACTGCTTATGGATGATTGAGTTTCATAGCTGCTATCATATGCAGCTGCTTTTTTTAAGCAGATCGTAGTATAACTGGCCGACGAAAATACTAGGATCTGCCGACAAAAATAATGGACACAATCCAGTATTTTCGTCAGCCACCATAGCCGACGAAATTACTTGTCACTATTTTCGTCGGCCTTGGAAGCCGACGAAAATAGGACAAGTAATTTCGTCGGCCAGTAGTGATGTTTTTTTCGTCGGCCAATGAAGCCGACGAAATTACTACAATAGTTTCGTCGGCCGTATTGGCCGACGAAAATGTCATTATTTTCATCGGCAACCAACGAAAAAGCGTCTATTTTCGTCTACTTTATTCCGTCGGTCTAATTTCGTCGGTTGGCCGACGAAAATAGTTATTTTCGACGGCATTAGGCCTATTTTCGTCGGCTTCTGGCCGACAAAATTAGACTATTTTCCTGTAGTGATCATATGAAGAATAAACACACATATTGCCACTAAACCCACTCACAAGTCTTCTATAATAGGTCAACCCCAACTTGGCGTGGTAACGTCGTGTCTCAGGTTTTGTTGTTATATCCAATGCCTAGGACTGAATTTATTAATCTGAATTGTTGTTAATCTGAATTTATCAGATTAACATCCGGATATTCCGGTTTTCCGAGATTTTTTAAAAAAACTATCACTATCACTAGCACGGTGGGATTGATGTGAAGTGTCCTTACAATAATATTTATATTATATTTTTTCAAAAAAATAATATTTATATTGTTGCATATTCACGTCGCAGACACAGGCGTTTGCAGAGGCACCAGATCCTGCGCTTGCCTCAACGGCTCAAGGCAGGCTAGGCTGGCAGCGCACCGTTAGCTCGCTGGGCCAGGCCGGGCCGGGCTGGGCTGACGTCACGTCGTGACTTTTCCGCTTTGCGTCTGCAGGACTGGCACCTGGACGGTTGGATGGTCACGTGAGGCGTGATGATGGCGGGGAGGCACGATGGTTAGATCTGGACGGACGGACGGCTCTGGAAAAGGCGAGGGAACAGCACACGAAACACGTGGCCGGGGATGCAGGCTGGCTGGCTGGCTTTCGGCCAATCAACGGCAAATCTTCCAGGGCGTTGAGTGCCTGCTTGCCTTTTTTCAGGTGGACCCGACCTCGGCCCTCCGGCGAGGGCGATATGGATAGGCAGAGATTGCGCAAAACCAGGTAGGGGATCACTGCTCGCCCGAACGAGTCCGAGCATTTGTAGCCATAGCCATACCTCTGGTGCCTACTTTTTTTTAGCAGGACTCCTTCCACTTTCACGGACTATAATTTTTACCTCCAACTTCAGCGACAGTCTTTAAATTTCAGCCTCCTATAATAGGTGGGAGCCACCGTCAGGATCTCATCTTTTTTACCTTTTTCTTTTTTCCTCCGGACACATCTCTCCCATCAACGCATCTCTCTCTCATCTCTCTCGCTACCCCGATGCTTCTCTCTCAGGTGTCTCTCTCCCTCCCCGATGCATCTCCTGGTGTCTCTCTCGATCTCTCCCTCGCCCCCGATGCATATCTCTCTCGCACGCGGGGTCGGTGGCTCCATGGCCGAGCTCGGCCGGCGCTTGCGGAAGAGCCGCCTGGCTCCATGCCCAAGCTCGTCGCGTAGCTTAGGCGAGGTCCCCGAGGCTCCATGGCCAAGCTCAGATGGCGCTCGGCATGCTGCATGGGGTAGGCCACCGGACCTCCATGGCTGAGCTCAGGCGGCGGTAGAAGCAGAGGCGCACAAGCTCGAATTGATGGGCATGCATTCGTGGGGAAAACGGCCACGACCACCGAGCAGGAGCCTCCCTTCCCACCCGTGGGAGAAGGGGCCGAGGGAGGAATTTTGGGGGCCTCCTACTCTAGTGACTCGAGCAGGTACTCTGCTGAAGTGAATTTTTTTTCCCAGCCCCTATTTTATAGGGATCTAAGTAGAGACTCTACTGGACTGGGAGCACAGTAGTTAAGACATCTACGGAGTACTCCCTCCATTCTACGGAGTACTCCCTCCATCCTATAAAAAGTACAATTCTATATTTAAAAAAATCCCACAATAAGTAATTTTAGAGATTGGATCTTAATTACCTGTCTAATTAAGTATTAATTAAGTGATCAGATTTGATTTGCATATCGAAACTAACCGCATGTGGTAAATAAATTAGGGTATAGAAGTCTTTTCACACCGCCACTGATCTATCTGAAAAATATTAGAATTACACTCTTTATAGGACGCAGCTAGATTTAATTTAGCCTGTCTGGAAGGCACTGGAGCCTCTCTACAAATAGAATGTAATAACCAAAGGCTACATGCAGAAACAGCGAAGCATCTTTGGATCCTCCTCTCGTATGTGATATGATCCCTCTTCTTTTTCCCATCACTGGACGGAGGAGGGATGACAGGTAGGGAAGCCTGCGTTTCCTGGTGCCGCACCCGCCCAACTAAAGATGTCAACGGGTACCCGGTACCCGAAACCCGACGGGTAAAAACCCTATTAGGGGCCGGATTTGGGTAAGATTTTATATCCATGGGTATGCAAACGGGGAAAAACTCATACCCATCGGTACAACGGGTATGGGTGTGGTAACTAAGAACCCATCCCCGTTTACCCCCGTACCCGATTAAGGGCAGGAATCTCACGACAAATAGCCCATTAAGAAGCAAATCCTAACCGAGCACCTCAATTCCTTCCCAGCCGTACGAATGTTGATATTTTGAATCTCTATTGAATGCTGAATTTTAATCTCTGTTTAATGCTAAATTTTAATCTTTTGAATGCGAAATCCGCGGGTATGGGAAACCCGCGGGTACCCGTTACCCATGTGGGTATGGGTATGGGACGAACTCCTACCCGCGGGCGGGTGTAGGGATGAGTATGGGTGGAGGTTCGCCCTTATGGGTATGGGTATAGGTTGGCAAAACCCGTGGGTATTATAGCCGTTGACGTCTCTACGCCCAACCGCTCCTCACGGCTGCAAGCGTGCACAAAAGCTGCGCCTGGACAGCTCGAACGGGCAGTGTGAGCCGGTTGGTGTCCATCAGGGACCGACTCTGATGTCATCCTCGGCAATCTTCTTTCTGAAATAGCACTGAACGCCAAGGGACCATTGCATCGTTTTGAAATAACGTATACAATTATTGGTTTGTTATCATTTGCGTTGCAAAGTAAAAGAACAGGGCAGAAGAGGCACATTTAATTCCGTTTTAGCGGCTAGCCCCAAAACTTGGTTCACGAAACAAAAGAAAAAAAATCCCATATGCAATTTAACACACGACATGGGGGTGTGGATTCTACGCGAGCAGTTAGTCATTCACGGGTGCTACCAATGCAAAGCGTGTACAAAGAAGCGGTTGGGAGTTGGCAAGAGGACATGGTACAAATCACCATAGCCGGCTGCCACACCAAAGTCTCCATGATATTTTTACATGCGTGGCGAGTTGATGGCAGCATGTTGTGGAACCTTGTGCTCGTGCAGTCGTGCTACTGTAGCGGAGTGTCAGTGTACTGTGCGGCCTTTTGATTGTCTGTAGTCCTTTTTTTTTGCGAGTAAGGTTGTCTGTAGTCACTGTCATGGATAACCAAGCTTTGCTATGAAAGCAACAGTTCATAGGGTGCCAAATCCCTGCAAAGATCAGGATCCGCGAGCCAGGACAAAGGTGTCGCCGTCGTCGTCCGCCACCTGAATCTAAATGGTTGCCGTCGGCTGACACCTGTCTGATCTTTACACAAATAATATATTCTGTCAGAGACCTTGTCGTATATTTTACTGTACATTTTTGCTTACATAGATAAAATAGTTGACGAGCTTGAGAGCGGTGGAGAGCATGCACTTGCTTACATCGTATTCTGGATGGAGTTTATTTTTTTAATTTGCACCAGCGGTGAAGCGATGGATCCATATGTTTTCCGAACGCTGTGTTGATGACCTTGTTCACGACTTTTCAGTACGTGGGCGGCGCTGTCTAGCAGTCCAGGAGTCAGTCATGTTTTTGATGAGGAAATGAAACTAGGAGAGTTAGTTGATCGAAAGCATGGTGTAGAAATTTTGTCTTGAGATGAGGAGTAAGGGCATGATTTTTTTCTACTGGCAAATTGGTGTGCTCCATTATGAATAATCATATAAAATTTGACATGAAAATATGATTCATGTGTCATTCACATGTGACCAGGCCTAGGTATTTTCCAGCGAGTGCAACTACATCTGTATGTTGAGAAACTAGTGATAACTTGCAAAAGCATCCCTCACGCCCCAATGCTAATATCGAGAAGCGCGTCCTTTAGTATATAGTTAACCTAATAGATGGGAGCTAAGAATTAACTAGCTAGCTATTAGCTGGTTAAGTATTAGATGGAGGATGTTTAGGGCCATATGCTAGTAGGTGGTTGAATTGGTTATATTGTCTATGGCAGTTTTTCTAAAATGCGTTAGTCCGGCTCGGAGTGTTGTCTCAGTCTTTAAACTTTCAAAATGCACATTCTGATCATAAACTTGCTAATCATATCACATGAGGTCCAAATTATAGTTGTTTAAGCTAAATTGAAAGTTATATAATTTTTTAAATAAAAAATATATACACATAAAAATAATTCATACCAATTTACTTGTACAAATATATTCAAATACATAAAAAATTTTATAAAATAAGAAACTCATATGTCCAAATTTGTAAAAAAAATAGAAAAGATAAAAAGATAAATTTTGGAGGGAAAAAATATTCGGCACAAATTTTTGAAATAAAATTTTTGAAAAAATAGAAAATATAAGAGGTGAGCAGAAAATTTAAAAAATAAAATTTGAACCCACGTGTAATCTCCATATAATTTGAAAAACTTTCACTTTATGGCTTAAAAATGATAATTTAGACTTCACGTGATTTGATTAGCAAGTTTAAGGATCTAATTGTGTATTTTAAAAATTTGGGAACCGGGATGACATCTTAAGCCAAGTTCGAAGACCGATTGTACATTTTACTCTTCTTTTCCTTTCTATCTTGGAGAGTAGGGTTAGATGGGAGGACAAGTTGTCTTTTAGCCATCCAGCTTAGTTGGAGCTAATGATTAGCTGCCCCATTAGCTGACATAGGGATCTCATGTTAAAATTAGTCTATATGGTTGGTCAACATCTTTTCTTCGATTCCCATGGAACAGATTAATACCCTCTACGTTTGATGTTGCCACGTTCAACATAAAAGCATATTTTTATACCGCGGCCAACATTTTTTGTTTACTAGATATTGTTAGTCAATTGCTACCTTGTGGATCATGTCAAGTAAAAATCGATTTTGCGTTTTTTATGAGTGAAGTAGCAAACATAGAGAGAAGCATATCCCTACCCTATAAGACTTATATTAATTCATACGTCAATAATTAATCCGCGTGACGGCATAGTCAAAGTGTCACAGCTCATTGACCCACCTGTTCCTCCCATCCTCATCACCGCACTCTCTCTTCCAGCAGGGAGCGCAGTCACCTTCTCTTTCTCTCTCTCAACCGTATCTGCCATCCACCTCAAACCCCCAGCCCCTGCTTTCCGTTCCCTCGCCCGCCCCACGGCCGCACCTACACCCTCCCCTCCCTGGCTCCACCCCGAGGCACAGGGATGAGAGGGTCAAGGTGTGCATTGCCAATTGCGGTGCTGATGGCTGATTAGCGGGCAGGCTGGTAGCTGAGCAGGGGTGAAGGAGAGAAAAAGGTTGGGGAGGGACAGCCGGGCAGACAAAAAGGGTAAAGCGTGGGCCGGAGGAGGAGTAAAGGCAGTGATGGTTGAGTGAGAGGGGAATCCAATCCAGTCTAGTCCAGTCCCTGCCAGATTGGGAGCAGCCAAGGAAGAGTGTGCGCGACGCAAAGCCGGAGGTGAGGCCACCACAGCAGAGCAGAGCGGAGGCCCGGGCAGCCCGCCGATCGGATCGGGACCGGCCGGAGCCGCCGCCCGCCTGCCCGCCGGAGACTGTGTCCGCTCCCCGGCCGCGCTAGGTGAGCCTTCTACTCTGCTTGCTCCGCTCTTCCCCGTTTGGCGCTTGTGGTTTCTTGGCGATGGATGGAATGTTTTCGTCCGTCGCGTCGCGTGTTCTTGTTGTTGGGGAAGGGAATTACGACTGCGCATTGTGCGGATTCAGAATGCTCTGTTAGCTCCGTGATTGCGGATTCGGTGGTTTATGTGTTGCCGTTGAGAATTTTCTGCCTCTTCGTTTCTTGAGCTTTTCTGGTGACACGGAATGAATGCACAGATCCATCACGCTGTTAATCCTGCTGATGACCGTACTTGCGGTGTTTTGCTCCAATTCTACGCATTGCTCCTGCTCCTGCCCTCCTGAGCAATCACCAATTGGTAAGGTAGGTGCTTGTACAGTCGTTAATGCCGGAACAAGAAGGTCAAGGATTGAAGGGAATAGCACGTGAGGCAGTCACGTTCCACATTTGCACTCTCTACGGTCTTGTCGTGCGGCGAGTCCGGCAGTGTGGTAGGGGATTACGGCGTTTAGTTCCTTGCGGTCTACACTCACAGCCTGTTCCTGTCGTGACCGGAGTATGTGGGGGCAGGGGCACAATCACGATATGTTCTGGTTGGGGGTGAATTGATTGACGCGTTTCAGTGTCATCATATATGGTTTGTCATCCGGTCAATGCTTGATGCACTTGATGTTTTATTAAGAATTGACTAAGCTGCCTGGGTTGAGTATTACATGCTTTGTTTAGTTCTCCTTTTGGAAGTAAAATTTGCTAATATTTAGTCACGAGAATGATTCCCAAACATAGCATGCTTATTTCATATGATGCTTTGACTACTCGTGTCAAAATATCCACACACACTGACACACAGCCCTTTTAGTCGGAACCAGGTGTTAGCTACAACAAGTGGGTGTACTACTAATTTGACTACATTATGTCATTAGTTCTTGCTTTAAGAATGTTTTATGTGGTCTTTTGTGCTACCAGGACGCCTAATTTTTTTCATGTGCTACTGATGTTGCAGGCTTATATGTATATAACGCGACAAAGCTATTAAACCTTTTTTCTGTGTTGCTTGTCCTTGAATGTTGGAATTGTTTTTCTACTATCTAAATTAAAAGTGCATCCTGCACATGTTCATAGGTCCTCTCTCCTATGGCTTGAGCTGCACTCCTGTGGACCAGGCAGAAATTGTTAATAGGTTATTCTTTGTCCTTGGAAGGGCATTACTGAAGTGTGTGCAATACTTACCCAACCTGAATTTTGGATATGGAACTTGTATATTAGCTTCTTGCTAGCAGTGTCTGTTGTAGAAGCTTATTTCCTGAAATACTGTTTTGCTTCTACAGGTTCAATGTTTTGGATTTTCATTTCAGTTGTTCGGTATCAGTTTCCTTCCTTTCTGTTTTCTTCAGACTTGATTGCTGGATACCTTAATTTTACTTACTTTTGGTTCTTCAGACATGCACAAAGATCCACAGTCAATATGGATTGACGAAGCTGGCCTTTTCTTCAGATTCCTTTCTATTTTCACTTCAGTTGTTTGAAATCTGTTTCGTTCCATAGAATACATGATAAATTTGGATTTTCTTTATTTTCATCAGATAAACAATCAGTATGGATCGACGAAGCTGGCCTTGGAAGAAGAAATCTTCTGAAAGATCATCAAACACTGATGCGTCACAGAGTTCCAATCAAGCAGAACAGGTCTGTGCCACTCTTTTCTTAGTTGTAATTCTAGAGAGCTAATATTGTCATCGTGCCATGTATTAGTTTTATGCCCTGTTTGTATCATGTTCTTTATTTGGTTTATTTGTTTGAAGTATTTTCTAGACCTGAAAAATAATATTGAAGCATCATCACTTTACTTCATCTTTTGCAATCCGGACATCTGATGGCTATAGAAATGGCCTTTCCTTTTAGCTATTCATTTCAGGAAACCTGTACTGTTATACCCTGTTCTTAGTTTAAGTACTAGTACCTTAACATGGTATCAATGGCTTCTCTCATGGCAGAAGACACAATAGCATGTGGTCTATGTACATGCCTACTTAATGCTTTCAATTGTCTATCTTCATTAGCAGAACTACTGTGGAATAGTACTTTTTAAACCTCCTAGTGAATGAACTCAAAGAATTGTACATTAATTTGTTGCTGTGGAGTACTTTGACTTTGTTTACAACACGGCAGACCTTCATGTGGTTGTGCAGGCTATTTCTAAGAACAATATTTACTTCTTTAATAGTACCAATGCATCACTGTGAGCATGTGGTAAGTTTGACCATGAGATGCTCACCAGCCACACTATAGCCTTCAGTGCGCCTATGAATTTTCTTGCACCAACTGTTGAAATAAAGTTTAAGACAATCTACCTTAAGGTCCTTAACTCATGTTGTGCTTCAGATAGCATATTTTTTTGTTCGTGCCGATAATTTTTCCTTTTATTTCTCAAGACTGTTGTTAGTCTTAGAAGTAGTGCATTTAGTCATTAATGCTAAGGCAGATTACTGATTTGTTCATCAACTGTTCATGATTATCAGTTATGTCTTGTCAAGCCAACGTGATGATTAGTACCGTTCTTGGTTGAGGGTCCCCTACTTGAACTACTTTATTGCTTTCGCAGGATGAGAAAGTTCCAAAATATGTGCAGATTTCACCAGAAAGATATTCACATCTTACTGAATCAGAAGAACAAATCGAAATACTAAATGCAAAGATAAAGGTCTTGAATGAAAAAGTAGCTGCTGCACAAAGTGAGATGAACACCAAAGATGCCCTAGTAAAGCAGCATGCAAAAGTGGCTGAAGAAGCTGTATCAGGTGAACCTGATTGCAATCATTCTTTACTTTATTTTTGATGAAGGGAAAATTATAACCAATGATGTTTGATATTTCAATGAGTTTGCCCTTGCAATTTCCATTGAACTCAAAATTGATGGGAGTGAGTAACCCTACATCACCATACAATTGTTATTTTGGAATGAAGTTAGTTATCTAATAATCTGTACTAATACATTTATTTAATGTCAGGTTGGGAGCAAGCTGAAGCAGAGGCCTCGGCACTGAAATTTCAATTGGAAACTGTAACTCTATCCAAACTAGCAGCTGAGGAAAGAGCTGCCCATTTGGATGGTGCTCTAAAAGAATGCATGAAGCAAGTGCGGACAGTGAAGGAAGAAGGTGAGCAGAAGCTGCATGATGTAGTGTTTGCAAAGACCAAACACTGGGAGAAAGTAAGAGCTGAATTAGAATCAAGGTTAGTCGAGTTTGAACAGGATCTGATTAGAGCAGGTGCTGAGAATGATGCACTATCAAGATCTCTTGAAGAGCAGGCAAACTTGCTGTTGAAAGTTTACGAGGAGAAGGCTCAAGCAGAAGCCCAGATTGAAGTACTTAAGAGCACTATCCAGTCAGGTGAAAAGGAGATAAATTCATTAAAGTATGAACTACATGTTGTCTCTAAAGAGCTTGACATTTGCAATGAAGAGAAGAACATGAGCATACGTTCAGCTGATGTAGCAACCAAACAACATATGGAGGATGTCAAGAAAATATCAAAATTAGAAGCAGAATGTCAAAGGTTACGTGGCCTTGTCCGCAAAAAGTTACCTGGGCCTGCTGCATTAGCTCAAATGAAGATGGAAGTTGATAGCTGGGGTAGAGATGCAGGAGACAACAGATTGCGGCATTCCCCTTCAAGGAGTTCTCCACTCCAGTATCCTATGTCTCTATCTCCTGATTATGTTCACGAAAACTTGCAAAACATGAAGAAAGAGAATGAACTTTTGACAGCACGTTTGTTGTCAATGGATGAAGAAACGAAGATGTTAAAAGAGGCATTGTCAAAATGCAACCACGAGCTACAGGCATCAAAAAACATGTGTGCTAAGACTTCATGTAAGCTCCGCAGCATGGAACTGCACATGTCGAGTGCTAACCTATATAAAAGCTGGACAAATTCATACGTTGATACCTCTGCATCAAGTCAGAAAGAAAGCAACCCACCAAGTTTGACTTCCATGTCTGAAGATGGTGTTGATGATGCAAGAAGTTGTGAGGAATCTTGGGCCAGTACTTTGGTGTCTGAGCTCTCACACATCAAGAAAGATAAAGCTGGAAAGCACAATTTGACCGAAAACTCCAATCAGATGGGCCTCATGGATGACTTCCTGGAGATGGAGAGATTGGCATGCCTGTCTTCTGAAGCTCAGGAATGTGAGGGCATAGTCGGCAAAAAGGTTGGTAAAGTTGTTGAGACTCTCTCCTCTGTCACTAAAAAAGAGAGCAACAATAATTCATTGCCAGCTTTGCAGTCACCAGGTTCTCCATTTAGTAGTGATAATCTGATTGCCAACTCTCCACTTTCAAAACTGCACTCGAGAATTTCTGCTTTGTTGAGCTCTCAATCACCAGAGAATAATGTTGTGAAGGTGCTGGATGGTATCAGGAATATCCTAGGTGATATTGAACATGAGGTAGAATCTGTGAATGTAAACAAACTTCAGCATGATGATGTTGAAGTTACTGGTAATGGATCTTCAACAAAGGAAACCAAACCCTTGGGCCTTATGGATCATAGTCTGAGAAATGCCATTTTGAAGATTCATGAGTTTGTCAAGTTACTTATAAGACAAGCATCATCTGAGTTACAAGGAAGTTCTTACTATAATGTTGTATCTCAGAAGATAGAACAGTTCTCCACGTTAGTTGATGAAGTTCTGTCTGGTGGTAATGGTTTAAATGAGATTGTGATTGCATTATCTGAAATATTGCTAGAAAGTGGTGAGTTTAAACTCACATTGTTGAGGGAGACTGCTAATGAGGTAGAAAGCAATAATGTAGATTGTGTTGATAAAGTGACACTATTGGAAAACAAAATTCATCATGAGCCATCACAAGATAGCGTGTCTGGTGCTTGTTCCCTTATGCCACATTCATCTTCTGACCCTGATTTTGAGGGTCCGAGTCCTAGTAATGCATTTGATGTTAAAACTGCAGTGAGGATATGCACACTAGAGGAATATGAAAAACTGAAATTGGAAAAGAGAAATTTAGAGATGGAATTAACGAAGTGCAATGAAATTATCGAAACTACAAAGCTTAAGTTTAGTGAGATGGAGAAAAACCTTGAAGACCTTACATCGAAGTTGGCAGCGTGTGAGAAATCAAATAGCTTGGCTGAAACACAATTAAAGTGTATGGCTGGATCATACAAAACACTTGAATCCCAGAAGGTGAAACTAGAAGAAGAAATAAGAGTTTTACAGACAAAGATAGATACTTTATCAGCTGATCTTGCTGAAGAAAGACGAAGCCATCAGGAGGACATAGCCAAGTATAGAGACCTCAAGGAGGAGATGGAAAGGTGAAATTTCTGTTCTTTAGTCTATTCTTTCAGGTCATAGTAGTCTTGGTTTCCGAAATCTATTTATCATTTATTAAAAGTTAGTTTCTCCTCTGATATTTTTCCTTTTATGTTATCAAGGTATGAGAAGAGTTCCTTATTTGTAGCAGAGGATTCAGATATTGAACTGAAGAAGGTACGTGATAAGTCCCAGATCTTGAACTTTCTTTTTCCTCATCTTGTAATGACTACATATGCTTCTGAGGTGGTATTATTTATGGCTCAGCTCTCATTGATCCATTCCCTATATTTTGTTAGACCAAATGTCAATGACATGGTGTACAAGTACTGCACCCCTGTACTCTGTATTTTTCAGAGTTAGTGTTTGTGAACATGAAGTTGCTGCGTGTTTTTCTTCAAATGCTAGATGTTGAATTACTCTCTTTAAAATGATGACAGGAAAAAGAAATAGCTGCTGCAGCAGACAAACTTGCAGAATGCCAGGAGACAATATTGCTTCTCGGTCGGCAGCTGCAAACTCTGCGCCCTCCTCCATCGGAATCATTGAGTTCTGCACTAAACACACAACTGGTGGGGCAGTTTCCAGAAGATCAAGCAGGACCAGCTCGAAGTGTACATTCTAAGAAGCCGTCAGGTCAATTTGATGCAGATTATACATTCTCAAGTGCCCCAGGAACAGGAAATGTGTCCCCCCTGAGTGGTTATAATCCTCACAAAAGCCCCTCTAATGCAGCTAGCAGCCCTTACTTTACTTCACCAGGCAGTTCTAAGCGTCCCAAGCACAGATCTAGGTCATCATCTTCATCATTTTCTAACCAGTTACCAGAGAAACAGGGTCGAAGATTCAGTAGGTTATTCTCAAAAGGCAAGAGTGACCGCTAACCTCCTTATCCTACACAGATTTTTGGTTCATTGTCCTCTCAAGGTGAGCGATTCAGGCCAAGATTTTGGCAACAGCAGCTGAAAACCTGTTTATGTATCATGCAAATGGTGCCTTGATTGATTTGTATTTACTTGAGGTTGACTTATATCTAGATTTCAGTGTGATAGTTTTAGCCAGTAGTTTGCCTATAGCTTTTCGAGTTGCATTTACATATACCTCAGTAGAACCTCACTGTATATTTACTTACATTTGTGATGATTGAAGCTGTCGTGTCTTGTGAGTTAGATTTCCCTTCTGGAGGATGAATTAACCTGTGTGTTGTGCCATACTTGTGTTTGAACTACATACTTGATGTACAGTTAACCTACATGTGTAAGGTGTTTGAACTATAGTTATCCAGCATTTTCTGTAAATGCTTAAAGACCCTGTGTGCCAATTGCTAAGTTTTGAAGTACGATGTGGTTTTCTCTGTAGTGTCCAACACTTTATTACTGCTGTTTTGACTTGGCTCATTTTCTTTATACTGTTTTCTAAAATGAACCGTGATGAACTTAACATGTAAGAGTCAAGTTCTTTGGACCCAGCTTTTCAGCCTTGTACTTTTGAGCGTACCAGCTCGAGTTCATGTTTTTGTTCTGTCGATGTGAATATATGTATAATCATAGAAAATATAGTTAATGAATTAAAGTTAACTTTAAATGGCAAGAGTTCACTGTGATTAGCTAAGATTTATTGGCACCTTAATGTTTTTATGTCTATGGGCAAACCATTAGAACTTGTAAAGATCTATCTGCTTTGAAACTAGTATTGATATATATTAACATCTAGTGACCTTTATAACTTGTGTAACTAAATCAGAAACCGAGCGGAGCTTGTTAGTGAATTAGAGAGGCCTAACTATGCTTTGGGCCAATTATTACTATCAGTAAAGTGCGCCGTCTCGGCGGGCAGCTGCGTAGCCACGTCAGCAAAAAAATTACGCCATTGGATTCCAATTTGACGGTTTCGGATTGGTTGGCCTGCTATGTTTAGTCTGATGTGGTTATTAGTCTCCCGCGCGTACCCAGCAGCAATGCTCAACGAGTTCTTACTGGTGTGCGTGAGACGGGGACACACAGGGTGGAAAACTCCGGATGCCTAGCGTGAGTGTGGTTAAAAATAATCTAACCTTTGGACTTCTCATTTTTCAACTTGATTGTTACTTTTTTTTGGCCTCTTCATCTTCCAGAGTAAAGTTGCTTCTTTCTTACTCCTGGCTTGCATCGCGTGATCGTTGGTTCTCAGTATTTTTACCGTGCGCGCTGCTTTCATGAGTTTTCCTTTCTTAATTCTTAATTAGATTTCCCTTCCTCTTTCGTTGAGTGAGCGGCCTCGGTGACTGCTCCCACCGGCGGCATTGCGGGTTGAGGTTCACCGTGTTTCCGCGCGTAGAGTCGCAACGCTATCCAAAGAACAAATCGCCGATGGTGCTGCACTATGACGGGCGGTCGCATTCTCATGGCAAGTCCCAAGCAGCTCCGGCGGCTGGTGCCACCGGTGGGGTTGCGGGTTGAGGGGGGCGCGTCCTATGTGCGTAGAGTCGCGATGCTATCCGCAAGAACGAATCGCCGATGGTGTCGCGCTATGGACGACCGCATTCTCTTGGCGAGCCTCGAGCAGCCTCGGCGCTGCTGCGGCTGCCGGTGGCGTTGCGGGTCCAAGAGGACCGCGTTCTGCGAGTAGAGCCGCGACGGCATCCGCAAGAACGAATCGTGGATGATACCGCGCTCGAGCGGAAAGCCGGTTCCGCTAGCATCCCAGAATGAGTTTTTGTCATTTCCTTTATACTGGTTTTGTCCGCTGTTTTCTGCCTTTCTTTTTTAATCACGTTGTATTCTCTATCTTGTCTCTCTTTCTGCTCCTGTGTCTTTTTTAGTATGAACAAAAAAGAGAGATCGTGAAGGTTACAGAATTAAAAACTAAGAAGCAAACTGATGATCAAGCACTGAAGCTCTGATATATTATCATGTACTCATCTCAGCGTATACCATGACACTTTATAATATATGTACAGCCATATTTGCAAGAACTAGCATCTTGTACTTTATTTTTGTTCGTGTTATCATGCTTTGTAATATATGTATAGCGATATTTCCAAAACAACTAATAATTTTTTTCAAACAATATTTTTTTTCAAGTTCATTTTCATCGCGCACGTAAACGCGCACCAATTACTAGTAATAGTGATTTTAGATAGAAGACATCAACACCCACCTATATGGGAACAGAGAACCAAGGCCTAGACCAGCCCACCCTCTTGCCCATATAAGCCAATGCTTGGGCCTACATGAAAGCAAGGAGCACATGAGCAGTTTATAAGAGTCACACTAAACTCTTAGTCACAATGGCCGATGCTAGGGTCCATATTCTTTACAACTAAAAAAACTATAAAAAAAACTTTCGTACATCGCCGCTCTCAAAACCGTCGACTTCATAAAAATCAATCAGATTCTTCTCTTTTTGCCGTGCTATCTCTTCCCTTCCGCGGCCTTGTCCCCCTTGCATCGTGCGATCTCTGACCTTCCAAAGCGAGTCGTAACCGTACGTTCTGCCCTAGCCGTGGGCGAGGACGGCAACGTGATCCCATCTTGATGGACCTGTGTCGCTGAGGGCTCGTCGAGGTCCCTGGCAGGAGGGCGTGACCTCGATCAGCCATGTCCGCCTCCCTGGCAATCCGCGCCGATCCGTCGCCATTGCCTCCCTCAAGACGGCAACGCGCCTCTCCCAAGCCAGCGACTCCCTCGACGTTGCGGTCGGCCTCGCACGCCGGCTCCGCTTCCTGCATCCTCCACGCTTCGCTGTCTCTCGACTCGCACGGTGCCGCCCGCCTCCCCCGCTGTCACACCCGTGGTGGAAGACAGTAACAGCTTCTCTGTTTGGACTGACAAGTGGGTCCGACCGTGGGACCCAGGTGGATGGCAAATCAACCCTATGAGGCTGATCACAATGCAGGTTTCATGGCGAATTTCATAGCATTAATTACCATGACACATCAACATTTTTGATGAGGTGGCACTGATTTAACGAGGGAAGAGAAGGAACCAGTTTCATCCCCGCGACACTCTGCTAACTCGTTTCCAATACGTTGAAAATGACGTGAAACAACCACTTTGTTCGCCGTTGTTTCATGAGGATCCCGTGCGTCACTAGATCAACTAGCATTTAATTACACTAGTTAGCTTTGAAAACATGAAATAAAACTCTCCATTAAGGTAACATCCTTCGAGCTGGTATTCTTAAAAACATGCATATAAAACCCGCATCGTAATTAGGCCGTAATTAGCCTAAGCTGCCAAGGACCCCCACGAGAGGGCAGACAGAAATTAGAAAAAGAAACCAGAAAAGCAAAGGGGAAAGGAAGATCGTCTTCCTCCTCAAGTTATCCAGATCATCTGTATTCCCAGTAATCTCGCTCACGGTGGTATCAGATTCAGTTGTTCCTCGGCGTGCGTCCGTTGTCTCAATCACGATTCCGTCGGCTTGAGCGGAAAAAGGGATTAAGTTGGAGAGGTCGGATCGTGTGCCGCCCAGCACCGGCCACAAATCCTTGATCTCTCAGTGATTCCTATTCCCCTTCTGCTTGGTTTGCGGGTGATCCGGCTCGGCATCGCGCGGTTCGGCGGCGGAGCAATCCAATCGATTGGCGGGCGATTCAGGCGACGGGGGGCGCGATTCTGGTGGCGTTGTGCCGACGGTAGATGGAGGCGCAGGCGGTGGTACTTCCACGGGGTTCTGCAGCGTGCGGCGGCGGCGGAATGGGCTGCTCCGACTACGGTGACCATGGAGCGATGATGTTTGACGTGGACGTGAATCGGAAGGCGCGTTGGTCGCGGCTACAGGAGGGCCTGCATCAGCTTCACGCCCGCATCGAATCGATCGACACCACGCAGCAATGCATGCCGGCGCAGCTGGCTTTGACGTCCAAGTCATTGGACAGGCTGCAACGGGCCAACAGGTCATGGTACAACAGCTGGAGGTGATTGGGCAGACCGTGGCGGGGCTCACCTCTTTCCGTAGGTCGAGGGAGCGGGATGGATTGGAGAGGAGTGCTCCTAAACACAGGAGCAGGTGCTCATCATGGGAGACAATAGTGCCAACGAGATCGGGGCTGCGGGAGTCAGGTGTAATGTTTCCTTCAGCAGATCGTCCTGTATATTCTGCCACTCAGGCTGTCTCCACCGGCCTCCCGTAAACCATTCTGTTCTCTAAAGTAGAGAATACTGTGCCGCCTGTACCGCTCCAGCGGTATCCTTCATCGCGTCCGGTAAAATGCGGCACGAGGTCTCCGTCCCGCACAGAAGCAGGCCACGAGCGCGTCCTCCATCCCGGCGCGGCGGGCAGGGGCAGGGCGCGGGCGGCGGGGCAGGGGCGGCGCGCGGCGGCGGGCAGGGGAGGCGGGGTAGGCGCGCGGCGGCGGCGGGCAGGGGAGGCGCGTGGCGGCGGGCAGGGGAGGCGGGGGAGGCGCGGGGCGGCGGGCGGGGGAGGCGGGCGGCGGCGGGCAGGGGAGGCGGCGGCGGGGGGCAGGGGAGGCGCGCGGCGGCGGGCGGGCGGTGGAGGCGGGGGCGCGGAGGGCGGGCGGTGGAGGAGGACGCGCGGCGGCGGGCGGTGGAGGAGGACGCGCGGCGGCGGGCGGGCGGTGGAGGCGGGGGCGCGGAGGGCGGGCGGTGGAGGAGCAAGCGCGGCGGCGGCGGGCGGGGGAGGCGCGCGGCGGCGGCGGGCGGGCGAGGCGCGCGGCGGGCGGGGGAGGGCGCGCGGCGGGCAGGGGAGGGCGGGAGGACGCGCGGCGGCGGGCGCGGGAGGACGCGCGGCGGGCAGGGGAGGGCGGGAGGACGCGCGGCGGCGGGCGGGCGAGGCGCGCGGCGGGCGGGCGGGCAGGGGAGGGGAGGAAATGATAAAAAAAAAATTGTGGGGTATAGAGGATGGAAATAGAGAACGTTGTTGGAGTAAAATTTGGTATAGAGAATGAAGTTGATATGGAGGATGGAAATAGAGGATGGGATTTGGAGGATATCGCTGGAGATAGCCTCAGGTGTTTGTTGGAATGCCACAACAGGGGAGCGTGCACCAGTGGTTTGATGCAATGCCTTTTGAGGTTACATGGGATGAGGAGATGCAAGATGACACTGATACACATGAAGGCATATTGCAACAACTAGCCTTGGGTGTGGATGATGGTAACACAAAGGGCTCTGCACATGTGTTGCTCGATGGAATGTCCAGCCAGGATGTTGCACAGGAGGTGTATGATGAAATGCTTGGCAAGGTTGCGTGGGATGAGGAAATGTCAGCCGAGCTCGCCATGAACAATGACTTATTGCAACTGCTAGCTTCCAGTGGAGGGTGCCCAGATGATGAGCTGGTTGTTGATGGCTTCCCAGGATCCATGGAGTTTGCATTGGTTGATGCAGACCATATTTTGTTGAAGAGCTTGATGAGGACAGCAATCCAATCTGCGAGGCAGGCATGGACGATGAGCTAACTCTTGAGAGAAACACTCCTGTTCTCTTGGGAATTGGTAGGGATCATGTGAATGAGATGCCAGTCAACGTCAATTCGCATGATGTCCTATCACAGCAGCTAGCAAGTGCTAGAGAGTATGTGTATGATGAGAAAATGAAGCCTACTGTTGAGGTGCTTACCTGTGCTGGCAGCTCGTCACTATTTTTGGAGTTTGTTGTGGAGGCTCCAGTTGTGGTGGTGGCTGCAGATCATGTGCTTGAGGTAATGCCTGTCACGACCCAAAACTTGTTAACATGATTAAAAATTTAACAACATCATCATGAGCATCATTCAAGCATAATGGAGCATCATGTGCATATGATTGTTTGAGATAATTGAATTTTTAGCTTTGTTTAAGAAGAAGATTGTGAAGAAAGTTCAAATTTTGTTAAGTAACTATGCCCCCAAAAATTTTACTCGAGTACTAGATTTCAAATGATGAATTTTGATTATTTTTTGAGAATATTTCTTGGAGAAATTGAAAACTGCAGTGTTGCTCGAATTTTTGTGAGCAATCCTTAATAGCTTTTTGAGTTTTTGTTGTGGCATTGTGTTCTTGGTGATTTAATCTTGCTCTATTAAATTTTTGATGATTTTTGGAGCTCGGGAAGTACATGATTTTGAATTTAGAAGTGGAATTGCCATTTTCCTTTATTTCTTATTCACCCGGGCCCACCCGTCAGCCCCTCTCTCCCCCGCGTGACGCGGCCCGGCATCGCCGGTTGGCCAGCCGCGGCGGCGTCACCACGCCGTCGGCCGCTGGCTGGTCCAGCGGGGCGACGCCATCCCGGCGCCCGCGACCCCTTCTTCCCCTTCTCTATCTCCCTCGGGCACATTTCCTTCTCCCCGCGAAACCCTAACCCGCCTGAGCTGTGCCGCTTCTTCCTCCTCTCGCGGCGGGTCCGATTCCGCGCACGCACAGCACCCCCTGCCCCTCCTCACTCGGCCCCGGCCCTCAATCGCTTCCCTCCTCCCTCGCAGCCACTCCCTGACACGCACCTCCGTCCGCTGCCGCCGCTCTTCGCCATGCCGCCGCCCGTCCATGCCGCGGGTGAGCACCCCCGACGTGCCGAGCCCCTCCTGCGCGCCCCGCTTCCGCCCGTTCGCGCTTGTGGCCGAGCCCCCTTCGCCGCCCGCCGCGACGTCGCGTCGTGGGCGCGCTCTGGCGCGCCCCCATGGCGAGTCAAGGCCCGCGGCTGGCCTTGACTCCGCCAGGTCGGGTCTGACCTCCTGGGCCCACCCGTCGGCGCCCGGGAGTGCCAGATCCGAGTGGCCCTTGCGATTTTCAGCGTTTATTATTTTGTTTAATTAGGCTGTGAGTTTGTAAATTGCATAATAAATTTTGTATGCCTCCAAAAATTGTGAAACTTGATTTGTTTGATTCTTAGGTGATAACTCTGTTTAGCAAAATAGTTGTTGTGCATGTTAATATTGTGTACCCCTAGTTAGAATTTATTTTTGCCAAAGTAAATGAATTGCTTAATAATTGTTAGAATGCTCTAAAAATATCAAATTAAATCCTATTGGAATCCTGGTGAAATGTTCTATGGGTACAGCTTGTGCAAATGATTTTATGCTGTTTAATAGGAGTTTGGAGTGTTAAATGAATTTTTGCCTGCAAGCTTATCTAAATTATAACTTTTGCTTAAAAGGTGATAAAATATCCAAACCACTTCTGTTAGCTTTGTCTTCATGTCTAGTTTCTCTGTTAATTTCCTGAGAATTTATGAAAATGTTTAACTTGTCTTTTAAGATTTAACTTGTTTAAGGTAGCTGAAAATTATGGAATTCATAAATAATTCTAATGAAATGATCTTATTGCAAATCCAACTCTCATGGAGTTCCTTATGATCTCCTCTGTATGCAAATATTAAATCTTGATTTTTGCTTGCTATATGAATTGCTTGAGCAATCCTCGTTTTAATCCTTATATTTGCGAACGTAATCGGTGAGCCCCTTATTTAGTGTTCGCGTGCTTCCTTGTTCAATGTGTTACTCATTCTTCATTTCATCATATCATTTTCATATCATCAACATCATGCTAATACATACATTCCATTCATGCATGATAGTGACCGAAACGCCGGAGAACGAGCCCGTTGAGCCCGCCGAGATTGTCGAAACCGAGCCAGGAGTGGAATTGTTGTCGAGCCGGAAGATAACCAAGGCAAACAGCTAAGCATGATTCCTTGACCCATTTAATTTGATTTGGATTTAGTTATCTCACTCGGGTACATATATGTTTATGCTAAATATTATCTATTGTATTGTCGATCCTATCGTTATGCATTGACCTCCCTTGCTTTTATATACCCATGTCTTGGCACTTATAGTTAGTAACTAATTAATTGAATTAATGCTTAGCCATGCTTAGAATTAATCCGTAACTTGGAAGACATTGTTGGGAATAGGATCACTTGCACAATACACAACTTTTACTTTGCTTGCGATTGTCCGGGTTTGGGGATGTTGGAAGTTGTATGGGTCTAGTTGGAAAAGAAATGGTTTCGTGGTTTGGGCGGAAGGTAGGGCCTCGAGAAAGGAGTCTCGTAGGTATAGTCCGCTTGGATCAATTAAGGACCGTCTGTGGATGACCTCGGTTTTGAGCATGTTATCGTACTACCACATATCCAATCATATGGATGAGCCGATTACTTTCTAAGTATTAATCTTTGATGCACGGTCCTAGATGTGTGGCCATAGGGCTTTGTAGAGAGGCTTAGGGGTGTCCCTTGTGGACCTAGGTAACTCTCCGCGCAAGTTAGGCATGATGTTTAATGGTTGAGACTTGTCGGGAAAGGTTGATGCGAGTACCCCCTTGCTCATCGTGATCGGTTGAGTGAGTCGCATGGTCCTTGTGTCGTGTGGGTAAAGAAGTACACCCTTGCAAGGTTAACTAATCAATTCGAATTGCCGCACTCTCGGTTATGAGCAAGCTCAATATCCAATAAATTCTTCGTAGAAGTATGTTTTTGTTCGGACTTGGTTCATGTCAACTCTGGATACTCAATTGTATTGCGATTTATTAACTAAAAGTTGAAGTGGTTTGGACAAGATAATTAAAATGCTAGGAAGCTAGGTGTTGGATTAGAAAGCTCATGCTTATGCAAAGTACTTAACCCTAAAGCCTTATTTGTGAGCCTCATTTGCATAATCCTTGGTTATTAATTAATTTGCGTAAGTCTTGCGAGTACCTTTGTACTCATGTTGCTTTGTTAACTAAGTTGTAAGTGAGCCGGAGGTTGTATTTGGCCACTTCTGTGATATTCAGGTAATTAGTATTGTCACACCCTAGATTTTAGTACGAAGTTGTGTGCAAAATGTGGTAAAAGTGTGCTTAAAAATATAAATGCTAAGGAAAAAGGGTTGTTTAAATAGTTATAAATTAATAAAGGTCCTTAAGTGTTAAAAAGATGAGAGTGGGAGGTAGAATTTAAATGTATGAGGGTTGTTTTGTAAAAGTCAAGAACTTGTGTTTAAATGGCAAATGTAGGTGAAATTACACATGTGATGTAAATGTAGTGCAATTTTTAAATAGGATTTATGTAAAGTTTAGAAACTTTGCTAAGTTTTATATTAACTCCAAATCCTTAGCTCTTCTGTGAATGCACCTTAAAGAAAAGTTGTACATTTTGAAAAACCCTACATTTTTGCTTTTGGGCCCATCTCCAATTGAGCACTGGTTTGAAAGTTATCAGAGCATTACAGTGGGGTCCCTGCACTTTTGAGTTTTTGCAAACCGGTCCTCGTCTTCTTCCTCGGTCCCCGAGCTCCTCTGTCTCTGCCGCGCGCGTGATCCACCGCCGCCGGCCGCTTCCCGAGCCGTTGCAGACCTGCGCCGCCCTCCTCTCACCCCACGTGTCGCCTTGTTGCCTCTCCCACCGCCCGCGCCGCCTCCACTGTCCTCCCTTCGTCCTGCCACGTCAGGCCGCCGGTGTCGAGCGACCGCCACGCACCCGAAGGGCACGCCGGCGCCGCCCGCCGACCTGAGCCCGGCCCCGCGACTGCTCTCCCTCTCCCTCTCTTCTACGAAGCAGTGCACTCCTATAAAGCTTGACCCGAACCACTTTTCCTCGCTTGATTCCTCTTCTTCCCCCTCGCGACCACCGAGCCAACCGCCACGCTCCTCGCCGAATTCCTCCACGGCTGATCCACCCCGCCCAAATTCCAGCCCTCCAGCGCTCCCTCACCTCCTCCGCTAGCTTCCCGACCTGCTCTGGTCGAGCTTCCGGCCTTCCCTAGCCGGAATTGTCCCGACCCCGTGCCGCCCCTCGCCGGAGACGTCCGAGGACCGCCTCATCGTCAACAAGCCTCTTCCGCCACATCTTCGGCCAATTTGGGTACGGGAATCGCCCCATTACCTCTCCCTGGTGCTTTGCGCGCCTTGGTTGCCCGTGTTCGCCGGCCCCTCGCCGGGAACGCCAGCACGCCTTCGCGGCCGCCGCCCCTCCTCGCCGCCGGCCGTGTTCCGCCCCTGCCCATCGAGCACATCCCCTCCCAGACAACATCCCAGGTCCCGTAGGTCGTGCCGAGCCAGTCCATCCCCGCCGGTGACCTCGCCGCCGGTGGGAACGTGCCGGAGCAGATCGGCCGGCCGCCGTCGGGAGCTGGCAGGGGCACATGTGCAAATAGTTTTCCTGTCCTAGGGACCCATATGCAAGAAACTAAGGACCCCCCCTAAACGGTTTTGTTATTTCATGTGAGCAAGGCTGCCGGATTGTAAAATTCGTAGAAAATTATAGAAAAATCCAAAAATTGCCAAACCAGTTTTGTTAGAAATTAGATTTCAAACTCTACAACTTTTATTAATAAAGTTTAGTCTGAAACAAAATACTTTTGAATCTATTTTAAACTTAAGGTAAAAGGGTATAGTATGCATAACTTCTACATACTAGCTTAGTTTTTGTGATTTTTGGTATGTAGCTTCTTTAGGTCATGTATGAGCTAGTGTAAAAATTTCATGCTCAGTACTGTTTTGTAATTTAAGTTCTTTTGAACTTGTGCAAATCAAATTTAAAAGGGTTTGAATTTAGTTAAGCATATTCCTAAGGCTTATTTATTTAGATCTTTTTATCATAATCTAATATGTTGATAATTAGTTTATAATTAAATTTTTAAGATTTTATAATTCTATTTACCTAAGATTTGAATTTAAACTTGAAGTTTGAATTCAAATTCAAATATTTTAGTTTCTGTTTTCAATAATTCCAGTACTATAACCATAACTTAAGTATAAACTGTAACTTGAGACTAAACCCCCCCTTGTTTCATAAGTTCATGTGTGTTAATTATTGGATTGCAACTTTATCGTGAAATAAAATCTTTAACTCAAACACCATCTCAGTTAAATCATTGCATACCACCGGAATTCTCCCCACTCACGCCGTTGCTTCTCACCGGAATTCTCCCCACTCACGCCACCCCGCTCAAATTCACTTGGCCAATTACTTCTCCACCTTCTTCTCCAGCTTCTCGACCCGACCCAACCCAGTCCCCAACTCCCCTTCGCCGGAACCGCTCTCGCCCCGATCCGCCGCTCACCGGAGCCGCCGCGCCCAGCCTCACCGTCGGTAGCCCTCTCCGCCTGATCTCCAGTTCTCCCAGGTACACAGATCGACTCTCCACCTCCCACTGGTAGACAAAATACTCAAGTTGCTCAACTTCAGGCTTTGGTGACTCAGAAGGATGAGATCATCGCAGCGCGGGATGAAACCATCCTTCACCGAGAAGATCAGATCAACGAGAGTGATCATATAATCACTCAGCGCGACACTGTTATTGAATTCCTACAGGCACAAGTCCATGATCTGATCCTTGCGGCTGATGATGCTCAGGCTCAACTTGAAGAACTGCAACAGCCACCAATACCTCCTGTCGTACCTGCAGTACCTGAAGCCGAAGAAGAAGATCCCGAGGAGATTGAGGGAGTCTCAGAACTTGATTCCGAGCATGGGGACCCTGTTCTTAGCCCCCACCATTCTTCTTCTGGCAGTCAGTCTTCTGTAGGCAACTTCGATGATTTCTAGTTGTTGAATCGTCGATTTCTTTTTAGTTGTAATCTGTGAGGAGTGTAATATCTTAGATAGTATGTAGTTTGACTAGACCTTGCGCCATTTGTTGTAACATAAATGGCCGGTGTATGGATCTTATGGTTGTGTAATGAGGGGAAACTATTAACCTCCGCGTTGTAATATAAGCTCCATGTTTTATCTTCTTGATCTTTATCCTAACGTTCGGAAAGGAGATAATTGAATGGAATATGTGCATTGTTTACGCGAATATTGTATCTTCTGAAATTGGGAGTAAGGTTATGTGATTAATGATGGATGTCTCCTTTATTTCAGATGGTTGGAGCCACGCGTGGAACCCTGGAAGGCTTCCGGGCAGAACAAACCAGTGGCTCTCAACAGCCGCCCCCGCCACCTCCCAACCTAGCTGAGGTGATGGCACGGCAAACAGAGCTTCTTAATCTGCTGGTACAAGCACAACAGAACCAGCAGCGTCAGCAGTTCCGAGGAGGTTGAGATGACCTTCCCCCTCCAGTGGCCAGCTATCAGGACTTCCTTAGTACTCAACCCCCGTTCTTCAGTAAGGCTGAAGAACCTTTGGACGCTGATGCCTGGCTTCATATCATTGAGTCAAAGTTCGCCCTCTTGACTATACCTTGTGCGGACTCGAGTAAAGCTTCTTTTGCTGCCCAGCAACTTCGCGGTGCTGCTCGTATATGGTGGGATAACTTCTACGCCATGCAGCCCGCGGGACATGTCATTTCCTGGGATGAATTTCGAACTGCCTTCAGGGCACATTACATTCCCGAAGGGTTACTGGAACGGAAGTTGAACAAAGACTTACCCAGGGTTCCAATACGGTACTATAGTATGCACAGACTTTTAATCATCTGTGCCAACATGCTGGTTATCATGCTGATAATGATGCCAAGAAACAAGACCGTTTTCGTCGTGGCCTTAATACCAAGCTCAAGGAGCGCCTGAATCTGATTAGGGCTAACAATTTCAGCGAGCTGGTTAATATGGCCTTAACCCAGGAGGATTGTATTATGGCACATCATGCTGAGAAGAAAAGAAAGGCTCCTGCTGGATTCTCGAGTGCTCAATCACCGAGGTTTCGGGTTGTTCCTAACACCCAGATTAGAGCACCACAGAGGAATGCCCCGGTTGGCAAAGTGGTTTTTAGGCCGCCCCAACAACAAGGAAGATATAGACCTCCCGTACCTCCACAGCAACTACTGCAGTTTGGCCCAAGGCCAAATCTGCAACAAGCTCCACTAAAAGGCAGCAATTATCGTTGTTTCAATTGCGGGAGTGCAGACCATTTTATCAGAGACTGTCCGCGGCCCAAGAAACTTAACCAAGGGCAAAGTTCCAATCAGGGTAACCAAAACAAGGGTAAAAAGACCGATGATGCAAGTTCGGCAAGGACGAATTAATTTCACCACCCTTGCGGAACTTCCGGATGGCGCCCTGTCATGTCGGTTACGTTCACTATCTATCACCAGCCAGTTGTTACATTATTTGATTCTGGAGCAACTCATAGTTTTATTAGTAACAACTGTGGTACCCGAATAAGACTTGATCCTTGTCCTACCCAAGGATCATATATGATTTCTACTCCTGGGGGAAGATTACCTCTAATCAAATGGTTAAAAGTGTGCCAATTCGATTAGGCAGCCAAGTGATTAAAACTGATTTGGTTTTGCTAAACTTAGAGGGTATTGATGTTATACTCGGGACGAATTGGATGACTGAACATAGAGTATTGCTGGACATTTCTTCCCGAGTTATTGAAATTGATGCACCATATCATGGAGCTACTACCCTCTATCTGCCCCAGCAGGAATATCTATATCCTTGTACTTATGCTATCACGAACACCAAAGTAAGAGATATTCCTGTAGTTTGTGAGTTTCCTGATGTCTTTCCAGATGATTTACCTGGAATGCCACCTGATAGAGACATCGAATTCATTATTGAACTCCAACCGGGCACCGCTCCTATTTCAAAGAGGCCATATCGTATGCCCCCAAACGAATTGGCCGAGCTCAAAATCCAACTTCAAGATCTTCTTGATAAAGGTTTCATACGCCTAAGTGCTTCACCTTGGGGTTGTCCCGCTCTCTTTGTCAAGAAGAAGGACAATAGCCTAAGGCTATGTGTTGATTATCGTCCACTAATGCAGTCACTATTAAAAATAAGTACCCACTTCCCCGCATTGATATTTTATTCGATCAACTAGCTGGAGCTAAGGTTTTCTCTAAAATCGACTTACGCTCTGGCTATCATCAGATCAAAATCAAGCCTTGTGACATTCCAAAGACAACTTTCTCGATCAGATATGGGTTATATGAATATCTGATTATGTCATTTGGGCTTACTAATGCCCCGGTATATTTCATGTTTCTCATGAATTCAGTCTTTATGCCAGAACTTGATAAATTCGTCGTGGTCTTCATCGATGACATTCTAATATACTCCAAAACCGAAGAAGACCATGCCAATCATATACGTATCGTTCTTCAACGCTTACGTGATCATCGCCTTTACGCCAAATTCTCAAAATGTGAATTTTGGCTGAATAATGTGAAATTTCTGGGACACACTATTTCTAGTAAAGGCATATCGGTTGATCCAACCAAAGTCCAGGAAATTATGGATTGGAAGCCTCCAACTTCAGTCCATCAAATTTGAAGTTTACTTGGATTGGCAGGATACTATCGCCGATTCATTCCAGATTTCTCCAAGATAGCCAAGCCTATGACTGAGCTACTCAAGAAAGAAACTAAATATCGATGGGATGATAAGTGTGATAAAGCATTCCATACCTTGAGAAAGCTTCTAACAACCACGCCCGTATTAGCTCAGCCAGATAATACCCAGCCTTTTGATGTCTACTGTGATGCTTCTGGAACTGGTCTTGGTTGTGTTCTAATGCAAAACGACCGAGTCATTGCCTATGCATCCAGAGCACTCCGGCACCATGAGCAAAACTATCCTACTCATGACCTGGAATTGGCAGCAGTTGTCCACGCACTTAAAATCTGAAGACATCATCTTATGGGTGATAAGTATAACATTATACTGACCATAAGAGCCTCAGATATATCTTTACCCAAGCGGATTTGAATATGAGGCAAAGGCGATGGTTAGAACTGATCAAGGACTATGACCTTGAGGTATATTACCATCCCGGTAAAGCCAATGTGGTTGCGGATGCACTTAGCCGCAAGGCACATTGTCACTGCTTATCTATAGCAGCTATGAGCAACACTCTTTGTAATCAGATGAGAGAACTCAATCTGGAAATCATTCCTCAAGGCAGTCTAAATCTTTTATCCATTGAGAATACCCTTCGAGATAAAATCATCAAATCATAGCTACATGATGAGGGTATTAGAATTATCAAACTAAAACTATCTCAAGGAGAAGCTAAATACAAGTGTTTCTGTACTGATTCTCAAGGAATCTTGTGGTTCAACAAACGCCTTGTTGTGCCAAAAAGTCATCAACTTCGAAAAGAAATCCTTGATGAAGCCCATCTATCTAAATTCTCTATTCATCCCGGTAGCACCGAAATGTATCAAGATCTAGGACAACATTTTTGGTGGACCAGGATGAAAAGAGAAATTGCTAAATATGTATCTGAATGTGATACATGTCAGAGGGTCAAAGCTAGTCACCTTAAGGCATCCGGTACACTTCAACCATTACCCATTCCGTCGTGGAAATGGGAAGACATTAGTATGGATTTCATTGTTGGTCTTCCTAACACATCTCAAAAACATGACTCTATATGGGTAATCATCGATAGACTCACAAAAATGGCTCATTTTCTTCCCGTACATACCACTTACTCTGCTAAGAGATATGCTGACGTCTATCTTGATCAAATTGTTCGGTTACACGGTGTTCCTAAGACCATTATCTCGGATCGAGGGTCACCATTCATTGCACGTTTCTAGGAACAATTATAGGATGCTCTTGGAACTAAATTGATTCGAAGTTCTGCGTACCATCCCCAAACAGATGGACAAACTGAGCGAGTTAATCAAATCCTTGAAGACATGCTCCGAGCTTGTATTATTTATTATGGTACAAGCTGGGACAAGTATCTTGCTTTGGCTGAATTCTCCTACAATAACAGCTATCAGTCTAGTCTTCAAATGGCACCTTTTGAAGCGTTATACGGTCGCAGATGTCGAACCCCTCTAAATTGGTCTGAGACCGGTGAACGCAAAATCTTTGGACCGGATCTAGTTATTGAAGCTGAGGATAAGGTTAAAATTATTCAAACTAACCTTAAGACTGCCTAGTCTAGACAAAAGAGTATGTAGATCAAAAAAGGA
This sequence comes from Panicum hallii, assembly GCF_002211085.1. Taxonomy (NCBI): domain Eukaryota; kingdom Viridiplantae; phylum Streptophyta; class Magnoliopsida; order Poales; family Poaceae; genus Panicum; species Panicum hallii. Next base: position 33,925,347 of record NC_038050.1, read on the forward strand.
AACCTCTGCAGTTCCAAGTAGGAGATTGTGTATATCTCCGAGTATCTCCTACCAAGGGTGTTCAGCGTTTCGGTATAAAAGGAAAGCTAGCACCCCGATATGTCGGACCCTTCAAAATTCTTGAAATTTGTGGCCCAGTGGCTTACAAACTTCTCCTTCCACCTCAAATGGCTGCTATTCATGATATCTTCCATGTCTCTCAACTTAAGAAGTGTATCAAGATACCCACGGAGGTTGTAGAAACCCGAGCTATTGAGATCAGACCCGATCTATCCTATATTGAACAACCCATCAAAATCTTGGATACCAAGGAAAGGGTCACCAGGAGAAAGACGGTTAAGATGTATAAGATCTTATGGGATCACCACACCGAAGAGGAAGCCACTTGGGAAACAGAATCCTATCTTCGACAGAATTTCCCAACGTTCCTTCCCACAAATTCCCCAAATCTGATCATCTGACTCTATTCAGCTTCCGAATCTCAGGACGAGATTCTTTTTAGGGGGGAAGGCTGTGACATCCAGGTAATAAAGGATATATACACTAAACTCTAGTGTAGAATAGGCATGTTTATTATGGGTAAAATAAAAGGGCTAAGGGTGTATTTGTAATTTCTATGGAAACATAGGCCTTTAAGTGTATGATGGGTGGTTTGGAAGGTAGCCTTGAAACTCAGGAGAAACATAATATTAAGGTTAAATTTATGTTATCATAAGGAAAAAGATAAGCCCTTAAATAAGACTAGGGGCCTATGTGTAAATAAATATAAGCTATAGGGTCTTTTATGCAAATAACTGTGGAATAAAAGTAATTTTTATTTTTACCTGAGGGCCTACTTGCAAAAGTACTAGTCATCATGACATTTCTCAAATATTTGCAAAAATATCAAAAGTTTGATCAAATTCCCTTGGTAAGGACCACGGTAATTCAAAATTTTACCATATTCACAATTTAACGAGTAATACTACAAACTTTGAGTTTTTGGATTTGAGCCTTAAAGCTAAAGTGTAGAACTTGAAAACTCTATAAGTTTCATGTTGGGCTTTTTCTCAGAAAACCCCTAGATCAGTGAGAATTTTTAGTTTACTGAGAGACCCCTAAACTTTAAAAGTTTTCCAAATCAGTCCTTGGATTTCTTTTCCCCTTCTTCTACCTCTGCACACTCTGCTCCGCTGCTATCTGCTCTGTCGCCGGCGCAGGACTTTCCCCCTGGCCGCTGCCCTGCCCTCGCCGCCGTTCATCTCCTGCCTGCCCCTCCCCACGCGTCCCCCCTACTCCTGTCACCGCTGTAGTCCTTCCCCGGTGTCCTCCCGCGCGCGCGCCACGGCACTCCCGAGCGCTCGCCGGCCGCCACCTCGCTGCCCGCCGTTCTGGGCACAGCCGTGCCCATTCCTTCCTACATCTTTTTCCTTAGCTTCTACAGGCAAACGTAGTCACAAACCGACCGCACTCCCTCTCCCTCTCGCTGCATTGCGACATCGTCTTCCTCACAACACCGAGCCGACGCCGTTGCTTCAAATTCACTTGGCCAATTACTTCTCCACCTTCTTCTCCAGCTTCTCGACCCGAACCAACCCAGTCCCCAACTCCCCTTCGCCGGAACCGCTCTCGCCCCGATCCGCCGCTCACCGGAGCCGCCGCGCCCAGCCTCACCGTCGGTAGCCCTCTCCGCCTGATCTCCAGTTCTCCAAGGTACACAGATCGACTCTCCACCTCCCACTGGTGCTCGTGCGCGCTTCCTTTGCTCGCGTTCACCGGCCCTTCGCCGGGAACGCCGGAGCTCCGACGTGGCCGCCACACCTTCTCGTCGACGGCCAAGTTCCACTGCCACCCCTTAAGCGCACCCCCTTCCCGTGCACTCCCTAGGTCCCGTAGAGCGTGTTTAGCCCGTCCTCCTCGCCGCAAAGCTCGCCGCCGGCGAGAACACCACTAAAGCTGACCGGCCGGCCATCGTCAAGGTCGGGCAAGGACCCCTCTGCAATTAGAATTCTTATCCCAGGGGCCCTAGCGCAAAGATACTGAAGACCCCCCCTAAGTGCTTGTTATTTCATGTGATGCTGCTCCTGTTTTGTAAAATTCATAACAAACCGTAGAAAAATCCAAAAATTACAAACCTAGTTTTACTAGAAACTAGATTTTAAATCCTACAACTTTTGTTAAATGAGTTTGGTTTGAATCTGAATATTTTTAAATCTATTTTAAATCTAAGGTAAAGAAGTATAATGTCCATAGCTCCTACATATTAACTTTGTTGATCATGATTTTTGGTATACAATTTCTATAAATTAAGTATGAATTGATGTGGAATTTTCAAACCCAATTTTGTCTTGTAACTTAAATTCTTTTAAGTTAATCAAATTCAATTTGTTTTATGATAGTATTAGCTAAGCATACCTATTAAAGCTTCACTAATTAGATCTCTTGATCATGATCTATTAAGTGTGCAATTGATTTATGTTTAAATTTTCAAAACTTTATAATTCAATTTACCTAGGATTTGAATTTAAACTTGATATTTGTATTCAAATTCAAATATTTTAGTCCCTGTTTTTCAATAAATCCAACACCATGATCATGACTTACATAAGAATGATAACTCGAGACTAAACCCCCTATTGTTTCATGAGTTCGTATGTGTTAACCGTTTGGATTGCAACTTTATCATGAAATAAAATAAAAAAGTATGGATCCCTTAACTTATAACTTTGCATATCATGTAGACTCGACTACCCTTGCCGACGGTGATTACGAGCTAATCGCGGACCAAGCCGAGGAAATTTCTGCAGACTCCAGAGACGCCGTCGAAAATCTAACTGAAGTTCCGAACGAAAGTTTGGAAAACCTTGACCCTACTGCCCCCAACCCTACGCAAGAAGGCCAGCCCCAAACATAAACCCTACTTTATTTACATTGCAACCTATGTTATTTATATCTATCTGTGCATTACGTTCTTAGGAACTACTTGGAACCCTAGCTGCATAATTCCAGGAACCGATGTATTGAACAATAGAAATTGAGTCCGACTAACTGCTATGCTAATAGGACCGGTAGAAGTCGGGTGATTTCCTATCACTCGCGCGATATAGGAGTTGTAATGTTTACATACCTGTAATCACTATAAGGATGACGGACGGGAAGAATGTGAGGTATCATGGTTGAGGTGATACCCCGTCTGTGTTGTTGAAATTGATAAGGTCGCAGTGTGTGGTGATCGGGGTTAAGCGTTTGAAAGTACTAAACACATGCCGTGAGTTTTGGGTAAGCGGCAAGCCTAGTAGCCAATCGGCCCGAGGAGTAGACATACCTCCCACCACTCGTATTTTGGTTCTTCCTGTTACTTGATTCGACGTGTGGGAATACATGTTGCAAGGGCAACCAGGAATACGGGTTTTGTAGTCGCGCTACAGACGTATGTCCTGCACTTTGGAAGTGCGTATGGTCCTGCAGTCGCTTGTGGTGGATCTGATCCACAAGTCAGAATGAAAGGCAAACGGTTGCTTCGGAACGACCCTTTGGTGTTCCAAGCGTGTGAGTTAGGTTTACCTTGCAAGGTTTGAAATTCGATTCAGAATCGTCCGTTTCTCGCGGAGATTGAAACTGCTTGATCCCTTTGTCTAGAGTAACAAGAGCAACGTTATAATTATCAAAGATGATGCGTGATCAAAGATTATACCATGCTTGCTCAGTTATAGGGGCTCACCTAGAATGGATAATCAATTAGAACCTGAAAGTTAAAAGTTGAAATTAAGGATCTACTCTTTGTTGCTTTTCAGCTGAAACTAAACCCAGAACCATTATGAGCCTTCATAAGTCTAGATACATGGCTAAGTATACCATGACCGGGTAAGCCTTGCTGAGTATTAGAATACTCAGTCTTGCCTTATAACTTTTGTTCAGGTAATCCTCCGGACGACTCAGCTCTGCCTGTACCGTGGCCCTATCCTCTGCCCGATGGTTGGTCCGTGGAGTGGGACCCGTCCCCGGCCAACGCAGACTCTTCCGAGTGATGTCATGCAAGGGCGAGCATGACATCTACACTGACGACGTGTACCATACCGTACTTTAAAATTCCACTGCTTGACCTAAAACTTATGTTTGCTCTGTAATAATTCCCCCGGTTGGGAAAGTTATGTTACTTTTAAACACTCATGTAATATATCTGCCTGTGATGTAAAATGTAATGGCATTTGTATCTCTGGACTCGCCTTCGTGCGGGGTACCTTGTTTGATCCTGCATTCGGTGGTTTATCGGGACGTTACCTGACAGGCCAATGGATTATACCGTTTGAAGCACGTCGGAGCCCGCAGAAGTGGACTCACGTACTTGAGCCGGTATAATTCGAGTTGGTTCTGCCACACTTTTTAATCAAAAAATCATGCAGATCCAGTAACTTTGCATGATACACCCTTGCAACAACATCAGGATGATCTTGGGGAGTCTGTCCTGGCAGCAGTTCTGCAACTATCTCATCCTAGTATGGATTGCATGTCATTGTTACAAAGAAATCTGGCTTCCCATACCGTGTAACCAGTGTCATAGCATCCATGAACCTAGCCTGCACATCACGATCACTACCGGGAAAATCCTTACTCAAAACATCCCTGAGGCTAACCTTGGAAGCATCAGCCTCTCCCATGGCGAGCATGTCCAGAAGACCCTGAACACCAAAATTGAACATTCTTAGATGCTAATTGATGGGATTATAGTGAAACACAAACTTGATGATTCTTAGTTAAATCAAGCTCACCTGATATAGATCTGCACGAATTATAGCCTGATGTGCGCCGCTTCGCATACCAATCTAGACACATTGACTCAACCTTGACATACATATCAACTGCAAATTGCTGGAAGAACCGACCAGCATGAAAGAAGTCGTTGAATTGACCTTCCTGAATTTGTATCTTGAAGCAGTAGTACTCTCTAGCGCTAACGTGATGCCGGGATCCTCCACCAGCTGTAACTAAGAGACATAGTTGTATCTTTAAACCATTTAATATTATTTAATATTACCATATAATAACATATAGAATATATATCTAAAATAAATGGACAGTGCATTCATACCTATATCGTCAAGCTCATTATCAGGATCGTCCTCATTCTCACTTTGCTCATCTATTTCATGGTCTTCCCCATTAAAATCGTAATAAACCAGATGCCTCGCTTTTGCCTTCTTAAGAGGTTGCACCTGAACTGCACCTAGTTCATCACCATCATCAAGATCACCTATAAATGCGATATTATACAAATTAGTATAGTGTCCAAACATCAGCACATAATTATTGTAAAATAATATACAACTCAATACAAACCTTGCTTCTTACGCTTCGTATACCTTTTTTCGGCTTAGAAGGAGGTGGAACCAGATATTCGATCTTTTTGTCCTCCCATCCGGTCTCACCACCATGGAAAAACAAAGGGTAGGCTAATGGGTCATAGCAACCATGGTATGCCCTGACATAGTGAGGTCTATTCTCATTGCCGCAAATTATTATGCTACAAGAAGATCTCTGCTGAGGGTCATTACCGTCCACCCATATAGCAGCGACCTGATCCATCCCAGGTGTGTTATATCTCCTCTAATCAACAGATATGATGGTATTAAGTTCAATGTTGTACTTTGCAATATTAGAAACTGAACCGAGACTCCTGAATAAAAGCACATATGGATTGTCCTATACAATTCCTAAAATCAACCGAATCAGTGTTGTATCAAGCTTAGGAGACCTTTTGACCCTATGTGTAATTGTCTCATCAGTGTCATAAAAGTATAGCTGCATATGGTGAGGCTCTCTCCCACCAGGCACAAGTTGATCCAACCTATGATATATCTGACCATGTGCTTTAAAACAATACACACCAGTGCCTCGTGCAGATGCGAGATTATGATCGATGGAAACTCCAAAGCTTGTGAAGGATAAGTGTGAATTAAAATACCGGATGGGCTTCCCAAAATACTTTGCATCCCTATCAGTCTGACTGGCAAACAATCGATGAAGTTCAGCCCATATCTCTGGAATATATATACTAACCTTCCATTTCCTGCAACAGAAGGCAGGCGCTTCACCTAGGAACCTCTTTGCATGGCAGAATTCGCAGATTTTTGCCTTTTTCAGAACATGGTGCTTCTTCGGAAGATCCTTGTACACTGCATCATACGGATCCAAATCTTTATATCCAATATCAGGATCCACAGCATACTCGTACTGGAAATCTGCGTGTATAGCGAAATAAGGGAATTATTTATTTATCAATCAAATATATTAATATTAGTTAGTTCATTCGGATTAATTACTAACTCTGGTAATGAAATACGCGTGCGTCATCATCTTCTATATCAGCGGGCCCATAATCCATTGGGTTCAGTTGATCTAAATCATTTTCTGTTACATAAATACAAATAATAAATGTCACACCCGGTTTTGAAAAGGGAACTGCATGCATCTCATATGTGCGCCAGGATTAAGTTCCACATATATGATAGACAATACAAGTGTATATTTGAAATAATGTCATAACGAAAGAGAGTATCATCGTACTTTATTACATGACCGAAAGTCTTAATCTTAAGCAAATAAATAAACGTTTATAACTAGCAGCGGACTTCAACTTCACAGGCAGATGACTGGGAGACACACGCCTAGAACTCTTCAAGATCTTCAGGAAACTCCGGACAATTATCTTGTTCTGAGCAGCATTGGTTTTAATAAAGCAAGCGTGAGTACACTTATGGTTGGTACTCAGCAAGTGGAGTAAATTATAGGACATGCAAGGCCAAAATCAAGGATAAGTTGACATGGTTTGACTGCGATAAGCATTTTTAGTTGATCAAATTTTATCAAGCAAGCATTAACTAAATGTAAGTATATACCAACCCTTAAATAAATAAAAGATTTATGATAACAACAATAAATAAAGAACATCAATTTAGATCATCTTTAAGTTCAATTATCACTACAAGAAATCCTTTAATTTGTGATGGATTTGTGATGATGTATTGACAAAACGTCACAAATTCAATACCATTAGTGACGATTATCAATTTTCTATCACAGATTTTCAATGGTGGGCTTCTGGACCCAAAATTTATGATGAAATGCATGAAACCATCATAATCCTAACTTGAAAACGTCATGGATCTGCCCACCTAAAGTAATATAGTGGTGACAAATATGAATTCGTCATGGCGTGTTTATTCAAGATTAAGCCCATTACATTGTTTGATTCATTATATATTTAACATATTCGTGTTACAAACTGAAAAAAATTAAAAAAAAATTAAGATTACAAAATTTATTTTGGTTGTTGGTCTAAACAAACTCTCAAATAAGCTAGGAATATAAAAATAGAAATTGACTCGGGAAGAATTCGAATCATCTACCACTCGAGCTCCACCAAATTTCTTTTGAAAGAAGGACCAAGTTTGTTTTAGTACTTCATTTAAACTAAGCTAGAAAAATTGAGACATCAAGCAAAAAACTCGGCATAGCCGAGAATCGAACCCGCGACCACTTGAAAATGAAGGTAAACAACTAACCGCTGAACCACAGCTCGTTTGTTTAATAAGGGATGTACTGATTACACTTATACATTTCTATTCTGCTCTTTAACCTTAAGGTCCAATCGACCAGAATGCTCAGCTCCCTGAATCTGGCGACGCCGCACCCTGTTCCTCTTGCACAGGCAGCTGCCCAACGCTGGTGGTGGCGAGCCGGCGAACCACCGTCCCTGCCGACCTCACGCTGCTTCGGCTGCCCTCTCATGGTCTAGCTCGCTGCTTGCGCCTCTCCAGAAGGCGGGCAGCAGCAGCAGGGGCCGGTCTCCAGCAGGAGCAGGCGGCCTCTCTGTCTCCAACAGGCCGGCAGCGGCAGCAGCCAGCAGCAGCAGGTGCAGGGCAGGGGCCTCTCTCCCCAGACTCTTCGGACTCTCCAGCAATAGCAGGCGCAGGGCAGCAGCCAGCAGCAGCAGGGTAGGGCAGCAGCCAGTATTAGGCAGGGGTGAGATTACCCACATTTTGTCCTACAAATTAGCATTTCAATTGTTTGCATACGATTAGTCCTACTCATGACAGCCTGTGTATGGAGGCATGGGCGCGTGAGCTGGAAAATTTCATCTCTCGCCTGTAAAATTTTCACCCCACGCCTCTGATCCCGCCTGTAAATATCTTCTTCCCGCCTGTAAATCTCATCTTCCCGCCTCTGCTCCCGCCTGTAAAGAGTAAGCCTGCCACCTTCCGCACACCATCCGCAACTCTTCGCCGCTCCCACGCACATCGCGCCACCATGCACCTCGTGCCTCCTGCTCTCCAGTCCCCGCAACCCTCTTCCTCGCTTGTGCCGGGCGTGGCCCGCGCCTGGGGCTCCTGCGCACGGTCGTCCATGCGGTGGCGGTGGCCCAGACCGCACCCCTCCTCCTCGCTTGCGCCGGGCTTGGCCAGGGCCTGGGGCTCCTGTCGCCAGCTCCCACGCTAGTGCGCTGTGCTGGTCTCTGCTGCTCGCCGGTGCACACGAGTAGAGGAGGAGCACAGGTATTGCAGACCAAGTACATGGGTGTTCGGATCTGCACTGCAAACCTGAAATTTTTCCTTTTTATTTTGTACATCTTAGTAAAGGAATGCTGTTATCTTCTCTTCAGGTTTGGAAATAAGAGGACTGGTGCTTCCTTCTGGGAATTGGTGGCATCCCTTGCTAGCAGCAAAGGTATGGTGACCATCATCTTTTGCTTTTTTCATACTGTATACTGATGTTTATTAATGGTGGTCTAGATTTAACTGATAAATCATATTGTTTCTTTCTTGCGTGTCTGTAACTTAATGTTCTGCTTATTCATCCAATTAGAAAATTATTTTGCAGCGCATGGTACCTTCTCGTATTATTGATATAGGCAGGATATGTTAGATCGAATTAGTTGGTACTGCATTTCTCTTTTGTTTATGTGTTGTTATTAAAACTAGTTTACCCTGGAGCTCTTGTAATTTGATCTGTCGTTTGAAAACAATGTTGCTGTCTATTGGTTCTGAGCTATTTGTGTTCTGTTACCACAAGTATTTGGGTTCTTCCATGTGAAAAATCTGTTCCTTATTTTCTGAGCTATATATGAACATTAGTGATGATATAAAATGATCACTGATACTTATTTTCTATTTTTACTATGCCATGTCGTCACAAGATGCCTCCTGGTCGTGGGAAGGTTGGAGTAAAAAAATCCAAAAAGAACTCAGCTATCGGGTGCAGTCCTCAACTCATCTTCTTTTGAATATATTTTCTGTTTGTGTCAATGTTTTGTATGAGTAGTAAAGTATTGCTGCATAGTAATAATATTTTGTTCATGTTTTATCTCTTATTAGAACCACCACCATTGCATCCATACAAACAGAAGCGCCTGATGCAATGTATGCAGAACAATGCAAGGCTAGAAGATCTAGGAATGTATGCTTTAAGTCGTGAGCTTGATGAAGCAAGTTCCATTTCTCATAAGAAGAATAAGCCAAGTCATAAAAATACTGAAAACTCTGAATCTCAGTATGATCCTTCACAAGATGACACTGATGATGACAATGCTAAGGTGGTATTGATTGATTCACACTTCTATTTCATGATGCTTGATAAATATATCTTTGCACTTTATTGATTGATTCACACTTCTATTTCATGAAGGGCTCCAAACAACGTAACATTACAACTGCCTGCAAGTTTGTTGGTGCAATCAAACTTCGCTCTAAGCGAGTTCTTGCAGAACCAGAATGTACCAGAAATACAAGGTCAAAAAAACACACTGCCCGAGCGGATGCAACTCTTGCACCAAGTGTCAACATTGATGGCCACAACCAGGCTACAGTTGGAGGCTAGTTCTATGTTTCTTATTGTCATTCTATACTGTTAATTGTATGATAACTACACTCACTAGCTGTAGTTTATTCTAGCTGGTGGCCCTGCGCACTTGGATGAGAACACCCACGTTGCCGATGAAGGTCATGTTGTTGCTCCTCTTGGTGGGCAGAACTATGCATGCAATGATGGTGATGATTTGCAACAACCATTCTGTTAGTTTCTTTAGATAATGAATGCATTCTTATGTCTGCCATCTTTCAGATAATGGGCATGTCCAAGCTGATGGCAACATGACAAATGGAGATGAAGCTGATGATGACAACAACTAGATGCTCAATGAAGGTGATTTTATGAATTACCAGTTTGGTTTTGCTTTCAATTGGCCATTGCTAGCTTTATCTTGGATCCATGCACTATCCATCTCAACAATTTCTACTTCTGTGCAGATGTACAACTAGGTGAAAATGATCGATGGGAAAGGGGAACCAATATGGGACATGGTCTCTATAGGATTAACCGAGCTTTGCGTGGAAAATTGCAAGTTGTCAATCCTGAAGGGAAGATAAGGCCCATGGCACCACTTGTTGCTGCTAAGTTTGCAACTGAATGCAACATTGCAGTTAGAAATCATGTGCCGGTGTTGAAGCATTGGAAGGAATACAAGAAAAAATAGGGCCTATTTAAAGTATTTATAGGAAGACTTAGTGTAAGTGCATTCTCCACCTTCCACCACATTGAAAATTGGTCACTATTTACTTGCATATTTTGTTCAACACTACTTAATGTAGCATCATTTGAATGATTATATAAGATGGTAGTTTTACACCATTTTGAATTGATGTACACCATCTATATTGGCATGTCTAGGTTATCTAAGATAGTAGTTCTCTCATTCCTTTGTACTCTTTTGTTTCCTTCAAGGTTTGACATAATCATAAATACATATCTAATATATACATTCACTTGAATAGGCAAAGTTTGACATCAACACGAGTGACACTTCAGTTCAAAATGGTTGTAACCAAATGATGAAGAATGCAGTTCGGCAACAACGACATCGGCTCAAGAAAAAGTACTTTAATCCTTTTCCACTACATTTGGTGCCAAAAACATCTCCAATCAGATCGATGACTGATCAAGAGTGGAATGAACTTGTGGAATATTGGAAAACTCCAAAAGGTATGGTATGTTTCTTTCTAAAAACTAAAATCTTGGACATACATGTTGCTTACATTTACTTTATAACTGCTGTAGGAGATATCTCAAAAGAACAAAGAGAATCGAACCCATGTTATATACCATCAAACAACCGGCTCTCATAGTTATGATTTATAGCCTTATGATTTATTGATTAATATGAGAAAAGTACATCTGCTAGTGCAGTCAAAAATAGCTGTTTTGGATTAATCTATTTGCTAACTTGTGAACAAGTTCCTGATCAAATGCACTAGTGTTGTGATCAAATAACTAGTTGTAAGATGTATCTTTTTATACACATGAGTAAATTGTTTTGATCAAAGTACTTGCTGGTCATATGAATTCCAACAGAAATTAATTACTGCTGCACATTCTTATTGCTGTATTTTTTTTCTAGGGAGATAAATACAATGACGAAGAACCTGATGCGTTGGATTTGTTTAAAGAGTGCCACTATAGCAAGAAAAAGAAATTCTACTCGTCTAATGTGCAGAAAGCTATAGTAAGTCATTGTCATTCAAAGAATTTTGTTTCTAATGCATATTTGAAGGTTTTTTGATCAGTAACCATGTTTGTTTCTTGCATGCTAGACTCAAATGGAAAATGAGTTGTCTACACCAGCAGAATGTGAAGGACAAATGTCTGTGACAAAAGTTGTAGCAGATGTTCTTGCTAAGAATACAAGGAAGAATCTGTTCCTTCAAAATGTGGGGATACAAAATTCTTGTCCTAGGTCTAGTGTAAGAAATATTGCACCACAACTTGAAGCGGAGAAAAGGGCAAATACAGACCTTCGATCTGTTGTCAACACCCAACTTGAGCAACTTGATGTGTTGTCAAAACAAATGCAGGAAAGAGAAGAGTTAAGGGTTAGGGAGCAAGAGGAGATGAAGAAGAGGCAAGCTGAGATGGAAGCGGACATGAAGAAGCTTCAACTTTTGTTAAGTAAAATTCAACCAAGTTAGCTGAATTGGATGGTATGTGGCAAGTCAGATTTGACATAGCTTTTGTTGAAACCTCTTTTGTTGAAGTGGAAACATTCCATTCTGGTTTTGGTGCTTCATCATGTGTGACTCATGCTGTAATATTTTGTTGTTTGTGTGTTGAAGTGATATTGGGCACCAAACATGATGTTTGTGGTGCTATATTAGATGTATGGTTGAAGTAACGTATTAATTTTCTGTTGCAATGTTGTTTTGGGCAGAATGACGCTTTTTAAATGTGCTGAAATGAAATTTGTATAAATTGATATGGGTTACTTTTATGCATGAGCTAATAATTGGGCCAGATTTGAGATGAATTAACAAATGGGCCAAATTTTATATTGGGCTACATTCGTCAAGCTGAAATATAATATGGGCCAAAAATTTCTTATAAGTTGATGGGCTAGATTTGAAGCCCATGTTGGATGATAGCATGTATGCCACGTCAGCGTCCATGTGGCAACCATCCGTGACGATTTTTTTTGTCACTGATTTTGGGCTTTGGGCCAGGTTGTGCGGGCTTGAGCTCATTTTGTGACGATCGGAAAATGTCACAGATTGAGGCAATTGATGACTGTTTTGCGAAACCGTCACGGATAACAATCCGTGATGCCCATTACATGACATTATGCAAAACCGTCATAATCATGGTTTTGTGATGATTTTTTTTAATTCGTGACGAAACCGATCCGTCATGTATTAAGGGATTCTATGTAGCGTATCATGTGAGGGTCCAAGCCGCTCTTAACCTTGAGCACGACTGATATATCAGTTTTTACTCTGCAGAGGTTGTACACTTTACCCACAATTCGTGTTTCCCTTGATGCCCGGGTTTGCAAGGCCCTTAAACACTTCCAAGGTGAGTGGCAGGGATTCACTACGAGGCCTTTACAAAGATTCCCTAACTTGCAATGGTCCGCTAAGGTTTCAGGCCGCAGTGGTCATAATCCTCCCTAATGAGTCAGTACATTAGCCAAGGACCATGAACAAAGCCTCCAAGAGGACCGAGCTATACCCCATCAACGCACTCCCCTCTTGCCCTTTCGGTAAGACCATTATGTAACACCCTAATGTAATTTTCCCAAATTTTAATGAATTTATTTTGGCTCACATAAAATTTCCAGGGCTTTCTCTAATTTATCCGGCATTTAAAGTAATTTTATAACACAAGAAAATAAAAATTTATTATAGGATCAACTTGTTTGCGCATTCATGTTGGAGCATTATTTTAATTGTGTTGAGTGTATAGGGTTTGAATTCAAATTTATTAGAATTCAAATAGAATTGTTTGAATAGTTTGAGTGTGGAAAAGAAAAAGAAAAGAAGAAGAAAAGGAAAGAGCCCAGCAGCCGGCCCAAAACCACCTCTCTCTCTCTCTCTCGCGGGCTCCCTCTCCTCTCTCTCTTTTCCCTGGCCCAAGCTGACCCCGAGGCCCATCTCTCCTTCTTCCCGCATGGGCCACGGCCGGCCCATTCTTTTCTCAACCCGAGCCGCGCCTATCTCCCCTCCCTTTCTCCCGCTGCCAGCCAGGGCCCGCGCGTCAGGTTCTTCTTCCCCTTTCTCTTTTCCCCCTCCTCTGTTCCTTTCCCCGCCGGCCCGGCCGCCCGTCGTTGGCCGTGGCCCCGCTCCGCCGCGCCCCTGGGCCCCCTCTCCCGAGCCGCACGTCGGTCCCACCCAGCCTGGATCCTTCTAGAGGCGCGCCGCGCTCGGATTGCGACGGGCCGCAATGACCCGTGAGAAGCGGGAGCTTCGTTGCTCGGGCGACCCGCACGCCGAGGCCGCCCTACCCTTTTTCTTGGCTGCAGCCGTTCCTCACGCTCTCCCTCGGCCGCCACTGCATCCCCCAACTCCCCCCCGTACTCTTGCGCCGCCGTGCCGTCGCTTGGAGCCGAGGGTGCGCCGCCGCCGATCCACCTTGCGCCGCCGCGATTCGACCCCGACACCACCAATCTTCGGCCTCTAACCACCGTCATAGCATCCTGGAGTGGTAAGGACCGCGCTGTGCCCCTTTCCCCTTTTCCTTTCCCTTTGCGCGAGCGGGTTTTCCCCGATGCCGTGAGCTAGCACCGCCCTCGCCGTGGGGAGCACCGACCGGAGCCCTAATTAGCCTTCTTGAGCGCCTAGATGAGTTCACCGCGTCATGCTCTACCTCCAGGGCTTGACCTCATCCCAGATGAAGCCCGAACGGCCAAGTTTGCCTAACGCCGGCGAGGCGCCGCCGCGGAAGCCACCTCCGGCGAGCAATCGCCGCCGCCGGCCCCTGATCCCCACCCCCCCCTTTTGATTCGTACCGATAGATCCCGATCCAACGGCCCTAATTAGAGCATACCGTTTCAGCCTGACCTTTTTGCTAAAGAGCCCTCGGGTTTTCCTGGAATCAACCCGCACTCCTGTGCCGTTCAGAAATATGTGCAGATGGGTCCTGTTTTTGTCTTTTAGGCCCCTGAGCTTCCTGGAATTAGTGCCCGCCATCCTAGCCGTGAGTTTTAGCAAGTTAGACCCCAGATCGTTGCTCAGAACCCCTTAGAATCTCTTAGAATCCCTTAGAATCCTAGCCTTTAATTATGTTTAGGTCCCTGATTTTTGCTTAGAACCCCTTAGAATCTCCTGTTTTCTTACAGAAAGGCCCCTGGACCTTGTTTTTGCCCTTGATTTCACGTCTTAGCTCCGTTTTAGATGGTTTTTGCACTCACGCGATCGTTGTAACGCGTAGAATAGTTCTATCATAGTTTAGTGTGCTGTTTTTATGTAATGTTGTACTGTTTCTTATCTTTTGTCCTTGTTTGTATGTATGTGTATGTGCTGGACTATGTTTTGGCGTTGCGTTCGTGAGTAGACGTTGAGCCTTTGGACGAGTACCAGGAGCCCCTCTCTGCAGAGCAGTTTGAGCAGCAACAGGAGAACTTTGAGGAAGGCAAGTATAACATGAATATCCTATCACTTTTAAATATAATTTCATACTGCATTTTAATATTGTATGCCTATAAGGATTTCCTAGCCACTTTATCCTTTATATATATACCTTGGGTTGCATTTTGGTTAGTTGTGCTAGGTGCTTCGCTCTCACACACCTCGGTCCTTTTTAATTAATTTGATTAATGGTTATATGCAACTTAATTCTGTGAGTGGCCCTCTGTGCTGTGTGCTTGAGCGGCTCACGTCTCCTTAAAATATGTTTTTGTTAGAAACATGGTTTAGGGGGCCAGCACGGTGCTTAGTGCTTGGTTGGCCACTCTCCATAAGGACTGGTTCATAGAGCGACAACCTGGGACAACCGTGCAACCACAAGACTGGAATGGGACGGTCTTGACTTACTAACTAGGTTATTTTGGTTTGGGAGTAACTTACCTGCGGGGCAAGAGGGGTGGTAAGCTTCAATGGTCCCTGCTCCTCCGGCTTGGTTTGTGCTGTGTGCTTGTACCCCCGTGAGGTGGGCCCCATCGTTGCTGATCCAGAAACCTTAGCGGCTACACCTTACCAACGTGATCCTTTGTAACGGTCTCGTAGTGTGCTTGCTAGTCATCTCACCTAAGGAAGTGTGATGAACAACTAGCATAGCTCACGACTTGTGGGTAAAGTTGTGCAACCTCTCGAGAGTGTAAAACTGGTATACTAGCCGTGCTCACGGTCATGAGCGGCCCAGATCCTCCGTCTGATTAGCGGGTATTTACCTTTGGTGGTTTGGCTTGGTTCTTAGTAGACTCATGGTTAATCTTGATTAATTATTATATAACTTGGGTTATGGTAATTCGTCCACTTGTAGTAATTAGCTTTAATAAGATTTGCCAAGACTAAAAGCTAATGCAGTTGAGTCAGCTAACCCTAGAGCCTCATAAATCGTGTTATACTTGTTGAGTACAAGCTGTGTACTTACACTTGCCTTCTCTACTCTTCTGTTCTCTCTGGGATATCTTCGACTGCTGCTCAGTACCAGACGACGTGGAGAACTACATCAGCGGACTCGACGATTTCTAGGCATTGTCTCCCAGCCGACGTCCCTGTGGCGCCCTATTCTTCATGTATTTATTTTACGCTTCCGCATTCCTTGAACTGATTCTTAATTCAGTTATAATAAAGATATTCATTTATAATTTATATGTTTTTATTTTGAGATACGTGTTGTGATATCTTGATGATTCTGTTGTATATATGCGTGACTTGATCCTGGCGCATATATGATTGCTCGATTTATGTTCTTATAAATCGGGTGTGACACATTACAAGCTAAAGTTTCTAATTAATTAGCCAAGACCAAAGCCATGTAGTATTGTGGTTGCACTATTTTCTGGGTGGTTCTCCGTGTTCCAATTAATGCAATGATCTTAATTATCACCATAAAAGTATTTCAGAACATGAGTAAACCAGTGTAGCATGATTTTCAGGTTATCTAACCAAAGCCTAAGTAAAAGCAACTAGCGTAGCTACAACATAAGTATAACAACCTAGGTTTAATCAAGGAAGTTCAAAAGAAACTAGGCACATCCTTAGTTTTGGATCCATCATATTCTAGACACATGCATGCATATAAAGTAAATATGTGTATTTATAAAGTTATTGGAACTAGAGTATGATCAAGGATCACTTGCCTTTATCAAAGAACTGCTGCTACTCGGGAATGTCTTCAAAGCTTTGCTCTTGCGGACTCTCGAACTGCGCACCGTCTATCATAACACACAAGTACATACAAACAAACAAATATAATAAATAAGATAAAGTACACCAAACAATATAAATAAAGCAAAACAACATTATAAAGCTACTGGATACGTCGCAAGGGTCGTGTGAGCGCGAGAATCGATGAAAACAGAGTTAAAACGGAGAAATTATGGCTAAAACATGATTCTAGGGGCTTATTTGTAGAAGATTTGAAACTAGAAGGGCTCTGAACACAAAAACCGAGGGCTAGAATATAATTAAACATTAGATCTAGGGTTTAGATTGCAAAATAGAGAGGCTAGGGATGGTGGGTTCTATTTTAGATAAGTACAGGGGCTTAAACAGAAGAAAAAGGATCTATTCGTAAATACTTTTGAACTGCCATAGACTGCGGGTTGATTTCTATAGAATCCAGGGGCTAAAGCGCAAAATAACCTAGGGCTGACCGGTATCGGGTTATTTGACTCTAGTCTAGAACTAATCTAGACCGTCGAATCTGGATCTGACGGCTGCGAAGCGGCTGGTGCGGTGGGGCGGCGGCACTGGGCGCCGACGGCGAGCAGGGGGCGGCTCATCAGAGATCCACGTAAACGCGACTCCGGCTGCGGATTCAACTCGGGTTTGGCCTTGGAGAAAGAGAGCAAGGAGGGGAACGCGTCTACGGGATTAAGATGAAGTGCCGGTGGCTAGGGAAGGTGGGCGACGGCGAGGTGCGGTGGCGAAGCTCCGGTGAGCAATCGTGCACGCGGGAGGATGGGAAACAAAGGGGAAAAGGGTCGGCAAGGATCCTCACCCCAAGGCAGAGCTCTAGTGGCAGCTTGTGGCAACAGCAGAGCGGTGACGCGGCGGCTGCGACGGTGACCAAAACGCGGCGGCAATGGCGGCGGCAGCTAGGGCTTTGAGGGCGAGAAGTGGCGGCTGCGGGTTTGACGGGTTCTAGGGCATGGGGCAGCGTTTTATAGGGCGGCCACAGGCGCCTTGGCGTGCGAGCCCAGGGCGACACGCGACGGGCGGCCGTGCCGTGCCGCAGCCGGACTCAGGCTCGAGCCCGAGTCTGGCTCGAGGTCAGGACGACTGTTATCGTCATAACTTAGGCGGGCCAGAAAGGTGGGCCGCGAAGCAAGATGGGCTCGAAAGGTAATCAAGTGGGCTTGCGTATCGGCCCCTGTGCGGGTGTTTGAGGTCAGGGTTGGCCATGTATCTAGATAGGCATGTGTGTTTAGATAGTTTAGATAGAGATAGCCAAGATTCATGTCGTGTTTAGTTAGGATTGGTTAGGGAAGTCAAGTCTCCGGACTATAAATATGTACTCTTAGATTATGAATAAGGGAATCAATCAATCATTCACCAACAATTTTCGGTGCATCGCCACCCCTGTTCTAGGGTTCCTCGGGTAAATGCCATGCAGCCCCGATCATGCCCTGCGTGATCGGGGCAGCATCATCCCCGCTTGTCCACCTTTTGTGTTTCTTGTTCTAAAGCGTTGTTGATGGCAAGTAACACTTGTTATCTTAATGTTTATAGAGTAGCATCGGCTCTTCCATGCTTTAATCGTGCATTGTTTGTTACCTGTAAATGTTTAGCTGTCATTGTGCCCGATCTTGGGTGTAAGGGCAGCATCTTGCTCTATTTTTGTTTAGTAGATCCTATCTGTTATTGTTAGTTTTTTTTATCGAAGATTTAGTTTAATATCTTCATGATTAGGCCCTTCAAACGGGTTGAATGTTCCGGCAGTATGTTTGGCGCTTTATGACAGCTTAAAAAGGGATTGTTCCGGAAATTAGCTTTCTAGGCCTCTGTTTGGGTTGTTGTTCCGTTACCTTCCATATCTGTTAGGCTCAATTATGTGTAGGATGTTTCGGTTATGCAGTGAAAGCTTTAACCATCATAGATTGGATAGGCTTAATGGTTATAGAGCAAGTTTTATGTTACCATCGGATTTGTTTACCTTGTTTATAAATCCGATGTGGTACTGAATACAATCGGCTCTTTATAGCCGATACAGGGAGTCACCCAATGAGCCGATCACGGCTCGGACTAATATTTATACGTGTCTGTGCATGCAAGAAACTAACATATAACACCTTCCTGATCAGGTACAAGGTCAGGTGGCACGCCTAGCAACCCAGACGCTAGGACGTGTGCCGGATCTCGGGCCGTTGATCGAGGGACCAGGGCCCACCAGCAGTCCCGGGAGCCTCCCGGCTCCTTGTGTTGCCTGTCGCTGCTCGCCGGTGGGTTTTGACTGACAACACATTCTGGCATGCCCAATGGGACCATCTTCATCAACTTCATCGACTTCCGCTGACGGGATGACGAGAGATAATCTGATCACGTACGAGGAGCTGCCTGCTGAACACAAGCAGAAATACAACAAGATCAAGGCTCTCTTCGAAGCCGATCTCATTGGCTCTTTCGAGAAGACCCACCATCATGGTGTTAGGTGGAAGGGATTTTCACCCGAAGGCGCTCTTGATGGCGTGGATATATCCACCCCTTCAGAAGATCGTACCAGAGCTCTGCGCCAGGAAGTAAACTACGTGGTGACCCACTCACTGCACCGACACTCCGAGAGCTTGGTAAATGCTTTCGAGCGTGTTGCACTGCGCGTGGCCCAAGAAATCATGAAGCATCAATACTCTCCAACGGGACCTATCTTTGGGAGTTATAAGGGAGAATTGCCATTCCAAGCTAGGCCACCACTGCCTTATGCGCTCGCGGCTCCAGAGTCACACAGCTCCCCGGCCTATGTTGTCTACAAGGTGGGAGGTGATCCTATGGATCACCAATTCTTCAGCGAGCCGCCCAAGGAGATCCCGCATGGGTATATGTGTGCTTATATACCGGATAGCAATAATCTGGTACACTCAGTGCAGAGGGCGGTAGGAGGAGTTTCCGGAGCAGATGCTGACAAAAAAGCGTGGCTAGCTGCCTATGCCACCAGGCCGAGTCACGACAGTGCGCACTCGGCCCCAGGAGCGTAGACGGTAGATCAGATCAGTGACACCCTAAGAGATCAATTTGGCATTCTACCAAAGAGGAGGGCGATCGGCTATACTAAGCCGTATCCTAGTGACTATGATTTAATTCCCCTACCTCCTAAGTATCGGTTTCCTGAGTTCACCAAATTCAGTGGAGCAGCAGGATCTCGCTCCATCGAAACTTAGCGCAACTAGGGATGATCTCGGTGTCGGATCCCTTGCGAGTGAGGTTTTTCTCGCAGTCTCTCACAGGGCCGGCCTTTGGATGGTACACATTATTAAGCCCTGATTTGATCCGCACCTAGAAGCAGCTAGAGGAGCAATTTCATATTCAGTATCACTCGGAAGCTGCAGAGGCAGGAATTGCCAACTTGCCACAAGTACGGCAGAAGCGTGAGGAAACCGTGACGCAATACATCCAACGCTTCAGAGAAGTGAAGAACCGATGTTACTCGACCCATATTTCAGAGAAGGAGGCGGTCGAGTTGGCATCCTTGGGATTACTAAAGCCGATCAAGGATCTGGCTTTCCAATTGGAGTTCAACTCTTTGGTGCACTTGGTGCAAAAGTTAATGATGTATGAGCAGCGCCACCCAAAGCTATACTAGGATAAGTTCAAGCGTCAAGTAACATTGATCGACACAGAAGACGCTGAAGACTCTGGGGATGATCAGGAAGTAGCAGTTGCAGAATGGACTCGGGGGGCAAATCCTGTGTCCTGTAAGTGGGTGAAATAGCAAGGGTCTGTGAAAGGTTTTGACTTTGACGTGAGCAAAGTTGAATAGATATTTGATCTGTTATTGAAGGAGAAACAGTTGAAGTTACCTGAAGGTTGCAAACCTCCTACAGCACAGGAGCTGCAGGGGAGATCATATTGCAAGTGGCATCACTCTTTCACTCACAACATGAGCGACTGCAAGGAACTCCGTCGGCAGATCCAATCGGCTATTGAGCAAGGCCGATTGATCTTGGGCCAATCTTCCATGAAGGTTGACACCCAGCCCTTCCCGAGTGTGAATATGGTGGAAGGTTATGACTGGTCTGTAGGCAGCAATT
The DNA here is from genome assembly GCF_002211085.1 of Panicum hallii. Classification (NCBI taxonomy): domain Eukaryota; kingdom Viridiplantae; phylum Streptophyta; class Magnoliopsida; order Poales; family Poaceae; genus Panicum; species Panicum hallii. Next base: position 33,946,054 of record NC_038050.1, read on the forward strand.
AGATTTCACACTCGGCATTAACATGGCAGGGCTTGCACCACGCCACCGAACCAAAAATGAAGAGGCCGATCCTTGCGGTCGGCCCCAAAGAGGAGAAAAGGGATATATCACGGAAGAACAAATAAGGCATGTCAGGAATCAGCGGCCAGCATCTTCTGATCTCCTCAAGAAGTACGAGTACCAGTATGAGCAGCGTCTCCAGCGTGAGTCAGAGGAGGAAGAGTATGAACTCCGTACTGGAAAAGTTAGAAGAAGCGAAAAGACACGCGTGATTATTGGCATTGCCCGTTCTTCAAGTATTGTTGGGATTCTGGCATGAGCCGATTGCCTACTACCAAGGATTGCCCGGAGTGCGGATCCTGGAAGCGAGATGCAGAGGGGGTCTTGGTTTTCCGATGTTTAGGACCTGTGCCATTCCAGCAAGAACAGATTCAACCACCACGAAGAAGGGTGGACTTCGAAGAAGAAGAGGATAAGTATCACCGTCCGCGCTGGTGCCTTGATGGACTTAACCATTCCCAGAAATGCAGGGTTCAGCGGTTGCGCAGCCTGAAGGAAGCTGAGGCTAGATATCTTGAGATACTAAGGAAGGCGCGCCCGGACTTGGCGGACAAAGTCCAATACACGCAGAAAAGGGAGTCGCACCCTCCCAGGAAGGAGTGGCGGCCAAGATCAACAAGAGCCGATGCGAAGATATCTGCTGATGCATATATGGTGTTTATACTCCCTGCAGAGTTCCATGCTCGAGGCCGTGAAGAGTTATCAGTGGCCCAGCTTGACTTGGGGCCGTGGCCAGTAATATTTGAGAAGCCACAAGCAAAGAACTACAAGCATTTGAAGGCTTTATATCTCAAGGGTTACATAAACGGCCAGCCTGTCAGCAAGATGTTGGTCGACATAGGAGCTTCAGTTAACATAATGCCGTACTCAGTGCTGCGCCGCTTGGGGCGGTCCGCTGGAGATCTGATCAAGACCAACATCATGCTAAGCAACTTCAACGGCCAAACTTCAGAGGCACAAGGCGTCCTTAGTGTGGATCTGACCGTCGGAAACAAAACTATCCCGACCTCTTTCTTATCGTCAACAGCAAGAGCACATATAATGTCTTACTTGGTAGGGATTGGATCCATGCCAACTGTTGCATCCCTTCCACAATGCATCAATGTCTAATTCAGTGGGATGGAGATGAGATAGAGGTGGTTCATGCAGATGATTCGATCGAGATCTCGCATGCTACCATGAGCATCTGGGACGCGGAAGACCAAGAGCCGATCTTGAGGATTAGTTTGGAAGGCTGCGACCGCATTGAGGCTACAAAAAATGGAGTGAGGCTGGTCTTATCCACTGGCCTTACAAAGTAGATAAGTCACAAAGAACGAGCTGCTCTGACGCACTTGGCAAGGCCGATCCCCACGATCGGCCCCAAAAAATAAAATGTGAACCTTTTGATGTCAAGTGTTTTACATGATCATAGCAGTTACAGGGAGGCCCGGTTTAGTAGCCGGCCATACTTCTATTGCAAAGTTTCAAAGAACAATGAAGGATATAAAGCGGCCGATCTCAATGATCGGCTAAAATTCTTTTTATTATCTTCTTTGTCCATCTGTAGTGTTGATTTAACAAATGATGGAAAATTAGGATACGGGTTTACATCAGCTGACGAGCTCGAAGAAGTGGATATCGGTCCTGGGGATAAGCCACGACCAACATTTGTCAGCAAAAAGTTACGCCTGTGTTTACGAGATCCGATGATAGCTTTGCTAAAGGAGTACGCAGATTGCTTCACCTGGGATTATACGAAGATGCCTGGGTTGGACAGAAGTATAGTCGAGCATCGGCTCCCTCTCAAGAATGGATTTCGATCATTTCAGCAGTGAGTGCGGCAAATGAAGACTAAAGTCCTGGTGGAGGTCAAGAAGGAAGTGGAGAAAATGCTAGAAGCAGGATTCATCAGGCCTTGCAGGTATGCCGAGTGGATTTCAAGTGTCGTACCTGTGCAAAAGAAAGATTGCCGATGGTGAGTCTGTGTGGACTTCAGAGACCTCAACAGGGCTACTCCAAAGTATGAATACCCGATGCCTGTCGCGGAGACATTGATTAACGCGGCTGCTGGTCATAAGATCTTGAGTTTCATGGATGGCAACGCCGGTTATAACCAGATCTTCATGGCTCCGGAGGATGTAAACAAGACCGCAATCAGAGTGCCTGGGGCAGTAGGACTGTTCAAATATGTGGTTATGACTTTCAGGTTGAAGAATGCTGGCGCTATGTATCAGCGTGCCATGAATTATATTTTCCACGATTTGATCGGCAAGCTGGTGGAAATTTATATTGATGATGTCGTGGTGAAGTTTGCGTCGGTTGAAGGGCACTTGGGGGACTTACGGCAAGTTCTGGAACAAACTAAAAGGTTCGGGCTTAGGATGAATCCGAAGAAATGCGCTTTTGGCGTATCGGCCGGTCAATTTCTAGGTTTCTTGGTTCATGAAAGAGAAATTGAGATCGGCCTAAAAAGTCAAGAAGCTGTGCGAACAATGGTACCGCCTACTACGAAGAGGGAGCTCCAGCAGCTCATTGGTAAGATCAACTTTATCCGAAGGTTTATTTCCAATCTCTCCGGGCGGATTGAGCCTTTTATGGAGTTGGTGAAAATTAAAGCCAATGAAGAGTTTCACTGGGGGGTAGAGCAACAACGGGCATTTGAAGAGATCAAGGAGTATCTGTCAAAACCACCTGTGCTTGTTCCAACCCAACAGATAGACCATTCTACGTGTACCTATGTTATCGCTATAATTTAGGCAGGCTCGAAAGTGGGCCATGGAGCAAGATGGGTTTGAAGGATAGTTATAATGGGCTTGCGAATCGGACCCTATGCTGGTGTTTTGGGCCCAAGATGGCCATGTATCTAGATAGGTATGTATGTTTAAACAGTTTAGATAGAGATAGTTAAGATTTATGTCGTGTTTGGTTAGGAAAGGAAAGTCTACGGACTATAAATATGTATCTTGGGTAAACAATAAAAAGAGAAATCATTCACCAACAACTCTCGGCGTATTGCCTCCCCTGTTCTAGGGTTTCTCGGGTAAGTGCCGTGATCAGGGCGGCATCATTTCTGCTCACCTACCTTTTTATGTTTCTCGTTCTGAAGCATTGTTGATGGCGAGTAGCACTAGTTATCTTAACGTTTATAGATTAGCATCCACTTTTCCATGCTTTAATCGTGCATCGTTTGTTACCTATAAACATTCAGCTGTCATTATGTCTGATCTCGGATGTGAAGGCAGCATCTTGCTCTGTTTTGTTTAGTAGATCCAATCTGTTATGGTTAGTCTTTGATTGTCAAAGATTTAGTTTAATATTTGTGTACTTAGGCCCTTGTTATCGCCATAATTTGATTGGGCCAAAGGATGGGCCGAGAGCATCATGGGCTGAAGGAAAGCATGGTAACAGTCTGCAAATCGGCTTCTGTGCGAACATGTTAAGGGCCAGGATGGCCGTGTATCTAAGGATAGTTTAAATATAGTAAGTTAGAGATTGTATCGTAATCAGCTAAGGTTAGTTAGAAAATATCAAGTCTCCGGACTATAAATATGTATCGTGAGATTCAATAAAACAATCAATCAAACATTCACAACAAACTCTCGGCGCATCGCCACCCCTTCCCCAAGGGCTTTCTCCAGGTAATCGACATGCTGCTCCGATTATGTTCTGCATGATCGGAGCAGCGTTGCGTTTATCTATTTATCTTTGTGTTTCTCGTACTGAAGCGTTTTTTATGGCGAGTAACACTAGTTATCTTAGACGATTATGATACTGCATTGATTTTGAATAGTAAATCCATGTTCTGCTTGCTGTTCGTAATCGTTTAGCTGCTCTTGTACGTGATCTCAGGTGCAAGAGCAGCGCCTTGCTCTGTTATTGCTTAGTAGATCTAATCTGTTACGGTAGTTCTTTGTGTTACAAGGAATTGGTTTAACATCCGTATGATTAGGCCCTTCAAATGGGTTAAATGTTCCGGCTGCATGTTTGGTGCCTTATGGTAACCTAATGAGGGATTGTTCCGGGAATCGACTTGTTAGTTGGTTTCTAGGCCTCTCTTTGGGTTAGCGTATTGTTATCTTTCATGTTCATTAGGCTTAACCATGCGTAGGATGTTCCGGTCATACAGTGAAAGCTTTTACCATCGCAGATTGGATTAGCTTGGCAATTACAGAGCATGCTTTTATCTTTTCTATCGGATTCATACAGAACATTCACATTTTAGTAGATCCGATCTTTTAAACGTGGCAATCGGCTTCTTGTAGCCGATTCTGAAAGGTACCCGAAGGTTTAACTTGGTACGAAGACAGGTCCGACCTAGTACAGTGACTCTGTCGGCTTCTTTAGCTGATCTCGGGGTCGTTGTAAGAGCCGATCATGGCTCGTACTAATGTTTGATATGGCTGTGCATGTAGGAAAATAGCTGACGAATGACTTCTACACCTTCCTGATTAGGTATAGGTCAGGTGGCACGCCTAGCACTTTACCAAGCCGGGGCGCGTGCCGGACTTCTGGGCCGTTGACCGAGGGACCGGGACTCACCGGCAGTCCCGGAAGCCTCCCAGCTCCTCGTGTTGCCTGTCGCCGCTCGCCGGTGGGTTTCGACCGATAACACATTCTGGCACGCCCGGTGGGACCTCATCGACTACTTCATCAACTTCACCGATTACATCGACTACTCCAGTGACTACTTCGACTACATCGACTGCAACCGACTGCATCATCTTCTTCGGCTTCATCGACTTCCGTTGTCAAGATGCCGGACGAGAACCCGATTACTTTTGAGGAGTTGTCCGATGAGCACAAGCAGAGGTATAATGAAATAAAAGCTGCTTTTGAAGCCGATCTCATTGGCTCGTTTGAAAGAACTCATCACCACGGCATCAGATGGAAGGAATTTTCATTTGAAGGGGCACTTGACGAAGTGGATCTGTCTACTCCTACGGAAGAACGTACGCGAGCTCTCCGCCAGGAAGTCAACTACATGGTGGCTCACTCATTACATCGACATTCTGAGAGTTTGGTGAACACCCTTGAGCGTGTTGCGGTGCACGTGGTGCAGGAAATTATGAAACACCAGTACTCTCCAACAGGACCTGCTTTAGGGAGTCACAAAGGGGAGTTGCCTTCTCAATCCAGACCACCAGTGCCTTACGCATTTGCCACCCAAAGCAACAGAATTCTCCAGCATATGTCATATACAAGGTGGGAGGTGACCCTGCTGATCACCAATTCTTCAGTGAACCACCCAAATGGGTATGTGTGTGCGTATATACCAGATGGTGGTAACCCAGCGCAACCCACGCACAGAGCATCTGGAGGAACATCTGCAGTCGATGCCGACAAACAGGCATGGCTGGCTACTTATGCAACAGGGCCGAGCCATGAAGGTACGCACTCGGCCCAGGAGTTCATACAGTAGATCAAATTAGTGCCATTTTGAGAGATCAATTTGGCATTCTCCCAAGAAGGCGAGCGATCGGCTACACCAAGCTGTATCCAAGCGTTTACGACCTGATTCCTCTGCCGCCCAAGTATCAGCTACCTGAGTTCACCAAGTTTAGCGGAGCAGAAGGATCCAGCTCCATAGAGCATGTGAGCCGATATCTAGCGCAACTGGGAATGATTTCGGTGTCGGATCCATTGTGGGTGAGGTTTTTCTCGCAGTCTCTCACAGGGCCGGCTTTTGGATGGTACACGTCACTGGGTCCTGATTCTATCCGCACTTGGAAGCAGCTAGAGGAACAGTTCCATATACAATATCATTCAGAAGCTGCAGAAGCTAGGATTGCTGATTTGGCATAGGTCCGCCAGAAGCGAGGAGAAACAGTGGCGAAGTACATCCAGTGTTTCAGGGAAGTCAAGAATCGATGCTATTCAATTCGAATTTCAAAGGAGGTAGTTGAATTGGCATCTTTGGGATTGGTAAAACCGGTCAGAGATCTGGTTTTCCAGCTGGAGTTCAACTCTTTTGCACATCTGGTACAAAAGATGACAGTATACGAGCAGCGTCACCCTGAATTATACCAAGACAAGTTCAAACGTCAAGTAGTAATGGTTGACGCTGAGGACTCCGAAGACTCTGAGGATGACCAAGAGATCACAGTTGTGGAGTGGGCACGGGGGGCAAAGCCCGTGCCCTGCAAGTGGGTGAAACAACAGGGTCCTTTAAAAGGATTTGATTTTGACGTGAGCAAAGTCGAACAGATATTCGATTTACTCCTGAAGGAGAAGCAGTTGAAGTTCCCTGAAGGTTTCAAGATCCCAACAGCCCAGGAGCTCCAGGGGAGGTCATACTGCAAGTGGTATAACTCTTTCACTGGGAAACGCCTCAGGAAGCGAGAGGATACACGAGATCATTGGCATTGCCTATTCTTCAAATACTGTTGGGATTCTGGTATGAAAAGACTACCTACCCTTGAGGATTGCCCAGAATGCAATTCTCAGAAGCAAGATACAAGAAGCGCCTCAATTTCTCAGCGTTTGGGACCAGGGCAACCCCACCATGAACAAGACAAGTCGACACATACAGTGGGAAATTCAGAAGATGAGGAAGACAAGTATCACCGACCATGCTGGTGTCCTGATGGGCTCAACCGGTCCCAGAAGCGGAGGGTATAGTGGCTGCGCAACCTGGAAGAAGCCGAGGCCCAATACTTGGAAACATTAAGGAAGGCGTGGCCAGATTTGGCGGAAAAGGTCCACAACCCTCGAAAAGCAGAGAGTTCTTCCAAGAAGGTATGGCGACCCAAGAAGTCGAAAGCCGATGTGAAGACATCGGCTGATGCACACATGGTGTTTGTTCTCCCTGCACAGTTTCAATCACCAAGACATGAGGAGGTGCTAGTGGCTCAGCTTGACTTGGGGCCACGACCAGTCATATTCGAGAAGCCCCGAGAAAAGAATTATAGGCACCTGAAGGCTTTATATCTCAAGGGATACATAAACGGCCAGCCTGTCAGCAGGATGCTAGTCGATACAGGAGCAGCGGTTAATATAATGCCGTATTCAGTGCTGCGCAAGTTGGGGCATTCTGTTGGAGACTTGATCAAAACCAACATCACGCTGAGTGACTTCAACGGACAAACTTCAGAGGCGCAAGGAGTCCTCAGCGTGGATTTGATGGTAGGAGGTAAAACCGTCCCTACGTCATTTATTGTGGTCAATAGCAAGGGCTCATACACCGTTCTGCTTGGGAGAGATTGGATCCATGCCAACTGCTATATCCCTTCTACGATGCACCAGTGTCTGATTCAATGGGACAGAGATGAAGTAGAAGTAGTCCACGCAGACGATTCTGTTGAAGTTTCACATGCCGCCATGAGTGTCTGGGACTTTGAGGATCAGGAGCCAATCTCAGGGATTAGCTTGGAGGGCTGTGACCGTGTGGAAGTTACAAAAAACGGGGTGAGGCTTGTTTTATCCACTGGTCTTACGGAGTAGATGGGAAAGTAACAGGAAAGGCCGATCCCTGCGATCGGCCCCCAACGAGTTGTTTTTGTCATCCATGTTACATTGTTATAATGATCGCGAAGAGGCCCGCTCGAGCAGCCAGCCATGTGATTGTAAGATAATACACATTAATGCAAAGAACAAGTCGGCCGATCCCTGCGATCGGCTAAATCCTTCTGCTTCATATTCGTTGTTTATTTGCAGTATCGACTTGATGGATGAAGGGAAACTAGGATACGGGTTTACATCTACTGACGAGCTGGAAGAAGTCGATATTGGTCCTGGGGATAAGCCACGGCCAACATTTATCAGCAAAAAGTTAAATCCAGAGTTGCGAGAAGCGATGATAATACTGCTGAGAGAATATACGGACTGTTTTGCCTGGGATTACACAGAGATGCCCAGGTTGGATAGAAGTATTGTTGAGCATCAACTCCCTCTTAAGCCAGAATTTCAGCCGTTCCAGCAACGAGTATGGCAAATGAAGGCCGAAGTCCTAGAAGAAGTCAAGAAAGAAGTCGAAAAGATGATAGTAGCAGGCTTCATCAGGCCATGCAGGTATGCTGAATGGATTTCCAGTATTGTGCCTGTACAGAAGAAGGACGGCTGGTGGTGGGTCTGCGTAGACTTCAGAGACCTCAACAGAGCAACACCAAATGATGAGTACCCGATGCCAGTTGCAGAAACGTTGATCAATGCGGCTGCTGGGCATAAGATGTTGAGTTTCATGGATGGCAATGCTGGTTATAATCAAATTTTTATGGCTCCAGAGGATATCCACAAGACCGCATTCAGAGTGCCAGGTGCAGTGGGATTTTTCGAATATGTGGTCATGACTTTTGGGTTGAAAAATGCTGGTGCTACATACCAACGGTCCATGAATTATATGTTTCACGACTTGATCGGTAAGCTGGTGGAGATTTACATTGATGACGTGGTGGTAAAATCTGCATCGGCTGTGGGGCATTTAGGAGATTTACGGCGAGTTCTGGAACAAACTAGGAAGTTCGGGCTTAGAATGAATCCTAAGAAGTGTCCCTTTGGTGTATCGGCCGGTCAGTTCCTGGATTTTCTGGTTCATGAACGGGGAATTGAGATCGGCCTAAAAAGTCAAGAAGCTATAAAAACGATGGTGCCACCTACTACAAAGAAGGAGCTCCAACAACTCATTGGTAAGATAAATTTTGTTAGGAGATTCATTTCCAATCTGTCAGGAAGAATCGAGCCATTCATGGAGTTTGTGAAAACTAAAGCCAATGACGAGTTCCGCTGGGAGGCAGAGCAACAACAGGCGTTTGAAGAAATCAAAGAATATTTATCCAAACCGCCTGTGTTAGTCCCACCCCAGCAGGGTAAGCCATTCTATGTTTATCTGTCAGTGGGTGACACTTCCATTGCTTCGGTCATCGTACAAGTGCAGGATGGCAAGGAGAGAGTTGTTTTTTATCTCAGCAGGAGGATGCTAGATGCGGAGACAAGGTACCTTGAAATTGAGAAACTATGCCTTTGTCTATTCTTTACCTATACGAAGCTCCGCCACATACTGCTTTCTGCCGAGACAATTGTCATCTGCAAATCAGATGTTATCAAGCATATGTTGTCGGCCCCGGTGTTGAAAGGCCGACTCGGTAAATGGATGTTCGCTCTGTCAGAATTTGATATCCGGTACCGGCCTATGAAAGCAGTCAAAGGGCAGGCGCTGGCTGACCTCGTTGCAGAGAGGACCAGCTCAGACATAGCGGCGCTTTCCATCCGCGCATGGGCAATGTATTTTGACGGGTCGGTCTGTTGAGATGGTTCTGGCATAGTTATCTTGCTTGTCTTGCCTCGGGGGGCAACATATTCCTTTTCAATCAGATTGCCAACACCTTGCACCAATAATCTAGCTGAGTATGAGGCGGTACACAAAGGTATGGAGTTACTTCTCGAAGCCGGAGCAGAAGTAGTAGAAGTTTTTGGGGATTCAAAACTGGTCATCTCTCAGCTCACGGAGACATACCGATGTGAGAGCGAGTTGTTGTTTCCCTTGTGGAGACAATGCCACGAGCTAATGGCCCAGTTCAGATATATAAATTTCTACTGGATACCAAGGGTACAAAATTCTGAGGCCAATGATCTTACCCAGATGGCTTCACGTTACAAGGACACGGCGGATGGAGCTGATTTTCCAATAAACCTACTGGATCATGGGGATTGGAGAGCCGATATCTTCAATTACTTGAAGGATCCGGCTCGGGAGGCACCTAAGAAGATACGTTACAGAGCCATGAAGTACGTCCTGATAGGGGACGGATTGGGGCCAATTGAGTCCAATCGGCTTTTATTTTGGCCATCACAGATTATTTTACAAAATGGGTAGAGGCTGTTCCTATGAAGTCAGTAACGTCGAGGGACGTCATCAATTTCGTCAAAGAACACGTTATTCATAGGTTTGGGATTCCTCAGACCATTATAATAGATGGAGGGTCGGTGTTTATATCTGATGAATTCAAAAAATTCGCTGCCGACATGGGGATTAAATTGATCAGGTCATATCCATACTATGCTCAAGCAAACGGACAAGCTGAAGCGTCCAATCAGAGCTTGATCAAGCTGATCAAAAGGAAGATTGATGAATACCCACGGCGTTGGCATGAAGTATTATCAGAAGCGTTATGGGCTTATCATGTGTCATGCCACGGGGCAACAAGAACTTCACCATATCATTGGTGTATGGGCAGGAGGCCGTATTACCATGGGAAATTATGGCCGGATCAAGACGGATAGAGTTTCAGAATAATTTGACTGCTGAAGAATATGCAGCACTAATGAGCGACAATGTAGAAGACATTACAGAACTCAGGCTTTGGTCGCTGGAAAAGATCAAGGAAAATAAGGCCAAGGTAGCCCGCGCGTACAACAAGAAGGTCAAATCGAAGGAATTCCAAGTTGGGGATTTAGTGTGGGAAGCGGTGCTACCATTGGGGACTAAGGATGCGGCATATGGTAAATGGTCTCCAAGTTGGCACGGGCCTTATAGAGTTGATCAAGCTCTGCCAGGGAATGCATACATGCTTGAAGAATTGGATGGAGTTAAATTTTCGGTGGCTGTCAATGGTCAGCATCTCAAGAAATATTTCCCGAGCATGTGGGAAGATGAGTAATGAAGCCGATGTAAGGCATCAGGCTATGGACCAATGCAATCAGGGTGTTTGCGAGGAAAACCGATATGACACGTTGGGCTGCAAGATATAATCGAGTACTTTGTGGTACATCGAGTTGATCTGATCGGGTACCTCATGGTAGACTCGGCTGCAGGACAGTATCTATCGGGTACTTTGGAAGCCGATGCGATGCATCAGGCTGTAAGGTGGAATAAGATGAGCAAACCAGATCTGTAAAGAAAAAGTAGCGCCGGTCCATGCACAGAGCTGAAGGTTGAACAGCCGATGTTAAGCCATCGACTTTAGAAGCAATAATTGAGCCTTGCAAATCCTGGGTTTCGACAAAAGCAGAGAGGTTGGTTGTAGGTGTCTCTTGATCTTAAAAGAACAGGTTCGACTCCTTTGCAGGGTTTCCTGGGTACTCATATTTTTCAACCTGATTGGGGATCGAGATTTAACAACAAGCAAAGAAGTCTATTGCGGAGTACTCTTGTTAATGATGAGATCATTTGAAGGGTACTTGAGTTCTTGAGATTTTTGATCCAGAATAAAGAAAAGTTTGAGATTGGATTCGGCAATTCAAGGAAAGAGGCCGATGCGATGCCATCGGACTTTAGAAGATTAGATTTTTAAACACTGGCTCGCTGAAACAAAAGGGTTCATTTACAAGAAATTATTACAAAAGAAGCCGATCTACTGGCTATGCGCACAACGGCGGAAGAGCCTATGAACTACCACCAGTGAGTTCCTAAGGTCTTGCGGTGTTTGTATGGGGGGACGCGTGGGTGTCATCATCGCTGCTGCCATCGTCGCCGCCGGTGCTGTTGCTGTTGCCACCATCATCGCTGGTGTCGTCGCTGGCGTCCCCGTCATCTTCTGAAGTCAACGATCCACCATGCAGGAACCCTCCTGCTGCTGAGTCGTCGTCAGTGGAAGTGTCCTTGGCATCTTCTTCTGAGAAAGAGAAGAAATCATCATCCCAGGAATCTTCGACGTCGCCTTCGTCCAGGTCCCCATGAAGGAGAATCTAGAGGTCCTCATCATCGGTCAGGGGCTCATCATCCTCTGACCAAGTGCTGAAGTCCCACTCCTCTGTGTCCCAATGCAGAGGAGCGAGAGCTTCATATGAAGCTATTGGGTCGAACTCCGGCATCGCCTCTCTGGAGGTTTCGGAGTCAGGAGAAGTGATGGAGATTATGGAAGAAGACGAACGGGAATTGGAGGAGACAGAGGAAGAGGAAGCCATTGTCAGGGGATGCAGGGTGTGCTGGTCCGGCTAATGCACGGGGAGAGAAGATGGATAGAAATAAATCCGCCGATGATAGTTTATAAAGGCAGAGATGGAAGGCGAAGCGGCGTTATCATGATTCCCAAGGGAGAAGTCAAAGGGTCGCGTCTGATGGTATTGGAAGGCAGCACACGTGTACAGGCCTTGGAAGTCGAAGGGCCGCATCCAATGGTATTGGGAGCGGTATGTGCGTGCACAAGTCTGAGAAGTTGAAGAGGCGATGGTTTCGGAATTATCATTGACAAAACTAGGGGGGCATGTGCTATCGCCATAACTTGATTGGGCCAAAGGATGGGCTGAGAGCATCATGGGCTGAAGGAAAGCATGGTAACAGTCTGCAAATCGGCTTCTATGCGAACATGTTAAGGGCCAGGATGGCCGTGTATCTAAGGATAGTTTAAATATAGTAAGTTAGAGATTGTATCGTAATCAGCTAGGGTTAGTTAGAAAAGATCAAGTCTCCGGACTATAAATATGTATCATGAGATTCAATAAAACAATCAATCAAACATTCACAACAAACTCTCGGCGCATCGCCACCCCTTCCCCAAGGGCTTTCTCCAGGTAATCGACATGCTGCTCTGATTATGTTCTGCATGATCGGAGCAGCGTTGCGTTTATCTGTTTATCTTTGTGTTTCTCGTACTGAAGCGTTTTTGATGGCGAGTAACACTAGTTATCTTAGACGATTATGATACTGCATTGATTTTGAATAGTAAATCCATGTTCTGCTTGCTGTTCGTAATCGTTTAGCTGCTCTTGTACGTGATCTCCGGTGCAAGGGCAGCGCCTTGCTCTGTTATTGCTTAGTAGATCTAATCTGTTACGGTAGTTCTTTGTGTTACAAGGAATTGGTTTAACATCCGTATGATTAGGCCCTTCAAACGGGTGAAATGTTTCGGCTGCATGTTTGGTGCCTTATGGTAACCTAATGAGGGATTGTTCTGGGAATCGACTTGTTAGTTGGTTTTTAGGCCTCTCTTTGGGTTAGCGTATTGTTATCTTTCATGTTCGTTAGGCTTAACCATGCATAGGATGTTCCGGTCATACGGTGAAAGCTTTTACCGTCGCAGATTGGATTAGCTTGGCAATTACAGAGCATGCTTTTATCTTTTCTATCGGATTCGTATAGAACGTTCACATTTTAGTAGATCCAATCTTTTAAACATGCCAATCGGCTTCTTGTAGCCGATTCTGAAAGGTACCTGAAGGTCTAACTTGGTACGAAGATAGGTCCGACCTAGTATAGTGACTCCGTCGGCTTCTTTAGCTGATCTCGAGGTCATTGTAAGAGCCGATCACGGCTCAGACTAATGTTTGATATGGCTGTGCATGCAGGAAAATAGCTGACGAATGACTTCTACACCTTCCTGATCAGCTATAGGTCAGGTGGCACGCCTAGCACTTCACCAAGCCGGGGCGTGTGCCGGACTTCTAGGCCGTTGACCGAGGGATCGGGACCCACCAGCAGTCCCGGAAGCCTCCCGGCTCCTCGTGTTGCCTGTCGCTGCTCGCCGATGGGTTTCGACCGACAATAGCCCTTCAAACAGGTTGAATGATCCGGCAGTATGTTTGGCGTCTTATGACAACTTAAAAAGGGATTTTTCTGGGAATCGGCCTTTGGGTTGGTTTTTAGGCCTCTGTTCAGGTTGTTATTTCGTTACCTTCTGTATTTGTTAGGCTCAATCACGTGTAGGATGTTCCGATTACGTAGTGAAAGTTTTAACCGTCGTAGATTGAATTAGCTTAATGTTTACGGAGCAAGATTTATGTTATCATTGGACGTGTTTGCTTTATTTATAAATCCGATCCGGTATTGAACACAATCGGCTCTTTACAGCCGATACCGAGAAACATCCGATGAGCCGATCACGGCTCGGACTAATGTTTATACATGTCTGTGCATGCAGGAAACTAATATATAACACCTTCCTGATCTCGGGCCGTTGACCAAGGGACCGGGGCCCACCAGCAGTCCCGGAAGCCTCCCGGCTCCTCGTGTTGCCCGTCGTTGCTCGTTGGTGGGTTTCGACCGACAACACATTCTGGCACGCCCGGTGGGACCATCATCGCCATCTTCATCATCTTCATTGACTCCGTCATCTTCTTCGACTCCATCGACTGCTATTGACGGGATGGCAAGGGATGAACCGATCACCTACGAGGAGCTGTCTGCTGAATATAAGCGGAGATATGACGAGATTAAGGCTCAATTCAAAGCCGATCTCATCGGCTCTTTCGAGAGGACCCGCCACCATGGCATCAGGTGGAAGGGGTTTTCACCCGAAGGCGCCCTTGATGGAGTGGATCTGTCCACCCCATCGGAGGACCGTACCAGAGCTCTACGGCAAGAAGTAAACTACGCAGTGACCCACTCGCTACACTGACACTATGAGAGTTTGGTTAACGCTTTTGAGCGTGTTGCCCTGCGTGTGGTCCAGGAAATTATGAAGCATCAACACTCTCCAACGGGACCTACCTTGGGGAGTCATAAAGGGGAATTGCCGTTCCAAGCTAGGCCACCACTACCTTATGTGCTCGCGGCTGCGGAATCACATGGCTCTCCGAGCTACGTGGTTTACAAGGTGGGAGGTGATCCCATGGATCACCAGTTCTTCAGCGAGCCATCCAGGGAGATCCCGCATGGATATATGTGTGCTTATATACCGGATAAAATTAATCCGGTACATTCAGCACAAAGGGCAGCTGGAGGAGTTTCTGGAGCGGATGCAGATAAACAAGCATGGCTGGCAGCCTATGCCACCGGGCCGAGTCACGATAGTGCGCACTCGGCCCCAGGATCACAGACGGTGGAGCAGATCTGTGCCATTCTGAGAGATTAGTTTGGCATTCTACCAAAGAGGAGAGCGATCTGCTATACCAAGCCGTATCCTAGTGATTACGATCTAATTCCCTTACCGCCTAAGTATCGGCTTCCTGAGTTTACCATGTTCAGCGGAGCAGAAGGTTCTAGCTCTATTGAGCATGTGAGCCGATACTTAGCGCAACTAGGGATGATCTCGGTATCAGATCCTTTGCGAGTAAGGTTTTTCTCGCAATCTCTCACAGGGCTAGCCTTTGGGTGGTACACATCATTAGGCCCTAATTCGATCCGCACCTGGAAGCAGCTGGAGGAGCAATTCCACATTTAGTATCATTCAAAAGCTGCAGAAGTAGGAATTGCCGACTTAGCGCAAGTGAGGCAAAAGCGCGGGGAAACTGTGGCGGAATATATCCGACGCTTCAGAGAAGTGAAGAACCGATGCTACTCGACACGGATTTTAGAGAAGAAGGCAGTCGAGTTGGCATCTTTGGGATTACTGAAGCTGATCAGAGATCTGGCTTTCCAGTTGGAGTTTACCTCTTTGGCGTATTTGGTGCAGAAGCTAACAATGCATGAGCAACGCCACCCAGAGCTATACCAAGATAAGTTCAAGCATCAAGTGGCATTGGTCGACACAGAGGAAGCTGAAGACTCTGGGGATGAGCAGGAGGTGGCAGTTGCAGAATGGACTCGGGGGGGCAAACCCTGTGTCTTGTAAATGGGTGAAACAAACAGGGCCTGCGAAAGGGTGCGACTTCGACGTGAGCAAAGTTGAACAGATATTCGATCTGTTATTAAAAGAAAAACAGTTGAAGCTTCCGGAAGGGTACAAGCCTCCTACAGCGCAGGAACTGAAGGGGAGATTGTATTGCAAGTGGCATGACTCTTTCACCCATAGCACAAGCGATTGTAAGGAGCTCCGTCCGCAGATTCAATCGGCTATCAAGCAAGGCCGATTGATCTTGGGCCAAACCGCCATGAAGGTCGATATCCAGCCCTTCCCTGGTGTGAACATGGTGGAGGGTTATGACCGGTCTCCAAGGCGGCAGCTGGATTTCACGCTCGGCATCAACATGGCGGGGTTAGCATCACGCCGCCAAACCAAGAATAAAGAGGCTGATCCTAGCGATCGGCCCCAAAAAGAAGAAAAAGGTTATGTCACAGAAGAACAAGTGAGCATGTCAGGAATCAGCAGCCGACTTCTTTTGATCTTCTCAAGAAATACGAGTACCAGTACCAGCAGCGTCTCTGGCGAGAATCGGAGGAAGAAGAGTACGAGCGTCGTACTGGGAAGCGTTTGAAGAAACATGAAGACGTGCGTGTTCATTGGCATTGCTCGTTCTTCAGGTATTGTTGGGATTCTGGTATGATCCGATTGCCTACTACTAGAGACTGCCCAGAGTGTGGACCCGTCAAAATAGATGCAAAGGGGGTCTCAGTTTTCCGGCGTTTGGGACCTGTTCCAACTCAGCAAGAGCAGTTTCGATCACCACAAAGGAGGGTGGACCTTGATGAAGGAGAAGACAAGTATCATCGTCCGTGATGGTGCCCTGATGGACTCAATTGTTCTCAGAAGCGCAGATTCAGCGGTTGCGCAGCTTGGAAGAAGCCGAGGCTAGATATCTCAAGTCATTAAGGAAGGCGCGCCCAGATTTGGCGGAACAAGTCCATCATGTGCAGAAAAGGGAATCGCGCCCTCCCAAGGAGTGGCGGCCGAACTCGACAAGAGCCGATGTGAGGACATCGGCTGTTACGCATATGGTGTTTGTGCTCCCTACAGAATTCCACGCTTGACTTGGGGGCCCGGCCGATAATATTTGAGAAGCCGCATGCTAAGAATTACAAGCATTTGAAGGCTTTCTATCTCAAGGGGTACATAAATGGCCAGCCCGTTAACAAGATGTTGGAGGACACAGGAGCAGCTGTTAACATTATGCCGTACTCAGTTCTGCGCCGCTTGGGGTGGTCCACCGGAGATTTGATCGAGACTAACGTCACGCTAAGTGACTTCAACGGGCAGACCTCAGAAGCTCAAGGCGTCCTCAGTATGGATCTCACCATCGGAAATAAGACCGTCCTGACCTCTTTCTTCATCGTCAATAGCAAGAGCACATACAACGTCCTACTTGGCAGGGATTGGATTCATACCAACTGTTGCATTCCTTCCACAATGCATCAATGTCTAATCCAGTGGGATGGAGATGAGGTAGAGGTGGTTCATGCAGATGACTCGATTGAGATTTCACATGCTGCTATGAGCATATGGGACACGGAGGACCAGGAGCTGATCTCAGGGATGAGTTTGGAAGGCTGCGATCGCATTGAAGCTACAAAAAATGGGGTGAGGCTGGTCTTATCCACTGGCCTTACAGAGTAGAGGAGTTGCAAGGAATAAGCCGCTCTAGGGCATTTGTTGAGGCCGATTCCCGCGATCAGCCCCAAAAAATAAAGTACAAACCTTTGATGTCAAGTATTTTACATAGTCATAGCCGTTACAGAAAGGCCCGCTTTGGCAGCCGGCCTTACTCTTTTTGTAAAGACTTGAAAGACAATGAAAGACATGGAGCGGCCGATTTCGACGATCGGCCAAGACTCTTTTTACCATCTTCTTTGTCCATCTGCAGTGTTGACTTAACAAATGATGGGAAACTAGGATATGGGTTCACATCGGCTGACGAGCTCGAGGAAATAGATATTGGTCCTGGGGATAAGCCACGGCCAACGTTTATCAGAAAGAAATTATGCCCTTGTTTGCGAGAGCCGATGATAGCTTTACTAAAAGAATATGCACACTGCTTCACCTGGGATTACACAGAGATGCCTGGGTTGGACAGATGCATAGTCGAGCATCGGCTCCCTCTCAAAAGCGGATATCGGCCGTTCCAGCAACGAGCACGACAGATGAAGGCTGAAGTCCCTGTCGAAGTGAAAAAGGAAGTGGAGAAAATGCTAGAAGCAGGATTTACCAGGCCTTGCAGGTATGCCGAGTGGATTTCAAGTGTTGTACCTGTACAGAAGAAGGATGGCCGATGGCGAGTCTGCGTGGACTTCAGAGACATCAACAGAGCCACTCCGAAGGATGAGTATCCAATGCCTGTTGCAGAGACGTTGATCAATGCGGCTGCTAGTCACAAAATCTTAAGTTTCATGGATGGCAATGCTGGTTATAACCAGATTTTTATGGCCCCCGAGGATATACACAAAACTGCATTCAGAGTACCTGGAGCAGTGGGTCTGTTCAGGTATGTGGTTATTGTCAAACCCGGGGTCACGGGGCTGTGTACATAACATAGTTTAAAGAGGTTTAAGAGATTAAGTCCGTCTTATCTCTTATTTATCTCGTTTATCTCTTATTTATCCCGTTTAAGTAGGAGATAGAGCTAACCGATACAGAGGGAATCTACTCGAGACATGTTCTGGTACGATTCTTTAGCTGGTGTTGGTTAGTATCTTTGTAACCCTGGCCTCTCGGATATATAAGGAAGGGCAGGGACCCCTCTCAAAACACGATCTCTAGATCAAACTACACCAAAGGCAATACAAACCACCATACAGGACGTAGGGTATTACGCATCTTGCGGCCGGAACGTGTCTAAGTTTTGTGTTCCTTGCACCCTCGAGTTCCTGATCTCGGCGTCTCCTCACCCAAAACTTACCACCTTGGGCATATCCCTCGGTGGGCAGCCGGTTAAACACCGACAGCTAGCGCGCCAGGTAGGGGAGCGCGTCGAAGATCCACCGGCGAGCTCGATGGCATCTTTCCAGTTCACCAGTCGGAATCAACTCCGACTAGTCGAGCTTCATCAACAAACCGTCGCAGAGCACCAGGAGGCACAACTGGTGACTCAGCAACAGCAGATGACAGATGGATCACCGGGCACATACTACACGTATTGAACAGGGAAGATTCCTTTTCTATTTTTCCTATATCCGTGGCTATTACTAGCAAGGATTATTATACTAACTATCTTTGCTAACGTGATCTTTGCATGGTATTCTCATCCGTGCGGAGCTTGCTAGGGAGCTCTCACAGACAAGGATGGCACAAAACTGTTGGTGGCAGCGAGGAAGTTGCATAGCAAACTGACCCAGCGCCGCGTCGTGACTCTGCGATGGAATTCCACCGCAACTGGAGCTGGTTAGGAGCGAGTGCCAACTAGTTTGCCTCATCAGACACACTGTCGCCGACCTCGACTACTCGGCTCGACTTCACCTCGTGCTGCAACGTCGATGCCCCGCGGCCGTCGACCTTGACGACCCGGTTCAACTTCGGCTTGTGCTGCAATATCCGCGCGCAGCAGCGACGAGTTCGACTACTTCGACTTCGCGAGGACGATCGGCAGCCCGCCGACGACTACTTCAACTACTCATCTTGACTCGAAAACTAGTCGGAATTGACTCCGACTAGTCGAGCTTAATCAACAAACCATCGCAGCTCCATCAACGAGCTCCACAGCTTCGTCGATATTCGTCCACGAATCAAGCTAAGTGATTTATACCTTTTCCGACTTGTTCTTCACAGGATCGGCTACCTTTTCGGGTGCACCTCTCGACGGGCATGAAACCCTCAGAGGCTACGCCCTGATCGACTACTCTTGGGATGCTAGACCGACAGCCACAGCTTTGGTGCACCGAGTACTGGAGGCTCTGCCACAGACTTAATGCACCGAGTGCTGGCGGCTTTGCCACGGTCTTAGGACACTGACTACAGAGGCTACGCCACAAGGTTGTGTTCTGAGTGCCGGAGGCTTCATGGGACTACACCCTATGGAAGTATAGATCTTTGCGTGTTGCCACACACGCCCTCGCCCACTACTTATGCGTGTATGTCTCTCGATGGGTACGAAACCCTCCAGAGCTACACATCGCCGAATACTTTATGCGCACCGCGCATCCTCTTTGTCGAATGATGACTTCTTTGTCTTCTCTTAACGGTTGCTAAAGTACTCGGGTAGCACACGCCTCAATCCGTGAAACCTCAACTCTTTTGTAAGCCTATGCTCCTACGCGTGCATGCGGCTAAGCTCCTTACACTATGGTCTACGGCCATCAGGGATCAGGTGCTTAAACGTAACAGGCTAACTGCCCGGGGAAATTACATGGCCTAGCAAGAGCAAGACGTGAAATTTTTACACCGAATAAATTTTGGTTCCTTCATATTATTACTGAGTACTACTCGGTATCTTCCATTATGCTACATAATGTATGCATTGTCTTTTTTTAGATCAAGCTTCGGCAACAACCCTCCAGGCGGCATGGCGTGCCATCACAGTTCTGCTAGTTCCCAGGCTTGGGGGCTGGGTGATGCGCACTACTCGACATGGCTCCTTTGGCTCTCCTGGCTCGTAAGCTCGGGGGCTGGACACCGCAAAACTGCTCGAAGATGACTCATATGAAGACTGAGAGTGCAGAAGAAACCTTAAGTCACCGCGCGGTTAAATAAACCAGCGGGAGGCTTAATTTCACTATGCAGAAGACGAAGAGTTTTTCTCAGAATTTTAGAGTAACACCAATGCCACGATTCTTGGATCCTTTTTTCCAAATTTGAGAGATTTGGATTCAAGGCTTGGGGGTTGTGGGATACGTGGCATCGACTACTTATTTTTCAAATTTGAAAAGTAAGGAGGATTATAGACTAATGTGACCCTCAGCTTGATTCTTCGATTCAACCTAATGCTCGGGGCTACTCCATATGGAGTGCGATTTTTCAATCGCACACCATAACAGAAATATAATTCGAGGCATGTGCACCTCATAGCTTCGATGCAGCCAAGTAAGTACTCGAAGAAGGACTTCAAGACGAAGCTTTGAAAGAAGCCGAAGACTACTTCGAAAGTACTCGATAAGCCAGCAGTACTCAGCTACGAAGAGCTTGGGGGCTTGTCAGACCCGGGGCCACGGGACTGTGTACATAACGTAGTTTAAAGAGGTTTAAGAGATTAAGTCCATCTTATCTCTTATTTATCTCGTTTATCTCTTATTTATCCCGTTTAAGTAGGAGATAGAGCTAACCGATACAGAGGGAATCTACTTGAGAACATGTTCTGGTACGATTCTTTAGCTGGTGTTGGTTAGTATCTTTGTAACCCTGGCCTCTCGGATATATAAGGAAGGGCAGGGACCCCTCTCAAAACACGATCTCTAGATCAAACTACACCAAAGGCAATACAAACCACCATACAGGACGTAGGGTATTACGCATCTTGCGGCCCGAACGTGTCTAAGTTTTGTGTTCCTTGCACCCTCGAGTTCCTGATCTCGGCGTCTCCTTACCCAAAACTTACCACCTTGGGCATATCCCTTGGTGTGCAGTCGGTTAAACACCGATAGTTATGACCTTTGGTTTGAAGAATGCCAGCGCTATGTATCAGCATGCCATGAACTACATTTTTCATGACTTGATCGTTAAATTGGTGGAAATTTATATTGATAATGTCGTGGTGAAGTCTGTGTCAGTTGAAGGACACTTGGAGGACTTACGGCAGGTTCTGGAACGAACTAGAAGGTTCGGGCTTAGAATGAATCCGATGAAGTGCGCTTTGGGCGTGTCGGCCGGTCAGTTTTCGGGTTTTTTGGTTCATGAAAGGGGAATCGAGATTGGCCTAAAAAGTCAGGAAGCCGTGCACACCATGGTGCCACCTACTACAAAAAGGGAGCTCCAGCAGCTCATTGGTAAAATTAACTTTGTTAGAAGGTTTATTTCCAATCTTTCTGGGCGGATTGAGCCTTTTATGGAGTTGGTGAAAATTAAAGCCAATGAAAAATTTCGCTGGGGGCAGAGCAGCAACAGGCATTTGAAGAGATTAAAGAGTATTTGTCAAAACCACCTGTGCTTGTTCCACCCCAACAAGATAGGCCATTTTACGTGTACCTATCAGTCGGTGACACCTCCATCGCGTCGGTAGTGATACAAGTGCATGACAATAAAGAAAGGGTTGTATTCTACCTCAGCAGAAGGATGCTGGACGCAGAGACAAAGTATCCTGATATCGAAAAGTTATGCGTTTGTCTATTCTTTACATGCATCAAACTTCATCATATCCTACTATCAGCCGAGATAATCATTATTTGCAAATCGGATGTCATAAAGCACATGCTATCGGCTCATGTATTGAAAGGCTGATTGGGAAAATGGATGTTTGCATTGTCAGAGTTCGATATCTGATATCAATCCACGAAGGCGGTCAAAGGCCAAGCATTGGCGGATCTTATTGCAGAGAGGGTTAATACTATTATAGCAGTGCTTTCCGTACGAGCATGGGCCATGTACTTTGATGGGTCGGTTTGTGGAGATGGATGTGGCGTCGGTATCTTGCCGGTATCGCCTCGGGGGGCCGCGTATTCTTTTTCAATCAGATTGCATGCCGCTTGCACCAATAACCTCGCAGAATATAAAGCGGTGCGTAGAGGTATGGAATTGCTTCTGGAGGCTGGGGCTGAAGCAGTAGAGATTTTTGGGGACTCGAAATTGGTAATCTCATAGCTCACAGAAGATTACAGATGTGAGAGCGAGTTGCTTTTCCCACTATGGGTACAGTGTCAAGAGCTGATGACCCGGTTCAGTTACATAAATTTCTACTGGATACCGAGGGCTCGGAATTCGGAGGCCAATGATTTGGCACAACTGGCTTCAGGGTACAAGGCTGTAGCAGGCGGAACCGATCAGCAGGTGGACCTACTGGACTAGGGAGATTGGAGAGCCGATATCTTCAATTACTTGAAGTATTCGGCTCGGGGGGCACCCAAGAGGATACTCTATAAAGCCATGAGATATGTCTTGATAGAGGATGACATATTTTACAGGACTTTAGAAGGACTGCTGCTCAAATGCCTAGGGCCAGTTGAGTCCAATCGGCTCTTACATGAAGTCCACGAAGGAACCCATGGGACTCATCAATCAGCTCACAAGATGAAGTGACTGATTAGGCGATCAGGGTACTATTGGCCCACCATGCTTGAAGATTGTTTTAAGTACTATAAAGGATGTCAAGCGTGTCAGAGGTTCGGGAAGATTCAGATGGTACCAGTGTCAGTGATGAACCCCATGATTAAACCATGGCCGTTCAGAGGCTGGGGCATGGACATGATCGGCAAAATTAATCCTCCATCCAGCAAAGACCACCAGTTCATTTTGGCCATCACAGACTACTTTACCAAGTGGGTAGAAGCGATCCCGATAAAGTCGGTAGCATCCAGAGATGTTATTCAGTTCGTCAAGTAACATGTCATTCATAGGTTCGGGATCCCTCAGACCATTACAACAGATGAGGGTTCGGTCTTTATTTCAGAAGAATTCAAGAAATTTGCCGCCGACATGGGCCTCAAGTTGATCAGGTCATCTCCATATTATACTCAAGCAAATGGACAAGCTGAAGCATCCAATTAGAGCCTCATCAAGTTGATCAAGAGAAAGATTGATGAGCATCCTAGGCATTGGCACGAGGTCTTATCAGAGGCGTTGTGGGCATACTGTATATCTTTCCATGGAGCAATAAAAACCTCTCCTTATCACCTAGTGTATGGACAGGAGGCTGTTTTACCGTGGGAAATTACGGCCAGCTCAAGGCGTGTAGAGTTCGAGAATGACTTAACAGCTGAAGAGTATGCCACTCTAATGAGCGATAATGTGGAAGACCTCACGGAACTTAGGCTTTGGTCACTTGAAAAGATCAAGGAAAACAAGGTCAAAGTAGCCCGCGCATACAACAAGAAAGTCAAGCCGAAGTAATTCCAAGTTGGAGATCTGGTTTGGGAAGCGGTGCTACCTTTAGGGACTAAAGATGCAGCGTATGGCAAGTGATCTCCAAATTGGCATGGGCCTTATAGGGTTGACCAAGTCCTATCTGGGAATGCATATATGCTTGAAGAATTAGATGGCGTCAAGTTCCTGGTGGCAGTCAACGGTCAGCATCTCAAGAGATACTTCCCGAGTATGTGGGATGGTGAGCGGTAAAGCCGATGTTGTACGTCAGGTTGTAAGCCGATGTGACCAATGGGCCTGAATAAGGGAGTGCCGAAGCTGTGCGGAAGGGTACAAACCGACAGGACTCGATGGCCCATGTATGCAAAACTGGTAATGTGTGCCAAAATAAGAGCAAGGAAAGAAGACCGATGAGTGCAGTCGGCCCACATATATAAAGAAAAGCATTTCGAGCCCAGCACACTAAGTTAACAGAATAGCCAATGTGCGACCATCAACTCTAGGGTTTTTTGAAGTTCCCAACACATTGGGACCATCGAACAGCCGATGTGTGACCATCGACTTTAGAGTTTAAAATGTACACATACAAGTTTATCTGTTAAAGAAGCAAGCCTGCTGAAGAAATTCATTGATGGCAGTGATGGCCTCGAGACAGACACGATCAACTTCAGCAATCACTGCTTCATCTTTCTCGTCCACTCCTGGCATCACCTGCTTACTCAGAGCACTCAGCTCGGCCAGATCCACCTTCAGTTGAGCGGTCAGGGCTTCTACTTCCCATTTGGAGCTTGCAATAAGGTCTTTTTTCTTTTGGATGAGCTGCTCGGTGGCCCGGACTCTAGCCTTGAGGTCTTCTAAGTCCTTCTCCAGAAGAAGAAGCTGTTGAGTGGGAGCAGATGTATCAGCCTTGGCGTCCAGAACAGCTTTCTTCTCGTTAACCGACCAGCACCTCTCAGCAATGTTGGTCTTCAAAGGGGTCTGAGAGCGACGGGTCTCAATCCTATGACGAGCTTGTGCTACTCTTGCCCGAAAGGAAGGGAGGTGCCCAGTCGGCAAGAGCTTGATTTGAAGGCCACAGGAAGCTGAGAGTTGATCTCCTCGAGAATCTGCCTTACCGCACTGGAATCTTGGACCACAGCATCGATCGAAGCTGACAGAAGGTCCTTCACACAGAGAAGCTGACTGGCGACTCTGGTCGAATCCGGTTGGGGATCATCAGCTTCTAATATGGCCGATCCAATGGATGCAGGATCAAATGCAAGCAATTCCGAGAGGTTCAGGCCCTGAAGGGAAATATGTGAGTAGAGCAGCACAGAAAAGAACAAAAATGATCTGGGGGTAAGACATAACTATCTTGGGAGGGAAGCAACGACAGCCGATGAAGAAGCAATCGGCTCCTGAAGGCGCATCCCTTCTGGAGGAGGAACGTCGACAGCGGGAGGAGTGAAGGTCGGCTCTCGAGGGTTCACCCTTTCAGAAGGAGGAGCGACAGCCGACGAAGCAGCGGTCGGCTCTTGCAGTCGTGCCCCTTTCGAAGGAAGGTTGGCAGTTGTCAAGGCAACAGCTGGCCTCTCCAGAGAGGAGCTAACGACCGACGCGGCCACAACCAGCTCCTGCAGACCTTGAGGGGTGACAGGAGCATCAATCAGCGCCGTAGGGCCTTCCAGAGCTGATTGGTCAGGATCCCGAAGGGTAACCAGAGCACTAACAGGCACTTTCATGTCCTTTGGAACTTCTGAAGCTGAGCCTTTTTGGCATGGGGGTTCCTCCCCACTGGAAATATCCACGACGATGGGCTGCAAGAAAAGGGAGTGTAATTGAGAAGAGTGTACATGAGCAGAAGGTCAATTATGAAAGAGGTGATCCAAACCTGGCTAGCAACCGGAGCTTCTTGACTGGGGGAAGATGGTCCAGCTGCTTTCCGAATTTTCCTGACAAGCACTTTCCTCATCTTAGCATGAGCCCGAGGGGCAACAACGTCAGAAGATCGTCTCCGCTTGGGGGTCAGCTTTGCAGTGCTGGGCTGGATCTGCATGATGCTTTTTGAAGGAGGAGGTGCGTTTTTGCCAAAGATAACCATAGGGGCAATTGGCTAGAACTGGAAGATAGATCCATCATCGTTCTTGGGTTCCGGGCCATCCTCCTGCTGTAAAAGAGTAAATGGAATCAGAAAAAGATTCAGCGAAGTCAAAAGGAGAAACGATAGGCAGACGGTAATACCTCTTCTTCAGGGATTTCATACTCAGCATGAATCTGCTGTAGCATCGGCCCCAGGGCTCTCCGAAAAACATGAGTCTTCCACATCAACCACCAGTCCTCAAAGCCGACAGCTGAAGAAATGAAGGCAAGGTCAACAGGAATTGGGATGAAAAGGTCTGAGAATAGACTGTAGCATCTTTGGGTGGTGACAGCGTCAGGAAGGTCCACCCTATTTGATGTCAAATGATGAAGGAGGAAGTGTGGAGGCACTTGCCCAAGACCAAATTGCTGGGCTGCTACAACTGGCTGGTAAAATTTGTACCCTGATTTGATGATCCGGTTAGAAGTACTCATGCCGACTGGGAGGAGGCAAGGGCGAATCATGATAGAGTACAAGCGCTGGGTGTCGATATCGTTGGCAAAGTCAGCCAATCGGAATGTGGCTGGGCTCTCAAAGATTTCAGACTCAACATAGGGGAGGAAAATTGGGTTGTCCAGGCCTTTGTGAAAAATCCGAAACTATCGTGAGGCATCTAAAGGATTCAACTTGCCGCTAGGGAGACTATACAAGGCCTGGCCGAAGCTGGTGCATCGGATTTGCCTCCCACTTTGGTCCGGAAAAGAGTTGTTGGCCAGAGAGGGGAAGTTTGGGATTAAACCTTGAAAGTAAAGGTGAGCCCATAGCTGGATGAACCACCAGGGACCACCAGCCCTAAGTTTTTTCTGGGAAAGAAGGCTCAAGGACATCAGATGAAGGTATCTGTAGATTTCTCCAAGGAATAATTTACCAAGGCCAGTAGTATGACCTTTGGCTAGCTCATACGCCAAAAGAAGATAGTTCTTGGTTGGAGCAAGTGAAGGACCACAGAAGAGAATGTGTTCTAGACAGAGATTCAAGAAGGCTGTGTGTTCCTTCTCTGTCACAGGCCCTTTTATTTTCAGGTGTTGGTTCAGATATGCGCCCCAGTTCGTGCACTCTGCTTTGGAAGACAGTTTGAAAGGAACTTCAAATAGTCTATAAGCAGAGGGACAGGTTGATGAGATGTCTAGACCAGTGATCATCACAACATCTAGAAGGGTTGGAGTCATTGGACCATGTCCAAAGAGGAAACAGTTTAAGACATCAGACCAAAAGGAGCCGATGGTCTTCAGAAGGTTCTCATCCTTTTCGAGAGGGGAAAGAGATAGAGACAGAGCATCAGCTATCCCTATGGATTCCCATGTAGGCTGGTAGGTGTTCGCCACTCTGTTATACCAAGTTACCCAGCCCTCGGGAGGATTCGGCCAAGCACGAAGGCTATCGGACCAGGAGTCTAGATCTATGTTTTGGTTCACGAAGGGGATTTGATTAGCTTCGCAAGAAATTAGATCTATGGGCTTCTCGTAAGAACGAGGCCCAAGACAGAAAGAATTGGGGGAAGAAGGATGCGGTAAGAGGATATCGGAAGCCTGAATGAACCCACGAAAGGCGAAGTAATCGAAGAAGGGTCATTTAATGGCGCAAGAAATCTTATGATTACTGCATTAAATTAACAGAGGTCGGAGTTTTACCTTCAGAACGAAGACATTCGCGCCAGTGTTCGAAGACTTTGCCATCGGGAACCTTGATGAAGTCGAGAACTCGAGGAACTGATCTAGGGTTGGCGACGCAAGATTAAGCGCGTATTCTGAGGCTCAGGGGAGAATTTTGTGGCTAGGGTTTCTGAGCAAAGGGGTTTTGGAAAGTGATCTGGATTTGGGGAATCTTCAGAGATCTATTTTGGAGAAGGATTTGGATTCAGGCGGGGAATGAAATGAATTGAAGAACCGGTTCGAATCCGGATTGGCATATTTTGAGGAAGGGAACCGATGCGTTGCCATCGGCTCTTAACGGACCGTTTTGTTTAAAGAAATCATGGTCGGAAAAGAAGATTTTATTTAGAATAAGGGAGTAAGTACAAAAGGGGAGCTGATTGCTCCTAGAGCCAATCTATCGGCTTGGTGCTACAGTTTACCACCAGTAGACGCCGGAGGTCTTGCGGCGCTTGGTCAGCGGAGCCATGCTGACATCACTATCATCACCGCTGCTGTTGCTATTGCTATCATCATCTCCACTGCTGCTGCTGGTGAAGCTGCCATCATCTTCGGTTTCTTCAGCGTCCTTAGCGGCATCTTCTAATGACCCACCAAGAAGGAAGTTTCCTATTACCAAATCTTCCTCAGTTGAGGAGGAATCGGCTTTTTCTACCGAAGAGGGGAGCTCTTCTTCCCAGGATGCATGTGACGGTTCATGTACTTGTAAGCTAGGCACATTATTTGTTAGTGCGAAGTATGTGCTTGTTAGTGTAAAGCTTGTGTGTGTTTATGTGAAGTTAAAAAAAACTTAAATACAAGTAAAAGGGGTATTTTTATAATTACGGAAAAAAACTAGGGTTGTTTTTGCAAAATATAATTGGATAGGAGATAACTTTAAAATAAGTGAAGGGTGGTTTTGCAAACACATTTTCTTTACTTTACCCCTGTAAAAAAAATGTGTATTTACCCAAAGGTTTCATTTGTAATGGTTGTGTTGAAATGTGTGTGTTGAATTGAGTGCATTTGTGAAAATAAGGACCTATGTATGATTTTCCAAAAGTATGAGTCCTTTTATGCAACTGTTGAATTACAAAAGTAACTTTCAAAAGTTACTAGGGGCCAAAATGTAAAACTGAAAGTAATCATGACCAGTCATAATTGTTTGCAGTTAAGTCCAAGATTTCATAAAATTCACATGATTAAAGACAAAAACTTTATTAAGTTTGAGTTGAGTGCAAAATGGAAAAATAAATCATTGTGCTTTAGGTTTCTGAACTTAAGCCCTAAAGCAAAGTTGTAGGATTTGAAAAACTCTACAACTTTCATTTTGACCATCTTTTCATTAGAGCTTTGGAACAGTGGGAAAAATTTAGTTTACAGTGAGATCCCTGAGGTTTTGCAAATTCCAGAAAGGTCCTTCGGACCCCCTCTCTCCTTCTTCTTCCTTTGGCTCCTCCTCTGCTCCTCTGCTCTGTTTCACGTCTGACGCCGCCGCTTCTCCGGCCATGTGCTGAGCCTCGGCCGCTCCCTGGCGCCACCTCCAGCTTCTAGCCACTCCACGTGTCGCTCCTTAGCCTAGCTACCGCCCTAGCTCTTCTTGCTGGCCCCCTCGCCGAGTACCACGTGCCTGTGATGCTGCTAGTGCCGCCCGGTCTCGCCGGCACTTCTGTTCGCCGCCCACCGCATCAACGCAGCCACCCAAGGCCGCGACATTGCGCCCTTTCCACTCTCCTATATCTCTACGGCCTATGAAAGGCCGGTTCTAGCTCACGGTCGCACTACCAGAAACCACCGTTGTCCACCATTGTTGCTGCTCAACCATCCCACGCTGAGCTCGCCCCTCCGGCCTCTCTTCCCTCGAGCTGACCCCCAAAATCGCTTGTCCCCAGCCCCTTGAAGCTCCTCCACCTGTTCCCCATCAACCCCGCCCGCCGGAGCTCGCCGGAGCACCACTGCCACCATTGGCAAGTTACTGTCACCGTCGTCGGCCCTCCTCCGGCCACCCCGGCGTCACCCGAGCCCATTCAAAGGTAGCCCTCGTGTCCCTCATGCTCCCCCACCTATCCCTCGCCTCCGGGAAGCACCCCATCGCCGAAATCAAGCTCCCTGAACTTTCTCTATTCCAAAAATCGCGACCAGGGACCCCATACAACAATAGAAAGAAATCCAGGGGCCTATCTGCACAGACCATGACTCAGATGAATAGTATCGCGCTGGATCTTTTTGAAATCTTTGGCTGAAACTTTGAAAAATCATAGTAAATCATAGAAAAATCAGAAAAATACGAAACCAGTTTTGTTGGAATCCTTAAGTAAAATTCGACTACTTTTATTTAGGAACTTTGAGCTGTAGGTGTATATTTTCTGATGTAGATTAAATATTAGGAAATGAGTGTTTTATTTGTATCTCATGTTATATGCATGTGTTGTGGCTGAATTTTGGAACCTAGGTTGTATGTCCCATGAGTAGCTTTGTGTAAAAAGTTCGAGTACTTTACTGTTCATTTACTTAGAATTCGAGTACTTTTTGTTGTATGTTGATAGAAAGTTCATAATTTAATTCTAGCTGCATTCCTTCATGTTTAATGCTGAAAATTTTACCTTAGTTTTGCTTCAACATGTTTAGTTCACTGTAAAAATTTCGTGCCCAGAAACTATGTGCATGTTTGTAAATCTATTTTTGTTCAGTTTGTCTTATTGAGGCTAAAATAAATACTTTAGGTTGGCAATAAATGCTGGTAAATTGTTTTTACACTCCTTATCAGTGTGTTATCATGCAAGTTAATCTATGCTACCAGATCTTTGCTGCATGTCAAGTTGTTGCATTTATTTGGTTCCTAGATATAGTTTTCTTTTTGAGCGTTACTAAGAGGTGCTTTCCTACCTGTTAATTTCAGTAGCTAATTCTTATTCCTGAGTAAGTCATGTTACCCTTGTTGGATAATTATAACATGAGTTATGGTTACAACAAGTGTCTCTGTGCGGCTGCTCAGGTTCTGAGCATATGCTTTAAAGTTAATTGCTTAAGCATGGTATTGTTTGTGTGCGTGTTAAAACTAGCTCGTAACCTCAGTACAACTTAGCTAACATACCTGAGACCTTGCGACACTGATGGTTTGATGTACGACTTGAAATAAATTATGAACCACTAAAAGCTATTTTCAGTTATGTGTGCTTGTTGTTGCAATATGTTTCCTGTGCCACTTATTCGAATCTTAATTAGACTTGTTGCGCAACTCTAAAACATATGAGATGTCTAATCTGAAAGTGAAACATTTGATTTATATTTAACCTGCTGGTTGTGTGACGCTAGACTTAATTAGCTCTTGGTAGCCAAAGTCCTTGCGATAGATTGACTGAAGTTAAATTGTGCACCATGCCTGATGTGCTTGCTGCCCCTATGGCAGACTGTTATGATGTTTGGTTAACCTTCTCTGTCAGCACACTTATATCAGCCGATTTATCGACTGAGATGTTGGCCACACACCCCTTTAGCCATATACCCATAGGACACACACCTATCGGCCACATTCTCGTTAGACTAGTTCCGCGCTTGTGATCTCATCAGCCTAGTCCAATATTAGTGTTCTGTTCCACCTAGTTCTTGTAGCAGGTCTAATTTAGATGAACCCATCGGCTGTACGTCAATTGATTATTGTACTGACATAATCAAGCCGATACAACCACACCTAGTTACCTAGGATAACACTTAAGCACATTTTAGTTAAGCACAGTTAGTGCAGAGTAGGACAATCAGCTACACGGCTGATGTACCCCAATAGATGTAGGAGAACATTAAGGATGAAAACCAGCTACACAGCCGACCCACCAATCGGCTGAGCACGCCGAGGCCCAAACCGTACGGATACATAGTTCGACTAGTCTACCAATACACCATCGGCTAGTTACTTGCACTAATCAACTAGCTATGCCGAAACATCACTCGACTAGTTCTACCCGATGTGTAAATCGGCTAATGTGCTGATGCACTAAATCGATTAGTATGCCGATTCACCGATCGACTAGTACACATATACGAATCGGCTCAGCCGATGTTCACTAATCAACTAGTTTGCAAATACACTGATCGGCTACTTATGCCGATTCACAAATCTAGCAAATGCGCACATATCAGCTCGGCTGATGTTCACACTCTCGACTAGTTTACCAATGCGCAAGTCGAGTAGTTGTTGCACAATCGGCTACTTCCAATATTGGATCGTTACATACCCTGATCGGCTAGCGTGCCGATGTTCACAGATCGGCAAGTTAGCATAGTAAGAGTCTCTGTTAGGCACAACCAATACAGCTTTAGCCAATCACCTAGCACCAGTAGACGTCCAATCGGCTAAACCTGATGCACCCTCGTCGACTAAGGCAAGCCGATACACGAACCATTAGTTAGGCAAAAACATGCTGATAACTAGATCTAATCAGCAAGGTCCTTCCTTGATCTATCCTTGAAGCACCGTACCTTTGACATTCCTATCCATATCAGCCAATATGACCCCAGATGAACTCAAACCGGTTAATCTCTTCTGCTCCTATACAGAAAACTACTTATGCCGATTTCTCTTCTAAACAGAAATCAGCAGATCTCCTAAAACTGTATAGAGCTTCTTTACCGATTCTATCGGCTAAACCCCTGTTGTTCCAATCGGCTCTGCTGTAGTCTTCAACATATAGCCCATCTTAATTAGTTGTCCAACTAAAGCTCTACCCAAGTTAGTTTCTAATCTTTTTTATTGTTATGTGAGTAGTATGTTAAATGAGTGTTGAATTGCAACTTTAATGTAAAGTAAGATAGTTTCATATGCACACTTTGAATGTAATATTGCATTGCATGTAGATACGACTACTTTCGCAAACGGTACCTACAAGATCTCCCAAGAGTCTGCAGAGGATGTTCTTGAAGACCAAGTGAACGTCACCAAGGGATTATCTGAAGCCCCGAACCAAAGTTCGGAAGATAATAATACTAACATCCCTGACTCCAGCCCCACCAGTAAAGGCAAGCCCCGGATATAACCCACTATTTTATTTACACTGCCATCTATATCTATTTATACATTTCTATGCATTAAGTTCTTAAGAATTGCTTGGAACCCTAGTTGCATAACCCACTATTTTATTTACACTGCCATCTATATCTATTTATACATTTCTATGCATTAAGTTCTTAAGAATTGCTTGGAACCCTAGTTGCATAATTCCAGGAACCGATGTACTGAACACTAGAACTTGAGTCCGAATAGCTGCTATGCTTATAGGACCGGTAGAAGTCGGGTGATTTCCGGTCACTCGCACGATATAGGAATTGTCATGTTTACATTCCGCAATCACTATAAGGACGACGGATGGGAATTATGTGGAGTATCATGTTTGAGATGATACCCCGTCTGTGTTGTTAAACTGGATAAGGCCGCAGTGTGTGGTAGCGGTGGTTAAGCGTTTGAAAGTACTAGCCACATGCCGCGAAATATGGTAAGCGGTAAGCCTAGTAACTAATCAACCCGAGGAGTGGACATACCCCCCACCACATGTATTTGGTTCTTTTGGTTACTTGGTTCGACGTGTAGGAATACGTGTTGCTGGGCAACCAGGAGTACGGGTTTTGTAGTCACGCTACAGACGTACGTCCTGCACTTTGAAAGTGCGTATGGTCCTACAGTCGCTTGTGGTGGCTCTGATCCACGAGTCGGAATGAAAGGCAAACGGTTGCTTCGGAACAACCCTTTGGTGTTCCAAGCGTGTGAGTTAGGTTTATCCTTGCAAGGTTGAATTCGATTCAGAATCGTCCGCTTCTCACGATGGTTGAGACTGCTTGATCCCTTTACCATATTGAGTAACAAGAGCAATTATATGGTTATCAAAGATGATGTTTGACCAAAGATTCTACCATGCTTGAATAGCTATAGGTGCTCATCTAGAATGAATAATCACATAGAACTCAAAAGCTAAAAGATGACATTAAGGATCTGCTCTTTATTGCTTTTCAGCTAAAAATTCTACCCAAAGCTAAAAGCCTTCATAAGTCTAGTTACATGGCTATGTATACCATGACCGGGTAAGCCTTGCTAAGTATTAGTATATTCAGCCTTGCTAGTTATATGTTTTGCAGATAATGTCTTGAAGACCCTACTCTTTCCTTGCCTTGGCCCTGTGCTCTTCCAGAAGGTTGGTCCGTGGAATGGGATCTGTCCCCGACCAACATTGGTGATATCAAGTGATGTCGTGCCAGGGCTTAGCATGACATCCGCCTTGACGACGTGCTGTAAATCATCGCGTATGTTTTCCGCTGCTAAAAGCCATAGCTTTAACAGTTTGTAATGTCTTTTCTAAATTTAGAACTTCGTACTGCTTTTAGAAACTCTTGTAATGTAATTTCCTGTGATGTAAAATATGATGGTGACTGTATCTCTGGACTCACCTTCGTGTGAGGTAACCTTATTTGATCCTGTATCGGTGGTTTATCAGGACGCTACCCGACAGGCCAAGGGATTATACCGTTTGAAGCACGTTGGAGCCCTCTGGAGTGGACTCGCGTACTTGAGCCGGTATAATTCAGGTTGGTTCTGCCACAATGCATCATCTTCATCATCTTCCTCCAACTCGGCCCCAAGGAGTAGCATGAGATCTTTGCCGTCGGTTGGGGATTCATCATCCTCTGACCTGGATTCGAAGTCCCATTCCCCTGCATCCCAATGTAGGGGGGCAAGGATCTCATAGGCGGCTATTGGATTGTATTCTGGAGTAGGCTCTCGGGAGGATTCAAATTCAAAGGAAATAGTGGAAGAGGCAGAGGAAGAGGAAGAAGCCATTGCAAGAGGAAGAAAGATTGGTTTAGATGTGGTTGCTAATGGCTGAAGAAAGAAGACGATTAAGAAAATTGACAGGGGTAGGTTTATAAGGGCAAAGTGGAAGGTGATTCAGCACTATAACGGTTTCCAACGAGCCTGATGCAGAGCGATCACATCCCCTGGAAGTTGAAGAGGCACGTGTGTACGGATTTCAGAAGTCAAAGAGACGAGGCGATTAAAAAGGAAATGGTCCATCGCTTCAGTAGTAATACAAGTGCATGAGACAAAGAAAGGGTTGTGTTCTACCTCAGCAGAAGAATTTTAGATGCGGAGACAAGGTACCCTGATATTGAAAAATTATGCCTTTGTTTGTTTTTTACATGCACAAAGCTTCATCATATCCTGCTATCAGCCGAGATAATTGTCATCTGCAAATCGGATGTCATAAAACACATGCTATCGGCTCCTGTGTTGAAAGGCCGACTTGGAAAATGGATGTTTGTATTGTCAGAGTTCGATATCCGATACCAACCCGCAAAGGCGGTCAAAGGGCAAGCGTTGGTGGATCTCAGCACTTTCCATATGCGCATGGGCCATGTACTTTGACGGATCGGCTTGTGGAGATGGATGTGGCATAGGTATCCTGCTTGTGTCGCCTTGGGGCAACGTATTCTTTTTCAATCAGATTACCTACCGCTTGCACCAATAATCTCGCGGAATATGAAGCAGTGCATAAAGGTATGGAGTTGCTTCTTGAGGCCGGAGCTGAAGCAGTGGAAATTTTTGGGATTCAAAATTGGTGATCTCTCAGCTCACAGAGGAATACAGGTGTGAGAGCGAGTCGCTCTTCCCGTTATGGGTACAATATCAAGAGCTGATGGCCCAATTTAGGTACATAAATTTCTATTGGATACCTAGGACTCGAAATTCGGAGGCCAACGATTTGGCACATATCAGATGGCTTCGGGATACATGGCTGTAGTGGATAGAACCGATCTTCAGGTACACCTACTGGACCAAGGAGATTGGAGAGCTGATATCTTCAATTATTTGAAGGATTCAGCTCGGGGGGCACCCAAGAGGATACGTTACAAGGCCATGAGATACGTCCTGATAGGAGATGACATGTTCTACATGACTTTAGAAGGTTTGCTGCTCAAATGTTTGGGGCCAGATGAATCCAATCATCCCTTACATGAAGTCCACAAAGGCACCTGTGGGACTCACCAATCGGCTCACAAGATGAAGTGGCTAATTAAGCGATTGGGGTCTTACTGGCCCACCATGCTTGAAGATTGCTTCAAATATTATAAAGGATGTCAGGCATGTCAGAGGTTCGGGAAGATTCAGATGGTACCAGCGTCAGTAATGAACCCTATCGTCAAACCGTGGCCGTTCAGAGGCTGGGGCATGGACATGATCGGCAAAATTAATCCTCCATCCAGCAAAGGCCACCAGTTTATTTTGGCCATCACAGATTACTTTACCAAGTGAGTGGAGGCGATTCCCATGAAGTCGGTAGCATCCAAGGATGTTATTAATTTTGTCAAGGAGCATGTCATTCACAGGTTCAGGATTCCTCAGACCATTACAACAGATGGATGTTCGGTCTTCATTTCAGAGGAGTTCAAGAAGTTCGCCACCGACTTGGGCATCAAGCTGATTAGGTCATCTCCATATTATGTCCAAGCAAACGGACAAGCTAAAGCATCCAATCAGAGCCTTATCAAGTTGATCAAAAGAAAGATTGATGAATATCCTAGGTGTTGGCATAAGGTCTTATCAGAGGCATTGTGGGCATACCGTATTTCTTGCCATGGAGCAACAAAAACTTCTCCTTATCACCTAGTGTATGGACAGGAGGCTGTATTACCGTGGGAAATTACAGCCGGCTCGAGGCGCATAGAGTTCCAAAATGACTTAACAGCTGAAGAGTATGCTACTCTGATGAATGATAATGTTGAAGACCTCACGGAGCTAAGGCTTTGGTTACTTGAGAAGATCAAAGAAAATAAGACCAAAGTAGCCCGCGCGTACAACAAGAAAGTCAAGCCAAAAGAATACCAAGTTGGAGATCTGGTTTGGGAAGCAGTGCTACCATTGGGGACTAAAGATGCAGCGTATGGCAAATGGTCTCCAAACTGGCACGGCCCTTATAGGGTTGACCAAGTCTTATCTGGGAACGCATATATGCTTGAGGAGTTAGATGGCGTCAAGTTCCCGGTGGCGGTCAACGGTCAACATCTCAAGAAGTACTTCCCAAGTATGTGGGATGGTGAGCAGTCAAGCCGATGCTACGCATCAGGCTATGAACCGATATGATCAGTTGGCCCGTACAAGAGAAAGCCGATGATATGCGTCAGGCTAGGTACAAGAAAAGAGGGCCGATACGTGCAGTCAGCCCACATATATAAAAGAGAAAGAAAAGTACTTTATACCCAGCGCATTTAGTTGATCGAATAGCTGATGTACAACCATCGACTTTAGAATCTTAATATAGATATATGCAGGTTTATCTTACAAAGAGTGACTACAAGGAAGTCTACTGAAGGAACTCATCAATGGCGGCGATGGCCTCAAGACGGACGCGATCAGCCTCAGCAATCACTGCTTCATCGTCCTTGTCCTCTCCCGACATCACCTGCCTACTCAAAGCGCTCAGCTTTGCAAGTTCTATCTTCACTTGGGCGGTCAGGTTTTCTGCTTCTCGTTTGGAGCTGGCAATAAGGTTCTTCTCTTCTTGGATGTGATGCTCGGTTGCCCGGACCTTAGCCTTGAGGTCCTCTAATTCCTTCTCCAGAAGTTGAAGCCTTTGAGAGTGCACAGATGTATCGGCTTTGGCGTCCAGAGTCGCCTTCTTCTCATTAAGCAATCGACACCTCTCAGCAATGTCGGCCTTCAAGGGAGCTTGAGAGCGTCGAGCTTCAATTCTGTGTCGAGCCTGTTCTACCCTTGCGTGAAAGAAAGGAAGGTGCCTGGTTGGCCAAAGTTTGATCTGACGGATTTTTGAGAGTTGAGACTTGATCTCCTCGAGAATCTGCCTCACTACATCGGAATCTTGCACCAAGGCATCAATCGGAGCTGACAGAAGGCCCTTCACGCGGAGAAGCTAGCTGGCGATGCCGATCGAATCTTGCTGATGATCATTGATTTCTAGTATGGCCGAGCCGATAGATGCAGGGTCGAATGAATGTAACTCTGAGAGGTTCAGACCCTGAAAGAAGACATAAGACTAAAGCAGCACAGGAGACACAGGGAAACGAAGATGCAAATGACTCGGTGACAAAACATACCTATCCTGGAGAAGGAGCAATGACGGCCGATGAAGTGATGATCGGCTCCTGAGGACTCACCCTTTCTGGGGAAGGAGTGATAGCCGATGAAGCAATGATCGGCTCTTGCAGGCGCGCCCCTTCCGGAGGAAGACTGATAGCCGACGAGGTGATGATCGGCTCTTCCAGTGAGGGACCATCGTCCGACGCGGCAACGACCGACTCCTGTAGACCTCAAAGGATAACTGAAGCGTCAACTAGTGTTGCGGGGTTATCTGGAGCTTTTGGGGTGGGATCCTGAAGGTTGACTAAGGTGTTGACCGTTGTCAAAGGATCTTCTAGAGCCTCTGGAGTTAGGTCTTTTTGGCATGCGGGCTCTTCCCCACTAGAAATATCTACAACATTGGACTACAAGAAAGGAAAGAGCAATCAAGTCAAAATATACATGTTTAGAGGATCAAATTATAAGAAGGGCGATCTAAACCTGGCTGACGATCGGAGCTTCTTGAGTGGTGGAAGATGGCCCCGTTTCCTTCCAAATTTTTCTGACAATCATCTTCCTCACCTTGATTTGGGCCCGGGGGCAGCAATATCAGAGGATCATTTCTGCTTGGGGGTCAGCTTCACGGTGCCAGGCTGGATCTGCATGATACCTTTTGATGGGGGAGGTTCATTTTTGCCAAAAAGGACCACGGGGGCAACCGGCGAAAACTGGAAGGTGGAGCCATCATCGTTCCTGGACTTCGGACCATCTTCCTGCTGCAGAAAGAGCAAATGGAATCAGAAAAGGAAGTGAGCGGAGTCAGGAGGAAAACATTGGATTGATGGTAATACCTCTTCCTCAGGGGCTTCATACTCAGCGTGAATCTGCTGCAGCATCGGCCCCAACACTTTCCGGAAGACATGAGTCTTCCACATCGACCACCAGTTCTCGAAGTCGATGGCCGAAGAAGCGAATGATAGGTCAACAGGGATTGGGATGAGAAGGTCTGAAAATAGGCTGTAACATCGTTGGGTGGTGACAGCGTCGGGCAGACCAGTTCTGTTGGTTGTCAAATAATGAAGAAAGAAGTGAGGAGGAACTTGCCCAAGGA
Source organism: Panicum hallii (assembly GCF_002211085.1). Lineage (NCBI taxonomy): Eukaryota > Viridiplantae > Streptophyta > Magnoliopsida > Poales > Poaceae > Panicum > Panicum hallii. The sequence continues at coordinate 33,984,419 of NC_038050.1, forward strand.
CAAACTGCCGAGCTGCTACGACCGGCTGATTGAATTCATATCCTAGCTTGATGATCCGGTTGGAGGTGCTCATGCCGACTGGAAGGAGGCAAGGGCGGATCATGATAGAATATAGACACCGAGTGCCGTCATCATCGGCAAAATCAGCCAACCTGACGTGACCGGGTTCTTAAAAATTTCAGAATCAGTGTAGGGAAGGAAGATAGGGTTGTTCAGGCCCCTATAGAAAATTCTAAACTAGCTTGAAGCTTGTGAGGGATTCAACTTGCTTCCAGGAAGGCTATATAAAGCCTGGCCAAAAAGCTGGTACATCTGATCCGCCTCCCACTCTGATCTGGGAAAGAGTTATCGACCAAAATAGGGAAGTCTGGGATGAAGTCCTGAAAGTATAGGTGAGCCCACAATTGGATAAACCACCAGGGACCACCGGTCCTAAGTTTCTTCTGGGTAAGTAGGCTCAAGGACATCAGGTGGAGCTATCTGTAGACTTCCCCAAGGAACAACTTGCCAAGGCTAACAGTGTTACCTTTGGCTAGTTCATATGCAAGGGGGAGATAATTCTTCGTTGGGGCAAGGGAAGGACGACAAAATAAGAAGTGTTCCAACCAAAGATTCAAGAAGGCTGTATGTTCCTTTTTGGTCACAGGGCCTTTGGTTTTAAGGTGCTGATTCAGGTATGCACCCTAGTTTGTGCACTCTGTTTTGGAAGACAACTTGAAGGGGACTTCGGATAGTCTGTAAGCAGAGGGGCAGGATGAAGAGATGTTTAGACGAGTGATCATCACTACATCTAGGAGGGTTGGAGTCATCGGTCCATAACCAAATAGGAAGCAGTTCAAGGCATCGGACCAAAAGTAGCCAATGGTTTTCAGGATATTCTCATTCTTCTCAAGAGGGGATAGAGACAAAGACAAAGCATCGACTATCCTTATGGTCTCCCATGTGGGATGGTAGGTCTTTGCTACTCTATTATACCAGGTCACCCAGCCCTCGGGGGGATTTGGCCAGGCACGTAGGCTATCGGCCCAAGAATCTAAATCTATGTTTTGACTCACGAATGGAATCCGATTGGCCTCACAAGAAATTAGATCTACGGGTTTTTCGTAAGAATGAGGCCCGAGACAAAAGGAATTGGGAGAAGAAGGATGCGGCAAGAGAATGTCTGAAACTTGAAGAATCCATAAAAACCAAACAATCGGAGAAGGATCATTTAATGATGCAAGGGATCTAGTAATTGCTGCATTAAATTAGCGAAGGTCGAAGTTTTACCTTCAGGCCAAAGACACCCGCATCGGCATTCGAAGATCCTGCCATCGGAAACCCAAAGATCAAGAACCTAGGAACTGGATCTAGGGTTGGCGGCGCAAGTACGAGTTTGTGCTCTAAAGGCTTTGGTTCGGGTCTTTGCGGTTAGGGTTTATGAGCAGAAGGTTTTGGAGAGTAACTTGGATTCGGGGAATCTTCCAAGATCTGTTTTGGGGAAGGTTTCGGATTTAAGCGGAAAATGAAATGAATTGGAGAATCGGCTTAGATTCGGATTGGCATTTTTAAGGAAAGGAACCGATGTGTTGCCATCGGCTCTCAAGAGATCGGTTTCTTAACAAATTGCGGTTGAAATAAAAGATTTTATTTATAACGGGGAGTGAGTACAAAAGGGGGAGCCGATTGCTCAGCCGATCTATCGGCTTAATCCTACAGTCTACCACCAGTAGGCGCCAGAGGTTCTGCGGCGCTTGATCGGTGGAGCCGTGCTAATGTCGCTGTCGCCGCCGCTGCCGTCAACGTTGCCGCCATCGTCTCCGCCGCTGTCACTGCTGAAGCTGCTACTATCTTTGGTTTCTTTGTCATCGTCATTGTCATCGTCATCCTCCGACGATCTGCCAAGGAGGAAGCCTCCTGCCACCGAGTCCTCCTCGGTTCATGAGGAATCGGCTTCTTCTTCCGAGGAGAAGAAGAAGTCTTCTTCCCAGGACGCGTCGTCCTCATCATCTTCCTCCAGCTCACCACCGAGGAGGAGGTGGAGATCTTCGCCATCGGTTAGGGACTCGTTGTCCTCTGACCAGGTCGGGAAGTCCCATTCTTCTACATCCCACGGAGTAAGCGACTATAGGGTCGTACTCTGGAGTGGGTTCTCGAGTGGACTCGGACTCGAAGGAGATGGCGGAGGAAGCAGAGGAAGAAGAAGAAGCCATTACAAGAAGAGGAAAGTTGAATCAGGTACGGTTGCTAATGGCTGAAGGAAGGGGATGAGAGAAAGAAAGCTACCGGGGCCAGGCTTATAAAGATGGAGTGGAAGATGAATCGGCACTGTAGCGGTTTCCAAGGAGTTTGATGCAGAGCAATCACATCCCCTGGAAGTTGAAGAGGCACGCCAGTACGGATTTCGGAAGTCGAAGAGGCGGGGCAATTAAAAGAGAAATGGTTTCGAAATAATTATTGCCGAAACCAGGGGGGCATGTGTTATCGCCATAACTTAGGCGGGCCAGAAAAGTGGGCCGCGAAGCAAGATGGCCTCGAAAGGTAATCATAGTGGGCTTGCATATCGGCCCCTATGCGGGTGTTTGAGGCTAGGGTTGGCCATGTATCTAGATAGGCATGTGTGTTTAGATAGTTTAGATAGAGATAGCCAAGATTCGTGTCGTGTTTAGTTAGGATTGGTTAGGGAAGGCAAGTCTCCGGACTATAAATATATACTCTAGATTATGAATAAGGGAATCAATCAATCATTCACCAACAATTCTCGACGCATCGCCACCCCTGTTCTAGGGTTCCTCGGGTAAATGCCGTGCAGCCCGGATCATGTCCTGCGTGATCGGGGCGGCATCGTCCCCGCTTATCCACCTTTTGTGTTTTTCGTTCTGAAGCATTGTTGATGGCGAGTAACACTAGTTATCTTAACGTTTATAGAGTAGCATCGGCTCTTCCATGCTTTAATCGTGCATCGTTTGTTACCTGTAAACGTTCAGCTGTCATTGTGCCCGATCTTGGGTGTAAGGGCAGCATCTTGCTCTGTTTTTGTTTAGTAGATCCAATCTGTTATGGTTAGTCTTTTTTATCTAAGATTTAGTTTAATATCTGCATGATTAGGCCCTTCAAACGGGTTGAATGTTCCGGTAGTATGTTTGGCGCTTTATGACAGCTTAAAAAGGGATTGTTCCGGAAATTAGCTTTCTAGGCCTCTGTTTGGGTTGTTGTTCCGTTACCTTCCGTATCTGTTAGGCTCAATTACGTGTAGGATGTTCCGGTTATGCAGTGAAAGCTTTAACCGTCGTAGATTGGATTAGCTTAATGGTTATAGAGCAAGTTTTATGTTACCATCGGATATGTTTGCCTTGTTTATAGATCCGATCTGGTACTGAATACAATCGGCTCTTTACAGCCGATACAGGGAGTCACCCGATGAGCCGATCACGGCTCAGACTAATGTTTATACGTGTCTGTGCATGCAGGAAACTAACATATAACACCTTCCTGATCAGGTACAAGGTCAGGTGGCAGTCCTAGCAACCCAGACGCCAGGACGTCTGCCAGATCTCGGGCCGTTGACCGAGGGACCGGGGCCCACCAGCAGTCCCGGGAGCCTCCGGCTCTTCGTGTTGCCTGTCGCTGCTCGCCGGTGGGTTTTGACCGACAACAACGACCCTGACGGGTTGGTCCCGGCTGTCAGCGAAAGAAGAGGGAGGGGAGAGAGCAGCTGGCACACTTTGGGCCGGGGAGGGGTTGAGCAGGCCGCGCGTGGTGGAGGGAGAGGAGGGAAAGAAGGCCAGCTGGGCTGGGCCGCAAGGTGGGAAAAAGAAAAGAGGAGAAGAAAAAGAGGGTGAGCCGGGCCCAAAGAGAAATAGAGGGAGAAAAAGAATTACATTCAACTGCATTTGAATTTGAATTTAAAATTTAAATTCAAATAGAAGACAAACGATAAAACAATGCAATGCGGCATGAAATGCACAAAACCTATATTTACTTATGTTTCTTTTTGTGGTTAAGTAAATTTACTATTAATTCATGATAAATGGTCTAAAATCAAAATAATGGAATAAAAATCTTATGGGTCCTAAAAGGAATCTAGCAAAATTTATTTAGGTTTCTAATTTGAAAATTAGGATGTTACAATAAATCACTTCATTGCTCATTAACTGTCAAATAAGAATAGACATACATGCTAAAGCAATAATCATACCTTCAACTCCATGCATCGGGTAATCTGGTTCCCATAAACCCGAGTCAAACCGATCTTCTCGATCCATATTTCTTGTGTTCTCCCTAGTTACTCAAACTGACTGCTGCTGCGTTAATGCAGATTGTAAGGTCCCTGTACCAGGTGTATCTACCTATTTGCCTGAAATTTTAGATCAAATGTGATAGTCTATTCTATATACATCAAATGCAAACAAGCACTTATTATCTTTTTTCTTTCATAAGAACAGGATGATGCAGCCATGGAGTACCTTGGTTGGCTATTTTTTTTCTTACAACATTCAATAGATTTCAACATCCTTTCATGTTCAATATTACTAGATTCAAGACTTGTAAAGATAGCATATCATACCTTGATTTTCTATGTTTCTTTGCTTGCGGGATTCAATAATTTTAATGATCTTTTCATTCCTTGACAAACCGCCCATATTATGGTATCTTTTCCTTTCATTCTCCCTTTTCTGCTCCTCTGGGGTGACTTCATCTTCAACTGCACATACCTGTTTTTTTACGCTTTGTATACTTTCTCTTTTTTTCCTAGGAAAACGCACCGCTGTTGGATCTTCCAATAGTATATTTTTATCCTCCCATCCTGTTTCACCACCAGGATAAAATAGAGGATAAATAGCAGCCATAGTATGCTCTTATAAAGTGTGCACGGCCTGAGTTTCCACGTATCATTAAACTTCTAGTAAACCTACGTTGCTCGTCATTTCCATCCAGCCAGATTGCAGCCACCTATTCCATTGCTGGTGCATTGTACCTCCTTTGGTCCACTGAAATAGTCGTATTAAGTTCGATTCTATAATTTGTCAACGTTTCCCACTTGCCCTAGACTCTTGAATGTATGAACATATGGATTATTATTTTGTAATAATATATCCAAGATTTTTTTATCACATTAGCATCACGATGCGGAGACCTCTTTGTTCTGTGCGCAATACTTTCATCTGTATCATAGAAATACAACTGCATATGTCGAGGACCCTTCCCACCTGGCACCAACTGATCCAACTTGTGATAGATTTATCCATGTACTTTGAAAGCATAAATACCAGTACCTAAGGCATCACTAACACCTTGAGCAACGATATATACAAAAAGGGTTTCAAAGAAGTGTGTAGTGAAAAAGAACACCTACAGCAGTGGCGAGATGACGATCAACGGTGGCACCAAAGCTAGTGAAAGAGAAATGTGAGTTGAAATATCTTATGTTCTTTCTGAAATACAATGCATGGCTATCTGTCTGACTTGTGAACAAGTGAGAAGATCACCGGGCACATCTGGAGTGTATATATTCACCTTCCCCTTCCTATAACAAAAATCAGGACCTTCACCTGGAAACTTTATGGCACCACAATACTCGCAATTCAGCACTTTTCACAAAATATGGTGAGCAGTTGGCAAGCTTTTATACACTCCATCATAAGGATCATGATGTGCGACAGCCATGTCAGGATCTCTGTGTGTCTCATATCGAACATCTAGAACATGAAAAGTTATGAAAACAAATAGACTTAATAAAAATAATTCAATGTAGCATACTATCAAGATTTAAAAAATAGATATACGTGCAAATGAAGTTACCTCTTTCATTAAACACCCTCGCTTCATCATCTTCGTAAATGTCTGGTCCACCATCTTCGGGTTCCAAACAATCCAAATCCTCCTCTGATGAGAACACAAAATATTAGGTTTGGTCCAACACATTCTTGTACACAGCAAATGACGAGTCACACTTATAGAACTATAGAATAAATTACCATCCATTGCAAGTGCTGGTTCCCAAATACCCGAGTCAAAATGGTCTTTATCGCCTGGACCATTATTTATCCCTGTTTGCAGTGAGATGTCAAATTGATTTTCTTTACAAATGTCAGTGTGAGCATATAAATTTAAAATATTCATTGGATAACAATACCCTTGACAGCTCCCCTTGTCGTAGGACCACTAACCACGTCTGTTACCACAGACTGTGCAGTTCCAAATAGAATCTGGGAAAGGGAAAAAAGTAAACGCAGGTTCTATATAATACTCAGACGTGCCATACATATAGTATACCTGGTGTATGCATGTGCTTTTGTATACGAGCCTGCATAATTTTTAAAACTTTCTCTTGTTTTGCTGCATCTGATAAATTAGCATATCGTTCCCTATCTTTCTCCCTCTTACGTTCTTGCGGAGTCACCTCATCAACACCTGCTGAATTGAATATTAGTAATTAGAGAATCTAGAGAAACAATTTTACCAAAGAGAGCGTATATAGGCTTTTTATATAGTAACCTTCAATTGACAATGGACATTCTGAAATTAATGATGGATCAAATGCAGAAACAGAGCTTCCCCTTTTTTGCCTTTTGTATGTATCATTTCTATGCAGCCAGTTATCGCCACCATCATTCGGGTCAAGCTCATTGAGTAACTCTGGTCATACAAGTATTATATATTAAAAAGTCCATGCCCGTGATATGTTGAACGTCAACAATTTACCAATAGAACTAAAAAAATGCCTCTAATAGATATACTCGTGGCTGAATTTGGTTGTAGCTCGTTGACAATAGACGTGGTACTTCCAAACTGATGCCCATTATACGCAACTGATTCAGTGATGTTGGTTATCTCGTGGAAAGGCATGGACTCCGAAGACGCACCTGTGCCTGCTGATTGTTGTTATGCTCATTGGTCAATGTGAAGTGGTCATGTAAAGATTAAAAGATAATGTCGCACCAGATTTAGGCTGAGACGTGTTGATTGTTTTCCTTTCAGCTTTCCTACGATGGTAATTTTCCCTTGCCTTGGCACGCCTCTGTTCCTTCTGCTCCTCTGTCAAACTGGCATATTTATCCCTTCTCTTCTGCCTCCTACGTTCTGCCGGGTCAATATTTTCAATGTCATCACCATCTGAAAATTATGAAAATAATTAACATTTAAAATGCATAGGAAGCGAAGCAAAATCAAGTAAATCAGCAGTCAAAGGAAAATAATACAATGCTCGCCGCTAGCAACATTTTCTTCTTCAACCAATGGTGCCAGACCAGTTTCTACTCTTAATCTCTTACGACCACGACCATATCCGAGGTTTGTTGAGTTTGTGACATCACCAAGTGGAGGGCGACGATCCATCAAGAGGAATCGATGAACCCCTTAAACTGTAAACAAATCTACAATGAGTAGGACTAATTGCAGTGCCCATATTTACTGGATATCGTAAAGATAAAAAAAATTACCAATCAATCTTTAAACGAAATTTACCACAAAACTTGCTGATCGATCTTGGTGGGAGGTCTCCGAATGGCACCACAAAACTTACTAATTAGAGTCCTTAACTTGTTACTGAACCTGAAATTATAATACTGAACCAGGTGAACCTGTAATGATATCATACTACCTAAGAACAAAGACTACTGGTACTATAATGATGTCCAGTGAGCAATGTTTGACTGATGACTGTTTTGAGAGCACTCGAGGTTGCCCAAACATGCAGATAGCAATAACCATAAATGATCCCTTGAAGACAGCAATAGAAAATAGGCAAAAGAATTAAGTTCAGGTATACTTGAACAATAGGATTTCTGCATTTCAGAATTATCTGAAGCTATTTTCCTTAATATGCATGACACATCTCATAAATAGTTTAGAGGGCCAAATAATAAATTTATTTTTGACATAGATTAGCATCAAGCAGCCGCACTTTTTGCATTTGTTTGCTCATTATTTGCATATTGAATTTGCTTGCTCACGCATAATTTCAGAACACGCATAAGAAGGAACGCGTTGTATAATTTCAGAACACCTGACTGTTTGCATCTCTGTTCCGCTGTTTGCATAAAATGTACATATAATTTAGCTCATTATTAGTCAAAATTTAACATTTCCCCAATCAAAATAGGTCTTACAATTTTGAACTTTACGCCAAATCACTCGAACTTTACTACATTTCACATGTGCAAGTATGAGAGCAATTAAGTGCTAGCTAGTTACCATTTACTTTCCTTTTACTGGAGCGTTTGAATTTAACACGGTTAAAATGTTTCGGAAATCATTGAAGTAAGTTGACAAAATGGCTGTCCACCTTTTTGCAACTTTCTTACCTAAATTTACAAAATTGATGCTAGTTTTAAACAAATCGCTGAGGCTCCTACGATTGTTGTCAAGTTTCCAAAAATATTAAGGGATTATTTAGTTAACTTTTAGATAGTCTCCCGAAAAATCTCCTCCATTCTCTTAGCAACGAACGAGCATGCTGCATGATGCTTCAGGCCTGGTTGGGGCCGCATGGGCTGGGCCATACAATCAATTTTGCCGGGGGGGTCTCAGGCCCACAGCCTCCCCTGGGCCACCCGGCTAACCCAGCAGGTGCGCCGTGCGCGGACAAGGAAGGTGTTCGCCGCGCCGGAGAACACCACCACCACCAGCAGCCGCCACTACTTTGGGCTGCTCGTCCTCGTCGCCAGACGGCGTGCGCACTGCCGCGCTACGCCGCGAAGAAACCGTCTCCCCTCGTCGCCGCCTCCCCGACCGCCATGCTCCGCCGCAGCCGCCGGTTCCTCCCCGCCAGACCACCTCGCCGCCGCCACCACAAACCCCCTGGGAAAGCCGAGCCGCCTCCCCTGGCGGCGCCGACCTACACCCGCAACGTCGTGCGCCGCGCCACCGCCATCCTCCGCGACCACCCCTGGTCGGCGGCGCGCCCGCTCCTCCTCTCCCTCCCCGGCCTCGCCTGGGACTCCCACACAGTAGCGCGCGTGCTCAAGACCCACCCGCCGCTCCAGAAGGCCTTCCTCTTCTTCCGCCTCGCGGCCTCCGCGTCGCCCACCTTCCGCCACGACCGCTTCACCTACACCTCCTTGATCCACCTCCTCGGCGAGGCCGGCCGCGTTCCGGCCATGCTCCGCCTCCTCGCCGAGATGCTCCGAGCCGGGGTGTCGCCCGACGCCGCCACCTTCACCACTGTCATGCACTGGCTCGCGCGGGCCGGGGACGTGGATGGCGCCATGCGGGTGTGGGCGGAGATGAAGGCGAGGAGCAGGCCCACTGTCGTCAGCTACACGGCGTGCGTCAAGATCCTGTTCGACGCCGGGAGGGCGGAGGAGGCGCGGAGGGTGTTTGGGGAGATGGTGGCTGAGGGGCTGCGCCCGACTTGCAAGACGTACACCGTGCTCATCGAGCATCTCGCCGACGCAGGTGACCTGTTCGACCCAATGCTTGCCAGATGTTATCTGTGTATCATGCTTAGCTACTGCGTACTGGATATTAGCTGCTCGTTGCTGTTAAATGATTTGCCCAAAAGGGGGCATCCCTTGGTTGCTATGTTAAAGGAGCCATGGTGGGTTGTGTCAAGATTGCTCAATGAAACGCTTATGGTTGCAGGTTATCTTCTGGTGTTTTTCTTGGAATGTGGGTGATAGACTTGGAAAATGGTATCCTAATATAGTTGGTTTTATCAAATGGAGTGTATGCTTCATTGCTAGTGCAACAGCTGAATCATAAAATTCGTTTATCAGCCTTCACACACTTTGCTGAGATCTCTTAGCCTGTGTGATTTGATTGGTGCACGTTTCTCTGGTTCTCTATAACGTTAACTGTGCTTCTACAATTTTGGTGCCTTGGTTATTTTTGCATTAAGTAATAAACTAGTAACCCTACTCGTTGGAAATGCATTGGCTCCTTTAACCTGCTTTTTTCACATGTTTACTACCATGTTATCAGACTAGAAATGAAGTAGCTGCAACCATTCCATTCTAGAGCCTTGAGAATGTACCTACTATTCCACATTGTCCAAGAATGATATTCAGCATTCGAATATCTATATGCATTCTTGAATTCAATCGAGTAGCCATCTAAGTCAGATCACTGTATTGTTGAAAATATCACCTTGCACAACCCAATTTCTCTTATGGAAATGTGGAAAGCTCCATTCAACCATTCCTGAGTACACTATAAGCAAGAACTGACAAATCTGAAGTCAGGGAAGAGTTTCTTAGTTGGCCTAAGTGCCAGTCAGGTCTCAAGCCCTCGTCTTCATTTTATCAGCTTGTCTACCAAGTTGGGATCCAGAGCTGCAGCATCTTAGTTGTACTATGCACTGGCTGCTGGAAGGTTTTCTGTGTGCCATTAAAGTGTAACTCAAATCACAACAGTTTTCTGCAACCACTTCAATGGAAGTAGTTTGTCTGGTGTCGTCTGTCAGTTTCAGGCATTAATCTGACTGGTGAATGTTCAATTTAATAGAAGTGCTAACCAATTCCTCTTTAGACAATATGTTAGTTTATATCCAAAATGCCATTTTGACTGACGTATATCATTGATATGATTTATATATACTTACATTATAAGTGTTTGTGCCATCATATATTAACATGAATCTAACTGAACCCAGGAAAATTTGAAGCTACTCTTGAGATTATGGACAAGATGAAAGAAGCATGCATAGAACCAGACAAAGCACTTTGCAATATTCTGGTCCAGAAATGCTCCAGGGCTGGTGAGACATCAGTTATGACTCGCATTCTTCAGTACATGAAGGAGCGTTTCATTGTTCTTCGCCGGCCTATTTTTTTGGAAGCACTAGAAGCTCTAAAAGCTAGTGGTGATAGTGATGAACTTCTTCGGGAAGTAAACCCCCATCTTTCGTATGAAGGCATTGAATCTGACCCAATATTGTCTGACCGAGGCTACATTACTGATAGAAGTACTATTCTCTACCTTTTATCTGCAAAAAACTGGTCTGCTATAGAAGAAATGATTAACGAAATGGCCTCAAAGAATGTGAAAATGGAAACCCATATCCTGTCTGATGTTATGGAGGCCAGTTGTGCAAACTGTAGACTGTCTTGTGGGCTTACAGTTATGCGTTATAGTTTAAGAGTAGGCTGTGAACTTGGTAGGTCTGCATACTGTTCTCTTCTTGGTCAGTACATCAGAAACAGTTCATTTGATTTAGTTGTAGAGATTGTTGAAGGATTGATTAAATCTGGTTGCAATCTTGGGACATATCTATCATCTATTTTAATACTCAGACTGGGCTATGCTGGGCAGTCTGCATACGCAGCTCAGATTTTTAGATTGTTGACTGCAGACAAGAATGTAGTTTCCTACACAGCCCTTATCAATGCCTATTTTCAAGCTGGCAAAGTTGACGGTGCTCTTGATCTATTCACACAAATGAAAACTATGGGAATACCTGCATGCTCGGGTACATATGAAGTCCTGATACATGGCTTACAAAAGGCTAGGCGGAAGGAGGAATCAGAACACTACAGAAGAGAAAGAATGAATATGCAATGGCATCTTCAGTATCGTGATCAGTGCTCACCTGAAGATAGCTTATGTAACTATCTGTTTTGTGGCCTGCATGGATGATTTTTTAAGATGATTTCATATACAGTGTTCTAATCATTTCAGCTCCATCCTGCCTCAGCTTGAAGGTATCAGCACACATGTATACCTTGATATTTGCTTTGATATGGAATAAAAGAAATGGGTTCATCTGTAAATTGAAAAATTGGAGCTTCAAGTTCTCCAAAACTAGACAGTGAAACTAAGGAATGGCATGGAAGCCAGTGCAAACTACAATAATCTAGAATTGTAACTCCTGATGTTAGCTTCCTGATTTCATTGGAGACAAATCCGTTGGCATGGAAGCTCCTAAACTGGGACATCTGGCAGTTTTGTACTAGCTTCCATGTCAGTGCCACATCAAAGAAAAACCTCCTTTGAATGGGATCAATGCGGCAATTTGTCCAGTTTCAATAATTGTGGGTTGTCGGATGTCTGGTTTAGGAGTTCAGGATTGAATATTGGACTTTGTCTATAGTTCATGGGTGGAAAATAGATTTTACCTTAAAGTAAGGACAAACTTAAAAAAACATATTTTTCAAGGTAAATGAAAATATGATGCTAATGGAGAAACATTTGCCTTTTTTTTCATCAACTTTCCTTTCCGCAAGCTTTTCTCAATTCACATTAGAGCTCAAAATATAGACATCTATGGACTGCTTCTTCTTCATAGTTTTCTAATGATTATTTTGTGGCCAGTTTGGTAAATATGATTGGATTATCTCATCTATCATACTCCCAAATCTTAGCAAAATTCTGTTAATTTTGTATTACCTTTGTGGCATGTGCAATATTCAAGTAGTTGCAAGATTGTTTCATAATGTTGTATGGGAACTGGAGTTAATCAAGACAAATATGAAGATGTGCAGGAACTTCTAGAAAGCACCAAGTTTGCAGCTAAATGTGGGGAAGCCCAGTGTCCTCCAAGGCTGGAATAACAAACAAAAAGTAAGTATTACTCCATCCACCTATAAAACTATACCTTGCTTTATCCAACAATGATAAACTTATTTTCTTTTTATGAGAAATGGCAAGTGCTTTATAATGCATTTGCATGTGATTCTTGTATTATGTAAGTTGTAGCACGATGCATTATCTACATATATACCATGTGTAGAAATTCTGTTGAAAAAAGGGTATGCATGATGATTTCAATGGTAGGTCCAATCCAAATCTGAAACATCTGGAGCTATGGTGAAAAGTTATCGATTTAATAGGAAGCGGCTTATGCTTTGTTCTTAGGAATTCTTACCATTCATGCTTTTGCATGCTATACTGTACAATTAGTACTTTTTTCCAGTGGTGTTTCTATGTATACAGCAACTTAAGATGGACCGCCAGACATTTCTGTTTTCTTGGGATTATGTAAAGGTTTTGCGTTACCATTGGTTGCTCTCAAGCAGGAAACCAGTTGGTGTGATCTAATATTAGGTGCTGGGATCATCAAATCGCAACATTTATATTCCTGTGAATGGTCCCCATTGAATCTTTGTGAAATTTGTTAGTCTCACAGGACAGATGGGTGTCTTTGTTTGGCTGCATCGAAATTGAGGATACATTTTTTACCTTAAATGTTCTTCTCAGGTGAATTTTTCTGGTGCTTGATTTCTATCTCGATGCTAACAGCATCTCACCTTCCGAAAAGCACTCAGGTATGTTCATATGCTCATGTCCTTGATCGGCAGACCACTTCAAAAGGTGCGCATGGTGAAGCTTGGTGATGCCACTTTTCTCAAACTATAACTCAGCAGACCCTCCACAAAGCTCACTTTATGGGTCTTGGCTCCTACTTAAGCTCACCTTCACCATACAAAAGCTATTATTGGGTACTCCCTCCATCCCAAAAAACAAGTCATTCTAGGATTCAAAATTTGTTCCAAAAACAAGTCATTTTACCCTATTTAGAAACCTATTTAGAAAGTGCATGTGCATGCAAGAATCAATTAGTGCCAAATATGGGTAATAAATAAAGGTAAATATGGTTATTTTACCTTCTTGTTAATTTATCCTATAATTCCTAGGATGACTTGTTTTTTGGGATGGAGGGAGTAATTCACTAGCACTTTAGCCACCATATATTCTGCACTCCTGATTAGTTCTACATGCAATTTGCTGGGGCAAAGATGGACAGAGATGTTGGTAAACATCCAAAGATTAACAAAAGAACTCGTTTAACTTGTCATTTCAATCCACATCCAGTCAGCAGGAAATAACTGAGCTAGAGGTTGAAACATCTTTAGACAGAATACTGCATATCTACATCAGATGAGGCTAACATAGTCTAGTTGTGCATTAACCTAGCCACCTGAATCTAAGCAACTTGATGCATATATATTACATAGCACGGTAACATTCATCAAACATGCTGCATCCTATCTTGAATCTGTTAGTTGAAGTTCAAGCCTCGCTTTTCATACTGGTCTTCAGCCTCTTTGCAGCTTGCACAAAGCCAATGATGACCTGCAACTCATCCAATTGCTTCAGCATGGGCAAAAGCAAATTGGAATTCACACGCAAATTAGACCATGTCAGGATTTCACATCATAATGATGCAAGTTGCTGGATCAGAAGACAGAACTAAATTTGTTTAGCAACCTGGGACATGAAGTGCCTTTGAACAGCATCAATCAACTGCTCCCTGGACGGATTAGGACTTGCATCCTGTTTAGCAAATGCAGTCAGTTAGAACAATTAAACATAATTGGACATTGGCAGTTGATAGCAGGCCCTTAATCTGGGAATCAAAGCTGTACTTACAAGATTGAAATGGCGCCAATATCTCCACAGCGCAGTCAGTTCTAGCTTGCTCAGGTCAACTTTCTGCAGAGTTAACAATCGACACTTCAGCCAAAATGCAAAGATACAAGGTGCAGAAGCAATGTGGTGCAAACATAGTTGAGCAATGACTGAGATTAAAACTGCATTGAGGCATTGACATAGATTACTGTGGAATGATTTTTGGGTTCCAATCAAATGATTTCAAGCACACAACCCAAGGGAGCAAAAGTCACACCGTGTGAGCTCTTGAGGCCGAGGAAACAGACGTCTTGGAGTGGGAGTCACATGACATTGAGCGGCTGAGGGATTTTCTGTGGAATCCCCTATGCTGTCTGCTCCTTGACCGCTGTGCCTTTGGTGATTGTGCATCATCAGATGCTGCAAGAAAGAAGGCAACATTATAGACACATATGGCCAAGTTGCAGGACACGGTTAGGTAACAAGAAACTGTGCTTCTGATTAAGCTAAACAGATCCATGACCCTAAAGGCATGTGTAATTATATTCTTTAATTAAATGCAATGCTGGTTCCTAGGAGGAACATTATTTGTCCGTTGAACTTTTTCAGCTCTACTTGGATAGATCCGAGTGTATTTTGGGTTATTTTGACCACACGCTTTGGAATCAATCTCAGCCAAAATGTATGGTCATTAAGCGCAGAAGAGACTAAAACTAGAGTGGCAGAGTAATAGGACTGACTTATTTCTTAACTTGTTTGAAGGAAAGTGTAATACTCCTAGTCTCCAAGAAATGAAGTGTTATGAGTATAACCAAAAGCATCTATTCTTACTCGAATTTTAGTATATCTGGGAAACAAGCATTGGAAAGAGTTTCAAATACGAACTGTGACACTTAAAGAAACGTAGGTTGAAACAGGATGATGACTGAAATGGAAAAAAAAAAGTATCATCCAAGTATCTTACCCATATCTGAACTATTCCACTGCATGTTTTCACAATCAAATTTATCATCCTCCTCGTTGCCAGTTGGAGGTTCAATAACACTTAAAGCATTCCTTTGCAGCTTCACCTCTATGCCATTAGTAAGAACCTGGAATTTGACAGCAGACAAAATCACATTTTGTTTGGGATTGAGTGCAAATTGAAGGCAAAATATCAACGGATGCAATAGCACCTTTACCCCCACGAGTTTGTTTGAAATCAAATGTTCCCACAAAGTATCCTATTATTATCTCATTCAATTTATGCAGTTATTTAGATTAGAAAGGACTAAGCGTCAAATATGCCTGACACAATAGGATCTAGAGAACATGTGCTGGTGCCGTAGATCAGAAAAATTGGTGCAGAGTGCCAAATAGGACCAAACTATCACATTGGTGACAAGTCCAAATCGATGCATCATCTTCATTGCCAATGAATATGACAGCAACATAAGCAGTTTTTATATTGGAAGTTTGGAACCAGAATCAGACATATCGCAGGTAATCAGCAAGTCTACAGACAACATAAGAAATTAGAATTATGCAATGAAAATATTTTCACACAAGATTGTTAATTCTCCGAGGATCCTTACTGTCAAGTAGGTAGTAAATAGTTCAGAGATTTATGAACTCACTAACTGCAGGGCATGATGGCTGCTTAGCATTAGTTATACGCTTATATGGAATGCCTCTCAGTAACAAAAAATATATATATATAATTTTTCCAAAACAAAATCTACAATCAATTTAAGACTAAGCCGATTCATTTCGTTGACAAAATGCTAGGAACAGTGAAATCCTGGCAGATATTCCTAAGAGTATCCTCCCAAGTTCCAAGTGCCAAGTGCCAAGGCTCAAATCCAGACGCATACAGAAAGAAATAATTTATGAGGTGCCTCTAGAAATTCCAAAGAACACAATTCACTTCAAATTCCCTAAAATCCATCATTAGCTGCAACCAGACTCCAGTGTAGGCAGCCAAAGATATCCAAGCCAACAAGCAATAGTGGTCCACGGCCACGATTTTCACGATTGATGCTGACAGCCCAATTCAAACACGGATCAAACAACATGAAACTCTCCAGTGCAACCAGGACCACAACCATACCAGTGACAGTGAGGAACCAAGATCTAAGTTTCTTTCTGAATAATTGAACATAGCTGGAGAAACTTTCAATCTTGGTGAATAAATTCAATTGCAGTATTGCAACCTAGATGGGGAGCAAGATCCAGAGCAATTAGGATTAGCCCAATGCTGAATCAAGCAATCAAACCGCAAGCAACAAAAGTGCAGCAATAACTCGAACCTAAACTTTGAACCAAAAGTAAAGAAAACAAGACCGATCCAAACTGCAATAAACTAATCCAGATTAGCAATCCAAGGTAAATTATGCTAAAATCCTCCCAACGTGGACCTGATCGGAAACACTAGAGCAACTCAAACCCAAAAGTAACCACTAGAAAAGCAATTCACATTGCAGCAAAACAAGATCTGGGAATAAAAAGAACTCCGCAGTTGCGAGTGGAAATAGCGAATTACCAGCCAATGCCATCCTCCGAGGCCGACGGCCTTCTTGACGACTCCATGCAAGCCCACGAGCACGGACTTGGTGCGGTTGTTGCCGGTGACCACCACCTTGGTGTGCCGCGGCAGCACGGACATCTCATCCTCGCCCCAGCCTGCCGGCACCTGGCTCACCGCCGCAATCATCTCGCCGCCGGATCAGCGTCCCCCCTGCCGCGAATCCTCCCCAATTGCCGCCCAATTCCCCTGTTGTCGCACGGCGAGATGGCCCGGAGATCCCCGAAATTCGCGGCGGGATCAGACCAATCCTGCGAATGCACTTCCGGGGCACTCGAGATCGAGCATCGGGGAGGCAGGATTCGCGCAAATTGACACCGAATTGGACCTCCTCGCTGCAGAACCAATCGAATCTTGATCAGAACATGCCCCCAAAATGCCTTGAGAACCGAACCAATCAGATACAGATTTTTGCTCCAAGAACAAGATCAAGCGCTCACGATCCGCAATTCCCAGGAAATCCTGCAATTAAACCCTCCCCGCCGCATCAACAAGGCCACCAATTCGCGATCAAGAAAATGCAGCAAAAACCCCAGCAAAACCAGCCCAATATGGGCGCCAACATTACCTGAAATTCAGAGATCACGCGCCACCGAACCCGAATCCGCGCGAAATTGGAGGGGACAGACCGGTGGTCCTCGCGGAATTGGGAAGAGCGCGCGCTGGTCTGTGCGAAGCAGAGTGTGGATGCGCGCGCGTGTGTGTGGGTGACTTTCTTGGCTTTTCGGTTTCCCTGTGCTGCTGGCCTGCTGCTAGTACCCTACACCTCCTGCTTGCTCTGGATCCCGGGGCGCAGGCGACGGCCAATGGGAGCGCGGCGCGTGGCTGACGTCCGCCGTCTGGGCGAGGCGGGGTGAGGGGCGAAATGACAAGAATGCCCCCCGGAGGGTACGTGGGTGGTTTACTTTATTCGGGCCGTGGGTTCGAATGGTTTTGAATTTTGGAGCCGGGTAAAAGGAGGGAGGCCTGGTGGGATCGTGGACCGCGTCTTGCTAGACCGGGTGCTGGTGGGCCCACTGGATAAATGGTTTATAGAGGGTCTGTTTGGGGCAGCTTCTGAACCAGCTTCTGAGCATCTGAGCAATTTTAAGCCGCGGGCTAGCTAAACGCTCCGCTCCTTGGGCACTTCCCCCACCAGCGCTTGCGGACCTCCTTCAGGAAACGCGCGTTCCACCAGTAGCGGGGGCGGACCAGCTTCTGCAGCTTATGCGGTCTAACTTCCCTCAAAGTTCATCAAAATTACCCACGTTTGTCATCATACAAAATAGGGCTGCCTCCCTCTCCACCCATCTCTCTTCCCCAATCCAATTTTTCTCCCCGATGGCGACGAGCTAGGGTTGGGAGAACCCAGGCGGCTGACCCCACGCCAACCTCCGGCGAGTTCCCGGCCGACCACCGGCGAGCTGCCGGCCTTCCTGCTCCGGCCTGCGCCGAGCCAGCGCCGCCCCCTGCGACGATCTTCGACGCTACAGCCTCCTGTGCTCCTCCCTCAACCGATCTGTGTGAAGGTATTGGCCCAGTTGAATGCATACATGTCTATCTCCGATCTTTTTTTGGAAATACCGAGTATTTTTTTCGAGGTGAAAAATTAGTAGAAGACAATCCGTGTCTCAAATAGCTAGGCCTACACCTTGCTCTGCCTGTTCTAACCAATAATCAATTCTCTTGCAACATATTTGGTTGGAGGTACTAAATATAGGAATAGGAGTTTAGATATGTGAACTTTAAACTGTGTTGTTTGGTTTATGAGTATGGGAATCTTTTAGAACATTCATGGAATTTGAGGGCTCAATTCCTGCTATTCTAACCTCAAAGGGCTATATATAATTATATAGTGAGCTTGAATGTTGGTAACTTCATATCTGGTTATCATGCAATGTGGAGTGATTGTTTGCATTTGCATTGTCGAGTAAATCTATTGAGTGGCAAGGTTTTCTTTGCATTTCTTTGTTTTGGACTTTTGGCTGGCTGGCATATTATAGTTTATATGCTTCTAATTGGTTTCAATAGAAGGGCAACCTCTGCAGGAATAATGTTCAACACTTACTTTCCCCAATTTGTAACTGTTTTGTGCAAGAAGTACGCATACAGATTTTAGGAGAACAGTGTATAAAAGCATTACAAAGTTTAGAGATGAAAAATAAAAATGATAAATACAAACTATATAATTGTTTTTTGGGTGTCATTGACATAGTAAATCTGTTTATCTCTTGGTCATTAGCAGTGGTGGAGCTTCTGAATTTGCACGACTAGGGCCAACTTCTAAACACTTAAACCACTCAACCAAGCTATATAACGATAGGTAACTTGCAGTAAAGCAAAAAAAATGCACGATTTAGAATATCTCAATTTCAAGCCCTAATTGTACAACAAACTTGATAAAAACTTAAAGCGGTACAATAGAAATGCCTAACTATGGTTGTGTTCTGGATCCAGAAAATGATAACCAATGATGGTTCAGTTAAGCTAGATTTTGTAAGTTCTGATGATAAATTTATAGCTGCTGGTGATAAACAAAATGCTGTTTCTTTTAACATCCTGCAAATTCTTCAGATGAACTTTTTAAACACAAAGAAATTAAATGTTTGAGTACTTGAGTCTACAATTCAAAAACCTCGGGTAGCTGTTTTCAGCCAGAACATTTCATTTGTAAGTTCAAGATTTGGAGGGTCCTGCAAGGACTTTTGTCAGCCTTGTAACATGTTAAGACAATATTTGAGCCATTTTCGTAATGGTGATGAGCTTAACATTAGTTGTATGTACACCTGAATTGACCATACTATTGGGTACCGCCTTCGTAGATATGGGATTTTAGGAATCATAGTTTGCTCGATTGCTTGATCATTAGTCAAAAATGTTGTTCCTTATTTTAGAATCAACTGGTGATATTTATGTTTCTAGTGATTGACACTTTCTGTTATTACCTCCTAGCGAACATAATTAAATGACAACCCATGGATATGCACCATGTAATCTTAATCTCAATCAATTATTCGTGCAATGAAAATGTTTACTGTCTACCACCACTATGTAGCACGCCCGACTTTAATTTGAGTGCTGCCGATATGCCTTGTCCTGTCAAGAAACAAGATGGATTACATCATATCCATCACGGATGCATGACTATTTTTTTGGTTAGAACATTAAAATTTAGAGTTTGGCAAACTTGAGAGTGAATTCCTTTGTTGAATTTGTTGAATGCATAGATGGAGAACATGCCAATGCCAAAGACTAGGAAACCCAATGCACAATGGGATGCAAATGCCGCAAAAATTTTTAGTGAGATATGTGTGAACAAGTCTTGGCAAATAACAGACCACAAGGTTGTTTGAACAACAAAGGTTACGCCAACCTTATTAGCCAATTCAATGAACGGACGGGTAGGAATTACACCCGTGTTCAAATGAAAAACCGATGGGATGCATTGAAAGCTGATTTTACCACATGGAAGACACTACTTCTTAGTGCGTCTGGATTGGGAAGAGACCCAAAGACCGGTACAATTGTGGCTAGTGATGATTGGTGGGAAGAAAAAATTGATGTAAGCAATCTTGTATTTGATTTTGTTGTATATCTCATTATGTTGTTGTATGATAATATAAACTCATAGCGTTTTTGTGTTTCAGGCCATGCTATTGTGCAAAAAATTTAGATTTGCCCCTTTGGATAACGAAGAAGATGTTGAAATCATGTTTAGTGGTGCGTCCTGCACCAATGCAAATGTTGTGGCTCCAGGTGCAAGAGAGGGGTCAGCTGGTAATGGTAATGGTAATGGAAATGGAAATTGTAATGATAAGGATAATGGTAGTGATGATGTCCAAGAGGTACATCCAAGTCCTGCTGAAAAACAATCTGCGAAAAGAGGTGCTGCTTATAAATCTCCAAAGAAGGGGAAGAAAAATTTTAGAGATATGCAGTTCAAGCATTTTGTGGACTCATTTGTGGAGAAAACTAGTTCAAGCTCTGCAACTTCTTCAGCCATTGATCATGTTAGGCAAGAGATAGTAGAAATGTTGCAATCAGTCATTGAAGCTGGGGCATGTGAAGGAAGTGATGAACATTTTTATGCCACGCAACTCCTCATCAAAAAGGAATTTAGAGATGTGTTTGTCACTCTTAAAACCCCTGAAGGGAAGCTTGCATGGCTTAAGAGGACTTGGGAGGAGAGGAAGAAACACTAGAGATTACTAGTGTATTGTATCTTCAAATTATCATTTGTATTGTACCTTTAATTTAGTGTGTTGTATGCTGAACCAGTTTTGAATTTTGAACTTTGACATATGGCTTTCAGTTATCTGTACAGATGGCTTTCACTTCAAGTGAGTCTAATGATTCTGAAATGGCAAGTAATTCAAGTGAATCAAGTGGTTGGATGTATGAAGCAGCAGCAATAGCAGCTTATGCAATGTTTGATTGTGGGATATCTTCATCTGAAAAGAAGCCAAGAAAAGTGCCAGAAGAATCAGGTTATCAATTTGTTCAGAGGCAACTCAGTAATGAAGAGAGCTACTATAACATGTTCAGAATGGGAAGGTTAGTGTTCTATAGCTTGCATGAGGAATTAGTTAACAATTATGATTTGACATCCTCAGATGAGATGTGCTCGATAGAAGCACTTGGTATGTTCTTATGGATGTGTGGTGCACCTCAATCAGTTCGGCAAGCAAAGCACATTTTTTCACATTCTTTAGAAACTGTGAGTAGGAGGTTCAATGATGTCTTAGAAGCTGTGAATCTTTTGGCTGCCAAAAATATCAAACCCATAGATGAGACCTTTGCTGTGGTGCATCCAAAAATCCGAGAGCATAGATCCTGGCCTCATTTCAAAAATTGCATAGGTGCAATAGATGGAACACATATTGAAGTCATTGTTCCACCATCTGAGCAGGCAGTGCATATGAATCGACATGGATATTGCAATCAGAATGTTATGGCTGTTTGTGATTTTGATATGAGGTTCACATTTGTGTAGTGGGATGGCCTGGGTCTGCTCATGATACTCGCATATGGAGGGACACTGTGTTCAATAAATACAAAAATAATTTTCCACATCCTCCCGACGGGAAGTACTATCTTGTTGACTCAGGTTACCCAAATAGAAAGGGCTATCTAGCACCTTATAAAGGTCAAAGGTACCACATTGCAGAATTTCAAAATGCTGGCCAACCAATTGGGTTGAAGGAGTTGTTCAACCATGCTCACTCATCGCTTAGAAATGTTATTGAGCGTTCATTTGGGGTGCTGAAAATGAAATGGCGCATTCTTTTAAAAATGCCGAACTACTCAATGGAGAAGCAAGCAAATATTATAATTGCTTGCATGGCGTTGCACAGCTTTATTAGAGATAGCAATTTGAGTGATAATGACTTTGATACACTTGCATCTGATGAGACATATGTTGATGGGGATGCGGGAACTACTACTAGTTATGTTGGTGATGAGGAAGATATGGGAGATGTACGAGATGCTATTGCGCAAGCATTGACCGGAGGATATTGATAATGTAATTTGCGCAAAAAAATGATTAATGACACTCTATTATCTAATTTATAATTATGTTATCTAATTTATAATTAAGTTATCATTATCTTATTTAAGAGTAATTTATGATTAATTGTATGATATATTTGTGTTGTTAATAATTCTATTGTTATTCTGTTGTAAAAATAAATAAATATATATCTGTACATAAGAAATACATGTATTCAGTAAACAGTAAGGGTATTTCAGTCATTTCCCACTTCTGACAGGATTTTAGCCCATTCAATAAGCAGTCTGCCAAACATTTAACTTCTGTGACCGGCTGCTTTTTTAACCAGCTACTTCTCTGGCCAGCTAGCCACCAGCTGGCTTCTGAACAAGTTTCAGCTGTGCCAAACAGGGCCAGAATATCCTTCTAAATGAAGCGATGGCTAGTGTTACGGACAATACGCCTTCGTAGATTACTAGCCTCCATTTGAAAAGTTTAAAAAGTTGTCACTTTTGATTTTACTACCTAACGATTTTAGACCATTCATCTTTTCCGTAAATATTTATACAAATAGCTAATGAATCCCAATGATATTTGATATCTTAATGCTTGACCGTACATCTTTTTTATGTGAATATATATAGATCTGTTAATACTATTTTAATTTTATTTAACTAAATGTTGCCAGTTTGAATAGTAAAAGTGAAAAGTGGCAATTGTTTGGAAATGTTAATATGTATTTTTTTTATTGTGCTTAATATGCATTTTAGTTTGGGGATAGTTAATATTGACTTGAGCTTCATGTTTGTTAAAATGCATCTATGAGAGTTTACAAAGCATTTCCATTTGAAGAGGGAGTTTCTAAAGATAACGATATTGGGTTTGTGAAGATAAAGTACTAACTTGAGGGTTCGGTGTATGATGATTATAAGCAATGTATGCATATTGACACCGACAAGTAAAAAAACAGACTAGAAAGATGTGGAGCTGGAACTGACATGTGAATTGTTGGGTTGCTATTAAATTGGCTGGACTTGAATGAGATATTAGGTTGAAATCACAAATGCATAGCCCTAGGTCATCACAATTTTAGCCATCCCCTAAGCCAGCACAATGAAAAAGGCCTAAAGAAGTGATTTGGGCAGAACAGGCGATGGCTTCGGCAAGAGAAGCAGTGGTCCAAGCCAGCGGCGGAGCTATGATTTTTGTATGGGGTATGTCAAAACAAAATATTTATATGCAAACCAGTAAAATCCATTTAGCAATTCGGTAAAGTTTCATAAAAATTATCCAACAATTCAGTACACAACTACTAAATGGCATAATAAGTCTTAAATTACAATCCAGATAGTTTAGAACAGCACACTAATAGTTTGGAATATAAACGACACAACCTTAAATAACAAATTGGATTACCTTTTTTTCACGCTTAAATAACAAATTGGATTACAACACTATTTTTGAGACCTACGCTTTCTAATGGCCATGAAAGTCTTAACTACATATCTTTATCCACATCTTCCAAAATATCTCTCTCAATGAACGTGACAAGACAATCATCCAAGAGACTATCACTCATCTTATTTCTCCGCTTGGTTTTGACAAAATCCATACTAAAAAAATGCCCTTTCAACACTTGTCGTCGCCACCTATAGAAGCAATACCATTTTGAGAAGCAAGAAAACCAAATCATAAACATCGTGCCTATTTGTTTCCACTAGCTCAACTGAGAGGTCAACAAGGTTTTCTACACCATTGAATCTATCATCATATCTCATGACATCAATATAGGTATCAAGTTGTAATTCTAGCTTAAGCAAATCAGACCCAAAAATGTCCTTGGGCGGAGCCGGAGCCGCGGGGCGGCGGGCCCTGATGGCTAGTGATGTGAATTCGCTAGCGTTTGTTTCTGATCTTTCGATGAGAGGTGTGGGATAACTTGATTGATGGAGGAGATGATGTTCACGGTCCAACTATAGCCTTCCAAGGACGCTGCACCTTAGCAACCGATACACCACCTCCTATAGCTGCCACGATCTTGTGGAGCGCGACACCCCAGCCACTAGGGCACTCATCCCGCAAGCAATCGAAGAACTAGGAAGAACAAGTAGAATAAGTACTAAAAATACAAGATGTAATTGAAGGTCTCAAACTGAATCTCAAATATGGTGGGGTTTCGAAAATAAGTGGATGGGCGGCTGGATCAGCACGCGCGCCTATAAGGAAGTAGCAAAAGCTAAACTTGCATCTTACAAAAACACCCGGTATTTTTGGCAGCGGCTAAGGGGTATAAGGAAGTGGAAGAATGACCACAAGGATGCTGGGGTCATATCCGAACCCTAGAACGCATCCAAATTGGACTCAACTTGATACACGGCCCATTGGGTCAAAATAGGGTGACGCAGCACCGTGGGCTGAAAAGGATTCTGTAGTAAATCGACTATTGCGGTTGACTCCAAATAGATATGGAGGCAATTCTGGATCCTTTGAAAATTAGATTTTATAAGCTTTCCAGGAAGTACTTGAACGCCCAAAATGGAGTCCGGATGTAGTCGTGGTGGCCGTCACAAGTCGTGTCTGTCCTGCAGTCCGAATCCAGTCTGCGCGATGCCTCTCCCCTTTTGATCTACTCCATTATTCCTGAGTAAAATAAGAGTGCATGTGTCTTCATTGTCTAAATATGATGAACCTGAGCTTAAGATTGAACTTACTTGATGGGTAAGTCAACGAGCACGAGCGCGAGTAATAGGACCAAGTGTTGTTGGCGAAGTAGATGCTGGTGTAGGTGTGGATGTATCGTTGGTGGTGATATCCTCATCAGCTAGCCTGCTAGGGCTGGCCGCC
Source organism: Panicum hallii (assembly GCF_002211085.1). NCBI lineage: Eukaryota > Viridiplantae > Streptophyta > Magnoliopsida > Poales > Poaceae > Panicum > Panicum hallii. The sequence continues at coordinate 34,009,564 of NC_038050.1, forward strand.
AGGGACAGGGGGTGCCGGGGACGAGCGCTCGCCCCTCGCGGGCCACGCGAGGATGGAACAGCCAGGGGAGACGGGAGGAAGAGAGTTTTTTTACATAATACCTGTATGCTTGTTGCCTTGCTGGGCTGGGCTTAGGATATGCCTGCCATACCCGTGCAGCCCACTAGCTACACCCATGGTCCAAGCTAGAGAGAGAGAGAGAGCGCCACGGCAAGATAAAGCTTATTGTTTCGAAAAAGGCATCTCCATGCCAAATCCTCACAAAATAGAGCTTATTGCTTCGAAAAAGGCATCTACATCAACAACCGCAACTTGTTTTTTCATAAATTTAGCGTATAGTATTATTAATAAAATGAGTTGTACATCATCACCTTCCAAGAAGGTGAAGAGTACATCCATATCAAGAAAAACCTAACACCTGCTACGATAGAGGTAGGAGACATCAGCCGAGACACGAAACTTCCTAGAAGACACATGGCACAAGCAGGCATCATCATGTGGGCTGCAATGAAGTTGTTGAGCTTCACGGTGGTGGGGTTGATGCCAATGATATCAAGGAGGGAGGGGCCCCACAATGGTGGTTGGGGTGGGAAGTGCTCACTATCATTGTAAAAGCATCTCCACCAGAAGATATTTTGTTTGTTCACTGGTCTGTAGATAAACAGCAGAGCGGAGAGCCTCTCGGTGGATGGCACTTGGATCAGCGACCAGCGACGCGGACAAAGACTATGAAAATCTTGACAAGAATTGTTGTTGTTGTCTGCTCAGCATTGAAGCAGGATAGTGGGAGTATGCTGCACATCGACTCGATGATTGTGGTTGAACCCCGATGGCAAGGCAAAGTGGATTACTGAATCCAAGGTGTACGGATCCAGATAGAGAAGAGTAGTAACTTTATGGTGGAGGGTGAAGGTGATGATGCACCTTGCTGATCCCCGGCGACATCTATGGGGAGGTGGAATGAAGTCGATCCAAGGCGAGGATGAGCGGATCGAGCATGTTATTTATCCCCATGAGCCAATCATTGCCGAAGATGATGGAATCGAAGCTAAGAATGACACGCTTGGCAAAGACAACGACGGTGACAGTTGCCCAGAAGCAGTGGTGTCTGATGAGAGAGACACCTATCTGGGAAAAAAAATAGAAAAGACTACATATAAATAACTAATCCTACTAATTGAGGGGAGATCATCCCTCTCCCTATCACTGTTGGTGAGCTCGCTGAGGACGGGAAGAGGGGGCTGGAGCTAGATCTACTCAGCTGGAGGATACATATTGTCGGGGGCAAATATCACGGATCCCCCAAAGAACGTTCCTTAGGAAGCTGATCATGGATTAGCTCCCTCAAGGTATGCGGCTTGAGCCAGCTGGGTCGTCAAATGGCCACAGAACAGCCCACCGGGAGAAGGGGCATCGATAGCCCAACGCGAAGCACCAGAGAAGGACACGACCGCATTGCCCGACCCCAAGGGTAAGGGATCGGGCGCGCGTCCACCTCGCCCAACCCCAACGATGAGGGGTCGGGCGCATCCAACTCGCCCAACCCCAAGGGTGGGGGTCGGGCACGTCCGCCCCAAAGGCGTGGGGCCCCTAGGGACCTCACGAAGTGACGGGCCATGCTGGAGGATGAACCTCTGGACTAAGGGCAGGTAAGGATGAACCTCTGGAGGATGAATCTCTCTCTCTGTATCCACTCCCTTCCCTTTGACTTATAAAAGGGGAAGGGAGACCACCCGCCAAGGGGACCGAACGTTTAGATTGACATCCTCACACGCACACTCCATCAGAGACTTGGGAGCCCCTCCCTCTCTCGCTCGTTTGTCACCCCTACTGCAAACCTAGTGCAAGAGCACAAGTGGCTCGAACTGGACGTAGGGTCATTCTGCCCGAACCAGTATAAACCCTTGTATCTTTCTTGCTCACCATCCAGGATAGATGCGCAATCATGAAATTTACTAGTCGGCGGTTCAAAAGACTGACAATTGGCACACCAGGTAGGGGCCTTTGCGCATCTCGTCGACCTCTCCAGGTTGTGGATGGCCAACCATGCTGGAGGATGGGCCCCGGGCGCGCTCGTGCGCTTCGGGAGCCTAGACATCATTGTCACCATAGGAGGGGGATTGGAGCAGATTCATGCTCCTGTCCGCCCCGCCCGCACCACCAACCTCGACCCCGTTGTCGGGGCGTTCGAGGGAATGTGGCTGTGCGCCCCGGAGGATTGCGTCCCCGGGGTTAGTGGGCCCCTCGACTTCAACTACAAGAGTTTGGAGCATCAGTTCCGCGTCTTCTTGGGTCCCCGACCTACCCAGGAGGACTTGCACCATGTTCTCTTCTCGCTCGCCAATGTCACAGTGCAGCTCTCCGGGGGATGTCACACCCGATTTATAAGAACATAAACCGAGCAATCATATATGCGCCAGGATCAAGTCATGCATATATACAACAGAATCATCAAGATATCACAACACGTATCTTAAAATAAAAGCGTATAAATTGTAAATGAATATCTTTATTACAACTGAATCAAGAATCAGCTCAAGGAATGCGGAAGCGTAAATAAATACATGAAGAACAGGGCGCCACAGGGACGTCGGCTGGGAGACAACGCCTAGAAATCGTCGAGTCCGCTGATGTAGTCCTCCATGTTGCCTGGTACTGAGCAGCAGTCGAAGATATCCCAGAGAGAACAGAAGAGTAGAGAAGGCAAGTGTGAGTACACAACTTGTACTCAACAAGTATAACATGAATTATGAGGCTCTAAGGTTAGCTGACTTAACTGCATTAGCTTTTAATCTTGGCAAATTTTATTAAATCTATTTACTACAAGTGGATGAATTACCATAACCCAAGTTACATATTAATTAATCAAGATTAACCATGAGTCTACTGAGAACCAAGCCAAACCACCGGAGGTACACCCCACTAACCAGACGAAAGATCTGGGCCGCTCATGACCGTGAGCACGGCTAGTATACTAGTTTTACACTCTCGAGAGGTTGCACAACTTTACCCACAAGTCGTGAGCTACGCTAGTTGTTCATCACACTTCCTTGGGTGAGATGACTAGCAAGCACACTACGAGACCGTTACAAAGGATCACGTTAGTAAGGCGTAACCGCTAAGGTTTCTAGATCAGCAACGATGGGGCCCACCTCACGGGGGTACAAGCACACAGCACAGACCAAGCCGGAGGAGCAGGGACCATTGACGCTTACCACCCCTCTTGCCCCGCAGGTAAGTTACTCCCAAACCAAAATGACCTAATTAGTAAGTCAAGACCGTCCCATTCCAGTCTCGTGGTTGCGCGGTTGTCCCAGGTTGTCGCTCTATGAACCGGTCCTTATGGAGAGTGGCCAACCAAGCACTAAGCACCGTGCTGGCCCCCTAAACCATATTTCTAATAAAACATATTTTAACAAGATGTGAGCCGCTCAAGCACACAGCACAGAGGGCCACTCTCAGGATTAAGTTGCATATACCATTAATCAAATTTAATTACAAAGGACCATTAAATGTGAGAGCGCAGCACCTAGCACAACTAACCACAATGCAACCCAAGGTATTATATAAAGGATAACAGTGGCTAGGAAATCCTTATAGGCATATAGTATTAAAATACAGTATGAAATTGTATTTAAAAATGATGGGATGTTCATGTTATACTTGCCTTCCTCAAAGTTCTCCTGCTGCTGCTCAAAGGGCTCTGAAGAAGGTAGCTCCTGGTACTCTTCCGATGGCTCAACGTCTACTCACGAACGAAACGTCCAAGCATGGTCCACATAAGCACATACATGCAAACAAGGGCAAAATATAAGAAACAGTACAACAATACAATAAAATAGCACACAAAACTAAGTTGAAGCTATTCTACGTGTTACGACGATCGCGTGAGCGCAAAAACCACCTAAAACGGAGCTAAGACGCAAAAACTAGGGTTAAAACAGGATCTAGGGACCTTTCTGTAAGAAAATAGAAGTTCGAGGGGGTTCTGCGCTAAAACCGAGGGTCTAAACATAATTTAAGGGTAGACTTAGGGTCTAACCCGCGAAAACATAGGAGATGGACGGCGGGTCCTATATTTAAGAAGCTCAGGGGCCTAAACGCTAAAAATAGGGCTTATCTGGAAATACTTTTGAACGACGCTGGACTGCGGGTTGTTTTCAAATAAACCCAGGGACTCTTTAACAAAAACGCCAGGCCGAACCGGTATCTTCTAATCTGGGCCACTGGATCTAGATCCAACGGCTCGGACGTGATCTAAAGCGTGAACCGGCATCTAGGGATATAAGCCGTCGGATCGTGATCGGACGATCCGGACCCCCTCTTGAGCTAGATCTAATCCTGGGCATTGGCTGCGGATCCTACGGCTCGGATTAACAATGAGGCCGAACCGGTACGCATGGATCTGATCCGTTGGATCACGATCCTGCGGCTCGGACCCTATCCACCCGCGATCTGATCCTGATCGTCTGCTACGGATCGGGCGGCTGGCGTCCAACGCGAGCGAGGGGGCGGCGCTGGGCCGCCGGACTCCGGTTTCCGCGGCGGCGCCTCGCCGGCGTTGGCCGATCTTGGCCGTCCGGGCTCGGTTTTGGACGAGGTCTGGCCCGGGAGGAAGCTCTCAGTATGCGCAACACACCTGGGTGGTTGGCACGGGTCTGCGGCGGCTGTGGCGGCGCGCTCGGCGGCGGGGGTGGGTCGGTGCGGCGGCGCTTGCCAGCGCGCACGCGTTCGGGCTGCTCGGGCTCGGAACATTTGCGAACAAGGGCTGCGCGCATGCACAGTGCTCAGGCAAGCCGAGAACAGGGCACGCACGGCAGTGAAGGGGGCTCGCCACGGCGACCTGCGGTTCCGCGCGGCGGCGGGGCACTGGCGAGCGGCGATTCGGCGCTGCGGGGGACTAAGGGCCACAACACCTAGCACAAAAGGGTCCTGGGGATGACGTGGTGCTCACCGAGGCTTGAATCGGCCGGAGGCATGGCGGAGCTGCCGGACCACGGCGGAGCAGAGGCGGCTCCGCTCCGAGCTCCAATGCGCGGCGGCGGCTAGGGTTTGCGGTGTGCTCTGGTGGGCTAGGGCTCAGGAGCAGTCGGGCAACCGACTTATAAGGCGGCCAGGTCATCCTCAGTGTGTGGGACGGAGGGGGTAGGCGCAGAGATCCCGGCGGAGCCGTTGTGCGGCCGGTGGAGGCGAGGAAGAAGGGACCAACATGCGGGCCCGGCTTACCAGAGAGAGAGGGAGGCGTGCGCGGCGCTGCTGGGCCTCGGGCGTAGCTGGGCCGAGCGCAAGGTAGAGGGGGAGGCAGACTGCGGCCACGTGCGGAAGAAGAAGGGAGAGTGAGCCGGCTGGGCGCGAGAGAAAAGAAAGAGAGAAGGGAAGAATGGGCCTGCGCGAGGAAAGCCAGCCCAAGGGAAAGAAAAGAGGCAGGCCGGGCTGGGCTGGCTGACTGCCTTCTCCAATTTCCTTTCCTTTTTCTTTTCTACTCCTTTTGAAGCTCAATTCTATTTGAATTCAAATGAACTTTTGAATTCAAACCCTGTGCACTCATTCCAATAAAACATATGCACCAGCATGAATGCACAATCATGTTGTTCCTACAATGAATTTTAATTCTTGGTATAATTTAATTAGGTTAAGTGCAAACTAAGCACAATAAATCTTTAAAAAATTAATGGAGCCAAACTAAATCCATTATAAATCTTAAAAATTTACATTAGGGTGTTACAGGGGAGAACCACTATCTCCTGAGATCCCGGCCAGGGGCGTCTCAACAAGGTTTCCGCGGCGCCTTTTGGTTTGTCCCCCACAGACGGCGAATTCGTGGGGATGACGGACTACGTCTCGAAATCCTTCCCTAATCTCCTTGTGGGGAAATCGGAGGTGATCTCCGACTTTGGCTCTAGCAGAGGAAGCCACCACCCCTCACGGGAGTGCTTCATGGCGGGTGTCCCCGAAGGGCGTGTAGAAGATGCCCATAGTGGGGAAACTCCTCCGAGTGGCCCCAACGATGGGGCCAGGGAGAGGAACCAACCCACACCACTCGCGCAGCTTGAGCAGTTGCTGGAACGGCAGAAGGAGCTCGAGGAGGCATGCCTTGTCGGTGTTTTACCGGCTGCCACCGAGGGGTATACCCAAGGTGGTAAGTTTAGGTGAGGAGATGCCGAGATCAGGAACTCGAAGGTGCAAGGAACACAAAACTTAGACAGGTTCGGGCCGCGAGGCGCATAATATCCTACGTCCTATATGGTGGTTTGTATTGCCTTGGGTGTAGAATGATCTTGCGTTTTGAGGGGGTCCCTGCCCCCCCTTATATATCCGGGAGGTTAGGATTACATGGATCTAATCAATACCAGCCAAGGAATCGTACCCGGGTATAACTCGGGTAGTTTCCTTCTGTACCGACTAGCTTTATCTCCTACTCAAACGAGTAGAAAATAATATAAATAAGAGATAAGACGGGCTTTATCTCTTAACCTTGTTTAAACTACGTTATGTACACAGCCCCGTAGCCCCGGGTCTGACAAGCCCCCGAGCTCTTCGTAGTTGAGTACTGCAGGCTAATCGAGTACTTTCAAAGTAGTCTTCGGCTTCTCCTGAAGCTCCATCTTGAAGTTCTTCTTCGAGTACTTACTTGGCTGCATCGAAGCTATGAGGTGCTCATGCGGCCGAATTATTTCTTCGTTATGGTGTGCGATTGAAAAATCGCACTCCATATGGAGTAGCCCCCGAGCCTTAGGTTGAATTGGAGAATTAGGCTGAGGGTCGCATTAGTCTTGAATCTTCCTTACTTACTTTTTCAAATAAATTCAAAAAAATAAGTAGTTGATGCCATGTATCCCGCAGCCCCCGAGCCTTGAATCCACATGTCTCAAGTTTGGAAATAAGGATCCAAAAATCGTGGCATGCAGTGTAAAAATGTCCATATGGTGAATAACTGGTGTGATGGTACAGATGATGGAAGTTAGATATGAAATTCAAAAAACCCCTTTTTTCGGGACAGTTAACCCTGAAAAATGATTAATCGAATATTTTATCAAAACAATCCACCAAATGACCCCTCAACTTCCGAATATTCCCTGAAACGACTCTTCAACTTCAAAGCAGTAAAACTGTACCCAGCTGCTGGTTATTTAACCCCGCGGTAACGCTGAGTAAAAACTGTGCTTCCAATCTGCAATCCGCCAAGAACTACCAAAATGCCCCAAATAGAGCCGGACTCCGCCTTCTCCCTCTTGGAGAACCCTAATCCACCCAAATCTCCCCGCCCCTTTCCCCGCAGCCCTCGAGCAAGTCGTGGCAAGCGAATCTAGAAATGGCGCCCAAGAAATCTAAGAAGGATGGGAAGAAGAAAGAGGCGCAACCGCCGTCTGGAGAGTGGACACATAGTAAGTGCTCCCTTAACGACCTCAATAAACTTATTTCCGAGGGATTGCTTCAAGACAAGAATCTTGTCAACTGGCGCCCCTCTTTTCGCAAACCTTTCCCCATGGAAAATGTAGACGAAATCGTCACATTTTACCATTTTGCTGAACAGGGTCTGGCCCTCCCCTCTTGCTCTTTTTTCCATGGCCTTCTTTACTACCACGGGCTTGAGCTCCATCATCTCAACCCGAATTCCATTTGTCATATCGCAATCTTTATCCATTTCTGTGAAGCCTTCCTTGGAATCAAACCACATTGGGATCTTTTCCACTTCCTTTTCCGAGTAAAACCACAACCCACCTCCAAAAATCCATCTGTTGTAGGGGGTGCCGGCATCCAACTTAGACAACAAGCCGGCGACAAGTACCTTTCGTACAAATTCCCCTCCAACATTCCCGGGTGGAAAAATCATTGGTTCTACATCGAAAATTATACCCCCCAACTCCCAGAAAAGTCAAATAAACCACCTGTTGTAAGGCCGGAGTGGAATATCGAACTTCCCAGGGGGGACATGGATCAAGTCAATGAATTGCTAGACACCATAGCAGCTCATAAGGAAATGGGAGTGACCGGCGCATCCGTAATGTTTTCCTTCTTCAAGCGTCGAGTCCAGCCAATCCAGCAACGCCATATACTTGGATTCGAGTACAAGGGTGCTGAAGATCCATCTCGCATGTGTGCAGAGGAGCTGACGGACGAAACCGCACTCATACGGGTTAGGCGAGTGCTGCTAGATGTGGATGCGGTTCCCTATGTTCCACAACTATTTTCTGCACAAAATCCTCCAAAACCGGTAAGTATTTGACTAGTTTTTGTTGAAGGCAAGTTCTGCTGTTTTGCCACTGCTAACTGAGAACCTCCTGCAGGGTCACACAAAATTGCACCGGAGCTACCCTCCGCAACCCGACATCCCTCGATCGGACCACCTTCTTCCCAGCGCCGCGGGCGAAGCGAAGAGGGCTCGAGTAGCCGAGGCTCGGCCCGGCAGTGAGTCCACTGAAGGCGGGAGCCCCCTGGCTGAAAGGGAAGCCGGGGGGAGGCGAGAAGGGGCAACTCCCCCGGACCATTCGTGGAGTTGACCGAAACTCTGCCTTCGGTCCCACAGGGTCGTCGGGTAGCGTGCAAACAGAAAGCGCAAGAAGTCGAGTCCTCCAGGTATGAATATGCTGCCTTGTTGAATCGTCAAATATCAGTATCATTGCATGCTAACATTGTCCTTTTGCAGTCCACCCGCTTCTCCACCCGAGCCTGAGCGCCAAGAGATGGGTACGGATCCAGCAGCTTCTGCGACAGGATCGGTTACCATTGCCGTGGCGGGCACCGCGCCACCAGCTGATGTTACCCTGCCGCTAGCAACGACTACCATGATTGGGACACCATGGGCTATGAGGGTGAAGAAAGCTGTCATGAAGAGGTCTTCGCTGTAAGTGTACATCTTTTTGCATAATGAACATTCTATCCCTTTCGATTGGTGCAATGATATAACTGATTTTGCTTCATTAGGTCTGCAAGCGCCGTGAGGCACAAGCCAAAACCAGCCGCAGCTACCCCAACCCCCGAGCCATCAGCCCTAGAGGAGCCCACGCCCAAGGAGCCAGCCCCCGAGGCAGACACGACGCTGCCCAACCTGCCACCCCCCGAGCCCCAGCAAGCCGAAGCCGGAGCTGGTGGTGAGAAACAAGTCGAGGCCCCAGATGCCGCTCCTGTAGATGGCACAGGTAAGTGTATGACCGCTTACGGCTAGCTGCTTAGACCCCAGGCATTATGTACTGAATGCATCTTGACTTGCAGGTGCCCAGCATCCACCTTCTGAGGAAGCCGCAGGGACCTCAAGGAGTCCTGGAGATCTGCTAATGGCCGGGCCTAGGTACCAAAGCATTGTCACCACAGATCCGGTGGATGATCCAATGTTGACGGAAAACAACATAAAGACCTTCAAGAAGGCCTACAAGGAGTTATACGATTTTGCCATGGTAAGATGTGATTACTCTTTTGCTTGTATACATTGTCGAGTTGCTTGTCTTAATCTCCCCCTTTTATGCAGAACGTGATCACGCACTCACAAAAGAAGTCCAAGAAGTTGAAAACAGTCATGAGTGGTCACTAGGAGCTTGCTGCCAAGGAAAAATGCATATCCGAGGAGCGGACGAAGAACTGCTATCTTTAGAGAGAACTTGACATGCTGAAGCAAGAGTGGACTCGAGAGACGTGGCTCCTCAAGAACGATCTGCGCAATCTCAAGAAAGCCAACTCCGAGCTCCAGGAACAACTCAAAGAGCAGAAGAGGGCGCACCAAGGTAAGCCCCTTTCTTCTTTCGAGTACTTTCCCTTAACAGTTTTCCTCGGATTCTGAAAATATCTTCACCGCAGAGCTTAGGAAAATCTTAACATATAAAGAAGAGCTACTTACTAACGTGAAGAATATGCTGTATCGCTGTACAGATGACATCGAGAGGCTGCAGAAGGTACTCGCCGATACTGAACAACTGTTCGCCGACTGCCTTCGGCAGATCAAGACGTTGGGCGAGGAGAAGGAGCGGCGGCAAAAGGAGTTGGAGGACCTCAGGGGAGCCGCCAAGATGCTTGTGGACATGGTGGATCCACCAGAAGAAGGTGAAGCAGGCAAGTGGCCCTTGCTGGAGCGACTTCTCGGAGTACCGCAGAAGGTCGTCAAGTTCCTCACAGAAGCCCCGGTCGCGTGTGTCAGCCACGCCCTCACCTTTGTAAAATCCTTTTGGTCGGAGGCTCAACTAGAGACATTTGCGCAGGGAGTAGCTGCGGAGTGCACTGAAGATCAATTCAACGAGTACCTCCAAGAAGCCCAACCTGTAGCCGAACAGATAGTGAAAAATGTACTGCAGGATTAGAATGTAAAAACAAGTACTTGTTGCCTTGTATATATATTTTTATTTGATATCTCTACTTGTATGTGCCTTAGCTGAATTGTCATCCAGATTTAAAGGTGAACTAGTAGACAGTACCCTGGGTGCAGCGACCCTGAGAGTAGCCAAAGTAGCTCCGAGTAGGAACTGATCCAACAAGTTAGACATAGCCCGATCGAACGGATCTAACCAGTTAGGAAAGAACGCGAGCATCGTCGCGAAGCTGCCGTGCTTATGGCAAGAAAAACAAAACTACCCCGAGTGCAACGACTTTGAGTGTAGTCGAAATTGTTCCTCATGTGAGTGCATCCAACAAGTTGAGTATAAACCAATCGAACGGATCGAGCTTGTTGGGAAAGAACGCGAGTATCATCGCGTGACTGCCGTGCTTATGGCAAGAAGTTGAAATTATCCCGAGTGCGATGACTCTGGGCGTAGTCGAAATAGCTCCTCATGCAAGCCCATCCAACAAGTTAGGTATGAACCAATCGAACGGATCGAACTTGTTGGGAAAGATGCGATCATCGTCGCAGGCGACCGTCAAAGGTCACGGCGAAAGTCGATTCATATAAAGCATGAACATGGCCGAAGCCTCCATCAAAACTTATAACATGAAGTTGATAAATCATAAATGTGGCCGTGGCCTCCGTCTATTTAACAGAAAAATTTTCATTCCGAATTTTGTGATACGTAGCCTCCAAATTGTTTCGGAAGAAAAAAGGCCACCTAGGCGTCCGGAGAACAGCTATCCCCCGCGCTTCCTCATGGGTAGAACTTGCGCAGGTTCTGAATGTTCCAAGAATTCGGGACATCTTGGCCCTCGAGGTATTGTAGTCGATACGATCCCGGTCTTGTAACCTGCTTGACGACGAAAGGACCTTCCCATCTTGAGTTGAGCTTGTGTAAGCCGGACTCGTCTTGGATGCGGCGTAGGACCAGATCGCCTATATTGAACGATCGTTCCCTCATGTTGCGATCATGATATCACCGGATCCCCTGCAGGTATCGAGCTGACTGAACAAGAGCGGTGCAGCGAGCCTCTTCGACAGAATCGAGCTCTAACTGCCTTGCTTCGTCCGCCACGCCTTCATTATACATTTCAACCCTTGGGGATTTCCACATGATGTCGGCCGGCAAGATGGCTTCGGAGCCGTAGATGAGGAAGAATGGTGTTTGTCCTATGGCTTTGGACGGTTGAGTCCGGAGCCCCCAGACGACATGTGGCAATTCGTGTATCCATTTGCCTTCTTTCTTGTTGTTTTCATCATAGAGTCTTTTCTTGAGGCCATCAATTATCATGCCGTTCGCCCTCTCGACTTGACCATTGGCCCTTGGGTGTGCAACAGAGACATATTTAATCTTGATGCACGTATTTTCACAGAACTCCCAGAACTGGTTGGCCGTGAAGTTTGATCCCAAGTCCATGATGATGGTATTCGGGAAGCCGAAGCGATGCAAGATATCGGAGATGAAATCAACAACTCGATCTGGTGTGAGCTTGGCTATCGGCTTGTACTCGATCCACTTGGTAAACTTGTCGATAGCCACCAACACATGGGTGAAGCCGCCTGGCGCCGTTGTGAAGGGCCCAATCATATCAAGGCTCCAGCAAGCAAAAGGCTAGGATGGCGGTATGGTGTTGAGACTGTGAGCTGGAACGTTAGACTGCTTGCCGAAGAATTGGCAGTTTTGGCATCTCCGCACAAGATCCAAAGCATCGGACATTGCGGTGGGCCACCAGAAACCAGCTCTGTATGCTTTCCCCACCAGCGTTCTTGAGGCTGCGTGGTTGCCGCAAACACCCTCATGTATCTCCCGCAGTATGTCATAGCCGTCTTCTTTCGTGACGTACTTTATGAGAACGCCTGAACGTGCGCCACGCCGGTAAAGCTTGCTGTCGACTAGGACGAACCCCTTACTTCTACGCATGACACGAGCTGCCTCTACGCTCCTTGCGTCCATCCCCGCCGGTAGCCTTTGATCCTGGATGAAATCGATATAAGCCTCTCTCCAGTCCTCACCAAGCATCATAACCTCCCGATCAGGTTGTTGAGGGCCCGCATAGGTGGTTACCTGAGGTGAAAACTTGATGGATGGCTCCTTTAACTCCTGGACAAAGACTCCCGCTGGAACCTGTGCACGAGTAGACCCCAGCTTGGATAGTATATCTGCGCCAACATTATGCTCCCGTAACACATGATGAACCTCCAGGCCGAAAAATTTGTTTTCCAGCTTGCGCACTTCCTGTACAAAAGTGTCCATCGTCTCCTTGTTGCAGTCCCACTCTTTATTGACTTGCTAAACAACTAGAAGTGAGTCACCATATACAAGAAGTCGCTTGATGCCTAATGATATCACCAAACGGAGCCCGTGAAGGAGTGCTTCATACTCGGCTTCATTATTGGATACCTCCCAAAGGATCTGGAGGACATACTTCAATTGTTCACCTCTTGGAGAAATAAATAGAACTCCAGCACCACCGCCATCGAGATTAAGAGACCCATCAAAGTATATGGTCTAGTGCTTTGGCTTGTCGACTGGAGTTGGAATTTGATTCTCCCTCCACTCAGCCATAAAATCGACTAGAGTTTGGGACTTGATTGCAGTGCGTGGCTTGAAGTTGATAGACAAAGCTCCTAGTTCCACTACCCACTTTGATATACACCCCGTGGTATCTTGATTATGGAGAATATCCGCCAACGGAAAATCCGTAATCATAGGGATCTTGTACTCGTCGAAGTAATGGCGCAATTTTCTTGATGTGATCAGAATTGCATATAAAAATTTCTGAACTACCAGGTATTATACCTTGGATTCGGAGAGTACCTCGCTGATGAAATATACAGGCCTCTGCACTCCAGATGCATGGCCTTCCTTGCCTCCCTTGACTACAATAGCACTGCTGATGACATGAGTTGTTGCCACAATGTAGAGTAGCAGATCTTCTCCCAGCAATGGTGCTGTAAGGACCGGGGGGGGCTGAAGGTGATGCTTCAGGTCTTGTAAGGCTCGCTCGGCCTCCTCCGTCCATTGGAACTTGTCTCGGCGCTTCAGGAGCTTGAAGAAGGGTAGTCCTCTCTCTCCGAGCCGGGAGATGAACCTGTTCAGGGCTGCCATACAGCCTGTTAGCTTCTGCACATCTTTGATTGTGGCTGGAGCCCCCATATCAGTGATGGCTGAAATCTTCACAGGGTTGGCTTTAATTCCCCGGTTGCTGATGATGAACCCGAGTAATTTCCCTGATGGTACTCCGAAAACACATTTAGTTGGGTTGAGCTTCCACCGAAACCTGCGTAGGCTACTGAACGTCTCTTTCAAGTCTGCAATCAGGCTATCGGGATTCCTGGTCTTGATGACCACATCATCCACGTAGGCTTCAATGTTTCGATGCAGCTGATCGACAAAGCATATCTGAATGGCGCGCTGATAGGTTGCTCCTGCATTTTTCAAACCAAAAGATATCATTTTATAGGCATAAATCCCGAACGGGGTGATGAACGCGGTCTTGATTTGATCCTCCTCCTTGAGCGCAATCTGGTGATATCCTGAATAACAATCAAGGAAACAAAGAAGTACACAACCCGCCGTTGAGTCGATGACTTGATCAATGCGCGGTAGCCCGAAGTGATCTTTTGGGCAATGCTTGTTGAGATCGGTGTAGTCAAAACACATTCTCCATTCATTATTCTTTTTCCTTACAAGGACAGGATTAGCTACCCACTCTGGATGAATCACTTCTTTAATGAAGCCAGCCGTGAGGAGTTTAGCTATTTCCTGTTTAAGTGCCTCACGCTTGTCGTGAGCAAACCTTCGAAGGCGTTGCTTTTTGGGCACGGCCTTTGGGTGTACATTCAGACTATGCTCGATCAGCTCCCTGGGCACCCCTGGCATATCCGCTGGTTTCCACGCGAATATGTCTCGGTTAGCCCGAAGGAAACTGACGAGCACGAGTTCCTATTTTTCATCTAAGCCCGCACCGATGATGGCGGTCTTAGATGAGTCACCCTTCTGGAGCTGGATCGACTTGAGGGCCACGTCACCAGTCGACTGGATGCTCGACTTGCTGGCCTTTCTTGAAGGGATCTCCAGCCCGGCTTGGGAGAGCTGCTGCGCGGCCGTGAGTACTTCCCCTGAAGCATCTAGCACACGCGTAGTCGAAGCATTTTGGATCGCCTCCTGTTTGCAATCATATGACTTCTTCAAGTCGCCTCGGAGAGTGAGTACCCCACTTTGTCCTGGCATCTTAAGAAGTAGATAAACATAATGCGGCACTGCCATGAATTTGGCGAGTGCCGGACGACCCAGGATAGCATGATAAGAAGATTTGAAGTTAGCAACTTCGAATTTAATGACCTCGGTGCGGTAGTTCTCCCTCGTGGTGAAAATGACTGGAAGAACCACCATGCCAAGTGGGTGTGCTGCGTTACCTGGGACAATGCCGTAGAAAGGAGACTTGCTTGGAACCAGCATGTCCGTGATGTCTAGACCCATTTTCCTCAAAGTGCTGGCGAAGATGAGGTTGAGACCACTCCCACCGTCGATGAGCACCTTGGTGAGCCTGACTTCTGCCACCACCGGGTCCAGAACTAGGGGGAATTTACCAGGCTCCGAAAAGCTTGTCCACTGATCATCATGGGAGAATGAGATGGGCACCTCCGACCAGCGGAGTGGTCGTGGCGCCGCCGGCTCGACGGACATGATCTCCCGGAGAAGCAGTTTTTATTCCCGCCTGGAACCAAAGTCTCCATCCCCCCGAAGATGACATTTACAGTCTTCGAAGCATCTTGGAACTTCGCGTTGCACCCTTGGTCCCCTTGATCATCATCTTCGGGTTCTTTGTCCACTGGCTTCTTGTTCCTCTTGCCACCACCGGAATTGCTGAAAGTCCTCCGGAGGTGGTAACAATCAATTGCCGCATGATTAGCACCTGGATGCCATGGGCATTTCTTCTGCAGGAGCTTCTCGAACTCCTCCTGCATTGTCGACTTCTTGCCTCGTGAGGGATGATCCATAGCCGCGATGAGATCATTTGGCTTGCACTTTCGGGATGGACCCGGATAGTCCCGCTGGCTCTTGTCGTTGCGGTTGTCATGAGGACGCCTCAGATTGCCATCTTGGTGCCTCAAGAACCGCTCCCACATCTTCTCCTCCTGCTCAGACTAGTCATGCATCATGTTACGCAGCCCCGCAACAATCTTCTACCTGTTCCGCCTGAAGTCTCTGTAGATGCCTGAATCGGTGATGCCGTTGTAGAAGCAGTCGATGATGTCCTCCTCCGAGATATTCATGATGGTGGCTCGAACATCAAAGAAATAGCGTGTGTAGGATCGTAGGAGCTCGTTACGTTCCTGTTTACACTAAGCAAGATCATGACGAGTACCTGCACGAGCGATCGCCCCCTGGAAGTTGTCGATGAAGACCTTCTTGAGCCGCTCCTAGGAGTCGAGCGAGTTGTTGCTGAGGCTCTCCAACCACGTGAGCGGCGCAGGGTCCAAGGCCATCAGGAAGTAGACGACCTTGGTGATGTTGGAGCCCCCTGCGACTTCAATGGTGGTGGAGTAGCAACATAGCCATTGCTGAGGAGCTTGCTTACCATCATACTTGGTGATGCCAATTGGCTTGAAGCCCTCAGGGTACTTGTAGCTACTGAACCGTGCGGAGAAAGCCGAGAAACGGTCACTGCAGTCAGTACCTTCTGTCTTGACTTCTTTGCGCACTTTGCGCCTGGAGTCGATCACAGACCGTGCATCGCGGCCTTCATTGATGTGCTGGTGCAGGTCTTGTGGAAAAGGCCGATGATTGGCCTGCCGCGGGTTACCTCCTGGAGGTGGCTGCTGCCTCCCACCAGGGGCCTGACTCCCGCGGCCATTGTCGTTGTTGCTGCGCTGAGGTTGAGGACGGCCCCCTGCCGTTCGACTATGAGCCTGGCTTCGGCTCTCGCCCACGCGCTCCTCCCTGACGGTAGATGCCGGATTTTGCTGATCCAGCTGGATCCAGGCCCTCTATGCGTAACGAAGTGCTTGACGCACATTCGGATCATTACTGCACTCGAGTATGGCCATGACCCTGGTGATGTTAGCCACCGGAGTCCTGAAGCCCCGCTCGCTTACGGCAGCGAATTCGGCGTCAAGCTCGCGATGCATGGACCGCATGCGTTCACTGACCCTCCTTCGGCGAGCTACGCGAGCTCTGTTCCGGGTCCTCCGTGCCTCACGATCGGCGTCATTGGCTGTGGCTTCGTCCTCGGAGACCGCATCAAATTCAACGATGGGCAAGTCACCATCGTCCTCGCCTTCTTCCGCCATCAGCACCTGGCGTGAGATGAGCTCCTTAGAGCTCTCGTCGACTAGTTCAGTCGACCCCTCCACCACGGTGGCTAATGGCCTGCCCTCCTAAAAAGGCAAAGGATCGAGGTGGGCCACAAGTCGATCCTCAGTGTCGAGTAGATCAGAGGGTTTCATGCCCTTCCAATGCACGAAACGCCCCTCCGGGGTGGAGGTGATCATCATATCGCTGGCACCAAAACAACCCAAAGCCCCCCGACGTGCGGTGGCTTCGAGCCCTCCAAGTTGGAGCAAACAGTCCAAGTCCTTCTCTAATGCGGAGAGGGACTCGGACATGTCGGCCTCCTAGAGATCAGTGGCCAAATTGCATAGACCGAGTCGTGATCGGCTACGCGAATCCTTAGATTGAAATGAGTCCAACCCAAGGAAAGTTGATGCAGCGCCGAATGAAGTCGCGCTGGAAGCAGACACCACCTCAATCCTTGCAGCGGATGCATGTATTGACAAGTCGTCGAGATCATCAACGAACTTGTCAAGTTGCTGTGAGGACCCGCCATGGGAGTTTTCAGCTTCATGTCTACGAGGAATCGACGGAAACTGCCTACACCATCTGCGATGCAGACCCACGAGCCAAAAACAAATGTCATGCCCTGAGAGGGATCTAATCTGGTGAACTGGAAAGATGCCATCGAGTTCGCTGGTGGATCTTCGATGCGCTCCCCTACCTAGCGCGCTAGCTGTCTGTATTTTACCGGCTGCCCACCGAGGGGTATACCCAAGGTGGTAAGTTTAGGTGAGGAGACGCCGAGATCAGGAACTCGAAGGTGCAAGGAACACAAAACTTAGACAGGTTCGGGCCGCGAGGCGCGTAATACCCTACGTCCTGTATGGTGGTTTGTATTGCATTGGGTGTAGAATGATCTTGCGTTTTGAGGGGGTCCCTGCCCCCTTATATATCCAGGAGGTCAGGATTACATGGATCTAATCAATACCAGCCAAGGAATCGTACCATCTAGCTTTATCTCCTACTCAAACAAGTAGAAAATAATATAAATAAGAGATAAGATGGGCTTTATCTCTTAACCTTGTTTGAACTACGTTATGTAC
Organism: Panicum hallii; assembly: GCF_002211085.1. Classification (NCBI taxonomy): domain Eukaryota; kingdom Viridiplantae; phylum Streptophyta; class Magnoliopsida; order Poales; family Poaceae; genus Panicum; species Panicum hallii. Next base: position 34,027,259 of record NC_038050.1, read on the forward strand.
GCAGCCCCGTAGCCCCGGGTCTGACACGCCTCTAGATAGAATAGGAGCATGCTGAACTCGAGCGAGAGATTGGACGCCGCGGGGATAGAGGGCGCGCGCACGCTGCCACCCGTGACATAAATCGGAGGATCCTCGAAGATGATGTGGGTCGCCCATGCTTCACCTAGGCAAGCTAGAACATCACTGCTACGGCGGCTTTGCTGGAAGGGCTCCCGAAGCAAGCGACGCCCGAGGGGTGCCACGCTAACCAAAAGTTGCACACGCTCATCGAGTGCATGGCGCAACAACACGCCAAGAGCTCGATGTCCTGGCGACGTGGGCAAAATGCGGCTAGCACCCCCCTGCGAGGCAGGGTGTCAAGGACGTGTCCATCTACCAAGCCCCATGAGAGGGAGAAGGTCCCGTGAATGCCCCGTTTGAGGATGCGTCAGCGCCAGCCGCGACGCACGCCACACCATCAACGCCTAGAGGTGCGGGCACGAGGACGAGCAAGCGGCGGTGAGCCGAGGATATCAGCCTCTCTGTGGGGGACGCCACGACACCAGCGAGGATAGAAGCTCGAGCCCCGACCCGCCGGGTCCTAGGGTTTTCTGCACGCACATCCGTAGCACGCTGTTCCCACCGCGGTACTGCCGTCCGACAAACATCATGAGGTCCACCGGGGAGACGAACCCCGCCTTGTGGCTCAAGGACTACCAACTCATTTGCCAAGGAGGAGGAGCGGTCGATGATGACTTCATCATCCGCAACTTGCCCTTGTCCCTGGCTGACTCGGCATGGACATGGCTCGAGCACTTGCCAGCCGACCGGATTCACAGCTGGTCAAACCTGAGAAAAATCTTCATGGGAAACTTCCAGGGCACTTATGAACACCCTGGGAACCCATGAGATCTCAAGAACTGTCGGTAGAGGCCAGGGGAAACTCTCCACGAGTACATCCGGCACTTCTCCAAGGAGTGCAACACGCTGCCCAACATCTCTAACGCCGACATAATTGGGGCGTTCTTGATCGGGACAACCTGTGAGTCCCTAGTTCACAAACTGGGGCGCAAGAACCCATGGACCACCAAGGAGCTCCTTAACATCACGACGAACCACGCCTCGGGGGAGAAGGTGCTCGGAGCGATCTTCGACCTTGCCAATGGCAAAACGAAGCGCGACGAAAGCGCCACGAGGGCAGCTTGAACCGCAAGGGGAAGAAGAAGAGCAAGGGGGACAATGAGGATTCCCTCGTAGCTGCGGTCGACCTACAGGGAGGCAGAGTAGCCGCTGGGGCAGACCCCCGATCATTTTGGGAAGATGCTGGAGAAGCCGTGCTCGAACCACGCCTTCCCTGTCAAGCATCTATATAATGATTGTGCCCTCATGCAGAAGTACCTATCGGGAGGTACTAGGAAGGGGGAGCAGAAGAAGAGGCCCGAGCCGGTAGAGGGTGATGCCGAGGGAAAGGATGACGGCTTCCCCGACCCCGATAGCAGCCTCATGATATTTGGAGGCCTAGCTGCCTACGAATCTCGGCGCCGCCAGAAGCTCACATGCCGGGAGGTCTACGCGGCCGAACTGGCGACGCCTGCGTTTCTCCGGTGGTCGGAGTTGGCCATCACCTTCAATCGATCTGACCATCCGAGCAGCATCCCGCAACCAGGGAGGTGCCCACTCATGGTCGACCTGATCATCAGCAGGAAGCGCCTCACCAAGGTATTGATGTACGGGGGCAGTGGCCTCAACATCATGTATGCGGAAACCCTGGATGCCATGGGCATCGATTGGTCGCGCATTCGGCTATCAGGGGCACCTTTCCACGGCATCGTGCGGGGAAAGCAAGCTATCCTGCTTGGGCAAATTGACCTACCCGTAATGTTCGGGGATCCGACCAACTATAGGATGGAGACCCTCACCTTTGAAGTGGTTGGATTTCATGGATCCTACCACGCCATATTGGGACGACCACGCTACGTGAAGTTCATGGCCGTCCCCTATTATACTTATCTGAACCTCAAGATGCCAGGTCCACATGGGGCCATCACCATCGGCTCCTCCTTCCAACATGCCTAGCGGTGCGAGGTGGAGAGTTGTGAGCTCACCTCAGCAGTCATCGCCTCCGAGGAACTTGCGGCCATTAGGGAGGAAACCGCGGAGGAAGCGCCTAACTCCAATCGGGCTTCCAGATCCTTCGAGCCCGCGAAGGGCATGAAGGAGGTCCTCATCAACACTGAGAACTCCGTGGACAAGAAGGTGTAGGTCAGCACTACGCTCTCCTCCAAATAGGAAAGCGCGCTCATCAACTTCCTTCGCGCCAATAAAGATATCTTGCATGGAAACCCTCAGATATGCCGAGCATACCGAGGGAAGTCACCGAGCATGCCTTGAAGATCAGGCCAGGCTCCAGACCGGTTAGGCAATGCCTGTGCTGCTTTGATGAGGAGAAGCGGTTGGCCATCGGCGAGGCGATCGCAAGACTTTTGGCGGCTGAATTCATCAAGTAAGTATATCACCCCGAGTGGTTGGCCAATCCCGTTCTTGTTTGAAAAAAGAGTGGGAAATGGAGAATGTGTGTTAACTACACGAGTCTCGACAAGGCGTGCCCAAAGGACCCATTTCCTTTGCCTCGCATAGACCAGGTAGTCGACTCGACCTCGGGGTGCGAAACCCTTTGCTTCCTTGATGCGTACTCTGGGTACCATCAGATCGCGATGAAGGAGTCCGACTAGCTCGTGACTTCCTTCATCACCCCCTTCGGATCCTACTGCTACATCACCATGCCATTTGGTCAGAAGAACACAAGGGCCACGTACCAATGGTGCATGCTCCGATGTTTCGGGGACCTCATCGGACGAACCATCGAGGCTTATGTGGACAACATCATAGTCAAGTCCAAATAGGCTGACCAGCTGGTGGTCAACCTAGAGCAAACCTTCGCTAGACTACGGGCGAATGGCGTTAGGCTCAACCCCGAGAAATGCATTTTTGGGGTTCCGAGAGGCATGCTGCTAGGTTTCATCATTTCCGAGCGTGGCATCGAAGCCAACCCGGAAAAAATCGCGGCCATCACCAAAATGGCCCAATTCACAACCTCAAGGGGTTTAACGAGTCACTTCATTTCCCACCCCGGCGAACGGGGTCTCCCGCGGTTCTTTGGAGCCGCAGGACGCCCCCCAGTCGGCGATCGGTTTCACCCCCTTCTTCATGGTCTATGGTTCCGAGGCGGTGCTCCTAACCGACCTGGACTATGGAGCGCCCAGGGTTAGGGCGTACAACAAGCAAGGAGCAGAGGCATCCCTCGAAGATGCTATGGACCAACTCAACGAGGCGCACAACGTCCAGAGCAACAAGGATTGTCACAAGCTCTCCCCACAATTGGACGGGCTGTTCATCATCGCTGAGGTGCTCCGGCCAGGCACCTACAAGCTACAGACCCCCGAGGGTTAAGTATTCACCAACGCTTGGAACATCGAACAGCTACGTCGCTTTTACCCTAAGTATTTTCCAAGCTATGAAAAATTTCATGTCAAATAGTCAAGCTGTGCTGCGAAGAATTTTTCTTTTCACTCTGCTGCTTTTTAGTGATGCACGACCCTAGCCACGGCAGGAGGTCGGGCCTCACTCGGGGGCTACCAGGGTCATCCCACTCAAAATTCCTTACGCCCAACTCCTAGCGGCCAGGTACAAGCCACTCCTCCACAGCGGACTGCGGGCAGAGAAGCCCGCGCTTGACAAGATCCTCCAAGTGTGACTGGCACATGTCCGAGCGGTACCACGACACCATTACGGGGTGACGAAATAGGGTTGGGAGCTCTCGCAGGGAAAGGCGCGCAGAGGAGGGGCGTCTTGGGAAGATGGCGGCGAGGAGACGAAGAGGGCAAGAAGACGAAAGAGCGTGGAGGCGACAGAGGGGCTGAGAGTGTAACATTCAGGTATTTAGAATTTTAAACACTAGATCTTAGTGTTAAGTGTGCATGTTTAATCTTGTGTATGTGTGTTCAAATTTAAGTGCAAAGGGAAAAAGGGTATTTATGTAATTTTGAAAAATATGGACCCTTTAGTGTTAATTGGGTAAGAATGGGAGGTAGAATCAAAACATAGAAAGAATGTGACACTAAGTGTCAAATTTGTATCACAATAGGAAAGAAATTATAATAGATATGTTAAATTCTATGAAATTTGGGGGTTTATGTGGAAATAAGGACCTAGATGTCATTAATGCAAAAGTATGGGTCCTTTTATGCAAAATTATTGAAGTATAAAAGTAACTTTAAAAGTTTACTTAGGGCCAAAATGTAAGAATGAAAGTCATCATGACATTGCACGAAAACTTGCAATTGTGTCCAAAACTACATGAAATCTACCTCAGTAAAAACAAAATCTATTGAAATACCACTTTTGTTCAAAATTTAAAATGTAAAGCTGTATACTTTGGGTTTTTGAACTTGAACCCTAAAGCAATGTTGTAGGGTTTGAAAAACTCTCCAACTTCTATTTTGGGCATTTCCTCATTAGGGTTTTAGATCAATGGAGAATTTTACTTTACAGTAGGGTCCCTAAGATTTTTGAAATTTCCAAAAAAACCCTGGACCCCCCTTCCTTCTTCTTCCTCTGGCGTCCTCTGCTCCCCTGCTCTGCCCCCTCTGCCGCTGGCGCAGTGCAGCTCCCCCGGCCGCCACTGTGCCGCCGCTGCCGCTCCACCTCCTGCTTGGTCGGCCTCCACGCGTCACTCTCCGCCTGTCCCGGTCCTATTTCCCCTCTCCGCTGTCCTCTTTTACACGCGCCACGACCACCCGAGCCTCCGCCGGCCGCCACCTCGCCGCCGCCGTGTTTCGCGCGCATGCCTGCTCTATTTCCCTCCCCCTTCTGCTCAGCAACACCAGCAGCTCATACTTGATCCATTTCCACCTCTTTTCCCCATGCCGTGTGCACCCCGAGCCCCGATCGCCTCCGCCGCCCGCTCCTCCCTTCTGGTGAGGTACTGGTCGCCGTGGACAGCCACCATCGACCACCCATTACCCCCACCGACCCCCTAGCAAGCTTCCCCAGCCCCTGCTCGTGCTCACCAGCCTTTAAACGCCATCGAATTTCGGCCGGAGCACTACTGCCGACGATCGCCGCCCGCCGCCGCCCCCTGCTTGCCGTGGAGCACCCCTTCCCGACCCTCGTCAACCCCAATCAACCCTACCTCGAGCTTCCCCACACCACCCTGAAGCTTCCCGACCTCTCCCTCGCCGCCCACGACCACCGGAGCGCCGCCCCCCCAGTTCACCTTCGCCGCCGGCTGCCTGCTCCTGTCGCGCCGCCGCTACAGGCCGTCCCACCCCAATTCCGATCGTCTACAGGTGCGCACTGACATGGTGATGCTCCTCGCCCCTCCACCCTCGCCGCCGGCGATCACCGTCGCCGGATTTGGCCGGTCAAACTCGCGCCCCCTCTCTGACCACGGCCAAGGACCACGGGTTAAAAGATGCAAAAGCCCAGGGGGCTGTCTGCGAAGCCTAAGACTCAGAGGAATAGTGTCATTAAGGACCCCTTTGTTATTTTTGCTGCCAACTTTGAAATTCCATAGCAATTCAAGAAAAAATCATAAAAATACAAACTAAAATTTGTTGGATTCCTTATTCTAAGATCTACAACTTTCCTTACAGGCTAACTTTCAATTTCTTAGTAGTTTTACCCTAATTTAAATGTTAAGTTTAAGTAGTTGTAGACTATGAAAATGCTTAGTAAATAGTAGAAAAATGGTAAAAATGTAAAACCAATTGAGTTAGTTTTGCTTTGGCATGTAGTATTTGTGAAAAATAATTAACCTACTGTTGGTATAATATTTTCATAATGTGTGAGTTTAATCATGGATAATACTTATTTAATATTGTGTATTTAATATCTGCAGCTATAAATACTTAATAATTATGAAAATATTTTGAAGTGTGATTCTTGGGTAGTGCAACCTGTTCACAAAAATCTAGAACAAAATCTTGTATACATCTATAACCATAAATAACTTTTAACATATTAGTGCTAATGTCATTTATTCTTGTGGCATAATTTCAACGGAGATAAAATCTTGATAAATTTGCAGTAGCTTAGACATAGTTTAATATATAATTAATAAAAGTTTCAACCCCAGTGCTATGGTAGTTTATTTTGTAAAAATAAAACATGTTGTCTAGTGTAGCTAATTAGGTTGATTTATACCCGATAAATGACTGCCCAGTAGAAGAATAAATGATACCTGTGATGAGTAAACTTTATTTTTATTGGATTGCAACTTTATTGTGAAGTAAAATGGAAGTGTATGCATCTCTTAAACTACATCTTTGCATATCATATAGACTCAACTACTCTCGCCGACGGAGACTACGAACTGATCCCGGAATCAGAAGTGGAAATTTCTGAAGACCCCGGGAACGTCGTCGGAAGTCTACCTGAAGCTCCGAACCAAAGTTCGGAAAACTTTAACACTACTGCCCCCAACCCCACTCAAGAAGGCAAGCCCCGGATATAACCCACTACTTTATTTATACTGCAATCTATATTTATTTATACCTATCTATGCATTAAGTTCTTAGGAGTTGAATGGGAAACCCTAGTTGCATTTTCCTAGGAACCAGTGTACTGAATATTAGAACTTGAGCTCAAATAACTGCTACGCTAATAGGACCGGTAGAAGTCGGGTGATTCCCTATCACTCGCGCAATATAGGAATTGCAATGTTTACATTCCTGTAATCACTATAAGGATGACGGACGGGATTTATGTGATGTATCATGATTGTGATGATACCCCGTCTGTGTTGGTGAATTTGGTTAAGGTCGCAGTGTGTGGTAGCGGTGGTTAAGCGTTTGAAAGTACTAGCCACATGCCGCGAAATATGGTAAGTGGTAAGCCTAGTAACCAATCGGCCCGAGGAGTGGACATACGTCCCACCACTCGTATTTGGTTTTTCCTGTTACTCGCTTCGACGTGTGGAAATACGTGTTGCAGGGCAACCAGGAGCACGGTCGTGTAGTCGCACTACAGACGTACGTCCTGCACATTGGATGTGCGTATGGTCCTGCAGTTGCTTGTGGTGGATCTGATCCACGAGTCGGAATGAAAGGCAAACGGTTGCTTCGGAACAATCTCTGAATGTTCCAAGCGTGTGAGTTAGGTTTACCCTTGCAAGGTTGAAATTCGATTCAGAAACCGTCCGTTTCTCGAGGAGATTGAGACTGCTTGATCCCTTTGCCACATAGAGTAACAAGAGCAACTTTATGGTTATCAAAGATGATGTTTGGCTAAAGATTCTACCATGCTTGAATAGTTATAGTGTTTATCTAGAATGGATAATCACATAGAACTTGAAAGCTAAAAGTTGGAATTAAGGATCTACTTTTTGTTGCTTTTCAGCTGAAAACTTTACCCATAACCATTAAAGCCTTCATAAGTCTAGTTACATGGCTAAGTACACCATGAAACGGGTAAGCCTTGCTGAGTATTAGAATACTCAGTCTTGCATCGTGACTTTTATTCAGGTAATCCCCCTGAGGACTCTGCTCTGCCTGTGCCATGGCCTTACACTTTGTCCGATGGTTGGTCCGCGGAGTGGGACCCGTCCCCGGCCAACACTGATCCTATCGAGTGATATCATGCCAAGGCTTAGCATGATATCCGTACTGGCGACGTGTACAGTGGTTGTGGTTTAAATTCCGCTGCCGTAAACTTGGGAACTTGAACCGGTTTGTAATAAATCCTATCAGTTTGAAACTGATATTACTTTTGACAACTCATGTAATATATAAGCCTGTGATGTAAAATATGACGGTGATCGTGTCTCTGGACTCGCCTTCGTGCGAGGTACCTTGTTTGATCCTGCATTCGGTGGTTCATCGGGATGTTACCCGACAGGCCAAGGGATTACACTGTTTGAAGTACGTTGGAGCCCTTGAGAGAGGATTTGCGTACTTGAGCCGGTGGAATTCAGGTTGGTTCTGCCACAGAGAGCCCCAATTATAGGTGAGGGAAGTGGAAGGCGAACCGGCACCTCGACCCCCACGACCGCCATAATGACCGCTTTCATCGCGTCACGTCATCCCATCATATCAGGAGGCGCTCCTGCACCATGCTCAGGTGCGACCCCTCGTAGGACATGCCTGGAAGTAAAGGGGGCCAAAGGCCCCCGCAGGTAAGGAGGGATACTGGCTGAAAACGCCTCGATGGTCCATTATAGTCCGAGGGTTCGAAGGTTGGCGTGCAAATGGGTTCACAACTGCCCTAGGGCACCACCAGAGTGAGGGGCGAGGACGGATGGGCCCGCTAGCGGCTAGCATCCGGGCGCACAAGCACCATGGGGATCATAACCCGCGTTCAAGTCTTGACTAGGACACGATCGTGGTTTTTCTCCGAAGAAAGGCAGCGTGTCGTCGGGACCGGTTGAACGAACCTGATAACTATACGAATTGGCTGTCGAGAGTTTGGAGTTGGTCACCAGCTAACCCAAGCGGGATCCCCTCCAATGGGAGCCAGGGCCCCACTCGGATTGACCCGTTACCAGCTCACCGAGCATCGCGTTTCGACCGACGAGGAAAAACATGGCACGGCTCAACCTTTCCGTCTTAACGACAAGGACGCTTGAAGGGAGATGATCATAAGATAAGATGGCCGCCTGACCGGTCTCCCACTAATGCGCAGGGGCTTGGGGTTGGACTCGCAAGGAGACCGAACGAGCGGTCGGATACGAAGTAACGGAAGAGCTGAAAGGAAACTCCTGTCCTGCCCTTTGGGTCCCTCCCGAGTAGGAAAAACCCCAAGATGGCATCCTACCCCTCGTTGGCTCGGGGGCTCCCCCGAGATGCGAAACCAAACACAGAAACATCCTTCTTTTGTTCCAAAATCAGGGGGAACAATTACATGGTGCACTCTGGGTGCGTAACGAAAACCATGAAACTTAGATTTACCAAAACGACCCACGCTTTGGACAGAGAAGGTAGCCGGCCATGGGCTGTGCGCGAATACAAAAAAATTAAGCGCTACCATGCAGGGTGTGACATTCAGGTATTTAGGGTTAAAACACTCTAGATTCTAGTATAAAGTGTGTATGTTTGATTTTATGTATGTGTGCTAAAACTTTAATGCAAAGGGAAAAGGGTATTTGTGTAATTCTGGAAAATTTAGGTCTTTTAGTGTAAAATGGGTGAGAATGGGAGGTAAAATCAAAACATATGAAGGTTGTTTTGCAAAAAGTCAAGAATTTATGTTTAAACCGCAAATAGAGGTGAAACTACCCAAAGGATGCAAGTGTAGTGTAGATTTTAAATAGGATTTCTTTAAAGTCTAAAACTTTGCCAAGTTTTAAAGTAGATTCAAATCCTTAGCTCTTTTGGAACTGAACCTTAAAACAAAGTTATAGATCTTGTTGAACTCTACACTTTTGCTTATGGGCACATTTCCATTTGAGCTATGGTTTGAAAGTTAACCTTGCTTCATAGTGGAGTCCCTGCACTTTTGACAAATTGCAGCTAGGTCCTCCTTCGTCTACCTCCAGTCCCCCTGCTCTATTTTTCTCTCTGCCCGACCCCCGCCGCCCTCGCCGGCCATGTGCCGAGCACCAGCTGCCGCCGCGCTGCTTCCCTCTACGCCACGTGCCGCCCCAGCACCCGCGCCGCTGCTCCCCACCCCGCGCTGGCCCTCTCCTCACTGCTCCACGTCGCGCTGCCGCCGCCCGAGCCTCCACGCGTACCGCCGGCTTGCCAGCAGCAACTCTCGCCCGCCGTGCCTCTTTCTCAACTTGAAGTACGTCCTGGAGCTCCCCATGGACTCGCTCTTGCGCTCACACACGTGCATTTCTACTGCCTTTCGCTTTCCCGAGCACCCCACCTCGCCGGAGCCCCGCCGCTGCCTCAGCTCACCATCGACAGCCGCCGCTACCGCCTCCCACCCCCGATCCAGTGCTCCGGCAGCACCGCCGTGACCCACTGAAGCTCACAAGCCCGCCCAATTTAGTTCTCCCGCGCTAGATCACCCGGACCACTACGCCGGTGGGCTCGTGCTTCCGCCGCCGCTCGGCCTCGCCGTCGTCCCGTCGATCCACCGCCTCTTAGCCCCGGCCAAGCAAACCATTAGCACCACGTCATCGCGTAGAAGCTTCCCAGCTACTTCCCCGCCGCCCTCCGGCACTCCGGCCACTGGAACGCCGACGCCGCCCCTTGAAGCTCCGCCGCCCGCCCCTGTTCGCCGTCGATACACCGCCTCGGTCCCTCTCTTCCCCAACACCGGCCACCCCCGTGACCGCCGTGAGCCCCTGAACCTTTTCCCCCACTTGCCCCTTGCCGCCGGTGAGCCCCCTCGCCGGAATTTGGATGCCACCGATCGGCATCCCTGTATAGCCCGGCCAAGGACCCAATTGCAAGGATTTGAATCTTTCCAGGGGCCTTTCTGTAGAAAATCAGAACCCCCTCCCTATTCAAATCAGCCAAATTGTAAAATTCATAGGAATTTGTAGACAAATTCAAAAATTTCCAAACCAATTTTGTTGTACTCAAGAAATTTAACTCTACAACTTTTGTTAGTGGAGTTCAGTTTGAAACCAAATATTTTTAGAGTTATTTTAAAGTTTAACAAAAGGGTATCTTGTGTGTAACTTTTGCATGTTAACTTTATTTCCTGTGAATTTTGGTGAGTAGCTTGTTTAGGGTATAAGTGATCTTGTGTGAAAAATTCACCTATATTACTGAACCCTAGTTTGAATTAATTTAAACTTATGCAAATCAGCTAGAAAGAGTTTAAATTTATTCCAGCATGTTACTATGGTTTTCATGCTAAGATCTTTTTACCATGTGATGTTCTACAATAGAGTAGTCCATAGTAAATATTTTGGGAATTTACAACACTGTTTTGCTTAAGGTTTACATTTAAACTTGAAATTTAAACTTAATTCAAACAATTTAGTTTCTATTTTCAGAAAATTATGAAAAATTCACAGTAAGCTCATCCACTAGAAGATAGCTTACCCACAAAAATTCAAGGCTAGAGCCTTTGTGCATTCCAAAATAAAAATCAAACTTGTTGACTTAATTCTATTAAATCAAGTAATTTGATATTGAATTAAAGTATACTTAGTGAATTTGAATTCAAATCTCCTGTTTTATGAAGTTTTATTTATCAATTGGTTAGATTGCAACTTTATCGTGAAATAAATATTTAACTCAAGAACCACCTAATTTAAATTATTGCATATTATGTAGAGTCAGCGACACTCGACGACGAAGACTACGAGCTAGTCCCGGAAACCGAGCAAAGGATTTCTGAAAATCCTGCGAACGTCGTCGAGACTTTAACTGAAGCCCCGAACCAAAGTTCGGAAAACCTTGACATCCCTGCCCCTAGCCCCACTCAAGAAGGCAAGCCCCGGTGCATAACCCAGTATTTCAAATTATTGCACCTATAAAGTTATATATATTTATATTATGCATTAAAGTCTAGGAGTTGAAATGGAACCCTAGATGCATGAATCCTAGTAACCTATGTATTGAGCCTGAGTCCATATCGAATAGATGCTCTGCTAATAGGACCGGCAGAAGTCGAGTGATTTCCTATCACTCGCGCGATATAGGAGTTGAATGTTTACTATTCTGCAGTCACTATAAGGATGATGGACGGGGTCATGTGCAATATCATGACTTGAAAGGTTACCCCGTCTGTGTTGATAAAAGTTGTTAAGGTCGCAGTGTGTGGTAGCTGTGGTTAAGCGTTTGAAAGTACTAGCCACATACCGCGAAATATGGTAAGCGGTAAGCCTAGTAACCAATCGGCCCGAGGAGTGGACATACCTCCCACCACTCGTATTTTGGTTTTTCACATGCACCGACATGCGGGAGTATGTTCCGCGCAGCGGACAGGAGTACGGTCATGTAGTTGCGCTACAGACGTATGTCCTGCACATTGGATGTGCGTATGGTCCTACAGTCGCTTGTGGTGGCCCTGATCCACGAGTCGGAATGAAAGGCAAACGGTTGCTTCGGAATGATCATTGGATGTTCCAAGTGTGTGAGTTAGATTTACCCTTGCAAGGTTATGAAACTCGATTCGGAATCGTCCGTTTCTCGCGGAGATTGAGACTACTTATTCCTTCTGCCACATAGAGTAAGAACAGTAACTCTTGTTGGAATAATCTTGATGGATGCTAATCTCTACCTTGCTTGTCTAGAATAGGTGCTTACCTAGAATGGTTAATGCAACTAGAAGCTGAAAGCTAAAACACGAAAGTTAGATCATACTCTTTGTTGCTTTTCAACTGAAATTAAACCCAGAACCATTACAGGCCATCATAAGTCTAGTTACATGGCTAAGTATACCATGACATGGGTAAGTCTTGCTGAGTATTAGCATACTCAGTCTTGCTAGTCTATTTTTTAGGTATGATCGGTGTGAACCAAAAGGATAGTCTAGCCTGGCCATTTTCTATTCCATCTGGCTGGTCCGTGGAATGGGATCCGTCCCCGCCCGGCAACGACCCTCCAGAATGACGCCATGTTTCGGGCTGAGCGTGGTGTCAACTTTCGCGACGTGTGTAGTCGCGTGTTAATTTTTCTTCCGCTATTTACTCTAGCACAAGCTTGTTTAGCTTGTTGTTTAAAACAATGTTGGTATAAGTTACTTCCAGCTACAAAACAGTTTGTAATAATGTTTAATATTTCTGTAAATTAAAAGTTGATGAGCTGTGGTGTGATTGTAAACTCGCCTTCGTGCGAGGTAAACCTACTTCGATCCTATGGAACCGTGGTTGTATCGGGCGGTGACCCGACAGACCAATGGGTTGTTCCGTTTGAAGTGCGTTGAGTTAGGATTGCCTGTACAGCGATGACTAGCGCGCTTGAGCCAGAATAATTCAGGCGGTTCTACCACACAGGGTAACGCTGAAGGTTGCCCGAGGTCTACCTCGGCTGACACAGGGCCAAGATGGATGACTACATCACAGTCCATCCCCTAACAGCGAGGCTATCTCGGAAGCAGGAGCGGTACTCGGCCGTCGGCGCGTACATCTTGTGCTACCTAGACACGCTCCCCAGCCACCCCTGGGCGACCCCAGCAATGGTAGCGGGGAGGATGAGAAAGAGGGAAGCTCGGCGAGGACGTGCAGCACCGGACAGAGCTGGCAGTCCCACGCGAAATTCGTGCAGGTGCGGCAAGACTCACCCCTGCCTCCCTATGGGAAGGAAGTAGGGAGTTGCGGGTGAGTTGCCACCTACCGAATGATTTTACGAAGGGCGACAAGTCCGCCTCTGCCCTCATGTGGAACCGGCACCGAATCCAAGGCAACCACCTCACAAAGGTGAAGCCAAGGATCTAGACACTCGGGTTCTCCTTCCTCGTGCTCCTCTGCTTGCAGTGAATCCACTAACAGCAACCAACAGGGGGCTAGGACCCATCTCAAACAAGCCGAACCCGGGCTTTAGGACGCCTAGCTCAACGATACATTCTTGAAGGACATGCCGCTCAGACTTGGTGCCGCAACCAGGAGCCCAGCACCGCTATTTATAGCCACGCCCGGGCAAGGCAATGATGTAGGGCCGAACTGGCAGGAGACCAAGCAGCCAGCATTAAAAGGGTCCAACTACCCCAATCCTCATGGGTGACTGCAGCCCCGACGGGACAGCACGAGATAAGATGGGGTAGGCGGACGCAAGCCAGGACGGGAGCGAGCGACAGGCATCGCATGAGCCCCGATGTGGCAGAACCAACCTGAATTATACCGACTCAAGTACGCGAGTCCTCACCGAAGGGCTACCTCGCACTTCAAACGGTATAAAACCATTGGTCTGTCGGGTAACGTCCCGATAAACCACCGAACTCAGGATCCAACAAGGTACCTCACACGAAGGTGAGTCCAGAGATACAATGCCCAAAATATCTTACACCACAGGCAGTTACATTACAACAATGTACAAAACATCATTAACTCCCACAGAGGAGAGATTATTACAAGACAGGTTTTAGTTTTTAGTCAAAGCAGCGGAATTTGAAAGGCGTAACCATTATACACGTCGTCATTACAGATATTATGCTAGCCCTGGCATAATATCACTCGGCGGAATCTGTGTTGGCCGGGGACGGATCCCATTCCACGGACCAACCATCAGGCAAAGGGTAGGGCCACGGTGTAATGAATGCTGGCTCATCAGAAGGATTACCTGAAGCAAATCAACGAAAGCAAGGCTGAGTATACTAATACTCAGCAAGACTTACCCGGAATTGGGTATACCTTAGCCCATAACTAGACTCATGATGGCTTTTAGCTTTGGGTAAAGTTTTCAGCTGAAAAGCAATAATAAGTAGATCCTTAATTTCAACTTTTAACTTTCAGACTCTAGTTGATTAACCATTCTAGGTAAGCACCTATAACTAGTCAAACAAGGTAGAATCTTTATTCAAACATCATCTTAGATAATCACATAATTACTCTTGTTACTCTATGTGGTAAAGGGAATAAGCAGTCTCATACATCGTGAGAGGCGGACGATTCTGAATCGAGATTCAACCCTTGCAAGGTAAACCTAACACACACGCTTGGAATACCACAGGGTTATTCCGAAGCAACCGTTTGCCTTTCATTCCGACTCGTGGATCAGGGCCACCACAAGCGACTGCAGGTCATACGCACTTCCAAAGTGCAGGAAGTACGTCTGTAGCGCGACTACAAAACCCGTACTCCTGGTTGCTCAGCAACACATATGCCTACACGTCGAACAAAGTAACCAAAAGAAGCAAATACATGTGGTGGGGGGTATGTCCACTCCTCGGGCCGATCGGTTACTAAGCTTACCGCTTACCATATTTCACGGCATGTGGCTAGTACTTTCAAACGCTTAACCACTGCTACCACACACTGCGACCTTATCAAATTCATCAAAACAGACGGGGTATCATCTTGACCATGATACCTCATAAAACTCCCGTCCGTCATCCTTATAGTGATAATAGGAATGTAAACATTACAACTCCTATATATCGCGCGAGTGACAGGAAATCACTCGACTTCTACCGGTCCTATAAGCAGAGCAGCTATTCGGACTCAAGTTCTAGTGTTCAATACATAGGTTCCTAGAATTATGCAACTAAGGTTTACAAACAACTCCTAAGAACTTAATGCATAAAGATATACATAAATAGTATAGGTTGCAGTGTAATAAAGTAGGGGTTATGTCCGGGGCTTGCCTTCGTTGGTAGGGCTGGGGTTAGTCAAACTATTTTCTTCCGAACCTTGGTTCGGGGCTTCAGAGAAATCCGCGACGAGATTCCCGGGGTCTTCAGAATAAACTTCTTCTTATTTCGGGATCAGCTGATAATCCCCGTCGGCGAGAGTGGTCGAATCTACATGATATGCAAAATGAAGTTTAATGGATGCATACATTTGTATTTCACTTCACGATAAAGTGGCAATTCCATGTAAAGGATGTTATATTTCGATAGATAACTTAGTTACCCTGTACTGGGCAATCATTTATCGAGTATTATATGTTTTATCTAAATCCATTTAAACAACAGGGTGAATTACATTAATTAACTAACTAGTAGCATGAAGCAACAAGTGGGGTGGTTCTTAATATTTATATTAAAGAGCTTTATAAATTAACCTCACTAATTATTTATATGAACTTTAAGTTACTATTACATTATAAATCAATTATATTATATCCAATTTATTTAACATCTAATTCTTAATTGAAAACTTAATAATATGTTGCAATAATACAAAACAGAACCATAATATATTTTTCATGCATAACAATTTTATTTATGAATTACCTTTGAGTTTAAGTTTGAAATTTATAACTTAAGTTATATTAGGTTTCTATTTCTCAAATTTTTATCTTAAATTACTCCTGTTGTAACAAAGCTAAGATAAATTTTTCAGCCCTAAATATGAAGGGACACATTTGGAATTAAATTAAGTAACTTTTATCAACATATAACAAAAAGTACTCGAAACCTAAGCAAATGAACAGTAAAGTACTCGAACTTTTTACACAGTGCTATACATAGCACCTACAATCTGTGATCCAAATTTCAGCTTTAACACATGCCTACAACATGAGATACAATTAAAACACTTATTTTCTAATATTTAATCTACATCAGAAAATATACACCTACTGCTCAAACTTCCTAAACAAAAGTAGTCGAATTTGACTTAAGGATTCCAACAAAATTTAGTTTGCATTTTTATGATTTTTCCTCGAATAGATACAGAATTTCTAAGTTGACAGCCTGATTTACACAAAGAGGTCCTCGGTTACTATTTCTCTGAGTCTTAGGCTATGCACTTAACCCCCCTGGTTTTCTTTTCCTTCTAACCCGAGGTCCTTAGCCGTGAACCAGAACAGAGCAAGGTGGAGGCGACCGTGTTCCGGCGACGGTGATCACCGGCGGTGAGGTCCAAGGGCAGGGAAGGATGCAGGAGCTTACAACGGTTCTGTTGAGCTACTTGTCGAGGGCGGGGATGACCGGAAAGATGGAGTTCGACTTGAACCCGAGGTGACGGCGGAGGGGTCACCGTCGACGGCGGAGCTCCGGTGGTGAATGTCGGCAAGTAACCTGCGCACGAGCACCAGTGAGTCGTGGAGAACGTGTACGTGCCATCAATTGGATGAAATCATGCTGGATCGAGGGAATTCGACGGAGACCGATGCGGCGGCGGCGAGGAAGAACGCCGGCGAGCGTCGGGAAGGCACTGTGATGCACCAGAGGGTCAATAGATGGGTCGTACAGCTTCAGGGTGATGATGTAGTGCTGGCCAGAGAGTCGTGGTGGCGTGAGAGTGCCCGGAGCGAGCTGCCCACGGTGGAGGCCGAAAGCGGCGGCGGTGGCGCTCGTCGGGAACAAGGCTTCAGTGGAAATTGGGGAAGATCAGTGGGTCGTCGAGCACGAGCAAGACACGGGGAAGCTGGTGCGGGTGTTGGTTGGGGCGGAGGGGGTCCGGTGTGGGCTGCCCACGGGCGTGCAGTGCACGGCCGGAGCGGAGGAAGACGGCGGCGGCGGAACGCAGCTCGGGCGCTCGAAATTGGGCTCTGGAAGTAACAGAATAGGCCGTGTGTGTTGAAGTGGTGCTGTTGCGCGCGAGAGGGAGAAGGTTAAGGCTCTGTGGTGAGCGTTCCACGGCAGCGAGGAGGTGGCGGCCGGAGGAAGCTCGGGGATGTCGTGGCGCGCGCGCGTGCAGCCAGGAAGGGAGAGGGAAACGGCCGGAATGGAGGGAAGATGACGCGTGGAGGGTGTAGCAGCTGGAGGTGGAGCTCTGGAGGTCTGCGCCGGCGGTGAGCGGCGGTGGCAGGGCGGAGCAGAAGGGAAGCGGCGGTGGTCAGAGGAGGAAGAAGCAGACTGGAGTCAGAAGGACTCGTTTGTAAATCCCAAAAAGTCCAGGGACTCCTCTGTAAACTAAAATTTCCCATTGATACAAAATCCTAATGAGAAAAATGTCTAAAGCAAAGTTGTAGAGAATTTTAAATCCTACAAGAATGCTTTAGAGCTCGAGTTCAAAATCTCAAAGGGTACTATTTTATTTTGAACTTTTGAACACAACTTAAATTATAAACTTTATGTGTTAATTTAAACAAAATGCTCTAATGTTTGGGGTCTCTTTGTAAGTTTTTCTGCAGTAATCATGGCTAGCTCTTTTTACACTTTAGTCCTTAGGTAAAACTAAGTTTTACTTTTATCTTTTTACCATTTCACATGTAAGTCCTTATATCTTTGTATTAATCACATAAAGGTCCTTAATTTCATATAAAGTCTATTCCCCTTAGATTTATTTAACTTTTGCTCTTTTCTTTTCTATAGCCATCTGAAATTTGACACTTAAGAACATTTTTACACACTTGCACATAAAAATTTATAAAACTCATAATTTACAAATATACTCTTATTGCTTTGTACAACTTGTATACACTATAACCTGCTTACATATAATACACCCAAACTTAGTATCTAGTTGTCTAACTACCTGGATATTACACCCGAGGCGAGCGAGGACGGACGCAGCAAGAGAGCGCATGCCACGTGACTCGGTGATCGCCAAAGATGTCGCCAGCCACACTCGGCGGGCGTCGAAGACGAGACCCGACAAGAAGGTGCCTCAACCAAGGCGTTGTCACGTGGCACCTCCTGGATACGCTAGCTGATCCTCCGTATGAATCTCTGATTCACTTAGTGGCTCGGGGGCTACACCCGCTGGGTGCGCTTGCGCGCACCCACATGAGATGGAAGGAGGGACAAGCTTTTAGCAGTTGCATCAACCAGGACATGAAGACGAGCACGCCAGCAGAACCCTCTACATGAATCTCTGATTCGCCCAGAGGCTCGGGGGCTTCATGAGCCTGACAAAGACAAGTCACCTCTGAGTCACATCAACCGAAATGCCAAGCAGGAACGCGTTCGAACCGGCATGGGACTTGCTGCCCAGGTAAAGCGAAACCCCAACATGGCTCTCCGAACCGTGCAGGGGCTCGGGGGCTACTGTTGAGGGCAAATATCACAAATTCCCCAAAGAACATTCCTTAGGAAGCTGATCACGGATTACCTCCCTCAAGGTATGTGGCTTGGGCTAGCTGGGCTGTCAAATGGCCGCTGAATGGCCCACTGGGAGAAGGGCACCAACAGTCCAACATGAAGCACTCGAGAAGGACATGACCACCTTGCCCAACCCCAAGGGTAAGGGATCGGACGCGTCCACCTCGCCCGACCCCAATGATGAGGGGTTGAGCACATCCGCCCCAAAGGCGCGGGGCCCTTAGGGACCTCACAAAGTGACAAGCCACACCGGAGGATGAACCTTTGGAGTAAGGGTAGGTAAGGACATGCAGTGACATGACCTTCGAAAAGGACAGGCTACTACAGCAAGCCCCGGCCGTCCACCGCGCCGAGGGTCAAGCTATAAAATGCATCGGGAGGCTCCCACCGCCCGTCTCGGCAGGGCGCACGTCGCCCATCCTACGGTCCGGCAGACCCACGCCGCCCATTCTGTTGGGGTGCACGCCACACATCACACCAATGCGCGGCATCGGAGCGCCTCCGTCGTCATCTACAAGGCCAGTAGGGCCCATGCAAAGAAGAGGAGAGCCGGCATGATCCCGGGGATCTCTCTCTCTCTGTGTGTGTGTGTGTGTGTGTATTCACTCCCTCCCTTTGACTTATAAAAGGGGAAGGGAGACCCCCGCCAAGGGACCGAACATTCAGATTCACATCCTGACACGCACACTCCATCAGAGACTTGGGAGCCCCTTCCCTCTCTCGCCCGTTTGTAAGCCCTACTGCAAACCTAGTGCAAGAGCACAAGTGGCTCGAACTAGACGTAGGGACATTCTGCCCGAACTAGTATGAACCCTCATATCTTTCTTGCTCACCATCCAGGCAAGACGCGCAATCACGAAATTTACTAGTCGGCGGTTCAAAACACCACCACATATGCAATGTGCTCCTGCCAAGTTTTTCAAGCTTTAAGTTTATGATATGACTACAACTCGTTTTGTTCACATGGCCTTCCACTTCAAGGTCAACATCGAGGCTGATTACCACCAAGGCGAGAGTCATAGCATGTAGCAGGGCCATGCCAAGTGAGGACGGTGGCTATTAGGTGTAGAGGTGATGACAAATTTGAGGCGGTTATGACCTATTTGAGATACTGAAAGCATCTACACCCCTAATTCGAGTTTTGGTAATTATTAACAACCTTTGTTAACTAACCATTTTGTTTGTCAAATGAGTATAGATTGGTCTTAGAGATAAAGTAAGCTTAAATTGATGTTGTGGTTATAGCTTGGAATAAAAGTATAGGGAAAGCTCAAGGCAAATATATATGAAAGGTCTTTTCTATTTTTGATGATCAAAAGGTCATTAGAGGTTAACAATGGACCGGATTAATTGGATAGATGGCCATACTATCAAAAGGGATCAATGTCCATTTATTTGATGGTTCTATAGTACCACATTTCTCAAATAATTGCATTGCATGCGTGAGGGTTAACTTGGTTTGAAATGCTGTAAGAACGAGTTCAAAAGAGTCCAGAAAAAGGGCTAACTGGCATGAACCACGGACGGTCTCCTTGAAAAGGGCGGACCATTTCTTGACTTAGCCAAAATTCCATAACCATTCTGAGGTGCGCTAACTCCATGTGGCGGATGGTCCAGCATGCATAGGCGGACGGTCTGCAACTATCTCCGTGGACTAGATAGAAACTTTGAGATTTCTGGTGGGTGCTAACAAGTGAACCGCGGATTGTCCATTCCCCTAGGACAGACCGTTTGCCAACTAGCTTTTGATATTTGACATAAACCTTTGGTTTTTGAGTTGTGCATACTTGTCAACAGCGGACGGTGCGCCTGCGAATGTTGGTTTTACTCAGAGATGTTTTTGTTCTGGTAGTCATTGTTGTTTGAAAGGTGGATGGTTCGGCCATTGGGGGTAGACAGTGTGTCGGTTAATTTTGAAAGCTAGACAGAATATTGTTGGTTATGAGTTCTCCGAGCTTTTGTACTACGCACAGTTTGGTCCTTATGAGGTGGATGCTCCATATTTTTGAACATGGTTGACTCTAACATGCATTTATTGCAATTTTAGTCTTTGGGTTTGAACGGCGAATGGTCTAATTCTTGTGGATAACTTTGTTTCAACGGGCTTTGAGTGTAACTGCTAGAATATGAGAAGATGGCTATATATACCCCCCTGCCCCGGCGTGGGTGAGGTATTTTGGTACTTTGAAAAACTTGCTTGACATTCTTGAGCAATCCATCCTCCCTCTCTCAAACTCAATTTGCTTAGAGATTACACTATTGTGAGTGTGAGATCAAGCTTCCTAGTACATTGCATTAAGAGTTTGAGCTTTGTGGCACTAGGGAATCTTCAAGCAAGCATCGTTAGCTTGTTACTCTTGGAGGTTGCCTCCTCCTAAACGGATTGGAGAAGGTGACACTATTGAGCCCTTCAAGAAGATTGTAAAGGAACCATAATTGTTCTTGTGAGAGGCTTTTGTGCTCACCTTGCTGGAGTGGCGAATAGAGTTAAGCAAATAGTAACTCTAGTGGAATCGAGGTTTGGAATAGTTATTTGATTCAAGCCGCCTCAAGATCAAGCGGAGTCTTGATAGAGCAGTGGTTGAAGCACTGAATCCATCTCAACATGGATTAAGGGTGACCGACAACTCATCGACACCACAGAAAAAATTCATATCTTGTGCTAAGTTATTTCTTTACTTAATTTTATTCTTATAATTTACTTTGAGCAATTTACCTTTATAGAGTCTGAATTTTTTGTTATTACCCTATATTTTAAACCCTCACCTCACTAGAATTAGGGTGTGTTTGGTTGGGCTATGGCTTTTGGAAAGTCTGCTGTGAGCTATGGGCTGTGGAAAGCTGATGTGAAAATGCTGCTGTGGGAAAAGTAGAAGACCATTTGGTTAGAGCAGCTGTGAGCTGTGGAAAACTGTGCGGGTGAAATACCTGTAATACCCTTAAAGGTTTGTGAGACTGTCTATACCTGAAATACTCATACAAACCTAATATACTCACTATTTCGCATGTAAATCTATTTTTTGGAAAAAAATATTAAATTTTCTAAGTTTTTCAACCATATGGTCCATATAAATAGAACTGTAGCAATTACACAAGGTAAAAGACTTATAAAATTATGATATATCTCAACATAACTATCCTCCTCTCACACTAACCAAATTATCAGCGATCTTGTTACGAATGATATTCATGGTATCCTCATTCTCTATATCTTCACTCCCATCTCCTTGTGTTTGTGCCGTGCCGGGGCGGAGGCGGCGGGGAGGAGGCAGGCGGGGCGGCAGCTGGGGTGGGGGCGGCAGGGCGGAGCCGGGCGGGACGGCGGGCAGGGCAGGGGCGGAGGCGGGCGAGGCGGGGGACGGGGCGGGGGCGGAGGCGGGCGGCGCGGCAGCCGGGGCCGGGGCTGGCGCGGAGATGGCAGGGCGGAGGCGGGCGGGGCAGCAGCTGGGGCGGGGGCGGATGCGGGCGGGGCGGGGGCCGGGGCAGAGGAAGGCAGGATGGTGGCCGGGGTGGAGGCGGCGGGGCGGAGGAGGGAGGGGGGGTGGGGGGCGGAGGCGGGGCGGCGGGGGGGGGGAGGCGGCCGGGGCAAAGGCGCAGGTGGGAGGCGAGTGGGAGACGGGTGGGAGTCGGACAGGTGGGAGAATAGAATAGCGAACCGTTTTTTCATAACCGGTGGTAGGTGGGTAATTTTTTGCCCCAAAAGCCACTAAAAGCGGAGAGGTGCTTTTGCATTTGTACTGCAGTGAAAGCTGCTCTATTCTGTCACACCCGATTTATAAAGACATAAACCGAGCAATCATATATGCGCCAGGATTAAGTCACGCATATATACAACAGAATTATCAAGATATTACAACACATATCCCGGAATAAAAGCGTATAAATTGTAAATGAATATCTTTATTACAACAAACAAGAATCGGTTCAAGAAGTGCGGAAGCATAAAATAAATACATGAATAACAGGGCGCCACAGGGACGTCGGTTGGGAGACAAACGAATAGAAATCGTCAAGTCCGCTGATGTAGACCTCTACGTCGCCTGGTACTGAGCAGCAGTCGAAGATACCCCAGAGAGAACAGAAGAGTAGAGAAGACAAGTGTGAGTACACAACTTGTACTCAACAAGTATAACACGAATGATGAGGCTCTATGGTTAGCTGACTCAACTACATTAGCTTTTAATCTTGGCAAATTTTATTAAAGCTATTTCCTACAAGTAGGTGAATTACCATAACCCAAGTTATAGAAATAATTAATTAAAATTAACCATGAGTCTACTAAAAACCAAGCCAAACCACCAAAGATAAACCCCACTAATCAGACGGAGGATCTAGGCCGCTCATAACTGTGAGCACGGCTAGTATACCAGTTTTCACTCTCGAGAGGTTGCACAACTTTACCCACAAGTCGTGAGCTACGCTAGTTGTTCATCACACTTCCCTAGGTGAGATGACTAGCAAACACACTATGAGACCGTTATAAAGGATCACGTTAGTAAGGTGTAACCACTAAGGTTTCTGGATCTGCGACGATGGGGCCCATCTCACAGGGGTACAAGCACACAGCGCAGACCAAGCCGGAGGAGCAGGGACCATTGAAGCTTACCACCCCTCTTGCCCCGCAGGTAAGTTCCTCCCAAACCAAAATGACCTAATTAGTAAGTCAAGACTATCCCATTCCAGTCTTGTGGTTGCGCGGTTGTCCCAGGTTGTCGCTCTATGAACCGGTCCTTAGGGAGAGTGGCCAACCAAGCACTAAGCACCGTGCTGGCCCCCTAAACCATGTTTCTAATAAAAATATATTTTAACGAGACATGAGCCGCTCAAGCACACAGCACAGAGGGTCACTCTTAGAATCAAGTTGCATATACCATTAATCAAATTTAATTAAAAAGGATCATAGTGTGTGAGAGCGCAGCACCTAGCACAACTAACCAAAATGCAACCCAAGGTATCTATATAAAGGATAAAAGTGGCTAGGGAATCCTTATAGGCATACAGTATTAAAATGCAGTATGAAATTGTATTTAAAAGTGATAGGATGTTCATGTTATACTTGCCTTCCTCAAACTCTCCTGGCTGCTGCTCAAACGCATCTGAAGAAGGTGGCTCCTGGTACTCCTCCGGTGGCTCAACGTCTACTCACGATCGTAACGTCCAAGCAAGGTCCTCACAGGCACATACATGCAAACAAGGGCAAAAGATAAGGAATAGTACAACAATACAATAAAACAGCACACAAAACTGAGCTAAAGCTATTCTACGTGTTACAACGATCGCGTGAGCGCGAAAACCACCTAAAACGGAGCTAAGACGCGAAAACTAGGGCTAAAACAAGGTCTAGGGGCTTTTCTATAAGAAAACAGAAGTTTCCAGGGCATTCTGCGCAAAAACTAAGGACTTAAACAAAATTAAACTATAGACATAGGGGCTAACATGCCAAAACTCAAGGTCTGGACGGCGGGTTCTATATCTAAGAAGCTCAGGGGTCTAAACGCTAAAAATAGGGCTTATCTGGAATTACTTTAGGACGGGGGTGGACTACGGGTTGATTCCAAAGAAACTTAGGGTCTCTTTAGCAAAACTGCCAGGTCGAAGGGGTATCTTCTAATCTGGGCCGTCGGATCTGGATCGGACGGTTCGGACGCGTTCCGGTTCGGACGGTCCGATCTGAACGGCGGGTTACGGACGGTCGGATCTGCACGGGGGAAACGGACGGTCCGATCTGATCACTGTGGATCGGACGGTCTGATCTAGGTGATGGATCAGACGGTCCAATCTGAGCGGGGAATCCGGTCCGCTGGATCTAGATCTAACGGCTCGGGTTGAAGGGGTATGCGATCTAATCTTAAGCGTTCGCTTCGGATCGGATGGCTAGGGTTGGTTGGGTGCGCGGGGCAGTGGCACTGGTCACCGGAGTTGGTTTCCCGTGGCGGCACGTCGCCGGAGCTCATCGAAATCGATGCTCCGGTGGTCAAACGAGCGGGGCTTGGGTCTGGGACAAGCTACGCGACATGCGTAATCCACCTAGGGTACTTGCGGGCCTCGGGGTGCTCAGGGTTGCGCGCGCAGCGGCGGGGGCGGTTCTGTGCGGCGGCGCTCGCCGGCGTGCGTATCACACCCAATTTATAAAGAACATAAATCGAGCAATCATATATGCGCCAGGATCAAGTCACGCATATATACAACAGAATCATCAAGATATCATAACACATACCACAAATAACAATACTATAAATCGTAAATGAATTATTTTATTACAACCAAATCAAGAATCGGTTCAAGAGTTGCGGAAGCGTAAAAGAGATACATGTAGAGCTGGGCGCCACAGGGACATCGACTGGGAGACAAACGCCTAGAAGTCGTCGAAGCCGCTGACGTAGTCCTCCACATTGCCGGGCACTGAGCAGCAGTCGAAGATATCCAAGAGAACAGAAGAGTAGAGAGGCAAGTGTGAGTACAAACTAGTACTCAACAAGTATAACACAAACTATGAGGCTCTAAGGTTGGCTGACTCGACTGCATTAGCTTTTAGTCTTGGCAGAATTTTATTAAAGCTAATTACTACAAGTGGATGAATTACCATAAACTCGAATTGCATAATAAATTAATCAATATTAATTAAGAACCACTGAGAACCATCCAAACCAAAACCACCCGGGGAATCTCCCTAATCAACGGTTGATAACCCCACTAATCAAAAGGAGGATCTGGGCCGCTCATGACTGTGAGCACAGCTGATATATCAGTTTTACACTCTCGAGAGGTTGCACAACTTTACCCACAAGTCGTGAGCTACGCTAGTTGTTCATCACACTTCCTAGGTGAGATGGCTAGCAAGCACACTACGAGACCGTTACAAAGGATCACGTTGGTAAGGTGTAACCGCTAAGGTTTCTGGATCAGCGACGATGGGGCCCACCTCCGGGGGTACAAGCACACAGCATAGACCAAGCCGGAGGAGCAGGGACCATTGAAGCCTACCACACCTCTTGCCCACGCAGGTAAGTTACTCCCGAACCAACATGGCCTAATTAGTAAGTCAAGACCGTCCCATTCCAGTCTTGTGGTTGCGCGGTTGTCCCAGGTTGTCGCTCTATGAACCGGTCCTTATGGAGAGTGGCCAACTAAGCACTAAACATCGTGCTGGCCCCCTAAACCATGTTTCTAACAAAACATCTTTTAAGGAGACGTGAGCCGCTCAAGCACACAGCACAGAGGGCCACTCTCAGAATTAAGTTGCATATACCATTAATCAAATTTAATTAAAAAGGACCAAGTGTGTTATAGCACAGCAACCTAGCACAACTAACCAAAATGCAACCCAAAGGATATATATATATATATAGGATATAAAGTGGCTAGGAAAGTCCTTATAGGCATACAGTATTAAGATGCAATATGAAATTGTATTAAAAAGGTGATAGGAGGTTCATGTTATACTTGCCTTCCTCAAACTCTCCTGGCTGCTGCTCAAACTGCTCAAAAGATGGTGGCTCCTGGTACTGCTCCGGTGGCTCGACATCTACTCACGATCGCAAGAGCAAAACACGGTCCACACATGCACACACAAATGCAAACAAAAGCAAACTATAAGAAAATAGTACACCAATACAATAGAACAGCACTCAAAACTAGTATAGAACTATTCTACGTGTTACAACGATCGCGTGAGCGCAAAAATCAACTAAAACGGAGCTAAGACGCGAAATCTAGGGCTAAAACAAGGTCCTGGGACCTTTCTGTAAGGAAACAGGAACTTCTAAGGGGTTCTGCGCAAAAACCGAGGGTCTAAACATAATTAAAGGGTAGACACAGGGGCTAGCCTGCAAAAACTCCAAAAAAGGACTGGAAAACCTAAATCTAGGAAGCTCAGGGGGGTCAAAAGGGAAGAAAAGGACCTATCTGCAAATATCTCTGAACTACGGGTGGACTGCGGGTTAGTTTTTCCAAAAGGCAGGGGCTCTTTAGCAAGAATACCAGGCCGAAGCGGTATCCTTTATTCTGGATTGTCAGATCTAATCCCAACGGCCCGGATTAGATCCATCTCGCGAAGGGGTACGCGCGGTTCTCACCCGTTGGATCTCAATCCTGCGCTCCGGACTCTCTCTTCCCTCGGATCTAATATGGCACGCTAGATCTAACACGGACAGCTCAGATTCAATCGCAGGGGCGAACCGGTATGCGCGATTTGGATCCCTTGGATCTCGATCTCATGGCTCAGATCTACCTTAGGCTCGGTCTAATCCTGACCGTTCGCCTTGGATCCTACGGCTCGGGTATACTGGGCGCACGGGCGGCGGAGGGGGTCACCGGAGCTCGGCTCCCGCGGTGGCGCTTCGCCGGAGCTGGCCCATCTTGGCCGTCCGGCCTCCATCCGGGATGAGGTCTGGCCCTAGAGATAGAGCACGACGCGGTGAACACTTCTAGGCGCTCAAGAAAGCTAATTAGTGCTCGAATCAGGGCTCCCCATGGCGGATGGCGGCACGGGGTCGCGGTGACGAGGGGGACGCGCTTACGCAGAGGGGAAAGGGGAAAGGAAATGGGCGCGGCGTGCTCCTTACCACACCGGGGTGCTGTGATGATGGTTAGGGGCCGAAGATTGGCGGTGCTGAGGTGGTGTTGCGGTGGCGCAGGAGCTCGGTTGACGGCGGCGTTGTCCCCGGTCGAGCGGCAGCATGGCAGCGCAAGGAGGGCAGTGGCGGCCGAGGGGGAGTGCGAGAGAGCGGCCGGGGCTAAGAAAAGGGGGTGGGGCGGCCTTGGCGTGCGGGTCGCCGGGCAACGGATCCCGCACCTCCCGCGGACTCGTTGCGGGTTGACCTAATCCGAGCGCGAGCGGCTTCTAGAAGGACGAGGAGGCTCGGGTGCTGGCCAGCCTGCAGCTCGGCTGGGTGCCGCGCAGGAGGAGGGGGCCCGGGGTGCGATGGCGCGGGGCCACAGCCAGCGGCCGAGCGACCGGACCGGCGAAGGGGGAAAACAGGGGAGGGCGCGAGGAAGGGGGAAGTCTGACCAGTGGGGCCGCTAGGTCAGAGAGAGGGAGAGGGAGAGGGGCGCGCTTTGGCTGGCGCTGAGGAAGGAAGTGGGCCGGGCTAGCTGCGCGCGCGAGAGAGGGAAAGGGAAGAGAGAAAAGAGCTCGGGATGGGAAGGAGCTGGGCCGCGGGCGTGGCCCACGCGGGGAGGAAAGAGGAGAGGGGAGGGGAGAGCTGGGCCGGGCCAAGGGGTTTGGGGCTGCTTCCCTCCTTTCTTCTTTTCCTTTTTCCCTTCTACACTCAAATCATTCAAACAAAACTATTTGAATTCAAATAAATTTGAATTCAAACCCTATACACTCAACACCAATAAAACAATGCGCCAGCATGAATGCAGAAGCAAGTTGATCCTATAATAAGTTTTATCTTCTTGTGTTATAAAATTACTTTAAATGCAAGATAAATTAGAGAAACCCTGGAAATTTTATTTACGCCCAAATAAATTCATTAAAATTAGGAAAAATTACCTTAGGGTGTTACAAACCTACCCCCCTTACAGGAATCTCGCCCTGAGATTCGAATAGGCTAGCTTGCAAAGAGATCGGAATATGTCTTTCTCAACTCGTCCTCTCGCTCCCAGGTAGCTTCATCCTCTGTGTGATGACTCCACTGAACACGGCACATCTTGATCTTCTTGTTTCTAGTAACTCTCTCAGACGTCTCCAGAATTTTCACCGGATGCTCGATGTAAGTCAGATCCTCCTGTACATCCAACCCTTCTAACGGTGCTTGCTCCTCTGGCACCCTCAAGCACTTCTTCAGCTGAGACACGTGGAACACATCATCCACTCCCGAGAGACTGGGAGGTAATTCCAAACGATATGCCACCTCACCTTTCCGTTCCACCACCTTGAACGGATCAATGTATCGAGGGGCTAGCTTCCCTCTCACATTAAACCATCGGCGAGACCTTTAGGTACACATGATCGCCCACCGCGAAGGTCAAATCTCGACGACGAACATCCGCGTAACTCTTCTGATGAGTCTGTGCGACCCTCAGGTTCTCTCGCACCTATTGTACTAGCTGTTCTGCCTCTTCAACAATTTCTGGACCAAATACCTGCCTCTCGCCAATCTGATCCCAATACAGCGGAGTCCTGCACTTCCGACCACACAGGGCGTCGAAAGGAGATTTCTTCAGACTGGCCTGATAACCATTGTTATACGAGAACTCTGCATACGGCAGGTATTTATCCTAGCTGGTACCATACTGAATAGCACAGGCTCGAAGCATATCCTCCAACACTTGGTTGGTTCTCTCTGTCTGCCCATCTGTTTGAGGATGATAAGCCATACTGAAACGCAGCTTCGTATCCAACGAATCATGCAACTGCTCCCAGAACCGTGAAGTGAACTGAGATCCTCGGTCAGATATGATCTTCTTCGGAACACCATGCAGACAGACAATCCTGGAAATGTACAACTCTACAAGTCTAGCGCCAGAGTAAGGGTTTACTGGAATGAAGTGGGCAACCTTCGTCAACCGATCCACTGCTACCCATATGGAGTTGTACCCTTTCTGAGTACGAGGCAATCCAACAATGAAGTCCATAGTGATCTCCTCCCATTTCCACTCTGGAATCTTCAATGGCTGCAACAGACCTACTGGCCTCTGATGCTCTACCTTGACACGCTGACAAGTGTCGCAGATAGCCACGTACTCCGCAATGGAACGCTTCATTCCATACCACCAGAATTGTTCCTTGAGATCATAATACATCTTCGTGCTGCCTGGATGAATAGAATACGCTGTATCATGAGCCTCACTCAAGATCAGCTTCCTGAGATCTGCTACATCCGGCACACATATCCGGCCCTTGTACCACAAGGTACCCTGATCATCCTCCCGAAAATGAGGTTATTTGCCAATCTTGAGCAGTTCACGGATCTCCTACAGCTTCTTATCATCTTTCTGATGCTGCCTGATCTCCGCCTCTAATGTGGGTTCTACCTCGAATGCTGCACTCGAGGTGTGATGCAAGAAACCCAGACTCAGCTGCTCAAACTCCTCGCATAACTCCTGAGGCATCTGAAAAGCCACGGCCATGTTAACATAGCTCTTCCTGCTCAGAGCATCTGCCACAACATTAGCCTTGCCCGGGTGATAGTGAATCTCTAGGTCATAATCCTTGACCAACTCTAGCCACCTTCTCTGTCGCATGTTCAGCTCACTCTGAGTGAAAATATACTTGAGGCTCTTGTGATCAGTGTAAATATCACACCTTTGCCCAAACAGGTAATGCCTCCATATCTTCAGAGCATGCACAACTGCGGCTAACTCCAGATCATGAGTGGGATAATTCAGCTCGTGCCGGTGCAACTGCCGCGAGGCATAAGCGATAACTCTGCCGTCCTGCATCAGGACGCAACCAAGACCATCCCTCGAAGCATCACAATATACTGTGAACCTTTTGCTCTGGTCTGGCAGAGTAAGGACTGGCGCTGTAGTTAACCTCTTCTTCAGCTCCTCGAAGGCATTCTGACGCTCAACAGTCCAAGAGAAATCCACACCTTTCTCCAGCAAGGAAGTCAAAGGCTTCACAATCTTGGATAAATTCTCAATGAACCTCCGATAATAACCTGCTAAGCCCAGAAAAGAGCAGACTTCCTTCACTGTCTGTGGTACCACCCAATCAAGCACATCCTTCACCTTCCCGGGGTCCACAGCAATACCTCCTTTGGAGATGACATGACCGAGGAATGGAACCTCGTCAATCCAGAATTCGCACTTGCTGAGCTTGGCATACAGCTCGTGCTCTCTGAGCCTCTGCAACACAAGCCTCAGATGTTTCTCATGCTCTGCCTCTGATTTGGAATATATCAGGATATCATCAACAAATATCACCACAAAGGTGTCCAGATAATCCATGAAAACCTTGTTCATCAGATGCATGAAGAAATCCGGAGCATTGGTCAAGCCAAAGGACATGACCGTATACTCGTATAGCCCATACTTGCAGGTGAAGGCCGTCTTCGGGATATCCTCATAATGAATTTTCAGCTAGTGATAACCCGAACGCAGATCGATCTTCGAGAACACACAAGCACCCTGAAGCTGCAGGAGCGGGCTACGACCTACTACATCTAGCGCAAAAGGACCAGGGAAACGTGCTGATGCTCACCGAGGGCTCGGATTGGCCGAAGAAATAGAGCAGGGTTGCCGGCGGCGATGACGGGCGGCGGAGATGGGGCGGCGCTCATGGAGGGGGTGGATGCCAGGCGTCTCCGGGCTCCTAGGCTCCACGAATCGACTCGGGGAAGACCTGCGAAGGTGCTATGAGGGTCAAGACAGTCGGGGAACCACCGGCGACGAGGAATCGAGGTGGCGGAGCAACTCATCGGCGGCGGTCCTCGGTGCAATTCCGGCCGTTTCACGGGCCGGGGTCGCAGGTGAAGAGTTTGGGGAGCTTCCTGATGGTGGGGTGAAGCTGATGCGGGGGTTGGCCGGGGCTGGGGTGCGGCGGAGTGGTGGGTCCATGGTGGGGCAGGGAGCTCTACGCGGCGGGGCGAGCGGGCGGTGGCACTAGGGTTCGGGTGGCGGCCGTAGGTCTTAGGGTTAGGGTCCCAGGAGGTTGGGGATCCTATTTGTAGGGCGGAGGGGTGTCCTCGGTGTGTGGCCCAGCGCGAGGGCTCGCCGGAGATCTCGGGGACTTGGGCGCGTCGGGGAAGAAGGAAAGGAGGAGGAAGACGGGGCGCCGACAGGTGGGGTCGAGGTGTCAGAGGAAGAGAGAGGGGGAAAAAGAGCGCGGGCTGGGCTGAGCGCTGGAGGAGGAGGAGGTGGGCCGAGCGTGGGGAAAAAGAGGAAGTGGGCCGCGGGGAAGGGAACCGACCCAAGGGGAAGAGAGGGTATTTCTTTTCCTTTTTCTTTTTCTTGTTCTTTTGGAACTCAAATCTCTTTGAATTCAAATGGATTTTTTGAATTCAAACCCTCTGCACTCACTCAAATAAAACATATGCACCAGCATGAATGCACAAATATGTTGAACCTAAAATAAATTTCAATTCTTTCTTAATTAAATTATAATTAAATGCAAGCTAAATAAAGAAAAACCTTAGAAACAATATTAAAGCCAATTAAATTTACTATAAAGTAGGAAATTTACATTAGGGTGTTACAAACCTACCCCCCTTACAGGAATCTCGTCCCGAGATTCAGATAGGCTAGCTAGCAAAGAGATCAGGGTATGTCTTCCTCAGCTCATCTTCTCGCTCCCAAGTAGCCTCATCCTCGGTGTGATGACTCCACTGGACACGGCACATCTTGATCTTCTTGTTCCTGGTAACTCTCTCAGACGTCTCTAGAATCTGCACCGGATGCTCGGTGTAGGTCAGATCCTCCTGTACATCTAACCCTTCCAACGGTGCTTGCTCTTCCGGCACTCCTGAGAGATTGGGAGGTAACTCCAAATGGTATGCTACCTCACCGTTCCGTTCCAACACCTTGAACGGACCAATGTATCTAGGGGCTAACTTCCCCTTCACATTAAACCTGCGGATTCCTCTCATCGGCGAGACCTTCAGATACACATCATCATCCACCGCAAAGGTCAGATCCCGACGATGCACATCCGCTTAGCTCTTCTGACGAGTCTGAGTGACCCTCAGGTTCTCTCGTACCTACTGTACCAGTTGTTCTGCATCCTCAATAATATCCGGGCCGAACACCTGCTCTTTGCCAATCTGATCCCAATACAGCGGGGTTCGACACTTCCGACCGTACAGGGCTTCGAAAGGAGATTTCTTTAGACTGGCCTGATAGCTGTTGTTGTATGAAAACTCTGCAAACGGCAGGCATTTATCCCAGCTGGTACCATACTGAATAGCGTAGGCTCGAAGCATATCCTCCAACACTTAGTTGGTTCTCTCTGTCTACCCATCTGTCTGAGGATGATAGGCGATACTGAAGCGTAGCTTTGTATCCAACGAATCATGCAACTGCTCCTAGAACCGTGAAGTGAACTGAGACCCTCAGTCAGATATGATCTTCTTCGGAACACCATGCAGACAAACGATCTTGGAGATGTACAACTCTGCGAGTCTAGCACCGGAGTAAGTAGTGTTCACCAGAATGAAATGGGCAACCTTCATCAACCGATCCACCACTACCCATATAGAGTTGTACCCTTTCTGAGTACGAAGCAATCCAACGATGAAGTCCATAGTGATCTCCTCCCACTTCCACTCTGGAATCTTCAACGGCTGCAATAGACCTGCTGGCCTCTGATGCTCTGCCTTGACATGCTGACAAGTGTCACAGATGGCCACGTACTCTGCAACAGAACGCTTCATCCCATACCACCAGAATCGTTCCTTGAGGTCATAATACATCTTCGTGCTACCCAGATGAATGGAATATGCTGTATCATGAGCCTCACTCAAAATCAGCTTCCTGAGATCCTTTACATCTGGCACACATATCCGGCCCTTGTACCACAAGGTACCCTAATCATCCACTCTGAAATGAGGTGCTTTGCCAATCTTGAGCACTTCACGGATCTCCTATAGCTTCTTATCTTCTTTCTGATGTTGCCTGATCTCTGCCTCTAAAGTGGGTTCTGCCTCGAATGATGCACTCGAGGTGTGATGTAAGAAACCCAGACTTAACTGCTCAAACTCCTCGCATAACTCCTGAGGCATCTGAAAAGCCATGGCCATGTTGACATAACTCTTCCTGCTCAGAGCATCTGCTACAACATTGGCCTTGCCCGGATGATAGTGAATCTCTAGGTCATAATCTTTGACTAGCTCTAGCCATCTTCTCTGTCTCATGTTCAGCTCACTCTGAGTGAAAATGTACTTGAGGCTCTTGTGATTGGTGTAAATGTCACACCTCTGCCCAAACAAGTAATGCCTCCATATCTTCAGAGCATGCACAACTGCGGCTAACTCCAGATCATGAGTGGGATAATTCAGCTCGTGCCGGCGCAACTGTCGCGAAGCATAAGCTATAACTCTGCCTTCCTGCATCAGAACGCAACCAAGACCATCCCTCGAAGCATCACAATACACTGTGAACCTCTTACTCTGGTCTGGCAGAGTAAGGACTGGCGCCGTAGTAAACCTCTTCTTCAACTCCTCGAAGGCCATCTGACGCTCATCAGTCCAGGAGAAATCCACACCCTTCTCTAGCAAGGAAGTCAAAGGCTTCGCAATCTTGGAGAAATTCTCAATGAACCTCCGATAATATCCTACTAAGCCCAGAAAGGAGCGAACATCCTTCACTGTATGTGGCACCACCCAGTCAAGCACATCCTTCACCTTGCCGGGGTCCACCGCAATACCTCCCTTGGAGATGACATGACCGAGGAATGGAACCTCGTCAATCCAGAATTCGCACTTGCTGAGCTTGGCATACAGCTTGTGCTCTCTCAACCTCTACAACACGAGCTTCAGATGCTTCTCATGCTCTACCTCTGACTTGGAATATACCAGGATATCATCAATGAATATCACCACAAAGGTGTCCAAATAATCCATGAAAACCTTGTTCATCAGATGCATGAAGAAAGCCGGAGCATTAGTCAAGCCGAAGGACATGACCGTATACTCGTATAGCCCATATTTGCAGGTGAATGCCGTCTTCGGGATATTCTCGGGACGAATCTTCAGCTGGTGATAACCCGAGTGCAGATCAATCTTCGAGAATACACAAGCACCCTGAAGCTGATCAAAGAGATCCTTGTCAGACCCAGGGCCACGGGACTGGGTACATAACGTAGTTTAAGAGATTAAGTCCGTCTTATCTCTTATTTATCTCGTTTATCTCTTATTTATCTCGTTTAAATAGGAGATAGAGCTAACCGATACAGAGGGAGTCTACTCGAGATGTGTTCTGGTACGATTCCTCAGCTGGTGTTGGTTAGTATCTTTGTAACTCTGGCCTCTCGGATATATAAGGGAGGTCAGGGACCCCTCTCAAACATGATCTCTAGGTCATTCTACACCAAAGACAATACAAAACACCATACAGGACGTAGGGTGTTACGCATCTTGCGGCCTGAACCTGTCTAAGCTTTGTGTTCCTTGCACCTTCAAGTTCCTGATCTCGGCGTCTCCTCACCCAAAACTTACCACCTTGGGCATATCCCTCAGTGGGCAGCCGGTTAAACACCGACAGCTGGCGCGCCAGGTAGGGGTGCGCGTCGAAGATCCATCGGCGAGCTCGATGGCATCTTTCAAATTCATCAGGTCAATTCCCTCCCAAGGGACGACATTCATTTTTGGCTCGTGGGTCTGCGTCGCAGACGGTGTGGGCAATTTTCGGCGATTCCTCGTCGACATGAGGCCAAAGATCTCCGCTGCGGATTCCTGCAATGACCTCGACAAGTTCATCAACGGGCTCGACAACTTGCCGCTCCATGCTTCCGCAACAGGGATCGAGATGGAGCCCGCTCCAAGCTCGACTTCTTCCAGTGTTGCGGCAACTTCACCTGGGTTGGACTCGTTCCAATCCAAGGATCTGCATAGCCAGTCCCAATTCGGTTTATGCAAACCGGCCACTGATCGTCGGGAGGCCAACGTCTCTGGGTTCCTCTCCACGCTAGAGAAGGACCTGGACTTTCTGCTCCAGGATGGCACGCCAGAAGCCACCGCGTGTCGGGGGGCTTGGGGTTGTTCTGAAACTAGCAATCTGGTGATCACCTCTTTGCCGGAGGGGCGCATCGTGCATTGGAAGGGCATGGTGCTCTCCGATCTACTCGAGGCAGAGGGTTGACTTGTGGCCTACCTCGAGCCCTTGCCCTTTCAAGAGGACAGGCCATTGGCTACCGCGGCGGAGGGGTTGACTGAACTAGTCGATGACAGCTCTCACGAGCTTTCCTCTCGCCAGGTGCTAATGGCGGAAGAAGGCGAGGACGATGGGGATCTTCCCATTGTCAACTTCGAAGCGGTCGCCGAAGATGAGATCACGGACAACGCCGGCGACGAGAACGACGCTGATCGTGAGGTGTGGTGGGCTAGGAACAGGGCCCGTACAATCCGGCGGAGGAGGGCCAATGAGCGTAGGCGATCTATGAACCGCGAGCTTGACCCTGAGTTCGCCGCCGTAAGCGAACGGGGTTTCAGGACTCCGGTGGCCAACATCGCTAGGGTGACGGCCATCCTCGAGCGCAGTCATGATCCGGAAGTGCGTCAAGCGCTCCTTTATGCGCAGAGGGCTTGGATCCAGCTGGATCAGCACAACCTGGCGTCCACCATCAGGGAGGAGCGCGTGGGTGAGAGTCGGAGTCAGGCTCACAGCCGAACGGCAGGCGGCCGTCCTCGACACCAGCTCAGCAACGACAACGCTCGCGGAAGCCAGGCCCCTGGTGGGAGGCAGCAGCCACCACCAGGGGGTCATCCGCGGCAAGCCAATCATCGACTTCCTCCAGAGGACCTGCGCCAACACATCAATGAAGGTCGCGACGCGTGGACCATGATCTCCTCCAGGCGCAGGGTCCGCGAAGAAGTCGAAACGGAGGGTACTGACTGTAGTGACCGATTTCCTACTTTTTCTGCACGTTTCAGCAGCTACAAGTATCCAGAGGGCTTTAAACCGATCGGCATCACCAAGTACGAGTGCAAGCAGGCCCCTCAGCAGTGGCTCCGTTGCTACTCCATGGCCATTAAGGTCGCAGGGGGTTCGAATATCACCAAAGTTGTTTACTTCCCGATGGCTTTGGACCCTGCGCCGCTCACCTGGTTGGAGAGCCTTAGCAACAACTCGATCGACTCCTGGGAGCGCCTCAAGAGGGTCTTCATCGACAACTTCCAGGGAGCGATTGCTCGTCCAGGTACTCGTCATGATCTAGCTCGGTGTAAGCAGGAACATAACGAGCTTCTGTGGTCCTACACACGTCGCTTTTTTGACATCCGCGCCACCATCGCGAACATCTCGGAGGATGACATCATCGATTGTTTCTACAATGGCATCACTGATCCAAGCATTTACAGGGATTTCGGGTGGAACAGGCCGAAGACTGTTGCGGGCCTTCGTGATATGATGCATGATTGGTCCGAACAGGAGGAGAAGATGCGGGAGCGGTTCCCGCGGCATCAAGATAGCAATCTGCGGCGCCCAAACAACAACCGCAACGACAAAGGCCAGCGGGACTTTTCGGGTCCACCCTGGAAACGAAAGCCAGATGATGTCATCGCGGCTATTGATCGTCCTTCGCGGGGCAAGAAGTTGATGACGTAGGAGGAGTTTGAGAAGCTCCTGCAGAAGAAGTGCCCGTGGCACCCAGGTGCCAATCATGCCGCCATAGACTGCTACCACCTTCGGAGGACGTTCAGCAACTCCGGTGGTGGCAAGAAGAACAAGAAGCCTGCGGACAAAGAACCCGATGATGACGATCAAGAGGATCACGGACGCAACCCAAAGTTTCAAGACGCCTCGAAGGTCATCAATGTCATCTTCAGGGGAGATGAGGATTTTGGTTCCAGGCGGGACCAGAAGTTGCTTCTCCGGGAGATTTTGTCCATTGAGCCGGCGGTACCATGAACACTTCATTGGTCGGAGGTCCCCATCTCGTTCTCTCGCGACGACCAGTGGACGAGCTTTTCGGAGCCCGGTAAGTTCCCCTTGGTCCTGGATCCTGTCATGGCGGCGGTCAAGCTCACCAAGGTCCTCATCGATGGCGGGAGCGGGCTCAATCTCATTTTCGTCAGCACTTGGAAGAAAATGGGCCTGGATTTCAAGGACATGCTGGTTCCCAGCAAGTCTCCCTTTTACGGCATCATCCCAGGTAACGCGGCACACCCGCTTGGTACGGTGGTCCTTCCAGTCACCTTCGGCACGCGGGAGAACTATCGTACTGAGTTCATCAAATTCGAAGTGGCTAACTTCGAATCTTCTTACCATGCCATATTGGGTCGTCCGGCACTCGCCAAGTTCATGGCGGTGCCGCATTATGTCTATCTGCTTCTTAAGATGCCAGGACTCAGTGGAGTACTCACCCTCCGTGGCGACTTGAAGAAGTCATATGACTGCAATCAGGAGGCGATCCAGTACTCCTCGACTACTCGTGTGCCAGATGCTTCGGGAGAAGTACTCGTGGCCGCGCAGCAGCTTTCCCAGTCCGGGCTGGAGATTCCCTCCAAGAAGGCCAGCAAGTCGAGCATCCAGTCGGCTGATGACGTGGCCCTCAAGACGATCCAGCTTCAGGAGGGAGATCCATCTAAGACCGCCGTCATCGGCGTGGGCTTAGGTGACAAATAGGAATTCGCGCTCGTCAGCTTCCTTCGGGCTAACCGAGACATATTCGCGTGGAAACCAGCGGATATGCCAGGAGTGCCCAGGGAGTTGATCCAGCATGCTTTGAATGTACACCCGAAGGCTACGCCCAAAAAGCAACGCTTGCGAAGGTTTGCCCACGATAAGCGTGAGGCCATCAAACGGGAGATCGCTAAACTCCTCGCGGCTGGGTTCATTAAAGAAGTAATCCATCCAGAGTGGGTAGCGAATCCCGTTCTTGTAAAGAAAAAGAACAATGAATGGAGAATGTGTGTCGACTACACTGATCTCAACAAGCACCGCCCAAAGGACCATTTTGGGCTGCCGCGCATTGACCAAGTTGTCGATTCGATGGCTGGTTGTGTCCTTCTCTATTTTCTTGATTGTTATTCAGGTTATCATCAGATCACGCTCAAGGAGGAGGACCAAATCAAGACTGCATTCATCACCCTGTACGGGACTTATGCCTACAAAACCATGTCCTTCGGGTTGAAGAATGCAGGAGCAACCTACCAACGTGCGATCCAGATGTGTTTCGCGGATCAGCTGCACCGAAATGTGGAAGCTTATGTGGATGACATGGTCATCAAGACCAGGGAGTCCAGCGACTTGATCGCAGATTTGGAGGAAACATTTAGCAGTCTGCGCAGATTTCGGTGGAAACTCAATCCTACCAAGTGCGTTTTTGGAGTACCTTCGGGGAAATTGCTCGGGTTCATCATTAGCAACAGGGGCGTCAAAGCCAACCCTGTAAAGATCACAGCCATCACTGATATGGAGGCTCTGGCCACAATCAAGGATGTGCAGAAGTTAACAGGTTGTATGGCGGCCCTGAACAGGTTCATCTCCCGACTCGGGGAGAGAGGACTGCCTTTCTTCAAGCTCCTGAAATGCCAAGATAAGTTCCAATGGTCGGAGGAGGCCGAGCGGGCCCTGCAGGATCTGAAACATCATCTTCAGTCACCTCCGATCCTTACAGCACCGTTGCCAGGGGAGGATCTACTACTTTACATCGCGGCACCAACTCATGTTGTCAGCAGTGCTATTATAGTCGAGCGAGGCGAGGAAGGCCATGCGTTCGATGTGCAGAGGCCCGTCTACTTCGTCAGCGAGGTCCTCTCCGAATCCAAGGTACAGTACCCAGCTGTTCAAACGCTTTTATATGCAATCTTAATCACATGAAGAAAGCTACGCCATTACTTCGACGAGTACAAGATCACTATGATCACGGACTTCCCGTTGGCGGATATTCTCCATAATCAAGATGCCATGAGGCGCATATCCAAATGGGCAGTGGAACTGGGGGCTTTATCAATCGACTTCAAGCCACGCACTGCAATCAAGTCATAGGCTCTAGTCGACTTCATGGCTGAATGGAGGGAGAATCAAGTCCCAACTCCAGTAGACAAGCCAGAGCACTGGACCATGTACTTTGATGGGTCCCTCAAGCTCGACGGCGGCGGCGCTGGTGTTTTGCTTATTTCTCCACGAGGTGAACAATTGAAGTATGTCCTCCAGATCTTGTGGGCAGTATCCAACAATGAAGCCGAGTATGAAGCCTTGCTTCACGGGCTTCGTTTGGCGATATCACTAGGGATCAAGCGACTACTCATGTATGGCGATTCTCTTCTTGTCGTCCAACAGGTCAACAAAGAATGGGACTGTAACAAGGAGACGATGGAAGCTTATATACAGGAAGTGCGCAAGTTGGAGAGCAAATTCTCCGGCTTGGAGGTTCACCACGTTTTGCGGGAGCACAATGTTGGTGCGGATATCCTATCCAAATTGGGGTCAACATGTGCGCAGGTCCCTCCTGGAGTTTTCGTCCAGGACCTCAAGCAGCCATCCATCAAGTCTTCTCCACAGGTAACCATCGACGCGGGTCCCCAACATCTCGATCGAGAGGTTATGATGCTAGGGGAGGACAGGCGAGAGGCTTTTATTGACTTCATCCGCGATCAAAGGCTACCAGCGGGAACTGACGCCACGAGCACTGAGGCGGTACACGTCCTGCGCAGAAGCAAGGGTTTCATCTTGGTCGATGGCAAGCTCTACCGGCACGGCGCTCGGTCAGGAGTTCTCATGAAGTGCGTCATGAAGGACGATGGTTACGACATATTGCGGAAGATCCACGAGGGCGTCTGCGGAAATCATGCAGCTTCAAGAACGCTAGTGGGGAAAGCATACAGAGCCGGTTTCTGGTGGCCCACCGCAGTGATCGACGTAGAGGATCTCGTGCGCAGATGCCAAAACTGTCAGTTCTTCGGCAAACAGACTCATGTTCCAGCCCACAGCCTCATCACCATACCGCCATCCTGGCCTTTTGCTTGTTGGAGCCTCGACATGATTGGGCCCTTCACAACGGCGCCAGGCGGCTTCACCCATGTTCTGGTGGCTATTGACAAGTTTACTAAGTGGATTGAGTACAAGCCGATAGCCAAGCTCACGGCAGATCGGGTCGTCGACTTCATCTCAGACATTTTGCACCGTTTCGGCTTCCCCAACACCATCATCACGGACTTGGGATCAAATTTCATGGCCAACCAGTTCTGGGAGTTCTGCGAGAATGCTTGCATCGAATTTAAGTATGTCTCGGTCGCACACCCAAGGGCCAATGGACAAGTCGAAAGGGCGAACGGCTTGATAATTGATCGCCTCAAGAAGAGACTTTATGATGAAAACAGCAAGAAGGGAGGCAAAGAAAATGGGTGCACGAGCTGCCACATGTCGTCTGGGGGCTCCGGACTCAGCCGTCCAAAGCCACAGGACAAACACCTTTCTTCCTTGTCTATGGATCGGAAGCTATCTTACCGGCCGATATCATGTGGAAGTCCCCAAGGGTCGAAATGTACAACGAAAGCGAGGCAGACGAGGCGAGGCAGTTAGAGCTCGATTCTGTCGAAGAGGCTCGCTACACTGCTCTTGTTCAGTCAGCCCGATACCTGCGAGGGATCCGGCGATATCATAATCGCAACGTGAGGGAGCGGTCATTCAGCATTGGTGACTTGGTCTTGCGTCGCATCCAGGACGAATCCGGCCTACACAAACTCAACTCAAGGTGGGAGGGCCCGTTCGTCATCACGCAGGTCACTAGGCCCGGATCATATCGGCTACCATATCCCGAGGGTCAGGATGTCCCGAACTCCTGGAACATTCAGAACTTGCGCAAGTTCTACCCATAAGGAGATGCCCGGTGATAGCTGAATCCCCGGGGGCTTGGAAGGTCTCTTTTCCTCGAATCAATTTGGAGGCTATGTGCCACAAGATTCGGGTTGCACGTTCCCTCATTGGCGCACGATGGCCGCGGCCACGTGCAAACATTATATAAATCGACTTCTTGTCGTGAATGTTACGGAGGCTACCGCCACGTTCATATCTTATTGACTTCATTTTTTGATGGAACCCTCGGCTCCGTCCAACTCCTCTCCACGACTCGATTTCCGCCGCGACCTTGGATGGTCGCTCGCCATCGCATCTACTCCAACAAAATCGATCCGCTCAACTGGCTTACACCCAGTACGTTGGAAAGGCTCGCATCACGAGCTACCTCAACTACATCCTAAGTGTTTGCACTCAGAACAGTCTCGTCTCTGCCAAAAACACGGCAGACCCGCGGCAACGCCCGCACCTGCTCCTAACAAGCTCGATCCGTCCGTCCGGGTCCTACTTAGCTTGTAGAGCACGCTCACAGCAGGAGCGATTTTCGACTACACTCAGAGTCGTCGCACTCGGGGTAGTCCTGTTTTTCTGCCCTATGCACGGCAATTCCGCGACGATGCTCGCGTTCTTTCCTAACGAGTTTAGACCTGCACGATTGAGGTGCAGCTAACCTATTAGATGAACATTAGCTACCCTTCGGGTCGTTGCACCTAGGGAAGCGTCTACTACTTAAGCCTTGTAAGCCTGGATTCCAATTCAGCCTAGGGACATACACAAGTAGAGACATCAAAAGAAATAATATATACAAGGAAGTCCATATTTGTTTCTAGTACCCTAATCCTGCATTACACTTTGAACTATGCGCTCTGATACAGGTTGGGCCTCTCGGAGGTATCCGTCAAATTGATCCTCGATGCAGTCCGCCGCCATGCCTTGTGCAAATATTTCCAGCTGCGCGTTTGGCAAGAAGGACTTCACGACCGCGAGGGCGTTGTTGACGCATGTGACAGGAGCTTCGGAGAGGAACTTGAATACTTTTTTCGGGGCCTCGCGGAGCCGCTCTAGCAGGGGTCGCGGGCTTGTTTCGCCTTCTTCCGGTACCGAGCTAGTCAGTCCTGGAAGGTCAAGCCCTTTTCAGCAGTCCTGGAAGGTCAAGCCCTGGCTCGACTGAAAACAGTGATGTTTTTCAGACCCACCCTCGTAAGAGGGCTAGGGGTGCCCGCCACCTCGGGACTCCATTGCCGAGTTTTATCCCTTTGTTATCTACCATATCCACCAGCTCTCGAGCAGCCCCCCTGAGGTCTTCGAGTTCTTCACCAAGCGCCTTGATCTGCCGAAGGCTGCCGACAAACTGTCGCTCAGTGTCGCCGATCACCTTCTGCAGTCTCTCGACGTCATCTGTACGGCGATAGAGCAGGTTCTTCACGTCAGTAAGTAGCTCTTCTTTACTCATTAAGATTCTCCTAAGCTCTGTGGTGGAAAGCTTTTCAGAATCCAAGATGAGTCATACAGTGCAAGTACCCGAGGGAAGCAATGGCTTACCTTGGTGCGCTTTCTTTTGCTCCTTGAGCTGCTCCTGGTGCGCATGCTTATTCGCCTCGAGCTCCCTCTTCTGTTCCTCGAGTTGTTGCTGGAGTTTGGCGTTGACCATCTCGAGATGAGAGTTCTCCATCTTCTCGTCGTCTAGGCGCTTTCTCAGGGCAGCAAGTTCCTTGCGGTCGCAGGCAAGGGTCCTTAATTCCTCTGCTTGCTTCCGGGAGTGGGCGATCACTCTCTGCATAAAAAGGGGGAATCCAGATAAGCAATTCGATATAGTCACTGGCAGAGAGGTTTTCAAGTCTCACCATGGCAAAATCATGCGCCTTCTTGAGGTTCTCTATGTTGCCATCGGTCAGCAGCAGGTCACCGGCCAGGCCGGCGGCGACGGCATCTTGACAATCCGACCCGGGCAGCAGCAGCTCAACGGGTCTCCCGGAGGTTCCCGCGACTTCCTCAGCAGTCGGCTGCTGCGCACCTGCAATCACAAAAATCCTCAGCATACAGCATGCAGATCCCGGTAGCTAGCCGGGGCAGTCAGATGCTCACCTGCACCATCCGTAGGAGCGGTGCTAGGGGCCTCGACTTGCTTCTAGCAGCACTCGCTAGACTCGCTGGAGCGCAGCTTCATCTGGCAATTCCTCTGCGCACATGCGAGAAGGATCAGCGGGGCCTGTGTACTCGAATCCCAGGCGATGGCACTGCTGGATTGGTTGGACGCGGCGCTTGAAAAATGCGAACATGATGGAGGCACCAGTCACTCCCTTCTTCTTCTACGCCTCTATGATGTCCAGCAGCTCCTTGACCTGATCCATCTCCCCGCCGGAGGGTTCAAGATTCCACTTGGGCCTCACTACAGGTGGTCTGTTTGATTTCGTTGGGAGGTGGGGAGCATGGTTCTCGATATAAAACCAATGGTTTTTCCATCCAGGAAGGTTGCAGGGGAATTTGTATGTGAGATATTTGTCGCTGGCCTACTGGCGCAGTTGGATGCCGGCGCCCCCCACAACGGAAAGATTCTTGGATGTAGGCTGTGGTTTGAGGCGGAAGAGGAAGCGGAAAAGATCCCAGTGGGGTTCGATTCCAAGGAAAGCTTCACAGAAATAGATAAAAATGGAAATGTGGCAGATAGAATTTGGGTTGAGATGATGAAGCTCAAGCCCGTAGTAATACAAAAGGCCTCGGAAGAAGGAACAAGAGGGGGGGGCAATCCCCATTCGGCAAAATGGAGAAATGTGACGATTTCGTCAACATTTTCCATGGGGAAAGGTTCACGGTAAGAGGGGCGCCAGTTGACAAGGTTCTTTTCTTGCAGCAACCCCTCGGAAACTAGGTTGTTTAGATGGTTGAGGGAGCACTTACTGTGTGTCCACTCTGCGGTCGAAGGCTGCGCCTCTTTCTTCTTCCCCTCGATCTCTGCCTTCTTGGGCGCCATCTCCGATTTGCTGGCCACGAGATGCTCGGGGGCTGCGGGGAGAAGGGCGGGGAGGTTGGAGCGGGAGGATTTCTTTGGGGGGGAGGTGGCGGCGTTTGGCTCTGATTGAGGATTTTGGCGGTTCTTGGCAAATGCAGATTGAAAGCACGGTTTTTTCCTACTGTTGCCGCGGGGTTAAATAACCAGCGGGGTGAGG
Source organism: Panicum hallii (assembly GCF_002211085.1). NCBI lineage: Eukaryota > Viridiplantae > Streptophyta > Magnoliopsida > Poales > Poaceae > Panicum > Panicum hallii. Next base: position 34,071,355 of record NC_038050.1, read on the forward strand.
AAAAGTTACTGTTTTGAAGTTCAAGGGTCGTTTTTTGGGAATATTCCGAAGATGAGGGGTCATTTGGTGGACTGTTTGGATTAAATATTTGATTAATCATTTTTTCAGGGCTAATTCGCCCGAAAAAAGGGATTTTCCGGATTCATGATCTAATGTCCATCATTTGTATCATCATTTTGGTAATTTCTCAAGTTGTCATTTTTTAACCTGCATACCACGGTTTTCGGATCCTTATCTCCAAAATTGTGGGATTTGGATTCAAGGCTCGGGGGCTGCGGGATACGTGGCATCGACTACTTATTTTTCAAATTTCTTTGAAGGATAAGGAGGATTACATACTAACGGGACCCTCAGCCTGATTCTTCGATTCAACCCAAGGCTCGGCGGCTACTCCATATGGAGTGCGATTTTTAAATCGGACACCATAACAAAGATTCGGGGCGTGAGCACCTCATAGCTTCGATGTAGCCAAACAAGTACTCAAATAAGGATTTCAAGACGAAACTTCAGAAGAAGTCGGAGACTGCTTCGGAAGTACTCGACAAGCCTGCAGTACTCAGCTACGAAGAGCTCGGGGGCTTGTCAGACCCAGGGGCCACGGGACTGGGTACATAACGTAGTTTAAGAGATTAAGTCCGTCTTATCTCTTATTTATCTCGTTTATCTCTTATTTATCTCGTTTCATAGGAGATAGAGCTAACCGATACAGAGGGAGTCTACTCGAGATGTGTTCTGGTACGATTCCTCAGCTGGTGTTGGTTAGTATCTTTGTAACCCTGGCCTCTTGGATATATAAGGGAGGTCAGGGACCCCTCTCAAACATGATCTCTAGGTCATTCTACACCAAAGACAATACAAACCACCATACAGGACGTAGGGTGTTACGCATCTTGCGGCCCGAACCTGTCTAAGCTTTGTGTTCCTTGCACCTTCAAGTTCCTGATCTCGGCGTCTCCTCACCCAAAACTTACCACCTTGGGCATATCCCTCGGTGGGCAGACGGTTAAACACCGACAATCCTCAATACGGGGCAATGGATGCTTGTTCTTGCTGGTGACTGCATTCAAATCCTGATAATCGACGCACATTCTCTTCGCACCATCCTTCTTCTCTACAAGCAATACAGGAAAAGCCCAAGGAGAGAAGCTGCGACGGATATAGCCCTTGGCTAGCAACTCGTCGATGGTCTTCTTAACTTCCTCATGCTCAACGGGTGCCATACGATAGGGCCGTTTAGCAATAGGAGCTGTGCCAGACAAGAGATCAATAGAAAACTCAATGTCGCGATCAGGCGGCATACCTGGTAGATCATCCGAAAAAATATCCGGGAATTCAGACACCACGCGAATACCATCCGTGGGTCTAGCCTCCATCTGACAAAGAAATCCAGAGGGCTCCGAAGCACTGACTGTGACTTCCTATCCATCCGGTGCTAACAAGTGGACAGTCCTCCGAGCACAATCAATCCTGACACCCCATCTAGCAAGGATTCCCAAGATCACATCGATACCCTTGGTGTCTAGCACCATCAGATTTGCGCTGAACTCTACCCCCTTATGGCAACACTAACTCTGGAGCAGAAGATATGAGACCTCAAACTGCCCTCCCGGTGAAGATACTAACATGCACTTCTTTAATGTGCTAGTACGAATACTATGATGCTCGACAAAAGACTGAGTAATGAAGGAATGCGTAGCACCAGTATCGAAAAGCACTGTAGCAGGGTGGGTATTAAAGATGAACGTACCAATAACCACATTGGGAGCCTCGGCCGCCGACTCGGCCGTCACGTGGTTCACCCTGCCCTGTGATGGCGCCTTGGGCTGAGCTAGGTGCCCCTGCTGTCCAGACTGCGCCTTCCGGGGACAAGCGTTGGCGTAGTGTCCCGGCTCGCCACAATGATAGCACGCCCGTGGGAATGTTGGAGCCTGCTGTCCAGCAGGAGGGGTAGGCACTCCCTGCCGCAGAGCTGGTGGAGCCGGTGGAGCTGAGCGTGCCGGAGGTGCTGGAAACCTCTGGCCCTGTCCCGCCTGCTGCTGCTGCTAGGGACGAGGCGGGTACTGCTGCTGCCACGGCTGGTATGGCTGAAGTGACCTCTGCTGCTGCGGGTGCTAGTACCGAGGCCGAGTGTTGCTGCCAGACGCAGCAGGAGTCATCTTCCTCTTCTTGTCCTCAATCTCCCGGTGCTTGCACTCGGTGTTGAGGGCAGAGTCAACCAGATGGTTGAAGTTGTCGAAGCGGAGGTTCAGGAGCGCGTACTCAATATGATCGTCCAGTCCCTCCCTGAAGCGCTCCTGCTTATCGCCATCATTAGCGACCTCAGCGGGGGCGTAGCGAGCGAGCTGGAGGAAGCGGTCACGATACTCTGTCACCGTCATAGCTCCCTAAAATGATAGATACCGGGAAAAGAGGATGGAAATTACTCAGCATTTCCTATTTCATGGAGGTAAACAAGGGTGGGCTTGAGCTCAAAAAGGAATTGTGAAAAGATTTTACCCCATTTTACCTGCTTAAGCGCAAGGAACTCCTTGTGCTTCATCTTCATCACTTCAGCAGGGATGTGGTGGTTTCTGAAACGTTCTCGGAACTAGACCCACGTGAGGGCGTCGCGGTCCTGAGCTGGGTAGGACTCCCACCAATCAAGAGCGGAGCCTCGCAGCTGCCCTGCTGTGTACAAAACTCGCTCCCGGTCATCGCACTAAGCGACATCCAACTGGCGCTCCACCGAACGAAGCCAGTCGTCTGCCTGGAGTGGATCAGCCGCATGGGAGAACGTCGGCGGGTGACCCCTCAGAAAGTTCGCACGCTTGTCGCAGGGCTGCTGTGGTGGAGGAGGTGGCGGCTGAGTGTGGATCTGCTGCAGAGTCTGAACAGTGTTGTTCAGAGTAGCCATCATCTGCATCTGGAGCTAGAAGAACTGCTCCAGAGTCAGAGGTGGAGGCATCGGCATTGGCTGGCCAGTACTCTGGTTGTTCTGCCCCGGCTGGCCAGAACCGGTGCCGGTGCTCCTGGTGTTCACCATCTGTTTGCAGCAGGAATGAAATTTATAAGAGACCGATATTGTACAATTCCGGAAGGAAAACTCTAGCAGGATAAAGTAGGGAGTAAAGAGTGTATGGTTTTACCCCCAACGGTCTATCTCAGTTTTATTACTTAATTCAAGTCTGCGTTAAAGTCGATTTGCATGAGCAAGTTTAACTTCTAAACTATGCAATCAACCAAAAATCCAAATCAAACATTTTGCACAATAACAAACACTCAATATTCAAACATTAGCCGAGTTTATCACACCACTCGACCAAAACAAACAGTGCGGAAGCGTAAAATAAATACATGAATAACAGGGCGCCACAGGGACGTCGGCTGGGAGACAAATGCCTAGAAATCGTCAAGTCCGCTGATGTAGACCTCCACGTCACCTAGTACTGAGCAACAGTCGAAGATATCCCAAAGAGAACAGAAGAGTAGAGAAGACAAGTGTGAGTACACAACTTGTACTCAACAAGTATAACACGAATGATGAGGCTCTATGGTTAGCTGACTCAACTGTATTAGTTTTTAATCTTGAAAAATTTTATTAAAGCTATTTCCTACAAGTAGGTGAATTACCATAACCCAAGTTACAGAAATAATTAATTAACATTAACCATGAGTCTACTAAAAACCAAGCCAAACCACCAAAGATAAACCCCACTAATCAGACGGAGGATCTGGGCCGCTCATAACCGTGAGCACGGCTAGTATACCAGTTTACACTCTCGAGAGGTTGCACAACTTTACCCACAAGTCGTGAGCTACGCTAGTTGTAGTTGTTCATCACACTTCCCTAGGTGAGATGACTAGCAAACACACTACGAGACCGTTATAAAGGATCACGTTAGTAAGGTGTAACCACTAAAGTTTCTGGATCAGCGACGATGGGGCCCACCTCACGGGGGTACAAGCACACAGCACAGACCAAGCCGGAGGAGCAGGGACCATTAAAGCTTATCACCACTCTTGCCCCGCAGGTAAGTTACTCCCAAACCGAAATGACCTAATTAGTAAGTCAAGACCGTCCCATTCCAGTCTTGTGGTTGCGCGGTTGTCCCAGATTGTCGCTCTATGAACCGGTCCTTAGGGAGAGTGGCCAACCAAGCACTAAGCACCGTGCTGGCCCCCTAAACCATGTTTCTAATAAAAACATATTTTAACAAGACATGAGCCGCTCAAGCACACAGCATAGAGGGTCACTCTCAGAATCAAGTTGCATATACCATTAATCAAATTTAATTAAAAAGGATCATAGTGTGTGAGAGCGCAGCACCTAGCACAACTAACCAAAATGCAACCCAAGGTATCTATATAAAGGATAAAAGTGGCTAGGGAATCCTTATAGGCATACAGTATTAAAATGCAGTATGAAATTGTATTTTAAATTGATAGGATGTTCATGTTATACTTGCCTTCCTCAAACTCTCCTGGCTGCTGCTCAAACACGTCTGAAGAAGGTGGCTCCTGGTACTTCTCCGGTGGCTCAACGTCTACTCACGACCGTAACGTCCAAGCAAGGTCCACATAGGCACATACATGCAAACAAGGGCAAAAGATAACGAATAGTACAACAATACAATAAAACAGCACACAAAACTGAGCTAAAGCTATTCTACACGTTACAATGATCGCGTGAGCGTGAAAACCACCTAAAATGGAGCTAAGACGCGAAAACTAGGGCTAAAACAAGGTCTAGGGGCTTTTCTGTCAGAAAATAGAAGTTTCCAGGGGATTCTGCACAAAAACTAAGGACTTAAATGAAATTAAACTATAGACACAGGGGCTAACACGCCAAAACTCAAGGTCTGGACGGCGGGTTCTATATCTAAGAAGCTCAGGGGTCTAAACGCTAAAAACAGGGCTTATCTGGAATTACTTTTGAACAGGGGTGGACTGCGGGTTGATTCCAAAGAAACTCAGGGTCTCTTTATCAAAACTGCCAGGTCGAAGGGGTATCTTCTAATCTGGGCCGTTGGATTTGGATCGGACGGTTCGGACGGTCCAATCTGAATGGCGGGTTACGGACGGTCCGATCTGCACGGGGGAAACGGACGGTCCGATCTGATCACTGTGGATCGGATGGTCTGATCTAGGTGATGGATCGGATGGTCCGATCTGAGCGGGGAATCCGGTCTGCTGGATCTAGATCTAACGGCTCGGGTTGAAGGGGTACGCGATCTAATCTTAAGCGTTCGCTTCGGATCGGACGGCTAGGGTTGGTTGGGCGCGCGGGGCGGCGGCACTGGTCACCGGAGTTGGTTTCCCGCGGCGGCGCGTCACCAGAGCTCATCGAAATTGATGCTCCGGGGGTCAAATCGAGCGGGGCTTGGGTCTGGGACAAGCTATGCGACATGCGTAATCCACCTAGGGTACTTACGGGCCTCGGGGTGCTCGGGGTTGCGCGCGCAGCGGCGGGGGCGGTTCTGTGCGGCGGCGCTCGCCGGCGTGCGTGCCTGTGTGCTGCAGGAGCGGGCTACGACCTACTACATCTAGCGCAAAAGGACCAGGGAAACGTGCTGATGCTCACCGAGGGCTCGGATTGGCTGAAGAAACAGCGCAGGGTTGCCGGCGGCGATGGCGGGCGGCGGAGATGGGGCGGCGCTCGTGGAGGGGGTGGATGCAGGGCGTCTCCGGGCTCCTGGGCTCCACGAATCGACTCGGGAAGACCTGCGAAGGTGCTACGGGGGTCAAGACGGTCGGGGAACCACAGGCAATGAGGAATCGAGGTGGCGGAGCAACTCACCGGCGGCGGTCCTCGGTGCAATTCCGGCCGTTGCACGGGCCGGGGTCGCGGGTGAAGAGCTTGGGGAGCTTCCTGACGGTGGGGCGAAGCTGATGCGGGGGTTGGCCGGGGCTGGGGTGCGGCGGAGCGGTGGGTCCACGGTGGGGCAGGGAGCTCTGCGCGGCGGGGCGAGCGGGCGGTGGTGCTAGGGTTCGGGTGGCGGCCGTAGGTCTTAGGGTTAGGGTCCTAGGAGGTTGGGGATCCTATTTGTAGGGCGGCGGGGCGTCCTCGGCGTGCGGGCCCAGTGCGAGGGCTCGCCAGAGATCTCAGGGACTTGGGCGCGTCGGGGAAGAAGGAAAGGAGGAGGAAGACGGGGCGCCGACAGGTGGGGTCGAGGTGTCAGAGGAAGAGAGAGGGGGAAAAAGAGCGCGGGCTGGGCTGAGCGCTGGAGGAGGAGGAGGTGGGCCGAGCATGGGGGAAAAGAGGAAGTGGGCCGCGGGGAAGGGAACCGGCCCAAGGGGAAGAGAGAGTATTACTTTTCCTTTTTCTTTTTGTGGTTCTTTTGGAACTCAAATCTATTTGAATTCAAATGGATTTTTTGAATTCAAACCCTCTGCATCACTCAAATAAAACATATGCACCAGCATGAATGCACAAACATGTTGAACCTAAAATAAATTTCAATTCTTTTTTAATTAAATTATAATTAAATGCAAGTTGAACAAAGAAATATCTTAGAAACTTTATTAAAGCCAATTAAATTTAGTATAAAGTAGGAAATTTACATTAGGGTGTTACAAGACGGGTGGGAGTCGGACGGGTGGGAGAATAGAATAGCGAACCGTTTTTTCATAACCAGTGGTAGGTGGATAATTTTTTGCCCCAAAAGCTACTAAAAGCGGAGAGGTGCTTTTAATTTGTACTGCAGTGAAAGTTGCTTTTAGGCAAAAGAACCTAGGGCTTTTGAGCCCTTTGGTTAGTTTTTGGCTTTGGCAAAAGCAAAAGCAGGTTGGAAAGTCCAACCAAACACACGCTTAGAGTCATTAGAAATAGTCTCTCATATGTTACTAATTAAAATTTTCTTAGTACTATAGCTGTGGAAACTGTTTATTCACCCCATCTAGTCGGTGTCCTTGTACTACACAGGTAGCATGAAGCGATTTGGGCTGATGACACTAAAGGATGATTGGAAGCGACGACATCAGCTTCACCTAGAGTTATGCTCGTGAGACTTGACCATGTCAACAGCTTCGGATCTGGATGGATTTGATTGAAGCTGATCGAATTTGAGAGAGCCTTATGGTTAACAATGGTCACGCATTTTCCTTTTGAATCCTCGACTCTGCTCGGGTGCTCATATTTTTCTAAATTTATTTTAGAATTTAACCGAAGTTATTCTTTCCATGGTAGCGACATGCGCGTCGATAGCGAGGCGCATATTGTAACTTTGTCATTAATCTTGATGATCTGCCGGCTTAGTCTTTAATCTTGATGATCTGCCAGCTCAGTCTTTTAGAGGTGCTCGTAGAAGTCAGGTTACCTACATGTATTTATAGAAATAAGTGTGAGTGTGTGTGTGAGTACTGTGTTTTAAAAAGAACAATAACCACACATTTGGTGGTGAGGTGGTCGAACAGGAGAGCAAAAGGCAGTGAGAAAAATCACAATCGAGAGGAAGAAAATGTGGAAAGTGGCTGATGGCTGGGTCGAGTATAAAATCAATGTGCATGCTTGCATTGTAAATGGTGGGGTTTCAATTTTCGAACCATTGGTTCCTTCATGAACCGTACTCCTTCCGTAACAAAAAAACAAATTATTTTATCATATTTAGAGAGTGTGTGTGCATGGAAAAATCTATTATTGACATGGGTAATAAGTAGGGATAAATATGATTATTTTACTTTTTTTCTAAAATTTTTAGAATGACTTGTATTTTGGGACGGATGGAGTATTTTTTTTCTTGGGCCAACCAAATGTTAAATTTTACGCATGCAACATTAAGGGCCGATCGGACAAGCGCTACTAGTAAATAAATAAGTAATAAAGAAAACTTGATAAAAAAACGCAGCCTTAATCGGGTTTCTTAAAAGAGCTTGCTCCCCGTCGCGCTTCACGCGTACGGCTGAGCACTCGCAGCACTCCACGTCACTGGACAGGCTCTTGTATTCTCGCGCGGCCGTTTGCCTGTAGCGTGGACCCCACAGCTCGCATCCCCCGCAGAAAAAAGCGCCCAAGTCCGGTAAACTAAGGCCACCTTTGGCGCACACAGGGTCTGTTTGGTTCGACGCCTCACTCGCCTAGCCTAAGGTTAGCCTGTTGCCTAAGCTGTGGCACGTCTAACGTAGTTAAGTTCAGGTACGTGTTTGGTTCATGACCACACCTAAAGTTAGGCATTTAGAAAAAAAGTGTGGTAGCAGTTTGGATGGCTGCCACACCTACAGTTAGGCAATGTGTGGTAGCTGTTTGTTTTGCTACCACACCTAAAAGCCACTTAACCGTGATCTTCTGAAAATTGACATCAATGATTCCAAAAAAAAGGCTGTGATGAGAGGACCTCCATGATGGCGACCCTCTGCCACGGATCCGCGACCTCCCCGTTGCAGCTCGTGCCGTGGGGCCGCCGCCGCCACGGATCCGCGACCTCCCTGCCCCCATCTTTTCCCCAACGAGGTGAGGCGCGACGGGATGTACCTGGAGGAGCTCCGGCGACGGCAGGGAGATGGGGAGTGCGGCGCGATGCAGGGAGATGGGAGTGCGGCGCTCGTTTCGAGCGCCGAAGGTTAGGCGATTTTTTTGTGAGGCGAAGGGGTGCCGGCCTGCCTAACTTCTGCGGCGCGCCTACGGTTAGCTGCGAAACAAACAGGCGCCTAACGAGGTGTGGCACGCCTAACGTTAGGCTGCGGCAAGTTAGGCGTCGAACCAAACAGCCCTATAGTTTCACACAGAGCTTCACTTAAAACGGTACCAGATGGGTATTTTGCTAGCACCTTCATCCACGAAGCACCTGATGAAGTTGTTTCCTGCTTATACTAGGGAGGAGAAGTTAGAAATCGTGGCTTCAATTAGTTTCGACCGGAATAAGCTATTTCGCCAAACGATTTTTAAAACAGCTTCACTTCACTAAAGAGCTGCTTTACCAGAGAAGCTGCTTCCGAAGCCGTTTTAGAATAAGCTGAAGCTACGCTGAATGAAGCCTCAAGACCGGTGACTTTTGCTCGCACGGGAGCGATTCCTGCACCCGCTCGGCCATCCGCACGAGGCCACGTCACCACCTGGGGGCAAGAGTGGGCAAAAGCACATCAAAATAGAGAGGCCAAGCGTCAAGATAGACCTGCCGGTCCGTGCACCTGGAACATGGCGGACTAGACGCGGAACAGTGGGTAACTGACCAGTCGTGACAGCTTTAGAAGTGAGCTGATTCTACCTTGACGCATGGTAACAATACGGCACTACGGCGGCCGCATAGAGGAGAGCAGTACGGATGAAAGCGGATCCGAACAGAGCGGATAATACTTTTTTTATATTCTCATCCATATTCTTTTGTCGGATGCGGAGCGGAGTGGAGCGGATATTATATAGATACGATTACAAATATGGATTTTTAAGGATACCAGATCCGGTGCGGAGTTGGGTCGGTGTCAGATTGAATGCAGATTAAAATAGTCGGATAATATATATTTATGTGTAGCTTTTTATGTTATTTAACAATTCCTATACCAAAGCAATAAAGCAACAAAATATCATGAAAAATAATCATCTTTATAATCCAGGACACATTTAACTTGATAATGACACTTCAAACTTACATCAACAAAAATAATTACAATTTCTCAGTTCAGACTTAAGTGTATAGAGCGAACACATAAAACAAAATAATGACTTTATTGAGTAAATCCCCTTTGTCCTTCTTTATTGGTTAATGGGCTATAAAAATATTATACGTGTATTTGGGCTAGGCTTGATTTGTACGGTGTGCTGGGCTTGCGAAAGTAGTCAGATATTCTATTATAAGCTTCAGATTATTCACGTTCAATTATTGGATAATCTATATTTGCTGGATTTTACTAATACCATATCCTACGCTGCATCCGGATACAATCAGTTTCAGATTATCCATATCCGCGTGGATATAAAAACTCTTCTCCATATCCGGAAAATTTGGATTTACATCGGATTGGATGCGGAAATCATCTGCTCCACTTTCATCCCTAGAGAGTAGAGCTTCGTAGAACATTAGCATGGTGGCCTCCATTTTCCCCCGAGAGTCGTGTTACGAAACTTAACCCACTGACCGTTGGACCTCGTCCTTGGGTGACTGTACGGACTAAAGTCAATGCGACCGTGGCTGTTGTCAGACCCGAGTATATGGGACTGTACACGTGGCATACTTTTTCTAAGATAAGGGTTGGGATATGGCCCACGCCCTACATGTGTTGTAACTACTCGTATCCTAGTAGAACTACTCCAACAGTAGTAAAACTAGTCGGATACAGTAGGGAACTACCAGAAAAGTACTCGGGTAGGACTCTAGGGCATGTATCCGACTAGGACTTCCATATAAACCTGTCCTTCCAGACTATATAAGGGTGGATAGGACCCCCTCGAAGGGGAACGATCCAGGGAATCACGCAGGAGATCACCCGATCACCATCAAAGGCAATACAAACTACACAGGACGTAGGGTATTATGCTCTCAGCGGCCTAAACCTGTCTAAACCTTATGTTCCTTGCACCTTCGAGTTCCTGATCTCGGCGACACCCTATCTACAAACTCACCACCTCGGGGGTATCCCTCGGTGGGGTGGCGGTAAAACACTGACAGCTGGCGCGCCAGGTAGGGGTGTTCATCGAGTATCCACTGGAAAATTCGATGGCATCTCTTAGCTTCACCAGCAACATGCTCAACGAGGGCACAACCTTCATCTTCGGCTCCTAGATCTGCGTCGCCAACGGCTTGGGTGGCTTCATCACCCACCTAGTCGTTTCCAGGAAGCCGGAGGCCTCCGCAGCAATCTCGACTCCTTCGTCGACGATCTCGACGAGTTGCTGCTCCCCGATCTACCCAGGCAGATCAAAAAACATATTTTTTCGACGCGACTTCAAGTTGTGCTGCACAAGGACTTCCCAGATTGGATTCAAACCGATCGGAGGAGGCTTCACGATCCAAGTCCCTCCCCGACTTGGAGAAATACTTGGATCGCCTCTTCAAGATTCGAGACGAGAGAGCCACCGCATGTCGCCCCCCTCCCCCCGCGGTTCTCGACCATGATTCAGATTCAAACAAAGAGAACCCGTCAATTACAATTTCGGGCCGAGGAGGACTCGAGCACGGGGGAGCCACCGCTTATCGGGAGGCCCTAGTTCTCGTCATCCACTCGCAACCCGATGATTACTCCGAGCCGTTTTCAGGTAGTCATCCGGGTTTAACTATAACATCCACGCCGCAAGGTTGTTTCCGGTACTGGAAGGATCTAGAGCCCTCTGAGGTACTCAAATTCGACTCCCGCCTTATGGAACAATCCACCCTTCGGCGTACCGACCCCAAGAAGCCGGAAGGTTTCGACTACTCTACTCAACATCGACGTGCTGCCGCGACAACCTCGACTACTCGACTCGCGCCGCAGTCATGACTGCTTCGACATATCGGCTGCGCCAATGACAACTTCAACAACTTGTTCCAACTAGAAACTAGTCGAGAATGAGCCGCAAACTACTTGACAACTAGCTCCGCACGGTCAATAACTAGTTGGAATCAGCTCCGGCTAGTTGGCTCCATCGACAAATCGCTCACGGATCAAGATCGGGTTGAGACGGTTCAACCCAGGACCCTCTCCGCATTGGAAGAGGATTTTTATCATCCTCCACCACTCGGAGAAGGAGAAGCCACCGCTCGTCAGGGGGCTATGGTTTTCGACACCTACTCAGAACCATCGACTCATGTGACCCAGGGTCTGGTAAGGGGATCAGATTGGTAGGGCAAGTTTGGGCAGCGGAAGGGCAAGAAACCCTCCAGGTCCCTCAAATCAAGTCCACCACAATTCATTGCCACACCCGGGAAACTCCCCTTTCAAGAAGGCAGACCCTTCCCCCCATCTGACGACGAAGATGAGGGTCAGGCGGTGCAGAGTGCCAAACGCTTCACGCCCAATCAAGAAGTACTCATGATTCATGCCGACGAGGATTGTGAAGGCCTAGAGCGGGTCCAACTAGATGACTACGACAACTACCTCCTTGATCCACTTGACGAAGACGTGGACGTAACAATGGATAGGGAATCCTCATCCAACATCAAGGTGGATGACGCAGATGACGTCCAAAAGGAACATCGCAGGCTCATCAATGCGAAGCGCGCCCAACGCAGACACCGCGCTATCAAGACAAACCAGCAGAGAAGCCGTAACCTCCACAACTTCTCCACATGTGACCTTCGTGCCATCATCAATGCTGGCAGGGACGCCCGGAATGTCACCATTGCCAGATAGCAGGAGTGACAAGAAGTGGAAGCCTATAGCCCAATTCGCTATCAACTCCCTCTTACTACTTGAAGACTACTCGGAAGCGCAAGCCAGAAGCCGTGGAACAATCCACCCGCAGGAAAAAGACTCCCAGTTGAAAGAAACGACTCGAGGAAATGCTCCACGGGCAATGCCTGTGCCACCGGAAGAGCAAGCATTCTACTTTTGAATGTCAAGCCCTTCGGAGGGTCCTTGGAGCTCTGCCAAGTCCACGAAGAAAGGCGACGGGACTGCCCGACTAATGATTTACTCATAAATTAAGTACCCAGCTCAAGGAAGTTATCTGAGGGTCTTTTAGGTGTTGTGTTTGTTTAAACCATTATTTTGGGATTATATCTCGAAACAAGGGTTTCGTATGCCTAAAAGCACCCCTTTTTTACCACTTAGCCAGGGTAGCTATTTATGTTCATTATTCGGGTCACGACTCCCTCGCTAAACTCAGGAAACCCTGTCACAGCCGAACCATGCAACTACCAAGGGTGGTTGCCTCGTTTGGCAATGACTAGTGGAACCCGTTAATCAGCCAAATAAAGCACCTACATGATTATCTATCAAACACTTCCAGAAACACACAGATTACTAGTTCCTGACTAGTTCACTGTGTTACTGAAGGGGCCTTGCTCCCAAATTCTCAGTAACACTCCGTTTACTAGTTTCCAACTAGTATTACGCGTAATTTACTGAAGGGGCTTTTCTCCCGCACAACTTTGCCAACGGTTTTGACGGAATTCATTTTTTACCGACTAGAAGCAGCATGAAGCAACCGTACCACCCCCATGGAAATCAACCGTGCAATCGACAACTCAATCGATGACTCGAAACCCCTCAAACCGAATTCCACTCGGTCGGAGCTCCTCTACTACAAGTCGGAGGAGGATTTGGATCGTCTATGACAAGTTGGAGGAGGATTTGGATGGCCTACTACAAGTCGGAGGAGGATTGGGATCATCTACCACAAGTCAGAAGAGGATTCAGATCATCTACTACAAGTCAGAGAAGGACTAGCCAACATCCATCAAAAGGCTCCCGTCCCCCCCCCTGACTACTCGGACTTCATCAACAACGCCAATCTTGGTAGGGCGGGCCTAGGCATAGGAAGGGCACGAGTCCTCCAAGCTACCCGGCTCAGCCCACCTTTCTTCGACTATAACTTGGTCGGGCGGGCCTGGGTAGCGGAAGGGCACGAGTCCTCCAAGCTACCCGGCTCAGCCCACCTTTCTTCGCCTATGACTTGGTTGGGCGGGCCTAGGCATAGGAAGGGCACGAGTCCTCCAAGCTACCCGGCTCAACCCACCTTTTTACGCCTACAACTTGATCGGGCGGGCCTGGGTATCAGAAGGGCACGAGTCCTCCAAGCTACCCGGCTCAGCCCACCTTTCTTCGACTACAACTTGATTGGGCGGGCCTGGGTATCGGAAGGGCACAAGTCCTCTAAGCTACCCAGCTTAGCCCACCTTTTTGTGTTTTCAACCTGGTCGGGCAGGCTCGGGTATTGGAAGGGCACGAGCCCTTCAAGCTACCTGGCTTAGCCCACCTTTTTGCGCCATCAACCCCGACAACCTATCGGGCCTAGCACTGCTCCAAGCAGGCACGACCCTCGACTCCTCGATGACTACTTCGACTACACAACTAGTCTGGAGCTGGATTCACACCACCAGTGACTAGCTGGAAGTCGGGATCATCAACAAACCAGTGCAGCTTCATCAACAAGCAACACTCGTCAGCAATCACAACGAATCACGATCACCAATCACCCACGAGAAGACTAAGACCGATTCAAGGAGGTTTTACGGAGATCTTTAGGGAATTTGTTTAACTATTGTCTCGAGTTTTATCTCGACACAAGAGATTTTTTTCCCAAAAATTCATTCAACCACTCGGTCAGGGGATCAAAGAGTTTACCCAAAACAGGACATGTTCATTCATCCTTACTTCAGCGTCGTACAAACTATCTTGGCCCGCCCAAAGGTGCTCCTTCGGGCTAACCGAGACATCTTCGTATGGCAACATGCGACCTGTTTTGACCCGCCCAAGGTATTTCTTCGGGCTAACCGAGACATCTTCGCATGGCAACATACGACTTGTCTTGGCCCGCCCAAGGAGTTCTTTTGGGCTAGCCGAATCATCCTTACTCAATGACTACTTCTGTAACAACGAACGTACAGGATTGCGTCGTCACCTCCTTTGGGCCAACTGAGACATCTTTGCATGGCACTTAAGACTGTCCTGGCCCATCTAAGGAATTCACCACCCCATGTGAAGGATCTCGTCATCAATCCCTTAGGGCCAACCGTGAGGTTTTCACATGTCAACATGTGCATTCTCATGGTCCGCCCAAGGATACGACTGAAGCTACCAACAAGATTCATCTCTCTAATTGACTTCCAGTCACCTGTTCATACTTCCAGTAATACTCCGTTTTACTAGTTCTCGACTAGTACTACGCGTAGTTTACTGAAAGGTCATCACTCCCATATTCCCAGTACAACTCCGTTTACTAATTTCCGACTAGTACTACGCGTAGTTTACTAAAGGGGCCTCACTCCTAGAATCCCAGTACAACTCAGTTTTACTGGTTCTCAACTAGTACTATGCGTAGTCTATTGAAGGGGCCTCGCTCCTAGAATTCCAGTAATACTCCGTTTACTAGTTCTCGACTAGTACTAAGCATTCTTTACTGAAGAAGTATCGCTCCCATATTCCCAGTAATACTCTGTTTATTTAGTTCTCAACTAGTACTACACATAGTTTACTGAAGGGGCGTCGCTCCCATACTTTCAGTAACACTCCGTTTACTAGTTCTCGACTAGTACTACGCGTAATTTACTGAAGGGGTCTCGCTCCCATACTTCCAATAACGCTCTGATTACTAGTTACTGACTAGTATTCTATGTTACTGAAGGGGTTTTAATCCCATACTTCGAGTAACGTTCAGACTACTAGTCTCCGATTAGTGCTCTATGTTACTGATAGGGCCTCGCTCCCATACTTTCAATATTTCTTTGTTTACTAGTTTTCAACTAGTTATGCATGGAGTTTATTGCAAGGGCAACGCTCCTAGCACGGTTTCATGTCTATCAGTTACAACATAGTTTTATTTTTACCTTGTAGGGGACCTGATCTGGACCATGCTGCTGGGCGAGTCGGATTCAACTCCGATCAGTTGGCTTCATCAACATTCGCCAACGACTACTCCGATTTCGCTAGAACACTCAATTACATATCGCTGACTACAACGACTACTTGTCGGATTCGACTCTGACTAGTTGGGTTCATCAACAACCGTCGGCGACTACTGGACTTCGTGAAGAATGCACGGCGACACGCTGGGGACTACTTCGACTACTCGTTTTGCCTACAAGCTAGTCAGAATCGACTCGGTTCGGCGTTACGCTGGCGACTACTTCGACTACTCGTCTCGCCTACAAATTTAGCCAGAATCGACTCCGACTAGTTTGCTTCATCGACAGTTCAAGATCCAGAAGCAATTGGCCAATACCTAGGCTTGGGGGCTAGCGCCACCGACTACTAGGCACATCCTATGCGACTCATCTAGCTCCCAGACTCGGGGGCTGGATACGATACGGCTCTCAGTAATGAAGATTGCATGCCATGATTCATTGGATCCTTTATTCCGAAACCTAGGAATTCGGATTAAAGGCTCGGGGGTTGCGGGACACGTGTCATCAGCGACTTATTTTTCAAATCTGCTGGAAGATAAGGATAGAAGACTCAAGATTAAATTGACCCTCAGCTTGATTCTACAAATCCACCTAAGGCTCGGGGGCTACTCCATATGGAGTGCGAGTTTAATCACACCCCCTATAAAAGAAGACAACTACTCGGGGGCATGAGCACCTCACAGCCTCGATGCAGTCAAGGAAGGACTCGGAAGACACCTTTGAGATGAAGTTCGGGAGAACTCAAAGACGCCTTCAGAAGTACTCAGACGCCTGCAGTACTCGGCTATGAAGAGCTCGGAGGCTTGTCAGACCCGGGTACACGGGACTGTACACGTGGCATACTTTTCCTAGGATAAGGGTTGGGACATGGCCCACGCCCTACATCTATTGTAACTACTCATAGCCTAATATTACTGCTCCTACAGTAGTAAAACTAGTCGAATACGGTAGGGAACTATCAGAAAAGTACTCGGGTAGGACTCTAGGGCATGTAGCCGACTAGAACTTCCAAGTAAACCTGTCCTCCTAGACTATATAAGGGCGGACAGGACCCCCTCTAAGAGGAACGATCCAGGGAATCAACCAGATCATCCGATCACCATCAAAGGCAATACAAACCACACAGGACGTAGGTATTACGCTCTCAGCGGTTCGTACCTGTCTAAACCTTGTGTTTCTTCCACCTTCAAGTTCCTGATCTCGGCGACACCCTACCTACAAACTCACCACCTCGGGGGTATCACTCGGTGGGCGTGGCGGTAAAACACTGACAGCTGTATCGTGGAGCTGGAGGGGAGGTCCAGGCAGTGCGTTGTGCTGCACGCCGTGTCACGAGCAGGAGTGAAGGGCCTACTAGCGCATTGTGTTGTGTGCCATATTATGCCTCCCTCCACAGACCGGTGACCATGATATCATGTAGCCCCACTAACAGCGATGATAACTTACAGAGGTTGGTCTAACCTCATATCCACAGTTATAGTCTACTACATGACTTATGACCTGAGTCTGCTTTATTAGTACTCTTCAAGCTTATTTGGATAGATATTTCAAGGTACAGGCTAAAATTTTGGTAGTTATGAATGCTTATCAGGATATATAACATATGGCTAGAAAGAAACCCATAGGCTGTAGAGTCCCGCAGTCAGATATATCGACGATGTTATGATATGTTACTACCGGTGCTGCTAAATAAACTATTTGCCCGAGACGTTTGCTATGAATCTGTGTCCCTAGCTAACTTTGCCTGCTTACCCCCTTTTATTATTTCTTTGCATTTTTACATATCCAAGTTGTCCTACTTTTGAAATCGTACATCATAGATTCTGAAAGATTTGAGAGGCACCGAATAAAACTCATACTAGGGCGTGCAAAGCGCGCATAACGTTCTAGCCTCGTTTAGATCGCAACATTTTATAACATTTGGAACTTTTTGCTACTGTAGCGTTTTCGTTTGTATTTGACAAATTTTATCTAATCATGGTCTAACTAGGCTTAAAAGATTCGTCTCGTGATGTACAATTAAACTGTGCAATTAGTTATTTTTTTATATAAATTTACTGCTCCATGCATGTGTCCTAAAATTGATGTGATGGAGAGAGTGTAAAAATTTGGAAGTTTGAAGTGATCTAAACGGGACCCTAATAGAAAAGGTAATGACTTCGCAGGAGCTGGCAGTAAGTGCCTGTTTGGATCCAAGGGAAAGAGAAAGAGAAAGTGCAAAACTTTTGCTCTTTTGCACTTTTTTTGCACTTTTGGATCCAAACACCCCAAAGTGCAAAAGGGCAAATTCTACCGTAATTTTGCTAATTATGGATTAATTAGGCTTAATAGATTCGTCTCGTCATTTAGTCCTCATCTATGTAATTAGTTTTTTAATTAAACTATATTTAATACTTCTAATTAGTATCCAAATATCTGATGTGACGGGAGCAAAAATTTTGCCATTTGCCCTTTTGCCATTTACCCTTGGATCCAAACAGGCCCTAAGTATGTGCGTCCGTACGGCCGCTGCATCTTCCATCCATCCACCATCCAATGACCGCGGACATGTCACTAGACACCAGCTTCCCGGTCCCACCAGCCAGAAAAACTAGTTCCTCAAACTGCAGAGGTCACGCCCGTCCATTTTGCCTCTTCCCCTTTCTCTCTCTCTCTCCTCTCTCACTCGCATTCTCGCAATCCTTCTTCGTCGCCCTCAGATCCGGCGACTTCGCGTGGTTGGAAGCATAGATCAGAGGTCAAGAGGCGAGGGGGCACGCGCGGAGGTGATATTGCCCCATTGTTTCCATGGATTTTATCGATTTCTTCCTTCTTTTTTGTTGCGAAGAAAACTGATTTTGGGGAATTTTTTCTAGTTACCAGCATGGAGTCCACGAGCGCGGGTGGCGGCTGCTCGCGTTGCTCGTCCTTCATGGCGAATCGTGGCAGCAGTGGCTTCCGTTGAGGACTGCACGGAAAGGCTGGTGCGGCGAGGGCGCGCCGGAGCCGGACTGCCGGAGATGCGGACGCCTAAGGAGACCAATCGAGACGGGTGGCGCATCCCACGGATGATACGGCAGCGGTCATATGTGTGAGTCGGGATGGGGAACATGCCTCCTTGATGTGGCGGCCGGCGGCTAGGTCTGGATGTTAGGTATTGGAGCGGAGCCATAACCTGATGCAGCCTATGCATCCCAAGCCTCTTCTTCAATTTCCCCACGATCCGTTGCCAGGATTAGTTAGTGGTGGTGGAAAAACGAATGCACTGGAGGTGAGAAATCGTGTGTGCAAGAGTTGTTGTTTTCGTGTTCAGAATCGATTTGGTTTTGGATGGTCATTTTACTGTTTTTTTGGTAGACAGAGAAGCCAAACTTCAACTTCTCAGCCTACTCCTTGGCGCTCAAGTCATCCATGGTGATCTCCCAGGAAGCTCTCAACTACCTGGCCAGTGGCCATGGCCTCCGACATGAGCAAGACCTTTGGGTGGTCCTACGGGCTGGTACTGTTCTACATGCCCCTGCACACTGTGCTGCTGGTCTCCGCCATTTTGGGCATCGCTATCTACACCGTGCATCGTGTTCCTCAACCCAGCAGGGCCCCTGGCCATCCCCTACCCTCTGGTATGCAATCGTTGTGCATCATCCATGCATACTGAAAGTAGCATGTCTTGCTAAATTGCCTAGAGCTGGTACCATCCATCGATTGATTGATTCCAATATGTTTGAAACCTGTTGTATGTCCATGTATTGTTCATATATGTGCAAGATATGGTAGTAATTGTTAGGGAAAAATTCAACAAGGTAGCAATTGACATAGATGTCGACTGACTGATGATAGAGAAGGAACATAGATAGGCTGACAGTAGCCATTTCACGCATGATAAGGTAGGTACTTTTATACGTCAGTCAGAATGAATGAATGGATTGGATGGAAACTCCATTATTTTTCATGACGGAACTGAAAGGGAGGGAGAGAGGTCAAATGAAACACAGAGCAATCCACTCCTTGTGTGTGGCTGCCCCATAGCCGAGCAATAAGCATTCCTGTTACCACTCGTCCCTAGCACATTCAATTTGGTAGCCTTTGTACCTGTGAGTGAAATTATTGTTTTCATTTTTCACTTGCAATTTCTGTAATCCAGCATGGTGGCTTGACTAAGCAAGTGCAAAACTACATGTTGGATGCCTGCGATTCACAAACTTTCTACTAGCATTATCAGAAACATTTTCACATATTTTAGTAGGCATTTAAATACTATTCAGATAGCCTTTTAAATGTTTAGGTCAAGCAATTTTTTGAGTATTTCATATATCTTATGTGCCAGACTCTCTTTTTGTGTGGAACTAAGGTTTTTATATCATTACCATCACAGGCCAAATATATTAGGTTCCAATAGATTAATAAACACAAGTTTTTTGAATCAAAAGTCCCTTTTCTTATTTCTCTGTATATTTTGGAGTGCTGTGACTTGGTTGACTTACAAATCCTACACTTTTTTCTTCCTCTTTGCTTGGACATTCATCCCTTAGCTAGCATATTTTCCTTTTTTTGTGCCCTTTAACTTTTGATTTTAGTGGGTTGTTTATGTTTGGTGTAGTTGCACGACTAACAGCAACTGGATTAGGTGGGGTATCAGGGATTATCATTGAGATACCACCAATATGATATGCATGCAGGTGCATCTGGTTAGTTATTGAACTCCATTAAGCGGTGAGAATATAATAATAGCTATGAGGCAGTAAGAAAGTAATAATAGCTGTGAGAACATGCAAGTAAATGTACTCTGATCAAGCAATATTGTGGTAAGGTCACAGCAAAACAGTGCAAATCATGAGGCAATTTTTTACAGCTTTCTTTCTTATCTAATTGCTCTATATTTTCTTTTTCTTACATTGCAGGTTCCTAAGTTATCTAGCATGGGGGAGATCAAGTGCAAAACATGAAGCAGATGCCATGTGCAGGATGAGCCAGATCAAGTAAATAAGTACATATGTGGTGAGAGCAAGTGCATTCCTTACCTTTTTTGCCTAAATATTTACTTTCATTGGCAATATTGTTGTTTAGATTAGGCAAATTATGCACGTTGTTTTAGGCAATAATATGGTTCTGAATTAGGAAATAATGTGGGCAGAAATTTAGGCAATAATATGTTTCCAAATTAGGCATAAATATGGTCATGAATTAGCTAAACGATGTACTTCATTAGGTCATATAGAACAAGCAGCACTTCCTTTTTTTTAAAAAAAAGAATAAGCAACGTTTGTTTCCAGAAGTATTCAGTCTTGATGATATACTCCTGATACTAACTACGCTTGCTATCCTTTCACTAATTCATGTTTCCTTTCCTCGTTTCAGTACCGCAAAAGGGTGTTTAGAACTTGATGTGCCTTTCTTTTCTGCCTGCAAGTTTCCTCAGCGGATCAGCACTATAACATGCTCTACATATGTAAGACTACTACCATTTGTTTTGTGTATGTCCAGAGTTTAGAGTTTTCAACTTTTGATCCATAATGAAACACAGAGTTTCCTTTTTTTTTCTTATAGCTTGGTGTTTGGTGGCCTGAAAGTTCATCAGACCGTCATTGGCAGCACTTTATAGTTGCAGCTCAACCTCGATTCTATTCATGTGTAGCTTGGTAGTAGTTGTAATAGCTCCAATCTTTTGTGTGGGTCAGTACAACAGTTGAGGCAATCTTGACTTGGTTGTAGTTTTGAAACTTTGTGAATGTTTGGAATTTAGATGGGGTGAAACTTTGTCAATATTCTAATTTGCTTTCAGTTTTTTCATAACTTTGCTTATGACGTATCAAAAGTTGCTTTGTCGTTGCACCTGTTGAAACGTTTAGAAGCAAGCAAATTAGGAGGGGGTGCCACGGTGGTGCGTTTCTGATTTTGGTGGAAAAAATAGCTAAAAATAGCTGTGACCGATGCTAACTTTTTTTCTCCTGGTCTATTAGGATTTTACTAGATAAGAAAAGGTAATTCTACAGATTTGTTTCTTTAAAAACGAAGCGGCCGACGACCGGCATAATTTACGGCCGGCCGTACGTTAGCCACGTATAATTGACAAAGGACAAGGGAGGGAGGCTTGCGTGCAGCGTCCGACCACCACATCTGCCGCTGCAGGCTACTTTTTTTCAAAAAAGGGATAAAAAAATAAAATTGGGAAAATGTGTGCCGGTGGGGAATATTTTGGAAAATGGGTACCTCCCGCCCGCTGATCGGGCGGGAGGTTCCCTCCCGCCCATCCAACGGTCGGGAGGTTCCTCGAGGGTCTCTTCGCGAATTTCTTATTTGCGAGGTCCCTGCGGGGCCCTGCGGGGGCATCCCGCCCAACCAAAGGGCGGTATGTTGTCCTGAGGGGCATCCCGCCCTTTGTTCGGGCGGGAGGTTTCCCCGGCTATGAGTGTTCAGGATTAATCAGGAGACACACACTGTGAGTGTTCAATGCATCATAAATCGTACCACTCACGCTTTGATCTGGGAACTGATGCCACTTCCAAGCAATGAGGACTGGTTAACTTATTTGCAAAATGCAAGTCATTGGCAATGGCCACTGGTACTTCTTGTCAGTGTGCACCAGAACCCTTTGATAAACATTGAAGCTGCTCCGGGGGATGAAAATATTGATGAAGAAGTTGAGGAGGCAAACATTGAGGCAGGTGGCACCGCAGCACCTCAATGCGTGGCTGATGAGGGGGAGAACATACCCTTCATTGTTGAACAGCTGCAAGACGAAGAGCGTGAATTGGACGAAGCAATGAATGCCGATTCGTTTGATGATGACGATGATGTGCCTGAAGAACGGGTAAGCAACGACTTCAGTCATCTTGTCGTAGATGACGGATCTAGCTGGCCTTCGGATTGCAGGGAGAATGAAATTATCCAGGGTGCGAGGTACCACTCAATTGAAGAGGTGAAGGAAGCTGTTAAGTGCTGGTCTCTCTCTCTTATGCGAGAGTTTAAAACAGTCGAGTGCAAATCTCGTAAGTACGATGTGGTATGTGTGAAGGAGGGCTGTCCGTGGCGGGTGCATGCGTATAAGGGTAAATGAAAAGATTATTGGGAATGCTCCATTGTCACTCAGTACACTTGTCATTTGCCTAGGGTGCAGAAGACCCATCGCAACCTCACGTCGCAATACATCGCACATGAGATGTACGGGACGATAGTAGAGAACTTGTCATATGAACCAAAATCTATTATCAGGTATATTTAGGAAAGTACAAGTATACCATCTCGTACAACAAGACGTGGAGTGCAAAATAAAAGGTGTTGGAGATTAGGTTTGGTACGTTCGAAGGCTGCATATGATAATGTTCCTCGATTGCTGGCCGTCCTATGCCAGAGAAATCCAGAAAGCTATTATGACCTGGAAACTCTAGACAGAGGAGAAGGTCCGCCCTACACATTGCAGCGGGTGTTTTTCAGCTTGGGTCCATGCATTAACGCATTCCATCACTGCCGGGCTCTCCTGTGCATCGACGGCACCTTCTCACAGGAAAGTATAGATTGCAAATGCTGACAGCTATTGGAGTGGATGGAAACAATCAATTGCTTCCTGTTGCTTTTGCTTTTATTGAGAGTGAGAACACCGACAGTTGGTATTGGTTCCTGGAACGGGTTAAGCTTGCAGTCGTTCGGGATAGAGAAGATGTCTGCCTGATTCATGATCGTCACGCCGGCATAC
Source organism: Panicum hallii (assembly GCF_002211085.1). NCBI lineage: Eukaryota > Viridiplantae > Streptophyta > Magnoliopsida > Poales > Poaceae > Panicum > Panicum hallii. The sequence goes on from NC_038050.1 coordinate 34,094,476, forward strand.
TGAGGGCAATACTAGATTTGCAGCAGGGGTGTGTGGAGATCGGAGAGCCGCCCAAGTGGTGTGATGTTCGCAGTATGTGGTGCATGAGACATATCGGTGCAAATTTTTTTAGGCAAATTAAGAACAAGCACCTTATGGATATGTTCAAGAGGCTATACAAGGAAACGAATCAGCAAAAATTTAACAAGCAGTGGCAGAAACTTGATGAACTGACCGGGAACAAAAGAGCCGAGGACGCATCAAAAAACATAACTGCACAGGATGAAGCAGAGGCTTTGTGTCTTTTGCCAACAGATACTGCACGTACTCGTAGAAGGTCTGGGTCAGCGGTGAAAATCTTTTCTGAATGGATTGAGAATGAACCCAAGGAGAAGTGGACGTTACTTTACGATACCGATGGTGTAAGGTACGGTATAATGACCACCAACTTCGCCGAGGTTTACAATTGGGTGCTGCGAGGTGTTCGTGGGCTTCCACTGGTTGCACTTGTGGAATTCATGGTCCGCGGGTGTACCGATTACTTTAGCGAGCGGTTCACTAAAAATCAGGTATTCATGTAAGATTCTGACAGATATTTTGGGAAAATGATAACAGAATATATGACTAAGAAGGCAGAAAGCGCCCGGCTACACCACGTACGGCAACGTGGTACACACGAGCTCAAGTTTGAGGTATCTCCTAAAGACAGAGCGCGACGTGGCATGCGACGTCAAACTCCTGTAAAGGAGTGCATTCTCAAGTTGATGGAACTTGTTGTTGCTCATGCATGAGGTTAAAGTTGCTGCACTTACCTTGTTCTCATGTAATGGCTGCTTGTACGGATATTCGACATCCTGTCGATATATATGTTTCCCATTACTTCAGAAAGGAGACAATTGCCAGCACCTGGCAGTATGAGATCTATGGGTTTCGTTTGGTTGGATCGTTCACTGAGACAGCGAATCCTGTTATATATATATTCCAGACTCAAGATCATCACGGGTTAAGAGAGGGCGCCGTCAGACACGGTGTATTCGTAATGATATGGATGAGTCAGAGCTCCGTCCGAGGATACAGCGCTGCAGTGCATGTAATCAGATTGGACACACGTATAAACGTTGTCCAAACAATGATGCTGGCCCTAGTTCTACTGAAGCTGGGCCTACAGGTGATGCTACAGATGGAAGACCTCCGGTTGCATCAAGGAGTGGGAGATGTCGCCGATCGAGTGCTAGTACGTCATCAGGCATCATTTAGGGCCAATTTGGCAGAGCTCCCAGAGCTGATTCTCTGCTGAATCCAGCAAGAGCTCTGCCAAACAGTTTTTCAGAGAGAAGTGATTCTCTGCTGATTCTGTGGAGTGATTCTCTGAAATGAACTAAGAGGCTGGGAGCTGGAAAAAGTAGCTTCTCCTGATTCTATGAAGTGATTTTCCATCCTGATTTTAAGAGTTTATGCTAGAGAATCAAAGAGAATCACGTTCAGCCACAGAATCACTTCTCTTAGAGAATCAGCTCCCACAGAGAATCAGGATCAGTTGGAGCTCTACCAAATGGCCCTTAGTTGTAATTTTATTTGAACGTTGTTTGCTCATATGTAATATTTGCCACGTTGAGATTGTATCAGACCTGGATGTGTATTTGTAATATTTGCCGCATTGACTAAAGACAGAATATTTGGATTGATGTATTAGTAATATTTGTAATGTTTGTTATCATATTATTTTATTTTTAATGGCTTCATGTATTGTACTATCGTAATATTTTGATTCTATGTTGCAAAACGATATCGTTTAACCATCTTCGTACGAGTTTTAGATACCGTAATCTTCTTCGTAATATTGAATAAATTTTATATGCATACATAAGAGTAAGGCGAATAAATCTTGTATTTGAAAAAAGTCTGAATTTCAAATTGTTTGTGAAATATAAATTCTAAGAAAATATAACAAAAACCATAACTTCTAAGAAAATATAACAGAAACCATAACCAGGGGACCTCCCGCCCACTGGACGGGCGGGAAGCCTGCTTCAGGGGCCTTTTCGCGAATAAGAAATTTTTCTTATTCGCGAAAAGGCCCCTGGAAATTTTTTTGAAACCTCCCGCCCGATGGGTGGGCGGGAGGTCCCCGGCCCCACGCCTCCAGCCCGATCAAAGGGCGGGGGTACCCAATTTTCTAATTTTTCCCATCCGGCTCCTATTTTTCGAATTTTAATTTTTTATCCCCTTTTTTAAAAAAAATCGCTGCAGGCTAGCAGCTAAACAAAACCGTGTCAGGAAGGCCCACTCAGGCGGGGCACGGCCGTAAACCCGCACGTCCCCGGCTAACGCCGTGAGCGTCGCCGCATGCGCCCCTCACGGGACTGGGCACGCCCACGCGGCCCGGGCGTGACGTCACGCCCGTTAATACTCAATGCAGGCAGGGGCCGTCTTATCCGGACCCAAGGTTCCCGTCACGCGGCTCTTGCCTCTACGCAGCCGATGACAGCCCGGGACCACACCTCGGGGCCCACGCTCCCGCCGGGAGTGCACGCCGCGCGCGGTGGCAGGAGCGCCTGCTCCGCCTCTCCGCCGCGCGTCGACCCATCCGGCCCGGAAATATCTGCACGCCGTCGGCCCCACACCGCGAAGCATTCCCGCCACGCGGGGTGGATCTCTGCCGTCCGTATGTGGCACCGGACCATCTTTGGCCGCCGGATGGCGCGGGAACAGACAAGAGCCATTGGATCGGGCTGCTGGGTTTTGTGCCCAGGCAGAGTGCGCGCGGGGGTTTCTAGAAGGCTAGTGTAGCGTCAAGCTTCTTGCAAGCCAACTGGCCCCGCGCACTAATTAGGGGAATTTTCATCCGCCCACTAATTAGAATCATATTTAATTTCCTAATTTAATATGTTAGAGATAGATCGAGTTGTAATACAACCGCAATATACATATATATGCCATGATGAAAAAAAAACTCAAAAATAACTTTTCTAGCCTGTGATTTAATTTCTCCACCTTGGATTCGCCTCCGTAGGAAGCACTACCCTGCTCATGATCCGGCTTCTACTCCCTCCGTCAAAAAAATTATTATTTTAGCCTTTAAAATTTATCCCACAAAAAGTATTTGTTTAGCCTATATTAAGATCTATCTAATTAAAACAGTGCCAAGTACCAAGAAAAATTGCATAGAACCAATCAAATGTTTAGTGGATCTTACTTTTATAGTTCCAATGCATATGCATTTATTGGGAATCTAGAAAATTAAATAAACAACACAATTTTAATCACAATTACTATAGTAATTAGGAGCAATAAGGTTATTTCTTAGATTGAGTAACGTGTCTGAAATTTTTTAAAAGAACAGTTTTTTAAGGACAGAGAGAGTATATCTTAAGTTGGATTAGTGACAAAGAACAAATACACGACAGGATTGCTGGTTGCACCCTAACTCGCTCTCGTCTTGGTTCATCATCTACACAGGTTTTTAACTAATGCTAACACAGCAAAAGAAACGGCTCAATAGTCATAGTCACGATCTGAAACTCTGGACATGATACAATTTCTTTGCATACAGAGATTTTGCACAAAACAATATAATTTTTGTACAAGTTTCCATGTCATGCATGAACTCGTTAAAAGAATTAATGAAGCCAGCTGCTGTAGCCATGATTTCTTTTATACTTGCATCAACATCAACGACCTATTCAGTAGACCATCGACCCCTTCTTGAGAAGACTCAAATATGGCCATCGAATATCTTGATGCTCCTGTCCGGCGATGAAATACCTCCAGAGCTTGAAGAGGGGTTCCATCCCCAGGTATCCCTCGCATAGCGCGATGAAGGCCGCGATGTGCTAAATCCCATTCAGGTTGAGGTGTTGCAGCTCGATCTGATAGTGATGAAGGAGCCCCCAGAAGAAGGGATGAGGGGCAACGCAAGCCCGCGCTCGTGAAAGCGCGCGAAGGAGACGACGTAGCCGTCATGCGGCACTGGCACCTCCACACGGCCAGGTAAGAGAAACTACCTTGCAACGGATTACGGGCAGAGAAGCCCGCGCGCGACGAGACACCCCAGACGTGCTTGACTCGCATCTTAGCAGAACCACAGCACCGTTGCTGGGTGGCGGTAAGTGCTCGAGAGCTCTCGCAGGGGGAAGGGCGCAAAGGGGAAACGACTTGGGTTTCAGCAGCGGAGAGATGAAGAGGGCAGGAAGATGGAGTGGCGCGGTAACGGGGGGGGGGGGGAGAGGCGGGGGCGAGAACCCCATTTATAGGCAGGGGGATGGAAGGCGAACTGCCGCCTCGACTCCCACGACCGTCGTAATGGCCGTGTTCGCCACATCGCGTCGCCCCGTCCTATCGGGAGGTGCGCACGCCGCGCCCAGGCCCGACCCCTCGGGGGATGTGCCCGGCGGTAAAGGGGCCAAAAGCCCTCGCAGGTAAGAGGGGATACGGGCTGAAAATGCCTTGATAGCCCATTAAGGTCTAAGGGTTCGAAGGTTGGCCCGCTGATGAATTCACAACCGCCCCAGGGCACCACCAGAGTGAGGGGTGGAGACAGATGGGCCCACTAGCGGCTAGCACCCAGACGCGCACACCATGGGCATCCTGACCCGCATCCGAGTCTTGACTAGAGCATGATCTGTGGTTTTTCTTCGAAGAAAGGCAACGAACCGTTAGGACCGGTCGAACGGACCTGATAACTATACGGATTGATCGTCAAGAATCTGGAGTCGGTAACTAGCTGACCCATGCCGGAACCCCGCGAACGGGAACTGGGGCCCCACTTGGGTCAACCCGTTATCAGCTCACTGAGCACCGCATTTTGACCCCACGAGGAAAAACGTGGCACGGCTTAGCACTTCCGCCTTACCGAAAAAGACGCTTGAAAGGAAGCAATTGTGAGACGAGATGACCGCCCGACCAGTTTCCTGCTAATGCGCGGGAGCTCAGGGGTCGAACTCACAAGGAGACCGAATACGTGGTTGCATACGAAGCGGAGGCAAGAGCTGAGATAGAGAGACCCCCAAGACAGCGCCCGACCCCTCCACGGGCTCAGGGGCTGCCATGGGGCATCGGAACCAAGCACTATGAGACCCTTTTACCTATTGTCAAGAGCCATGCGTCTAGATTTGCCAAAACGGCCTATATTGGGATGGAAGAAACATGTGGCAGAACCCCCTGAATTATTCCGGCTCAAGCGCGCTAGTAATCGCTGTACAGGCGATCCTAACTCAACGCACTTCAAACGGAACAACCCATTGGTCTGTCGGGTCACCGCCCGATACAACCACGGTTCAACAGGATCGAAGTAGGTTTACCTCGCACGAAGGCGAGTTTACAATCACACCACAGCTCATCAACTTTTAATTTATAGAAATATTAAACAGTATTACAAACTATTTTGTAGCTGGAAGTAACTTATACCAACATTGTTTTTAAACAACAAGCTAAACAAGCTTGTGCCAGAGTAAACAGCGGAAGAAAAATTAACACGCGACTACACACGTCGCGAAAGTTGACACCACGCTCAGCCCGAAACATGGCGTCATTCCGAAGGGTCGTTGCCGGCCGGGGATGGATCCCATTCCACGGACCAGCCAAACGGAACCGAAAATGGCCAGGCTGGACTATCCGTTTGGTTCACACTGGTCATACCTGAAAAATAGACTAGCAAGACTGAGTATACTAATACTCAGCAAGACTTACCCGTGTCATGGTATACTTAGCCATGTAACTAGACTTATGATGGCTTGTAATGGTTCTGGGTTTAATTTCAGCTGAAAAGCAACAAAGAGTATGATCTAACTTTCATATTTTAGCTTTCAGCTTCTAGTTGCATTAACCATCCTAGGTAAGCACCTATTCTAGACAAGCAAGGTAGAGATTAGCATCCATCAAGATTATTCCAACAAGAGTTACTGTTCTTACTCTATGTGGCAGAAGGAATAAGCAGTCTCAATCTCCGCGAGAAACGGACGATTCCGAATCGAGTTTCATAACCTTGCAAGGGTAAATCTAACTCACATGCTTGGAACATCCAACGATCGTTCCAAAGCAACCGTTTGACTTTCATTCCGACTCGTGGATCAGGGCCACCACAAGCGACTGTAGGACCATACGCACATCCAATGTGCAGGACATACGTTTGTAGCACGACTACATGACCGTACTCCTATCCGCTGCGCGGAACGTACTCCCGCACGTCGGTGCGTGTGAAAAACCAAAATACAAGTGGTGGGAGGTATGTCCACTCCTCAGGCCAATTGGTTACTAGGCTTACCGCTTACCATATTTCGCGGTATGTGGCTAGTACTTTCAAACGCTTAACCACAGCTACCACACACTGCGACCTTAACAACTTTTATCAACAGAGACGGGGTAACCTTTCAAGTCACGATATTGCACATGACCCCGTCCATCATCCTTATAGTGATTGTAGAATAGTAAACATTCAACTCCTATATCGTGCGAGTGACAGGAAATCACTCGACTTCTGCCGTTCCTATTAGCAGAGCATCTATTCGATAAGGACTCAGACACAATACAAAGGTTCCTACGATTCATGCATCTAGGGTTCCATTTCAACTCCTAGACTTAATGCATATTATAGATATATAAAGATAAAACTGTATAAGTAAAGTAATTTAAAATACTGGGTTATGCATCGGGGCTTGCCTTCTTGAGTGGGGCTAGGGTCAGTGATGTCAAAGAGTTCCGAACTTTGGTTCGGGGCTTCAGTTATATCCTCGGCGATGTTCGCCTGGTCTTCAGAAAATCCTTGCTCGGTTTCCGGGACTAACTCGTAGTCTCCGTCGTCGAGTGTCGTTGATTCTACATGTTATGCAATGATTTAAATTAGATGGTTCTTGAGTTAAGAATTTTACTTCACGATAAATTTGCAATCCAACCAATTGATAAACATATTTTCATAAAGCAGGAAGTTTGAATTCAAAGCCACCATGTGTACTTTGATTCAATTATCAAATTAATTTATTTAATTGAATTAAGTTAACAAGTCTGATTTTTATTTTGAAATCCATAAAGGCTATGGTCTTGTATTTTTCTGAGTAAGCTTATTCCTAGTGGATGAGCTTACTATGAATTTTTCACAATTTTCTGAAAATAGAAACTAAAGTGTTTGAATTAAGTTCAAATTTCAAGTTTAAATGTAAACCTTAAGCAAAACAGTGTTGTAAATTCCTAAAATATTTACTATGGACTACTCTATTGCAGAGCATCACATGGTAAAAAGATCTGAGCATGAAAACCTTAGTAACCTGCTTGAATAAATTTAAACTATTTCTAGCTTGATTTGCATAAGTTTAAATTAATTCAAACTAGGGTTCAGTACTGTACTTGAAATTTGCACACAAGCTTACTCATACCCTAAATAGGCTACATACCAAAAATCACAAACACTAGAGCTAATATGCATAAGTTATAGTCAAGATACCCTTTTGCTAATTTTTAAAATAACTCTAAAAATATTTTGTTTCATACTGTACTTTAGTAACAAAAGTTGTAGAGCTAAACTTCTGAAACACAAAAAAACTAGTTTGGTAATTTTTGAATTTTTCTACAAATTCCTATGAATTTTACAATTTGGCTAATTTGAATTAGAGGGGGTACTGATTTCCTATAGAAAGGCCCCTGGAAAGATTTAAATCCTTGCAATTGGATCCTTGGCCGGGCTACACAGGTAAGCCGATCGGTGCCGATCAAATTCCGGCGAGGGGGCTCACCGGCGGCGAGGGGAAAGTGAGGGGAAAGGTTCAGGAGCTCACGGCGGTCACGGGGGTGGCCTGTGTTGGGGAAGAGAAGGGCCGAGGCGGTGGGTCGACGGTGAACAGAGACGGGCGGCGGAGCTCCGAGGGGCGGCGTCGGCGTTCTGGTGGCCGGAGTGCCGGAGGGCGGCGGGGAAGTAGCTGGGAAGCTTCTACGTGATGATGTGGTGCTGGTGGTGTGCTTGGCCGGGGCTAAGAGGCAGTAGATCGTCGGGACGACGGCGAGGCCGAGCGGCGGCGGAAGCTCGAGCTCACCGGCGTAGTGGTCCAGGCGATCTAGCGCGGGAGAACGAAATTGGGCGGGCTTGTGAGCTTCAGTGGGTCACGGCGGTGCTGCTAGAGCACTGGATCGAGGGTGGGAGGCGGTAGCGTTGGCTGTCGATGGTGAGCCGAGGCAGCGGCAGGGCTCCAGCGAGGTGGGGTGCTCGGGAAAGCGAAAGGCAGTAGAAATGCACGTGTGTGAGCGCAAGAGTGAGTCCGTGGGGAGCTCCAGGACGTACTTCAAGTCGAGAAAGAGGCACGGCGGGCGAGAGGTGCTGCTGGCAAGCCGGCGGCACGCGTGGAGGCTCGGGCGGCGGCAACGTGATGTGGAGCATCGAGGAGAGGGCCAGCGCGGGGTGGGGAGCGGCGGCGCGGGTGCTGGGGCGGCACGTGGCGTAGAGGGAAGCGGCATGGGGGCAGCTGGTGCTCAACACATGGCCAGCGAGGGTGGCAGGGGTCGGGCAGAGAGAAAAACAGAGCAGGAGGATTGGAGGTAGACGAAGGAGGACCTAGCTGCAATTTGTCAAAAGTGCAGGGACTCCATGTAAAGCAAGGTTAACTTTCAAACCATAGCTCAAATGGAAATGTGCCCAAAAGAAAAAGTGTAGAGTTCAACAAGATCTATAACTTTGCTTTAAGGTTCAGTTACAAAAGAGCTAAGGATTTGAATCTACTTTAAAACTTGGCAAAGTTTTAAACTTTAAAGAAATCCTATTTAAAATCTACACTACACTTGCATCCTTTGGGTAGTTTCACCTCTATTTGCGGTTTAAACATAAGTTCTTGACTTTTTCCAAAATAACCTTCATATATTTTGATTTTACCTCCCATTCTCACCCATGTTACACTAAAGGACCTAAATTTTCCAGAATTACACAAATACCCTTTTCCCTTTGCATTAAAGTTTTAGCACACATACATATAATCAAACATACACACTTTATACTAGAATCTAGAGTATTTTAACCCTAAATACCTAAATGTCACAGCCTTCCCCCTAAAAAGAATCTCGTCCCGAGATTCCGAAACAGAATGGAATCGGACGATTAGATTTGGGAGTTGGGTTGAAGGAAATCTGGAAAGTTTTGTTGAAGATATGATTCGGTTTCCCAAGTCGCTTCTTCTTCAGTATGATGATCCCATTGAATTTTGAACATCTTGATGGTTTCTCTTCTAGTACTTCTTTCTTTGGTGTCTAGTACTCTGATCGGATATTCGGTATAGGTTAGATCAGATTCGATTTCAAGGGCTTGGGGATCGATGATTTCAGTAGGAACTTTGACACACTTCCTAAGTTGAGATATATGGAAGATATCATGAATAGCCGCTAGTTGAGGAGGAAGTTTAAGACGATAGGTTACGAGTCCACAAACTTTGATGATTTCAAAAGGTCCAATATATCGAGGAGCAAGCTTCCCTTTTATACCAAACCGTTGAATACCTCGAGTAGGAGATACTCGGAGATACACGAAGTCTCCAATCTGGAATTGTAACGATCTCCTTCGTATGTCAACGTAGCTTTTCTGTCGAGATTGGGCGGCTTTGAGATTATTCTGAATAGTCTTCACCTTTTTCTCTGCTTCAGTGACAAGGTCGGGTCCAAAGATTTTATGCTCGCCGGTTTGTGACCAACTTAAAGGAGTTCGGCATCGGCGACCATATAATGCTTCGAACGGGGCCATCTTGAGACTTGTTTGATAACTATTGTTGTAGGAGAATTCTGCCAGTGATAAGCATTTATCCCAATTCTTGTCGTACTGAAGTACGCAGGCTCTAAGCATATCTTCTAGAATCTGATTTACCCTTTCTGTTTGTCCATCTGTCTGAGGATGATATGCTGAGCTTCGAATTAACTTAGTTCCAAGAGCGTGTTGAAGTTGCTCCCAGAACCGAGTGATAAATTATGCTCCACGATCAGAAATGATCGTCTTAGGTACACCATGAAGACGAACGATTTGATCTAGATAGATTTCAGCATACTTTTTGGCATTGTATGTAGTGTGCACGGGAAGGAAATGGACAGTCTTGGTTAATCGATCAACGATTACCCAATTGGAGTCATGTCTTTGGGAGGTGTTGGGTAAGCCAACAATAAAATCCATGCTGATATCCTCCCACTTCCAAGAAGGAATGGGTAAAGGTTGAAGAATACTAGCAGTTTTCAAATGACCGGCCTTAATCCTTTGGCAAATGTCACACTCCGAGACATATCTTGCAATTTCTCGCTTCATACGAGTCCACCAAAAGTTCTGTTTCAAATCTTGGTACATCTTAGTACTGCCAGGGTGCATAAAAAATTTGGATAGATGGGCCTTGTCCAAAATTTGCTTACGAAGTTTATGGTCCTTGGGTATAACGATACGTTCGTTGAACCATAGAACTCCTTCATGATCTACTCGAAAGCACTTGTACTTTTCTTCTCTTTGTGCTAACTTCTGCTTGATGATTTTGATTCCTTTGTTATGCTGTTGTGCCAGGATGATGTTATCCCTAAGCGTAGCTTCAACTGAGAGATGGTTCAAGCTACCTTGAGGAATGATCTCTAGATTGAGCTTTCTCATTTCCCAACAAAGAGTCTCATTGAAAGCCTCAATAGATAAGCAAGAGCAGTGCGCCTTGCGGTTAAGTGCATCTGCAATGACATTGGCCTTGCCTGGATGATAGTGCATTTCTAGATCATAGTCTTTGATAAGCTCTAGCCAGCGTCTTTGTCTCATATTTAAATCTGCTTGCGTGAAAATGTACTTGAGGCTTTTATGGTCAGTATAGATATGGCACTTTGTACCCATCAGATGATGTCTCCAAATTTTAAGTGCATGGACGACAGCTGCGAGTTCAAGATCATGAGTAGGTTAGTTCTGCTCATGAGTCCTGAGTGCTCGCGATGCATACACAATCACTCGGTTGTCTTGCATAAGCACACAACCAAGTCCGATTCCCGAAGCATCACAATAGATGTTAAAAGCTTTTGAAACATCTGGTTGAGCTAAAACTGGAGCAGTAGTAAGATGTGCTCTGAGGGTATGGAATGCATCTTTGCATTTCTGATCCTAGGAGAATTTAACTCCTTTCTTTAGTTGTTCAATCATGGGCTTGGCTATTCTTGAGAAGTCAGGAATGAAACGATGATAGTAGCCAGCTAGACCAAGGAAACTATGAATTTGATGGACTGATGTAGGAGGTTTCCAGTCTAGCACTTCTTGGACTTTACCGGGATCAACGGATATACCGTCACTGGAAATAGTGTGACCCAAAAATTTAACGATATCCAGCCAAAACTCGCATTTGGAGAATTTGGCGTATAAGTGGTGATCTCTTAATCTCTGAAGAACAATATGGAGGTGGTTCACATGATCTTTCGAATTCTTGGAATAGATCAGAATGTCATCAATGAAGACAACTATGAATTTGTCGAGTTCTTGCATGAAGACAGAGTTCATGAGATACATGAAGTATGCGGGTGCATTGGTAAGACCAAATGACATGACCAGATATTCGTAGAGTCCATATCTGGTAGAAAAGGCTGTTTTTTCGAATGTCACTTGGCCTAATCTTGATTTGATGATAGCCGGAACGGAGGTCAATCTTAGAGAATACCTTGGCTCCGGCTAACTGATCGAATAGAATCTCAATGCGGGGCAGAGGATACTTGTTTTTGATGGTTACCGCATTGAGAGGACGATATTCTACACATAGCCTTAAGCTATTGTCCTTTTTCTTCACAAATAGGGATGGACAACCCATGGTGAAGCACTCGGATGAATGTAAACCTTATCAAGGAGGTCCTGGAGTTGGATTATCAATTCTGCCAGCTCATTGGGTGGCATACGATAGGACCTCTTAGAGATTGGGGCTGTGCCGGGTTGTAGTTCTATGTCAAACTCAATATCTCTGTCCGGGGGCACTCCAGGTAAATCATCTGGAAAAATATCTGGGTATTCGCAAACAATTGGGATGTCCTTTAACTTAATCCCTTCTATAGCATAGGCATAAGAGTTATTGCATTCCTGTTGTGGAAGATAGAGAATAGTAGGTTCATGATCGAATGAATCTATCTCCACGGCTCAGGAAGAAATATCTAATGACACTCGGTGCCTAGTCATCCAATCCATGCCTAGGAGGACATCCATTCCCTCTAGGTCCAATAATAGTAAATCTATTTTTATCAGATTGCTACCCAACTGAATTGGCACCTTTCTATAGATTTGATTTGATACAATTTTACCGCTAGGAGTTGCTATTACATAGGCCCCTTTAGTAGGATAGATATCCAGGCCTACTTTTGTTCCACATTTTGAACTTATAAAACTATGGGTTGCACCAGAATCAAAAAGTATAATCACGGGTTGATGGTTTATGGAGAAAGTACCCGTCATTATTGGCGCACCCTCGGGGAGTTCGGAGAGAGTTGTGAAATTCACCCTCCCTTGGCGGACTTGTACCATCTGCTTCTTGCCTTTGCCCTTGTTGTTCGGGTTGGATGTTTGCCCTTGGAAAGATCTTCTGGGTTGAGGGCAATCCTTGATGAAATGGGACGGGCTGCCGCAGTTGAAACAACGATAGTTGTTGTTTCCTTGATTGGATGGCGGAAAGCTCGGCCTCGGGCCTTGCTGCTGGGATTGTAGTGTCGGTGGCCGATTGAATCGAGCCTGCTAGGGTGGCCTGGCTACCCATCTGCCTGGTAAATTGTTCCGGGGTGGTGCTCGGGTAGCAGGGTTCTGGACCAACCGATACCTTGGCGGTTGCGCAGTTGAGGGTCCCGTGGGTGTCTTTCGTTTCTTTTCTGCTCTATGGGCTGATATGCAGTCTTCTTGAGTAATGGCCATATTGACCAATTCATTGAAGTTGTCGGCCCTTACTAAGTTCAACCGTTCCTTAAGCTTTGTGTTTAGGCCTCGACGGAAGCGATCTCGCTTACGGGCATCAGTGTCCGCATGATAACCCGTGTATTGGCACAGGTGATTGAAGACCTGTGCATATTGCAGAACTGTGCGGGTTCCCTGAGTCAAGGTCAGGAATTCATTGAGCTTTCGCTCGATAAGTCCCTATGGAATGTGGTGCGCTCTGAAAGCGGTCCGGAATTCATCCCAGTGACAACATGACCAGCTGGCTGCATGGAGTAGTAATGGTCCCACCATATGCGGGCAGTGCCGCGAAGTTGTTGTGCTGCAAAAAGTGCCTTGTTCGCGTCTGAACATGGTGTAGACAACAATGCGAACTTGGACTCTATAGTGCAGAACCATGCATCAGCATCGAGGGGCTCATCTGCTTTATGGAACAGTGGGGGCTGAGTGCTGAGAAAGTCTTGGTAACTAGCCGAGGGATGTTCATCACGGCCTCGAGATAGGTGGTGAGACTGGTTCATCTGGGCCTGTACTAGCTAGTTAAGGTGTTCCGTCTGTCGTGCCATGACTTCCGCTAGATTTGGTGGTGCTGGTGGCGGTTGTTGGGAACCGCTAGCTTGGTCTGCCCGGAAACCTTCCGGGGTTCCACGTGTAGCTCCAACCATCTGAAACAAAGGAGGTGTCCATAATTAACAGCATATTCTTTCTCCTATTTTTAGAAGATATACTGCCGTTAAACAGATATGTAAGTCACATATTCTGTTTAACCATCTCTTTCAAGGGCAAGGATATTGAAACAAGGCAACGGAACACAAGCCTTAGATTATAAGGTAGACACTGGTTGTCCTTTATATATTACATCAGGATGGTTCAATTGCTACGGTCAAGCCATACGTACACAGGCCATCTATGTTACAGCAAATGGCCCTGGGTCTAGGTAGACTACTCACTACCTATGTCACAACATTTTACACTAGTTACATCTGTAAGATCGACGATTTGAATAGCCTAGAAATCATCGAGGTCGCCTACGGAGGACTGGCTGCCGAAGAGGAGTGATTTGGCTGAGGGTTAGGCTCTGGGTTTCCATGCTCGGAGTCGAGATCAAAAACTCCCTCAATCTCCTCGGGTTCTTCTTCTTCACCTTCAGGTGCTACAGGTACAACAGGAGGTATTGGCTGCTGCTGAAGTTCGTCGATGTGAGCATGGGCATCGTTAATTTCAAGGATAAGGTCGTGGACTTGCTCCTGGAGGAACTCAATAATTGTGTCATGTTGGGTGATTATGGCATCACTCTCATTGATTTGATCCTCCCGGTGGATAATGGTCTCATCTCGCTCTGCGATAATTTCTTCCTTCTCTGTGACCAAGGCTTGAAGTTCTTCTATCTGAGTGACCTGTCGATCAGCATTTCTGTAGTGACCTTGAGCTATACTAGTCAACTGACTCATACCGCAGCGCAGCAAGATCTGATAGTGGTGCTAAACGTTCATGAACCTGATAGTACCACGAAGCGTCTCTTCGCTAAATCTCCTAGCATGTGGCCATAATGAGCTATCCGGAAATTCCACTCGGGATCACTGGAATCTATTGCAGGGAATAAGCCGATAGGATGCCCGGCAACTTCCATGGGATGCTGGTTGCAGAAAATGTGGATGGCATCAAGAGCTGCGGTCTCGATGGTGCCGACGAGACGATAGCCAACCACATCGACTTCAATGGGCTGCCAGTGAGAGTGAAAAGTATGCTGAGGAATGGTCATCTTGACTCTGCATCGAGGAACACCTTCCTCCCTATATTCCACTCCATCATACTGTGGGGGCTTGGTGTAGAAGAATAGCCTAAGTGATTCCCATAAGAGACGAGGAAAACCCTCCCAGTGCAAGGCATTGGTATGGAGATGCCCTGCATGATCCCAAAAGATGTTTGAAGGAGCCGCCATCTGAAACAAGAATTCAGATGGTTAGATTTTGAAGGATGCTGAAAACCCAACTAAGACTACCACAAGAATCCTATTGAATCATACTAGACATAGACAACACTCTATACGTCCTTAAAAGAACAACACATTCAAAGCATTCATTTTGTTTGATAATGGATTATGCATGCACGTACTATTCGACCTCACAACCCAAAACAATTGCCGAATATCTTCGGACTTATGTGGTTAATTTCGGTGGCATAACACATACGTCTCTCTCTAATAACTAGTCGATAAGTCCTATCCGTCTTAACCTCTTAATCGTGGTTAGTGTACCTACAGAAAACCATAGGTATATAACATGAACCTTTCATGGCAGCACGACATGAAAGCGTCCCCAAACAGTATTGTTCACTATAGAAACAGTATCCATACAATTTCCACCGTACGGACGACGTTAGCATACGTTACATCTGCAACGTATTCACGGGGGTACCGTATAAAACAGGGGTATGAATAGCGATCACCATACCCTGTGCCGAACCATATACTCCCAATATAATCAACTAATCGTTGATATATTGGCAGCATCTCAAGTAAGCCACTGCTTGAGAAACAGCGTTCGGTTCGCATCACCGACGGGAAGGCCAATCTCCCTCAGTTGGCTGAGAATCCTTACCTTCTTACCTTCTCGTCTCAATGTTGAAGAATAGACAATACAAATAAATATCTAGGGTTGGTTGTGCTCAAAAATAAGTTTTGACAGAAAGTAGTGCTGCAAGTTAGAGCTGGACTATATATATATATACTAGTAGCCACCTGATTATTCCCATATAATTCCCTAGGGCTTTACGATCTAAGCACCATCCTTAACGAATCCAACGTACTTTGCGAATTCTTTTGTTAAGCCAAATTTTATCCTGAAAACATTTTCAAGAGCTCCTGCAGTTGTAAGAGTAAACCTACAGCTCTGATACCAGCTATGGCAGACCCTGAATTATTCCGGCTCAAGAGCGCTAGTAATCGCTGTACAGGCGATCCTAACTCAATGCACTTCAAACGGAATAGCCCATTGGTCTGTCGGGTCACCGTCCGATACAACTATGGTTCAACAGGATCGAAGTAGGTTTACCTCGCATGAAGGCAAGTTTACAATCACACCACAGCTCATCAACTTTTAATTTATAGAAATATTAAACATTATTACAAACTGTTTTGTAGCTGGAAGTAACTTATACCAACATTGTTTTTAAACAACAAGCTAAACAAGCTTGTGCCAGAGTAAACAGCGGAAGTAAAATTAACACGCGACTACACACGTCGCGAAAGTTGACACCACGCTCAGCCCGAAACATGGCGTCATTCCGGAGGGTCGTTGCCGGCCGGGGACGGATCCCATTCCACGGACCAGCCAAACGGAACAGAAAATGGCCAGGCTGGACTATCCGTTTGGTTCACACCGGTCATACCTGAAAAATAGACTAGCAAGACTGAGTATGCTAATACTCAGCAAGACTTACCCATGTCATGGTATACTTAGCCATGTAACTAGACTTATGATGGCTTGTAATGGTTCTGGGTTTAATTTCAGCTGAAAAGCAACAAAGAGTATGATCTAACTTTCATGTTTTAGCTTTCAGCTTCTAGTTGCATTAAACATTCTAGGTAAGCACCTATTCTAGACAAGCAAGGTAAAGATTAGCATCCATCAAGATTATTCCAACAAGAGTTACTGTTCTTACTCTATATGGCAGAAGGAATAAGCAGTCTCAATCTCAGTGAGAAATGGATGATTCCGAATTGAGTTTCATAACCTTGCAAGGGTAAATCTAATTCACACGCTTGGAACATCCAACGATCGTTCCAAAGCAACCGATTGCCTTTCATTCCGACTCATGGACCAGGGCCACCACAAGCGACTGTAGGACCATACGCACATCCAATGTGCAGAACATACGTCTGTAGCGCGTCTACATGATCGTAGTCCTGTCCGCTACGCGGAACGTACTCCCGCACGTCGGTGCGTGTGAAAAACCAAAATACGAGTGGTGGGAGGTATGTCCACTCCTCGGGCCGATTGGTTACTAGGCTTACCGTTTACCATATTTCGCGGTATGTGGCTAGTACTTTCAAACGCTTAACCACAGCTACCACACACTGCAACCTTAACAACTTTTATCAACAGAGACGGGGTAACCTTTCAAGTCACGATATTACACATGACCCCGTCCATCATCCTTATAGTGATTGCAGAATAGTAAACATTTAACTCCTATATCGTGCGAGTGACAGGAAATCACTCGACTTCTGCCGGTCCTATTAGCACAGCATCTATTTGATAAGGACTCAGACACAATACAAAGGTTCCTACGATTCATGCATCTAGGGTTCCATTTCAACTCCTAGACTTAATGCATATTATAGATATATAAAGATAAAACTGTATAAGTAAAGTAATTTAAAATACTAAGTTATGCATCGGGGCTTCCCTTCTTGAGTGGGGCTAGGGTCAGTGATGTCAATAACTTCCGAACTTTGGTTTGGGGCTTCAGTTATATCCTTAGCGACGTTCGCCTGGTCTTCAGAAAATCCTTGCTTGGTTTCCGGGACTAACTCGTAGTCTCCGTCGTCAAGTGTCGTTGATTCTATATGATATGCAATGATTTAAATTAGATGGCTCTTGAGTTAAGAATTTTACTTCACGATAAATTTGCAATCCAACCAATTGATAAACATATTTTCATAAAGCAGGAAGTTTGAATTCAAAGCCACCATGTGTACTTTGATTCAATTATCAAATTAATTTATTTAATTGAATTAAGTTAACAAGTTTGATTTTTATTTTGAAATCCATAAAGGCTATGGTCTTGTATTTTTCTGAGTAAGCTTATTCCTAGTGGATGAGCTTACTATGAATTTTTCACAATTTTCTGAAAATAGAAACTAAAGTGTTTGAATTAAGTTCAAATTTCAAGTTTAAATGCAAACCTTAAGCAAAACAGTGTTGTAAATTCCTAAAATATTTACTATGAACTACTCTATTGCAGAGCATCACATGGTAAAAAGATCTGAGCATGAAAACCTTAGTAACCTGCTTGAATAAATTTAAACTATTTCTAGCTTGATTTGCATAAGTTTAAATTAATTCAAACTAGGGTTCAGTACTGTACTTGAAATTTGCACACAAGCTTACTCATACCCTAAATAGGCTACATACCAAAAATCACAAACACTAGAGCTAATATGCATAAGTTATAGTCAAGATACACTTTTGCTAATCTTTATAATAACTCTAAAAATATTTTGTTTCATACTGTACTTTAGTAACAAAAGTTGTAGAGCTAAACTTCTGAAACACAACAAAACTAGTTTGGTAATTTTTGAATTTTTCTACAAATTCCTATGAATTTTACAATTTGGCTAATTTGAATTAGAGGGGGGGTACTTATTTCCTACGGAAAGGCCCCTGGAAAGATTCAAATCCTTGCAATTGGATCCTTGGCCGGGCTACACTGGTAAGCCGATCGGTGCCGATCAAATTCCGGCGAGGGGGCTCACCGGCGGCGAGGGGAAAGTGAGGGGAAAGGTTCAGGAGCTCACGGCGATCACGGGGGTGGCCTGTGTTGGGGAAGAGAAGGGCCGAGGCGGCGGGTCGTCGGTGAACAGAGACGGGCGGCGGAGCTCCGAGGGGCGGCATCAGCGTTCCGGTGGCTAGAGTGCCGGAGGGCGGCGGGGAAGTAGATGGGAAGCTTCTAAGTGATGATGTGGTGCTAGTGGTGTGCTTGGCCGGGGCTAAGAGGCAGTAGATCGTCGGGACGACGGTGAGGCCGAGCGGCGGTGGAAGCTCGAGCTCACCGGCGTCGTGGTCTGGGCGATCTAGCGCGGGAGAACGAAATTGGGCGGGCTTGTGAGCTTCAGTGGGTCGCGGTGGTGCTGCTAGAGCACTGGATCGGGGGTGGGAGGCAGTAGCGGCGGCTGTCGACGGTGAGCCGAGGCAACGGCGGGGCTCCGGCGAGGTGGGGTGCTCGGGAAAGCGAAAGGCAGTAGAAATGCACGTGTGTGAGCGCAAGAGTGAGTCCGTGGGTAGTTCCAGGACGTACTTCAAGTCGATAAAGAGGCACGGCGGGCGAGAGTCGCTGCTGGCAAGCCTGCGGCACGCGTGGAGGCTCGGGCGGCGGTAGCGCGACGTGGAGCAGCGAGGAAAGGGCCAGCGTGGGGTGGGGAGCGGCGGCGCGAGTGCTGGGGCGGCACATGGCGTAGAGGGAAGCGGCGCGGGGGCAGCTGGTGCTCGGCACATGGCCGGCGAGGGCGGCGGGGGTCGGGCAGAGAGAAAAACAGAGCAGGGGGACTGGAGGTAGACGAAGGAGGACCTGGCTGCAATTTGTCAAAAGTGCAGGGACTCCACTGTAAAGCAAGGTTAACTTTCAAACCATAGCTTAAATGAAAATATGCCCAAAATCAAAAGTGTACAGTTCAACAAGATCTATAACTTTACTTTAAGGTTCAGTTGCAAAAGAGCTAAGGATTTGAATCTACTTCAAAACCTGGCAAAGTTTTAAACTTTAAAGAAATCCTATTTAAAATCTACACTACACTTGCATCCTTTGGGTAGTTTCACCTCTATTTGTGGTTTAAACATAAGTTCTTGACTTTTTGCAAAATAACCTTCATATGTTTTGATTTTACCTCCCATTCTCACCCATGTTACACTAAAAGACCTAAATTTTCCAGAATTACACAAATACCCTTTTCCCTTTGCATTAAAGTTTTAGCACACATACATAAAATCAAACATACACACTTTATACTAGAATCTAGAGTGTTTTAACCCTAAATACCTGAATGTCGCAAAACAGCTGGCCATTGGCCATGTACAAGTACAAACAACTTAAGTGCTACCACGTAGGGTAGTGCCAAGAGTCGTTCGAGGTCTGCTTCAGCAGGGGCGCGGGGCAAAACAGACGGCTACATCACAGTCCATCCCCTAACAGCGAAGCTGTCTTGAAAGCAGGAGTGGTACGCGGTTGTCGACGCGTACATCTCGTACCACCTCGACGTGCACCTCTCCCACCGCGAGGCTACCCTGGTGACACTAACAGGGAGGATGAGGAAGAGGGAAGCCAGGTGAGGCCGTACGGCACCGAGCGGAACCGGCATTCTTGCATGAAATCATGGCAGGTGCGGCAAGGCTTGCCTCCGCCTCCCTACGGGAAGGAAGTAGGGAGGCTCGGGCAAGCCGCCACCTACCCAACAATTTCATGAAGAGTAATGAATCCGCCTCTGCCCTCATGAGGCACCGGCACCGCAACCGAGGCGATCGCCTGACGATGGCGAAGTCGAGGATCGGGACGCTCGAGTTCTCCTTCCTCACGCTCCTCCGCTTGCAGTCAATTCACTAACAGCAACCGATGAAGGATCGGGATCCAGCCCGAACGAGACAAACCGGGCTCTAGGAGGCCTAGCTCTACCACGCATTATTGGAGGTTTTGCCGGTTGGACTTGGTGAAACAATTAGGAGCCCAACGTCGCTATTTATAGCTGCGCCCGGGCAAGGCGTCGTCGTGGGGCTGGATAGGCCAAAACCAAGAGACCAGCATTAAAAAAGCTTACCTTCCCCGATTCCCATGAACGACTGCAGGTCCGAAGGGATAGCGCAGGATAAGACGAGGCGGGAAGGCACTGGCTGAGATAGGATTAGGCGGCGGGGATCCGCGAGCCCCAAAGCAAAGCAAGGATGGGTGTAGCTGAAGAACCTGCGCGAGACAATTCGACGCCTGCAAAGGCTGCTGCCGGCCACAGTCGGCAGAAACAAGACTTGACGAAGGGGCGCTCGGACCAAGGCGTCACCGCGGAGTACCCTCTAAATACGCTAGCTAACCCTCTGCACAAATCTCTGATTCGCCCAGAGGCTTGGGGGCTACACGCACTAGGTGCGCTCGCGCGCACCCACATGAGTCAAGTGGAGGGAGATCTCTCACCGGTCGCGTCAATCATAACACGGGGGCGAGCGCGCCAGCGGAACCCTCTGTGCGAATCTCTGATTCGCCCAAATGCTCAGGGGCTATAGCTAGTGAGTGCGTGCGAGCGCACCCACATGAGCCTGCAGGAAGAGGACACCCCCAACTCACGTCAACCCGGATGTGAGGCTGGGAACGCATTCGACCCGGTGTGAAAGACGATGTCCAGGTAAAACGAAGCCCCCGCACGGGTCTCAAACCCGCGCAGGGGCTCGGGGGCTACTGATGGGGGTGAACATCATGGAGCCCCCAAAGTGTGGTCTTTAGGGAGCTGATCACGGATAGGCCCTCCCAAACTGTGCAGTTCGGCCTGACCGGGCAATCACGCGGCCGCAGATGGCCCACCGGCTGGAGGAGCATTGATGGCCCAGTATCAGGCCTAGACGTGGAGCATGAGCCGCCTCGCCCGACCCCTTTGGGAAGGGCTCCGCCTCGCTCGACCCCAAGGGCGCGGGCTCGGCCTCGCCCGACCCTAAGGGCACGGGCTCGGCCGTACCCATCTCAGGGATGGGGGACCCTCAAGGTCCTGCAGGATTGAATGCTCATGTCGGAGGTCAAGCCTCTGACGCGAGAACAGGCGACCCTTGCCCCTTGGCTTATAAAAGGGAAAGGGAGGACCCCCGTAGTGGGGACCGAGCTTTGAGAGACTCACGCACTCACATAGTACTTTTCCACTAGAGACTTGGAAGCCTATTCCTTCTCTCGACCATTTGTTTCCCCTATTGCAAACTAGTGCAAGAACACGAGTAGCTCGAACTGGACGTAGGAACATTCTGCCCGAACCAGTATAAACTCTTGTGTCTTCCTTGCACACCATTCGAGCCGGAAGTGCAATAAAAAATTCACTTGCACACCATTCGAGCCGGACGTGCAATCACAAATTCACTGGTCGGCAGTTCGAAACACCGACAAGATGTGATGTATAGTCTAATAAAAAATATAATGACTGAGGTGTTATGTTCCATTTTGCTCCCATTTCCTTTTTTTTAATGGTTGGTTGATGAACAGATTGCTGGTTCATAATACAAAGTGACCTGGATTACTTCCTGGCGTTGGCTAGGGATGCAAGTTATATTTATTTTGGATTATTGGATCGATCAAAAACTTGATAAAATGAACTAGAATGGCATTGCGTGTAATTAATTTAGGAGAAAAATAAACTAGGATAGCATACCATCGTAATTATTTAGTTAAAACGCTACCCACTTTCATCCCTGGCGTTGGTGGTTCGTAACATAAAACCCACGGATGCCTGTGCAAGTTATAAAGTTACTACAGGCTCCATAATCGGCAGGGATAATGGTTATAAACTGGTAGGGGATCAATGGTTTTGTAATAGTGCTAGTTTAAAACAATGGATTACAATTTTCATGCTAAAAAAACAAATTGCTGCAAAAACTTAGGAACACCCAACAGATGGAAATGGGACAAAAAACCATGGGAAAGAAACCATGGGAGTATGAAGCAAGAATGATTCTCTTTTCACGGGCTTCAACTATGTCACTCAAACGAAACACTTGTTTTCTGCCTGATAGTTTTAATAAATCTGTTAAATAGCACAGCAACAGTAGCTATTCAAGATGTCAACTTGTCAAGTAGTTACCTGTTTCAATATTATTCATCCAAATATAAATAAGTATTAACGTTGACACACAAACATATATATGTGCCAGTTATTATACTATCCGGTTCTCCACGAGTTTGGAGCGTATCCAGGATATTGATAACCAGTGGAGTGAGATGTGGTACAATCCTATTGTTCAATTTTCTTCATGCCACGAGTACCATAACTAAGTACTAGTTATTACTTATTAGATAACTGTACTAACTTGAGAGCTTATCGGCACATAAGGTTATATACAGTTGGTTGCATCGTTTTCTTCCCCAAGAAACCAAACCTCACGAGTTAGACAATCTGCATCCATGGAGCTAAGCACAATCTCCCTCCTCTTCGTAATAATACTACCTCTCATCTCCCTGCTAATCCTTGCATCATCACATAGCCGCCGTGGCGAATCCAGAGCGGAAACCAACAAGAAAAGACGCCCCCCTGGTCCATGGGGCCTCCCCTTCGTCGGAAGCATCCACCACCTGCTCACCTCGATCGCAGCCGCAGGCAGCCCTCCGCGACCTGGCCAAGAAGCACGGCCCGGTGATGTACCTGCGGCTGGGGCAGGTCGATACCGTCGTGGTCTCCTCGCCGGAAGCGGCGCAGGAGGTGCTTCGGGCCAACGACATCAGCCTCGCGTCCCGGCCAAGCCTGCTCGCCACCGACATCATCTGCTACGGCAGCCTCGACCTGGCCTTCGCGCCCTACGGCGACTACTGGCGGGCGATGCGCAAGCTCTACACGCTCGAGCTCCTCAGCGCGCGCAAGGTGAAGCAGTTCGCGGGCATCAGGCACTGGGAGACCATGTCCCTCGTCGCCGAGGTCCAGGCCGCCGCCGGCGGCGAGCCGATGAACCTCGGCGACTTGCTGGTCTCATGTACCAACTCCATCACCGGGCTGGCGACGTTTGGTCACAGCTGCAGCGGCGAGAGGAGGAAGCAGTTCCTGTCAGCGATGAACGTGGCGCTCAGGCCTCAGGATTCTGCGTCTCGGACCTCTTCCCGTCGATCACTGGTACACAGACGCCTCCCATTCTGAGCGCTGGCGGTTGGTATCGAACGCTGCCAGTACCGGCGGCCGGCTATGGACCGCCTGCATTAATACATTTGTGCTAGCGGGTCAACCGGTTGTTTACGTGGCCCGCCAGTACAAACAGCCTATGAAAATTAGGAGAATATAAGTTGCATCTGCATGTCTGAATTCAAGTAGAAAACTGTGAAAACTATGTTCACATATCATATATGGCTCAAATCCATCCAACATAAATCAAACACGAAGTCTGCGTCAACACAAGTCTCATCCGTCGCATATACAAATAGTCCAAGTTCTACATCTCACAATTAGAATAGAAACAACAAGCCTAAAATATTAGTACAATCCAGCTACATGAGTCTAAAATAACAAGCAAAGAGGTATGCCAACACACCAGCAAGTAAATCCAAAACAACTACAAGGGTACTAATAAATACAACTCCATTCTTGTTCAAGTTATGGTTCAAGTAAGCAATATTTCGAGATGTTTTTTCATTCTGCTCTTCATTTGATATATTTCCATCCTCATATCACACATTTGCATCTTTAGGTCTTGAAAGTTCATGCTCATACTACCGGTAGTTGGTTCAACTCTTTGAGGCTGAACAAGACGCGGCTGACTAGTCCTGATGTGGCTGCTGTAGTCTGAGCATCAACTGCGCTGCATGCACGGACACTAGATCCATGGCGATTAAGCAACAATTCTGGGTGTTTTTCTACCAACCATTTCAACTAGATATTTTCATTCCACTAGTAAGACGGACAAGATATCAAATTCTTCTACCAAAATTTGAAAAATATCTAAGAATATGCTGAAATACACTAACCGGAATAATCTAACTAAACAAGCAAGTTAAGATAAATATGTAACACTAGTGAACTAGCAAAATAACCTAAGACAAATAAGACAACAAGCTCAGATAAATACCTAACATTACATTGATTAACTAGAATCTAACTTAACAAGAAAGATAAGGCAAATAAGCTTAGACCAACAACTTAAAATAAGCAACTTAAGTGATGTCAAACTAGCAAAATATGATCTTAATGCGTAAATACTCACTTTGTAGTAGTTCGGACACTTGTAGAAAATCTCGCCTGCCCTGCTCCTTAGATAAATGATCTTGGTTTGACATGACGGGTTGGGACAGTCAGGAAGGGGGAGATCCACGAACTAGGAGCTGGTCGGCGCTGTGGTTGGGTTTGCCTATGGTGCTTGCCATGTGGACCTCACCTTGAAACTCAAGTGGTGTCGATGAACTAGAGGTGGAAGAGAAGGTCGATAGGTTTGCATCGGCGGTGGCCATGGCGGCGGCGTGGTGAAGAAGAGGTGGCGGCGTGGTGGCGAGTGGCGGAGCCATGGGGAAGGGAGTGAGGAAGGAGCGGCAGCGGGGAAGCGGTGGCAAAGCGGCGAAGCGATGGAGGATGCGGCGCAGCGGCTGCGAGCGGCGGGGAAGTGGTGGCAGCAGATGGGGCGGCAATGAGCTCATACACAATAAGCTAAGAGAGGGAGTGTGTTATGCCGTTTGGACAATGAGCTCGTACACAACATGTTTTAGTTTGAATCTCACATTTGTGCTGGTGGGACCTTAAGCTGCCCGCCAGCACAATCATTTGTGCGGGCGGTTTCCATAAGCCGTCCACTAGTGCAAATCAATTGTGTTGGCGGACGGCTTAAGGACCCGCCAGCCCAAATAATTTTTAGAATAAGCATAGAAAATTATTTAATCCCTAGAAAATGATAAATAAGTTTAAAAATTATTAAATCTCCTAATCCAAGATTTATTTTCTGTAAAGTACCTGTAAAAAGTAGGTTGAAGTTCATATCACTTGAAACACTTCTAATTTAGTGTAACCTTGAATGTTTCCATTAAGGTTCATGTAACTTCAAGGGAGATGTGTCAATTTGATACACATATATGCATTGATATTTTGTAAATGAGCTTAGTATTTTTATATATGGTCATTGACCTATGAAGGTATCATGGAATGTCTTAGTTTTTTAGCATATACAAGATTTCTTATTATTTTTTCAAATTGACTTGTAAATACAAACTTGGTTTATGTTAACATTAATTTACTTATACAAATCACCTTTCTATACTATTTATATTATCTATACAAATTTTCGTGGTTCCTAGTGCGCAATCTAACAGATTGCGCGCCAGGCTGCCGATTTTTTTCCCTCCTCCAGCCCTCATCCCCACCGACCGGCCCTCATCTTCTCCGCGCTGCCATGTCCTCGTCCTCCACGCTGCCGGCCCCTCATCTTCCTATGCCGCCACGACCTCATCCTCCGCGCCACCAGCCCCTTGTCCTCCTGCGACGCGCGACCTCGTCCTCCTCCGACGCGCCGGCTCTTCTTCACCGGGTAAATTGATTTTAGTCAAGTGCACTACAATCTATCTATTCAAATGTGTCATTTTGTTTATAAATAGTGTAGAATTTTTTATTTGAATGAAATTTGATAGAATGTGTGAGTGTGACTTGATTGCAACTTGTTATTTGAATGAAATTTGATAGAATGTGTGAGTGTGACTTGATAGCAACTTGTTATTTGAATAAAATTTGATAAAATGTGTGAGTGTGACTTGATAGCAACTTGTTATTTGAATAAAATTTGATAGAATGTGTTATTGTTACTGTCAGTAGGATTCTGTTATTTGTATGAAATCTGCATAACAACCCTATAAAATTGTTCATGAATAGAAATATGGTAAGTCGTGGCTTTGGTCGTGGTAGTGTCGGTCGTGGCCTTGGTCGTGGTACGAGGTATCAGATTACCCTTTACCTGTGGCTCGCCCTCTAAGCATCATGTTCAGCAGAGTCAACCGAACTAGTCCGACTCGATTTCCCCAAGCAATCGTACCATCTCCAGGAATAGTAAGATCTTTTTTTCTTATTAAGATCATTTTAATCCTTATTAATGTTACATTACCTCTAATGCAGCGGATCAATAAGTTTACATGGCTTGCTGTAACATCCTAGTTTTCATCACTATTGAAAGAAATGCAAGGCAACCCTCTAGAACATTCTCCACTAAGCAACAGTGAGATATTTTCCATGGAGTACTCTAGAATTAGTAATAAGTAAAATTTTGAAAATGTTAGAATATTTTGGAATTCTCTAGAAGGGGGACACTTGTCCCAATACCATGGCTCCCCTTGACCTATAAATAGAGCCCCCTCCTTGCCATGGCATCCATCCATGAGCAAGGTAGATGAGTTGTGGTAGGGCTAGAAGGGTGAGTGCTAGGCTAGCCACTTAAAGGTGTGTGTTCCTTTGTAACTTTGTTGCTCCAATAAGGTAAATGTCTTTATAAGTGTTAGTCTCCTGGTTAAACTTAAGTACTTAGTGTATAAGTTGTGATCCATCGAAGGTTGGCTCTGTCACCCAGGATCACAAAAGGGTCTGGGCTTCATCGAAGGTTGGCTCTGTCACCCGGAAGCCAGCTTCATCTGTTGGTAGGCTCTACCTCCCGGAAGCAAAAGGCGGCTCTGCCGTCAAAAGGATCCGGTACACTAAGTAACTAGAAGCTGACCGACTCTGAAGTGAGTTGGTGTGTCATAGGAGTAGATCCTCAACCTAGTGGGTATTAGGACCACCTCAATTTCCAATAATCACTAAAATAAAACTTATGTTGCAATTAAACTAGTAACGTAAAATAATACTAACGTTATATGAGGTATTACATAACTACTAGGCAAACTATTTTATACTCTTGCCTTGCGTTAGTACATTCATTCCCTTCAGTAACAAGCATATGCATGCTTGCACCTACGACAAAAAAATCATCTCGTCTCTTTCCATAGAAGCCTCTCGAGTCACCGTACCACGCCATAATTCCCAGACAATCATGCCAGCGCCTACCTTCTTCGCCATAACTTCATCATCCCCTGGAAGCCACAGAGTACCCACACCATTGACCTTGAAATGACCCGTCATGGCAGCACTCGCTCCAATTCCTGGAAGCCGGCAAGAGTGCTCACAATATTAAATAATCCGTCATGCAAATATGGCGGCAACCACCTCGCCATAAATCGGGGTCGTCGCGCACAGTGCCGGCTGAGATTTTTTTTCCGCCGCACGAACCGCCTCACCTCGTCTATAAAAGAAGCCGACGCCCCATCCCTGCCGTCCTCACCCGCGCTCGCTCTCGCTCGCGCACGTGCGACACGCCGGCCCCATGAAGGGACCGCGCACTGCCGTCGGCACCACGCCGTGCCGCCCACCTCCGCGTCCCCACCTCGCCCACACCGCTGCAGCGTCCTCGCCGGCTTTGCCGCCTCGACGCTCGCGCCTTCAGCGCTGCCACTGTTCACGTTGACGACGAGCTGCCGCAGCCCACACCGTCGCCCGTCCGTACGCGACGCCGCTGCTGCTCTCCTCGCCTATAAAAGGAGCGAGGTCGTGACGAGCCCCATCATCAGCCCAAGCGCACCGAGCCGCTTCGCTCCGCTAGCTGAACCACTTCTCACGAGCCCAGCTCACTCACGAGACGAAGCTCCAACAGTTGACCCTCTTCCTCGAGCTGTTCCACGCCAAGGTGAGATGGCAGGCAGCTCCCCGACCATTAACTCCGCAATACTAATAAAGGCTCAAAACACCCACCAGGCCGTGAGCACTTAATCCAAATCATTCTATTTTCGGAATTAAATACCAACCAATACTGTAAACTCAATATCTCCTTCATATCAACTCCTTTTCATGTGACTCTTTTTTTCCTAAACTCTCCTCAAATCATATACTATCTATTGCTCCTATTTTTATCTCCATTTGAGCTTATTTTATCGCTTGCTTGTGTTTGTTTGCCGGTTGTGCCATTTTCGCCCGTAGATCACGGAGTGACCGAGGAGGAGCCTGCCAAGGAGTACGAAGGCCAGTACCGCGAGCCGGAGCCAGAAGACCCATACCGCGAGCAGGAAGCCGCCGCCACCGACGCGTACGTAAGCGAAGGCAAGTTTCATCGACCCCTACATGAGCGGTTGCATCCATGTGAGGACGTCTAGTTATAGCTCTGGTTTAGGATCGGTTACATATACTAGTACTTGAGTGATTGAATGTGCTCATAGATGCATATGAGTAGTTATGCATATCCAGAGTTGAGATTAGGATATGAAGGGATTTGGCTAAGGCTAGGGCAGCT
The DNA here is from genome assembly GCF_002211085.1 of Panicum hallii. NCBI lineage: Eukaryota > Viridiplantae > Streptophyta > Magnoliopsida > Poales > Poaceae > Panicum > Panicum hallii. The sequence goes on from NC_038050.1 coordinate 34,123,051, forward strand.
GGGTATGCTGGAGCCGGCGCTACCGTGGTGGTAGACTGGCAGGTGAGTGCTACCGTGGTGGTAAGCTCGAGTTGACATGTTGAGGGATGGTTGCTGCCCTGGTGAACCATAAGGACCCAGTTGTTTTGACATCTCACCTAGCTTACTTTAGTACGACCACAGGTTCCGGTATGGGCCGGACTTAGCCTAATCCCACTGGTTAGCCTGACGGTCGCAGGGACGGTTTATGGGTATAGACCATTGGGGTCAGAGTCCGAGGGTTTGTGCAGCCGGGCTGGGGCGTAACTACGGCTGGGTGTCGGCTATGTCAGTTGTCCGTTCGGGCAGTCAAGCTTGTGGGTACAGTGTACAACCTCTGCAGAGTGTATAATCCATTCGAATGGTCCGTGTCCACAGTATGGACAGGCTACGGTATGGTCCTCACAACTTGTGAGCTACCTACTGTGGGTTGTGTCGGGAAGAGTTGCATACCATGAGTTGCATTGATAATGCATTGTGCTTAATGTGCATCGTGCATGTCATTCCCCTCCCGTAGGGTGAGGTGGAACTTGCTGAGTACTCTTGTACTCAACCCTTGTTGATTTTTCTCCAGAGGATCCTGACTTTGTGCTAGAGGACTGCGAGTAGATCGTGTCCGCACCCAAGCTGATCGAGTGGAGCCATGATGGATGAAGAGCTAGTCCTCCATGCCGTCATGCTAGTCGTTATCCTATGGTTGTGCTGTGTAGCTCTGTGTTGTCGCTTTACCCCTCGTGTACATGTTGAATAAAGCTCTGTATGACTCTGGACTCCACTTGATGTAACATGTATTATGCCGGAGACCTCATTCGGTAATTAATATATGGTTTAGCCTTGACCTTTGGGTCAGGGCGCTTCAGGTGGTATCAGAGCCATGCTTGGCTGTAGGACATGAACTGGTAGTAACGATGACCGTAGGAGCCCTAGGATGGTCAATCCTTGAAACCCTATTACTCCTTAAAACTTTATCCTTATTATGCTAACCCTACCTTTGTAAGTCAGATGGCGGATGACTGGACCACCACCTACTGCATCAACGAAGATGGATTCCCCAGGGTGCTTTATGCTGCCACGGTGCGACTTGGTATTCCGGAACGACCAGAGTACGTGGGTCGTGAGTTCATGGAGCATGGCACCGAAAGCTATGAGGTCACCATCCATATTGGCGCCAGTGATAAGTACTTGGAGATGCAACCCTGGAGCGTCACCGCCACTGGAGCCCGTATGCCTGACACCATTCAACTTGCAGCTCGCAAGGCACTCCGGTACCTGTGCCAGATGTTTGAATGGCACTTGGGTTCCACTCCCATGAAGTACTTTCCACCATTGGATCGTAGCCGTCCTGCTTGGGCGGCGAGGATCCGCAACCTGGAAAGTCCCGCAGGGATAGAGAAGAACCCCACAGTTGTCGCTATGTCTGGCTATTTGCTTAGCCTCGACGATTTGTGCTGGTCAACGTGTGAGAGTTTTAATCTAGCGTGCTGAGGGAGCGGAGTCCCGTTGGCGTAGGGCTAAACTGGCCGTAGCCCAGGCAGAAGCCCGAGGAGCCGAAGCTGAAAGCCGCCTTACCGTGGCCGAAGAGAACCTTAGGGAGCAGGGAGATCGCCACAGTCAGCTCCTTAGGGGTGTCTACCTAGTGGACCGTGCCAAGCGCAAGGAACGCCATCCCAGGACTACCGCGGAGCCGCCAATCCTAGAGGGAATCCCAACCACGCAGGAGGATTTGTGAATCAGTGCCGCCCATGCCTCCCGCGTCTCCCCGAGATCCCGGAAACAGTGACCCCGAAGACCGTGTTGTAGGGTTCAGTAGTCGAGTCGTCCTGGACGACCCTTAAAAGTCGAGCCGCGTTATTGTAATCCGTCGTATCCCTACTTGTTTGAATGAATGCTTGTGTGGTGCTTGAATGATTCGTTTGTGTTGTGTGCTATTATGCATATGCAAATCTACCCCAGTAATAAATTAGGAGAGCCACCTAATCTTACCTTATCCCTCCTTGACCGCAGATGTCCCATCGTTCGAGCTGAGTCCAGGGACTCCATGCTCAGGAAGACGGTGACGAGGTCAACCCGAGAAACCAGGCCCCTCTGAATGTAGCCCCAGAAGCACTAGAAAATGGACACCTACCGCCGCCACCTCCCCGTGCCCCAGCACCCATTGATCTGGCAGCCATCCTGCAGCAGCAGAACCAACTCCTTCAAGTTCTTGTGACCACTCTCACAGCTCAAGCTCAAGGCAATCTTGGCAACAATAGACCTGCAATGCATCATAATGGCAATGGCAGCAGAATTGCAGATTTCAACCGCTTGCAGCCACCTAAGTTTGGAGGATCTGATAACCCTATTGAGGCAAATGATTGGCTGCGAGAGATTGAAATGAAGCTCGAAGTGGTCCATGCAGATGACAGAGACAAGGTTTTGCTCGCAGTACAGCAGTTAAGGGGACCAGCCCTTGCTTGGTGGCAGAGTTACCGGGAAATAAATGAAAACGCTAACGAGATGGTATGGGCTGACTTTGTCAAGATCTTCAGAGAACATCACATTCCCAGCAGTGTTATGAAGCTCAAGAGGGATGAGTTCAGAAAGCTTCGTCAAGGTGGTAGGAATGTGACAGAGTATCTTCATAAGTTCACGGAGTTGTCTCGTTATGCACCAGAGGATATCAATGATGACGAAAAGAAGCAAGAAGCTTTTCTTGGTGGGCTTAACCCTGAAATCAGGACCTTGGTTGAAGTCACCACCCACAGTGACTTTAATGCCATGATCAACAGGGCTATCACCACCGAGAGAAATAGGAAGTCAGAACTCAGTGAGCACAAACGACGGTTTGAAAGCAAGAAGCCCCAGCAGATGGAGAAGTTTCAGAGGACTCAGTATCCGGCTCACTCAGGCTAGAGGAGCCAGGGTGCCTTCTCATTCAAAACGCACCCCGGTTCTTTCCAGAAGCCAGCCCAGTCAGCTCCTGTTATGAAGACCTAGAATACCTTCCACACCCAACCGACTGGTGGAAGTCAAGTGACCAATGCGAAGACCTGTTTCCACTGCCACGAAGCCGGACACTACAAGGCCAACTGTCCGTATCTCAATCAGCCCGCCCCTTCTATTTTCTCCAACTCTGTTCAAGGACCAAAGCAGCCGATGGGAGCCAACAATACAGCACCAGCTAGGACCCAGCAGCAGTCCTTTGGCAAGGCAAAGGTGAACCATGTGTATGCTGAAGAGGCAGAGGATGCACCAAGAGTGATTTTCGGTGAGTTTCTGGTCCAATCAGCTCTAGCCTCAGTGCTCTTTGATTCTGGAGCATCGCATTCCTTTATGTCCTCCCACTTTGTGGAAAAGCATGATATACCTACTATAGCCCTTAAGACACCGCTAATGACACGTTCGCCTGGAGGTCATATACCTTGCCACTTAGGTGTCTTAGATATCCCTATAAACCTAAGTGGGGTAGTATTACTTGCCAACCTAGTAGTCCTTGCTTCCAAAGGGATAGATGTCATACTCGGTATGGACTGGCTCACCAAGCACCGAGGAAACATAGCCTGTGCTGAGAGAGCAGTGATAGTCACCAACCACCAAGGGTTAACAGTCACATGCCTAATCCATTCTAGCCTATTAGACTCCATGGTGAACCACATTCAAGCAGAATCCCCAGAAGATGTGCCAATAGTTCAGGAATTCGTAGATGTGTTTCCAGATGAATTACCCAGTATGCCTCTAGGAAGAGATATAGAGTTCACTATTGACTTAGTCCCTGGAACCAAGCCTATAGCAAAGAATGCCTATCGGTTAGCAGCCCAGAGCTTGCCGAGTTGAAGAAGCAGCTTGAGGAGCTTCAACAAAAGGGATTTATTAGATCTGCTTCTTCTCCGTGGGGAGCCCTAGTGCTCTTTGTGAAGAAGAAAGATGAAAGCATGAGACTTTGTGTGGACTACCGTGACCTGAATACAGTCACCATCAAGAACAAGTACCCTCTGCCTCGGATTGATGACCTGTTTGATCAGCTGAAGGGAGCTAAGATCTTCTCCAAGATAGATCTGAGGTCAGGTTATCATCAGCTCAGAGTGCGACAAGAGGACATCTCTAAGACAGCCTTCAGGACCTGTTATGGCCAGTATGAGTTCACAGTGATGCCTTTTGGTCTAACTAATGCCCCTGCCTTTTTCATGACCCTCATGAATAAGGTGTTTATGGAGGAGTTAGATCGGTTTGTCATGGTATTCATAGATGATATACAGGTCTACTCTAAGAGTGCTGAGGAGCATGGACAACATCTCAGAGTTGTGCTGGGAAAGCTCAGAAAACACCAGTTGTATGCCAAGTTTAGTAAGTGTGAATTCTGGTTGTAGAGAGTCAGTTTTCTGGGTCATGTCTTAACAGCTGAAGGTGTTGAAGTGGACCCAGAAAAGGTCAAGGCAGTATTAGAATGGAAGCAACCAACCTTAGCCTTGGAGATCAGGAGTTTCTTGGGATTAGCCGGCTATTACCGGAGATTCATAGAAGGTTTCTCTAAGATAGCCCGGCCTATGACCGAGTTGCTCCGGAAGGACACGAAGTTTGTCTGGTCTGAAGCTTGCGAGAGAAGTTTTCAAGAGTTGAAGAGGCGACTAACTTCTGCCCCGGTGCTAGTCTTGCCAGATAATCAGAAGAGCTTTGTCGTTTATTGCGACGCATCCCGACAAGGATTGGGTTGTGTGTTTATGCAAGAAGGAAGAGTTGTAGCTTATGCCTCAAGACAGTTGAGAACACATGAGCAGAACTACCCCACCCATGACTTGGAGTTAGCCGCGGTGGTGCATTTCCTCAAGATTTGGAGACATTATCTAATCGGGAACAAGTGTGAAATCTACACGGATCATAAAAGCCTGAAGTACATTTTCACCCAGTCAGATCTCAACCTTAGACAGAGAAGATGGTTGGAGTTGATCAAAGACTATGATTTGGAAATTCATTACCACCCTGGAAAAACTAATGTGGTGGCTGATGCGCTGAGTCGTAAAGCGTATTGCCATCACCTAGTTACGCAAGCCCCAGAGCTGAGTGAAGAAATGAGGAAGTTGAACCTAAGGGTTATATGCCGCTCCTGCAACCACAATCTTAGTGTTCATCGCATCCTGGATGAGCAGATCACGGAAGCTCAGATGGAGGATGAAAGATTGGTATGGATTAAAGATCGCAACAGTGAAGGTAAAGCCCCACATTTTGGGATAGATAAGGATGGAGACTTGTGGTTCAAGAAAAGATTATGTGTGCCTAAGCAAGGTCATTTTCGCAGGACCATCTTGGATAAAGCCGATAACTCCACTTATTCCATTCACCCCGGCACTACGAAAATGTACCTGGACCTTAAGGAGAAGTATTGGTGGAATGGTATGAAGGGGGATATCGCTCGATTCGTCGCTCATTGTGATGTGTGCAAAAGGGTTAAGGCAGAGCACCAGAAACCCTGTGGATTACTTCAGCCGTTGCCAATTCCAGTATGGAAGTGGGATGAAGTTAGTATGGATTTTATCACCGGTCTACCAAGAACCCAGAGCGGCCATGACTCAGTTTGGGTAATTGTCGATCGACTCACTAAAGTGGCACACTTCATCCCAGTGTCAGACCCGGGGCCACGGGGCTGTGTACATCAAGAAGTCCATATTGGGCTAGGGGATAGGACGTGTCCTGTACCTTATTTATGTAGTATTCTACCCGCATGCGGAGTAGAACTGAAGGAAACTACTCGAGTTGTACTTGAGTATGATTCCTAAGCTAGAATCCGGCTAGGATTCATGTAACCCTGTCCTCCCGGATATATAAGGGCGGGCAGGGACCCCCTCAAAAAAAGAGATCACCAGATCAACATCAAGGCAATACAAACTATCATACAGGACGTAGGGCATTACGCATATTGCGGCCTGAACCTGTCTAAATCTTGTGTTGTCTGCACCTTCGAGTTCCTGATCTCGGCGCATCCCAACCCAAAACCTACCACCTTGGGTATACCCCTTGGTGGGCAGCCGGATAAAACCCGACAGCTGGAGCGCCAGGTAGGGGAGCGCATCAGAGATCCCCTGGAGAACTCGATGGCTTTTTTCAAGTTCCCCAGTCCCGTGCTCCCTGAGGGCACAACTTTTGTTTTTGGCTCATGGGTCTGCGTCGCCAACGGCGCAGGCGGATTCCGTCGGCACATCGTCGACGACACCATCAAGCTAAAAACACTCACCGAAAGGCTCGACAATTTCGTCGATGATCTCGACGAGTTGCCGTTTTTTGATTTTGCCAGGGAAACCGAGGCAGAGTCTGTCACTACTGTTCCTTTCCCCGCGTTGGAGAAGGACTTGGACTCTCTGCTCCAGACTGGGGGTTCCGACGCCACCGCATGTCGGGGGGCTAAGGATCACCTGGCCACTTGCGGGCTGATGATCACCACCACCTCCGAAGGATGAATCATTCATTGGAAGAGGATGGATCTGTCCGATTTACTCAGGCATGAAGACCGCTTGGTAGCCCACCTTGAACCTCTGCCCTTTCAGGAGGGCAGGGCGTTGGCTACCATCACCGAGGGCTCGACTGAACTAGTCGAAGCCCCCTCTGAAGAACTCGCAACCCGCCAGGTGCTGATGGTGGAGGAGGGGGACGATGATGCCCTCATCCCCATCGGCACGCTTGACGGGATATCAGAAGACGAAGACACTGCCGATGCTGTCGACGAGAACGACGCCGAACGCGATGCACGGCGTGCAAGGAATAGAGCTCGTGCGGTTCGTAGAAGGCGGGCCAACGAGCGCATACGTTCTGCATAGTGCGAACTCGACGCTGAATTCGCTGCTGCAGATGAACGAGGCTTCAGGACTCCTGTGGCCAACATCGCTCGGGTAACAGCGCCACTCGAGCGAAGTAATTATCCCAACGTTCGACAAGCGCTCCGTTATGCCCAACAGGCATGGGTCCAGCTGGACCAGCAGGCCCCGGCATCACTCATCGGGGACTAGCGCGTCGGAGACAGCCGGAGCCAGGCCCCAAGTCGAACAACAGGCGATCGCCCGCGACCCCAACGCAGCAATAACAACGATGGTGCGGGTGGGAGTCAAGCCACCGGAGGGAGGCGGCAGCCACCTCCGGCGAACAACCCGAGGCAGCCCAACCGCCCACGCCAACAACCGGACCTTCGCTAGAAGATCAATGAGGGGCGCGACATCCGGTTAGTCCTCGACTCGAGGCGACGGGAATATGAGGTAGCCGAGCGGGACGATGCTGACTGCAACGATCGTTTTCCTGCGTTCACTGCGAGATTCAACAGTTACAAGTACCCGGAGGGTTTCAAGCCAATCGGTATTACCAAGTATGACGGTAAGCAGGCCCCCCAACAATGGCTCCGCTGTTACTCCACTGCCATTGAGGTGGCTGGTGGCTCCAACACTACCAAAGTCATCTACTTTCCGATGGCTTTGGAGCCTGCACCGCTGACCTGGCTGGAAAGCCTCCCCAACGACTCCATCGACTCCTGGGAAGGCCTCAAGAAGGTTTTCATCGACAACTTCCAGGGGGCGATAACCCAAGCAGGAACCCGGCACGACCTCGCCCAGTGCAAGCAAGAGCGTAATGAACTCCTCCGATCCTACACCCGCCGTTTCTTCGATGTGCGGGCCACCATCGCCAACATCTCGGAGGAGGACATCATCGGCTGCTTCTACAACAGCCTAACAGACCCAGGTATATATCGTGATTTTGGGCATAAAAGGCTGAAAACGGTTGCAGGACTACGTGACATGATGCACGACTGGTCCGAACAAGAAGAAAAGATGCGCGAGAGGTTTCCAAGACGCACCGACCTCAACCAGAAGCGCAACAACGACAACCGGGCTGACAAAGGCCAGTGGGACTTTCCTGGTTCTTCCCGAAAATGCAAGCCAGATGATCTCGTCGCGGCTGTGGAATGTCCTTCGCGGGGCAAGAAGTCGACCACGCAGGAGCAGTTTGAGAAACTCCTGCAGAAGAAGTGCCCATGGTGCGTCAACTCCAAACATGCAGCGATCGACTGCTTTTAGCTCAAGCGCACCTTTGGCTCCCCTGGAAACGGCAAGAAAAACAAGTCGACGGGCAAAGAGCCCAAAGACGAGGACCAAGAAGATAAGTCTGAGACGGCCAAATTTCAGGATGCCTCCAAGACCGTCAATGTTATCTTTGGTGGTGATGAAGATTTTTGTTCCAAGCGAGAACAGAAGTTGCTGCTACGGGAAATTCTATCCATCGAGCCGGCGGTACCACGACCACTCCGATGGTCGGAGATCCCCATATCATTTTTCCATGCTAACCAATGGACCAGCTTTTCTGAGCCTGGGAAGTTTCCACTGGTACTGGACCCCGTGGTCGCAGAAGTCAAGCTCACTCGGGTTCTCATCGATGGTGGGAGCGGACTTAATCTTATCTTCGCCAGTACGCTGAAGAAGATGGGTCTGGACCTGACCAACAAGCTTACTCCGAGCAAGGCTCCTTTTTATGGTATTGTCCCTGGCAATGCCGCGCACCCGCTTGGAACGGTCGTTCTCCCAGTCACTTTTGGGACGAGGGAGAATTACCGAACCGAGTTCATCAAGCTCGAGGTGGCCAACTTCGAATCTTCCTACCACGCTATACTGGGGAGGCCGGCGCTCGCCAAGTTCATGGCGGTGCCGCATTACGTCTATTTACTTCTCAAGATGCCAGGACGCAGCGGCGTGCTCACGCTCTGAGGCACTTAAAGAAGTCCTACGATTGCAATCAAGAGGCCATCCAGTATGCATCGACTTCCCGCGTGCTAGATGCTTCCGGAGAAGTACTCGCGGCCTCACAGCAACTTTCTCAAGCCGAGCTGGACATCCCGACAAAGAAGGCGAGCCAATCAGGCCTCAAGTCGACAGGCGACGTGGCTCTCAAGTCGATCCAGCTCCAAGAAAGTGACTCATCCAAGACAGCCATCATCGGCGCGGGCTTGGGTGACAAATAGGAACTCGCGCTCGTTAGTTTCCTGCGGGCTAACTGAGACATATTCGCATGGAAACCATCGGATATGCCAGGGGTGCCCAAGGAGCTGATTGAGCATAGTCTTAATGTGTATCCACAAGCCGTACCAAAGAAGCAACGACTTCGTCGTTTTGCCCCTAATAAACGGGAGGCTATCAAACGGGAAATAGCTAAACTCCTCGCAGCCGGATTCATTAAAGAAGTAATCCACCCAGAGTGGGTAGCTAACCCTGTTCTTGTATTGAAAAAGAATAAAGAATGGAGAATGTGTGTCGATTATACCGATCTCAACAAGCATTGCCCGAAGGATCACTTTGGGCTCCCTCGCATCGATCAGGTAGTCGACTCAACCGCAGGTTGCGTACTGTTATGTTTCCTTGATTGTTATTCAGGGTACCATCAGATTGCACTCAAGGAAGAAGATCAGATCAAGACCGCGTTTATCACCCCATTTGGAACTTATGCATATAAAACCATGTCCTTCGGGTTGAAGAACGCAGGCGCTACCTATCAGCGCGCAATTCAGATGTGCTTTGCCGATCAGTTACACCTGAACATGGAGGCCTACGTGGACGATGTAGTCGTGAAGACCAGAAGTCCCGAGGGCCTGATCGCGGATCTGGAGGAAACTTTCGCCAGCCTAAGGAAATACCGATGGAAGCTCAATCCGACCAAGTGTGTTTTCGGCGTCCCATCGGGTAAATTGCTCGGGTTCATAGTCAGTAACCGAGGCATCGAGGCCAACCTTGAAAAGATCACCGCCATCACTGATATGGGGGCACCTGCCACAATCAAGGATGTGCAGAAACTTACAGTGTGCATGGCAGCTCTTAACAGATTCATCTCCCGGCTCGGGGAGAGAGGACTACCCTTTTTCAGACTCTTAAAACGCCAGGATAAGTTTCACTGGACAGAGGAAGCTGAGCAGGCCCTGCAGGATCTCAAGCAACACCTACAGTCACCTCCGATCCTCACAGCTCCATTGCCGGGTGAGACCCTCTTACTTTATATTGCGGCGACAACTCACGTTATCAGCAGTGCCATTGTCGTTGAATGCTCCAAGGAGGGCCATGCTTTTGGCGTGCAGAGGCCCGTGTACTTTGTCAGTGAAGTACTCTCAGAGTCTAAGGTGCGGTACCCGGCAGTCCAGAAGCTTCTCTACGGCATACTAATCACTTCAAGGAAATTACGCTACTACTTCGAAGAGTACCAGATCACTGTGATCATAGACTACCCGCTGGCGGATATCCTACATAACCAGGATGCCACGGGTCGTATTTCAAAGTGGGCCGTAGAACTGGGGGCTTTGTCGATCGACTTCAAGCCACGTACTGCAATCAAGTCCCAAGCTCTAGTCGACTTTATGGCAGAGTGGAGGGAAAATCAAGTTCCAAATCCAGTGGACAAGCCAGAGCATTGGACCATGTACTTCGATGGTTCTCTCAAGCTCGATGGCGGCGGCGCTGGAGTTTTATTCATTTCCCCAAGACGCGAACAACTCAAATACATTCTCCAAATCCTCTGGGAGGTATCCAACAATGAAGCCGAGTATGAAGCCTTGCTTCACGGGCTTCGTTTGGCGATATCACTAGGGATCAAACGACTACTTGTTTACGGCGATTCACTTTTGGTCGTTCAGCACGTAAACAAGGAGTGGGACTGCAACAAGGAGACTATGGAAGCCTATGTACAGGAGGTACGCAAGCTAGAAAACAAATTTTCTAGCCTAGAAGTTCATCATGTGCTGCGGGAGCACAACGTTGCCGCTGATGCCTTGTCTAAGCTGGGGTCAACCCGAGCACAAGTCCCAGCAGGGGTATTTGTACAAGAGTTGAAGCAACCGTCCATCAGCCCTTCACCACAGGTCTCCACCGGCACTGGCTCTGTACAGCCAGAACGGGAGGTTATGCTGGTTGGCGAGGACTGGAGAGGACCCTTTATCGACTACATCCGAGATCTCATATTACCGGCAGGGATGGACCCCAAGAGCGCTGTTGCCGCCCGCATCATGCGACGGAGCAAGGGGTTCGTCCTAGTCGAGAACAAACTTTATCGGCGCGGCGCACGATCTGGAGTGCTCATGAAGTGCGTCACAACAGAAGAAGGTCTGGACATATTGCGGGAGATACACGAGGGCGTGTGCGGCAACCACGCATCGTCAAAGTCACTGGTCGGCAAAGCATACAGAGCCGGTTTCTGGTGGCCCACTGCCGTGTCCAACGCCGAGGATCTGGTGCGAAGATGTTAGAACTGCCAATTCTTTGGCAAGCAAACTCATGTCCCAGCCCACACCCTCATTACTATACCGCCTTCCTGGCCGTTCGCTTGCTGGAGCCTCAACATGATTGGGCCCTTCACAACGGCGCCAGGAGGCTTTACTCATGTTTTGGTGGCTATCGACAAGTTCACCAAGTGGATCGAGTTCAAACCGATCGCCAAACTTACTCCAGACAGGGTGGTCGACTTCATCTCTGATATCTTGCATCATTTCGGCTTCCCCAACACTATTATCACTGATTTGGGTTCAAACTTCATGGCCAACCAATTCTGGGAATTCTGTGAAAATTCATCCATCGAGGTCAAGTACGTTTCGGTGGCACACCCAAGGGCAAATGGGCAAGTCGAGCGGGCAAACGGCTTGATCATTGACGGCCTCAAGAAAAGACTCTACGACTCCAATAGCAAGAAGGGTGGGAAGTGGATTCACGAGTTGCCACATGTCATCTGGGGGCTCAGGACCTAACCATCCAAAGCCACAGGGCAGACCCCGTTCTTCCTTGTCTACGGCTCCGAGGCGATTCTTCCAGCGGACATCATGTGGAAATCCCCAAGGGTCGAGATGTATAACGAAGGCGAGGCGGATGAAGCACGACAGCTGGAGCTGGATTCTGTCAAAGAGGCTCGCTGCTCTGCTCTCGTTCAGTCAGCCCGTTACCTACAAGGGATCCGGCGATATCATGATCGCAATATTAAGGAACGGTCGTTTAGCATAGGCGACCTCGTCCTTCGTCGCGTTCAGGATGAGTCGGGTTTGCACAAGCTTAACTCACGATGGGAAGGACCGTTCATCGTCAGGAGGGTTACAAGACCAGGATCTTATCGACTTCAACACCCCGACGGTCAGGATGTACCCAATTCATGGAATATTCAACACCTGCGATGGTTCTACCCCTAAGCAGACTCGTTTTCAATTCCTGTGCGTGCCAAGGGCACATTTTTTCTTTTCTGGGTCAATATGGCGGCTTTGTGCCACATGACCCGAAATGTAAATTCTTGAATACAATGCGGAGGCTTTGGCCACGCTCAAGTTTTATACAAATCGACTACTTGCTACAGGCATATGGGTCGTCGCGATGATAATCGTGTTTTTTCAAACTGCTTAGGCCCGTCTGGCTCGGGTTCTATCTAACTTGTTTGACATGTCCACATGATGGGCTATATCAACTACTCCTGAAGTCGTTGCACTCAGGGTAGTTTTTGACTGTTTGCTACGGGCATCCTAGTCGTCGCGCCACAAACCGCGCGTTCCGAGCACGTTGGATCCCCCCGGTCGGATTTTATCTAGCTTACCCGATGAGCTCAAGTGAAGAGTTATATCGACTACTCTCTGAGTCGCTGCACTCCGAGGTAGCATGTCCCTGCTACAGAGCAGACGAGGCTCTCAGACTTCATATAAGGCCACAGGAGGACTAAGGTGGTTTCTTATATTACAAATGTCATAAATACTAACGGTTCAATCCTGAACCATGTTTTCTACAATTTTTTCAGCTACTGGCCGAACCTCTAGCAAGTACTCACGGAAGTTTTCATCAGTACAATCAGCAGCTGTACCCCCTGCGAGTACTTCTAGCCGAGCCTTTGGCCAGAAGGACTTCACAAGGCCTAAAGCATGACCCACGTATGATGTGGCGGCCTCGGTGACGAAGTTGAGGATCTTTTGCGGTGCCCCGCGAAGTCGATCCAGCAGTGGTGGCTCATCTTCAGCGCCGTCTTCCCGAGGGTCCACCATCTCTACGAGTTCCTGGGCTGCTGCCTTTAAGTCGTCGAGTTCCTTCTGGCGTTGCTCCTTCTCCTCGCCTAGAGTCTTGATCTGCTGAAGGCAGTCGATGAACTGTTTCTTCGTGTCGGCCATCACCTTCCGCAGACTCTCGACTTCAGCTGCGCGGCAATTCAGCATGTTCTTCAAATCAGTAAGCAACTCCTCTTTATAATTTAAGAGTTTTTTAAGTTCTGCGGTGATAAGCAGGTTTCAGACCATGGAGTTATTGACTACGAGTACGATTTCGAGAATGAAACTCAACGTACCTTGATGGGTTTTTCGCTGCTCCTTGAGTTGGCCTTGGAGCTCGGTGATGGTCTGCTCGAAGCCGGCCCGCTCCTGCATTAGCTCGTCAATTCGCTTGGCGGACTCTTCCAGCTTCACAGCCCGCTCATCGGCGTTCCGGCTCGTATCCTGCACATTTCCGGACGTCAGAGACAGACAACTCAACCATACAGCTACCAATGGTTTCATGAAGATTTACCAGGGCAAACTTATCGATCGCCTTGATCATTTGCCGCACGCGGCTTAGGTCGTCCCTTGGGAGGCCCATCACTTGGAGTGCGTCATCGATCTCTCCTACAGGGGTTGGCAGCACAGTTGCTTCGCCAGAAGTACCCGCACCCTCCAAGACTGATGGCTGGGGGCTGGGCAAAGAAGACGAAGGATTGCAAAACAGAGTTGTTATCAGTATTCAGCAGAACAACTCGATATCTTTATAGTTTGACAAGCACTTACCCGGCGAGGTCAGCGGTGCTGGCTTTGCGTTTCCGCATCTCCCGGCGCCGCTGGGGAATTAGAGGTGCGTCGTCAGATAATTCCACGGATGATCTGGAGGAGTTGTTTGCTTGCGCCCTCTCCCCGGTCGCCCGGCTGCCCTCGGCCGACTCGTTGCCAGAAGTCTTTGCTCTTTTTGCTCCGGCCGCAGCGCTGGGCAACAAGTGATATGGTCGGGGCAGATCAGGTTGCGGCGGGTAATTCCGGTATAACGGCGTTCGATCCTGTGACAAGTTTATTAGTCAGTTATACTTCACAACATCAAAAAAGAAGTCAAGAAGTCGACTACATACTGATGGTGGCCAGTTCTGGGCTGAAAATCCTGCTGGAACGTATGGCACGGTTTCCACGTCCAGTAGAATTCGCTTGACGCAACAAGCGCTGCATCGTCTCCGAGTTCCTCTGCGCACATACGAGATGGGTCTTCAGTTCCCATGTACTCGAATCCTAATGTGTGGCGCTGTTGGATGGGTTGGATTCGGCGTTTGAAGAATGACATCATTACGGATGCCCCGGTTACCATCGCCTCCTTGTGCGCGGTGATCAACTCTAGTAGCTCCTTCACCTGGTCCATCTCTGCCTGAGCAGGCTCCAGGGTCCACTCGGGGCGCTGAACGGGAGATCTGCCTGAACGCGCAGGGAGTTGGGGGGCGTGGTTCGCAATATAGAACCATTGCTGCTTGCACCCGGGGACATTGGACGGGAATTTGTAAGATATGTATTTCTCACTGGCATGTTGCCTAAGCTGGATGCCAGCGCCCCCTATCGCAGATGGATCTTTTGAGGTGGGCTGCGGCTTCATGTGGAAAAGATAGCGGAAAAGAGCCCAATGGGGCTCAATTCCGAGGAAGGCTTCACAGAAGTGGATGAAAATGGAGATATGGCAAATTGAGTTAGGGTTGAGGTGTTGCAGCTCAATCCCGTAGAAATAAAGAAGGCCACGGAAGAACGAACAAGTGGGGAGGGCCAATCCCCGTTCAGAAAAAGAACAAAAAGAGACGATCTCGTCGACATTCTCCATGGGGAAAGGGTCACGAAAGGAAAGGCGCCAATTGATGAGATCCCTTTCCTGAAGAAGGCCACCCAACACCAGATTTGCGAGATTGTGGCGAGAACACTTACTAATTGTCCACTCGCTGGTTGCCGCTTGCGCTTCTTTCAAGTCCTTCTGGTTGGTTTTCTTCGGCGCCATTTCGAATCTGTTAAGCCACCGGTTGTTCGTACAACGCTCGGGGGCTACGGTCGCAGGCTCGAAGGATTTCGACTACGCAGGGCATTGGAGGGGTGACAGCAAGGGGAGATCTAATTGGGGTTTTGTTTTTTCTCTGGCGGCGGCGAAAGATCTGAAGGCATGGAAAAAACCCTAACTAACTGTGGGGTTAAATAACCAGCGGTCAGGCAGTGGTTTACTGTGCGAAAGGTGAAGCGTCGCACAAGGGGAATACTTGGAATACGAGCAGTTTTTTGGTGGATTTTTTGGGCAATTATTTGATTAAACCATTTTTTCAGGATTAATTATCCCGAAAAAAGAGGTTTTTCGAATTTCGAGTTCAATTTCTGCCAATTACATCATCTTGGATTATATTTTCTTAACAGGGAACATTTTTGCCACGACTCTTGGGATCCTTTTTTCCAAATTTGAGAGATTTGGATTCAAGGCTCGGGGGCTGTGAGACACGTGGCATCGACTACTTATTTTTCGAAAGTACTCGAAAAATAAGAAGAGAAGACTCAAGACTAATTTGACCCTCAGCCTGATTCTTCGATTCAACCTAAGGCTCGGGGGCTACTCCATATGAAGTGCGATTATTCATCGCACCCCATATAAAAGAAGGAATTCGAGGCATGAGCACCTCATAGCTTCGATGCAGCCAAAGGAGTACTCGAAGAAGGATTTCAATACAGAGCTTCGAAAGAAGTCGAAGACTACTTCAGAAGTATTCGAAGAGCCTGCAGTGCTCAGCTACGAAGAACTCGGGGGCTTGTCAGACCCGAGGCCACGGGGCTGTGTACATGAAGGAGTCCATATTGGGCTAGGGGATAGGACGTGTCCTGTACCTTATTTATGTTGTATTCTACCCGCATGCGGAGTAGAACTGAAGGAAACTACTCGAGTTGTACTTGAGTATGATTCCTAAACTAGAATCCGGCTAGGATTCATGTAACCTTGTCCCCCCGGATATATAAGGGCGGGCAGGGACCCCCTCAAAAAAAGAGATCACCAGATCAACATCAAGGCAATACAAACCATCATACAGGACGTAGGGCATTACGCATATTGCGGCCTGAACCTGTCTAAATCTTGTGTTGTCTGCACCTTCGAGTTCCTGATCTCGGTGCATCCCAACCCAAAACCTACCACCTTGGGTATACCCCTCGGTGGGCAGCCGGATAAAACCCGACACCCAGTGCGTACCAATTATGGAGGTGATAAATTAGCCAAGTTATATATTGAGCGTATTGTGAAGTTGCATGGAGTACCTGAGAGGATTGTGTCAGATAGAGGCACCCAGTTCACTTCGAGATTCCGGAGCAGGTTACATGAAGCACTTGGTACAAACTTGGACTTCAGTTCAGCCTATCATCCTCAGACTGATGGCCAGACCGAAAGAATTAATCAGATCCTTGAAGACATGCTAAGAGCCTATGTTCTTACTTATGGCAAAAATTGGAAAGACAGTTTGCCATATGCGGAGTTCTCTTACAACAACAGCTACCAGTCCAG
This sequence comes from Panicum hallii, assembly GCF_002211085.1. Classification (NCBI taxonomy): domain Eukaryota; kingdom Viridiplantae; phylum Streptophyta; class Magnoliopsida; order Poales; family Poaceae; genus Panicum; species Panicum hallii. Next base: position 34,139,595 of record NC_038050.1, read on the forward strand.
TTTGAAGATGTCGCTGTTTGAAGCCCTCTACGGGAGGAAGTGTCGCACACCTCTCATGTGGACCGAAGTTGGTGACCGCATTATTGAGGGCCTAGATTTTATTAAAGAAGCAGAAGACAAGATAGCAGAAATTAGAGAGAATCTAAAGGCAGCTCAATCCTGCCAGAAAAGTTATGCTGATAAAAGAAGACGTACTCTCAGTTTCGAAGTTGGAGACTATGTGTACCTTAAAGTTTCCCCAATTCGCGGCACACGCAGATTCTAGGTACAAGGAAAGTTGGCTCCATGTTACATTGGACCTTTCCCAATTATCAGGAAAGTGGGAACGGTAGCCTATAAGCTTCAGTTGCCAGCAGAGATGTCAGATGTGCATGATGTATTCCATGTGTCCCAACTCAGAAAGTGTCTGCGAGTACCAGAAGAACAAGTGGCCCCAGAACAATCGACCTGCAGGATGATCTCAGATACCATGAAGTACCAGTAAAAATTCTAGATACTGTGACGCGAAGAACCCACATCTCAGCAGTCAAAATTTGTCGAGTCTAGTGGCGTAGACATTCGGAAGTAGAAGCAACTTGGGAGAGAGAAGACGCGCTCCGAGCCGAGTTCCCCAGTCTCTTTAGTAGTGAAGCTGAATCTCAGGGACGAGATTCAACCTAAGTGGGGTAGGTTTATAATATCCTAGTTTTCATCACTATTGAAAGAAATGCAAGGCAACCCTCTAGAACATTCTCCACTAAGCAAGAGTGAGATATTTTCCATGGAGTACTCTAGAATTAGTAATAAGTAAAATTTTGAAAATGTTAGAATATTTTGGAATTCTCTAGAAGGGGGACACTTGTCCCAATACCATGGCTCCCCTTGACCTATAAATAGAGCCCCCCTCCTTACCATGGCATCCATCCATGAGCAAGGTAGATGAGTTGTGGTAGGGCTAGAAGGGTGAGTGCTAGGCTAGCCACTTAAAGGTGTGTGTTCCTTTGTAACTTTGTTGCTCCAATAAGGTAAATGCCTTTATAAGTGTTAGTCTCCTGGTTAAACTTAAGTACTTAGTGTATAAGTTGTGATCCATCGAAGGTTGGCTCTATCACCCAGGATCGCAAAAATGTCTGGGCTTCATCGAAGGTTGGCTCTGTCACCCGGAAGCCAGCTTCATCTGTTGGTAGGCTCTACCTCCCAGAAGCAAAAGGCGGCTCTGCCGTCAAAACGATCTGGTACACTAAGTAACTAGAAGCTGACTGACTCTAAAGTGAGTTGGTGTGTCATAGGAGTAGATCCTCAACCTAGTGGGTATTAGGACCACCTCAATTTCCAATAATCACTAAAATAAAACTTATGTTGCAATTAAACTAGTAACGTAAAATAATACTAACGTTATATGAGGTATTACATAACTACTAGGCAAACTATTTTATACTCTTGCCTTGCGTTAGTACATTCATTCCCTTCAGTAACCAGCATACGCATGCTTGCACCTACGACAAAAAAAACATCTCGTCTCTTTCCATAGAAACCTCTCGAGTCACCGTACCATGCCATAATTCCCAGATAATCATGACAGCGCCTACCTTCTTTGCCATAACTTCTTCATCCCCTAGAAGCCACAGAGTACCCACACCATTGACCTTGAAATGACCCGTCATGGCAGCACTCGCTCCAATTCCTGGAAGCTGGCAAGAGTGCTCACAATATTAAATAACCCGTCATGCAAATATGGCGGCAACCACCTCGCCATAAATCGGGGTCGTCGCGCATAGTGCCGGCCGAGATTTTTTTTCCGCCGCGCGAACCGCCTCACCTCGTCTATAAAAGAAGCCGACGCCCCCTCCCTGCCATCCTCACCTGCGCTCGCTCTTGCTCGCGCACGCGCGACACGCCGGCCCCACGACGGGACCGCGCACTGCCGTCAGCACCACGCCGTGCCGCCCACCTCCGCGTCCCCACCTCGCCCACGCCGCTGCAGCGTCCTTGCCGGCTTTGCCGCCTTGACGCTCGCGCCTTCAGCGCTGCCACTGTTCGTGTTGACGACGAGCTGCCGCAGCCCACGCCGTTGCCCGTCCCTGCGCAACGCCGCTGCTGCTCTCCTCTCCTATAAAAGGAGTGAGGCCGTGACGAGCCCCATCATCAGCCCAAGCGCACCGAGCCGCTTCGCTCCGCTGGCTGAACCACTTCTCACGAGCCCAGCTCACTCACGAGACGAAGCTCCAACAGTTGACCATCTTCCTCGAGCTGTTCCACGCCAAGGTGAGATGGCAGGCAGCTCCCCAACCATTAACTCCGCAATACTAATAAAGGCCCAAAACACCCATCAGGCCGTGAGCACTTAATCCAAATCATTCTATTTTCGGAATTAAATACCAACCAATACTGTAAACTCAATATCTCCTTCATATCAACTCCTTTTCATGTAACTCTTTTTTTTTCCTAAACTCTCCTCAAATCATATACTATCTATTCCTCCTATTTTCATCTCCATTTGAGCTTATTTTATAGCTTGCTTATGTTTGTTTGCCAGTTGTGCCGTTTTTGCCCGTAGATCACAGAGTGACCGAGGAGGAGCCTGCCAAGGAGTATGAAGGCCAGTACCGCGAGCCGGAGCCAGAAGACCCATACCGCGAGCAGGAAGCCGCCGCCACCAACGCGTACTTAAGCGAAGGAAAGTTTCATCGACCCCTATGTGAGCGGTTGCATCCATGTGAGGACGTCTAGTTGTAGCTCTGGTTTAGGATCGGTTACATATACTGGTACTTGAGTGATTGAATGTGCTCATACATGCATATGAGTAGTTATGCATATCCAGAGTTGAGACTAGGATATGAAGGGATTTGGCTGAGGCTAGGGCAGCTGGGTATGCTGGAGCCGGCGCTACCGTGGTGATAGACTGGCAGGTGAGTGCTACCGTGGTGGTAAGCTCGAGTTGACATGTTGAGGGATGGTTGCTTCCCTGGTGAACCATAAGGACCGAGTTGTTTTGACATCTCACCTAGCTTACTTTAGTACGACCACAGGTTCCGGTATGGGCCGAACTTAGCCTAATCCCACTGGTTAGCCTGACGGTCGCAGGGATGGTTTACGGGTATAGACCATTGGGGTTAGGGCCCGAGGGTTTGTGTGGCCGGGCTGGGGCGTGACCACGGCTGGGTGTCGGCTATGTCGGTTGTCCGTTCGGGCAGTCGAGCTTGTGGGTACAGTGTATGACCTCTGCAGAGTGTATAATCCATTCGAATGGTCCGTGTCCACAGTATGGACAGGCTACGGTGTGGTCCTAACAACTAGTGAGCTACCTACTGTGGGTTGTGTCAGGAAGAGTTGCATACCATGAGTTGCATTGCTAATGCATTGTGCTTAATGTGCGTCGTGCATGTCATTCCCCTCCCGTAGGGTGAGGTGGAACTTGCTGAGTACTCTTGTACTCAACCCTTGTTGATTTTTCTCCAGAGGATCCTGACTTTGTGCCAGAGGACTGCGAGTAGATCGTGTCCTCACCCAAGCTGATCGAGTGGAGCCGTGATGGATGAAGAGCTAGTCCTCCATGTTGTCATGCTAGTCGTTATCCTATGGTTGTGCTGTGTAGCTCTGTGTTGTCACTTTACCCCTCGTGTACATGTTGAATAAAGCTCTGTATGACTCTGGACTCCACTTGGTGTAACATGTATTATGCCGGAGACCTCATTCGGTAATTAATATATGGTTTAGCCTTGACCTTTGGGTCGAGGTGCTTCACTTGCCGACATAGTAAACAGCTTAGGTGGTACACCTCCTCAGGTGCAAACCATGGAACGCCAACAATTCAAGAAATTAACAATCTCTTTTGTGATACCAGCAAGAGAAGATCTAGGAACCATGATTCCAATAGTGGCTAGTGGTAAAGAAACACCTATCAAGATGACTTATGAAAGAAGTGTCATGGGGGAGTGGTTGGCCTGTACGGCAAGTTGACTCCGGCGTGCATCCTTATCCGCCACACCTACTCTCGGGGCCACTGGTATGCAGGGTTCGGCTACGCGTAAGGCGGAGCCTGGTTGGGGGATCTCAGTCGGAGCCGTGGTACGGACCCAGTCCCCGTTCGTCTCCTAGGTCGGGGACGCGAGCCATGCTTTTCCCGACCGGCCGGTCGGTCGGGATCATGGCCTTGGGCGGCCTAGACGAATCTATGGCCCGCAAAGATGGGCGTTCGTTCCGGGTTCTATATTTGGGCTAGTCTGAATGTCAGCGGAAGCCGGGTCCGCTAGGATCTTGGGTCCCTAGACCCGTCAGAGACCCCCGAGCGGCTTTACAATTTGTTTAATCGTGAAGGCGCTTTTTCGTGCCGCACCGTATTTTAGCTCTGAGTGAGTAGTCGCATCGTGCTCTCCAAGTCGCAGGGAGGCACAGCGTGCGACGGGTTACCCTTTACGACCGTGGGTCAATTGAGGGTTGCTCTTGTATGTCCGTGAAATGAAGACGCTGTAGCGGCAGCGGCCGTCTGCTTTTGACATGGAATCGCGAGGCCCACCCGAGGCGGCGTGGGTGTTCAGTCGGCAGCAGATGGACTGCTCGCGGTCGTCCCCTGCCAAGGCGTCCTTGAGGGAGGGGGTGCAAGAAGAAGACTTGCGAGGAAGATATTCCTCCCAGTCTTCCCATACTTGGAGCAGCCCTCCCAAAGTTACCAGCCACCTGGTGGTGGTAACAGGTTTTTCGTACTTTGTAACGGCCATAGGCTGACTGTACTTTGTAATACTTATTCGCCAGGAATAAAGCGCGTTTATCCCGAGGTGTATTGTATCTGCCACGCCCGTCCATAAATCCGGTCGGGGGCTTGAATTTTTTCAATTTTTCTAAGTGGAAATGCGGTGCCTTGTCTCGCCGCACCTTTGCTACGAAGGAGGGCGGTCGGGTCGACGGCATCGTGTGCATATGTGTGGAGGTGGCTCCGTCGGCGGTCTCCATGACCGGAGGGGTTGAATCGGCGTCACTTGCCTCGATGGCTCGAGTCACGGGCTCAGTGAGCTCCTAACGGGTGTGCCCAGGTAAATTTTAGGCGTCCGAGTGGAATCCGGGCCCATCGTTCGTGATAGGGACGGCATAGCCCGCAGATGGCATTACACTGCTCAGCGATCCACCTCCCGGCATGGTTATCTAATTCCAGACTTGTCATGGTTCAAAATCAGAGCGCTTCAACAGAATGAACATGATATTGTTAGTCTCTGTGAGAGTACTTGCATAAGAAAACTAAAATGACATGGTATGTGAGTTTTTGCCAATTTAACAATATATGGTACTTTTTTTTATTATGTGAAGCAGTTTCTAATATTTGTCTACCATCCCTGTTATAGGATATGTTTGGTAACACCTTCACGGCGATGAGTTTCCAAAATATTTTATATCAAGTTTTAGAGAAATTAGGTTATCATTGGTACGAGTTAGGGACACCCTATACTGGTGAAGGCCTGTACCAGACTTCTATTGAGGTTCGATCTACCCCATCTTCTATTGTGGAACCAATGTTCACCATTTACGGCAAAGCACTTCCTCGTTGATGTGAAGCAAAGGACAGTGCATTTATCCGTGCTTTGATTTTTATTGATGAAAGCCTGGGGTATAAGGTTGGCGATGTTAACTATGTTCAGTACCTCTTGTTTAAGAATAATATCAACTAGATGATGTAATGTAGGCATGCAATTGGACATTTGTATCTTGGATGGAACAATTAGAATGTAATATGTATCGGGTTTATCAAATATTTCAATTGCTTTTATATTTGGGGTCATGCAGCGTGATGTGGTTGTATATGGATATCAATCTATTTATATATATTTGGGGATTGATCAAGCATTTATACTGGTGGGTTACCAACCATCAGCATATCATCTTTGTTGGTGGTCATGAACCGTCAGCACAAATGAATCATATTGGCGGGTTTGACCAACCGCCAGCAAAGATCGGTCTGTGCTAGCGGTCATGAACCGCCAGCATAATTAGCTATTTATGCTGGCAGAGAGTTCCTAGCGTATACTCGAACCGTCAGCATAATGCCAATTAGACCGTCAGCAAAAGACCTTTTATGTACTAGTAGATGTGGTTCCTGGACATCATCACTGGGATGAGACACCGGCTGCGAAGGGCGCACCGTCAGCTCGACCAAGTATCCGACGAGATCATCGAAGAGTGCGAGGCACGGTGGAGAAACGCCCAAGGAGAAGACCGTGAGGGGGAGCACGACCTCCTCGGCGTCTTGGTGAGGATACGAGAACATCAAGGCGATCATAATGGTAAGTGTTGTCGTTGCACCTTTTATTTTTGCAGGATGTTTAATATCGAAATTCTAACCGAGTTTGCATCATACGATTTTCTTGAAATGGTTTAGGATTTGTTCATAGCAGGGACGTTGACAACTTCATCCGCCGCTGAGTGGGTCATGTCAGAGAACCCGGAGATGATGGCAAAGGCGCAAGCAGAGGTGCGGCAAGCATTCGACAACAAGAACCCGTTGGACCATGAGTCCAACGCGTTAACCATCTGCACTACTTGAGCATGGTCATCAAGGAGACCATGAGGCTGCACCCACCCCTCCCGCTCCTCCTCCCTCGTCTCTGCCGGGAGACCAGCGATGTCGGTGGGTTTGAGGTGGCCAGAGGCAGCAGGGTGATCGTCAACGCATGGGCGATGGCTAGAAGCCCGGAGTATTGGAACGACGACTCTGAAGAGTTCAGTCCTGAAAGGTTCGAAAAAAGTGTGCTCGACTATAAAGGAACACAGTTTGAGTACCTGCCGTTTGGTAGTGGGAGGAGGATGTGTCCTGGTTCCGGTTTCGGGTTGGCCACCATGGAACTGATCTTGGCACGCCTCCTATACTATTTCGACTGGAGCCTTCCAGCTGGAATGCAGCCGCTAGAGCTTGACATGGACATGACAGTTGGAGCAACAGCAAGAAGAAGCAACCAATTACACCTCGTGGCATCACCTTACTACAAAGTTATTACATCGAAGAGTTGAATATCGATCTTGTGAACCAATTGAACTACATTTTACTTGATGGCTGCATTTGCAGTTTTCTTCGGTCTTGTGGGATTTTTAAGATGGTAAATAAATTTGAGTGAGCTAAGAACAACTAATGGGCCCACTGATGTAAAATTTCTAAGACTGGATTGAAGTGCATGGGGGTGTGTTCTGTTTCACAGTGACTAGTGTAAGGAATGTGTGTGCTTTGCATTGATGTTTTATTTTGCTGCTGTGAAAAAAGGTTTGTTCTGTCGATAAAAAATGGGCCCTGGCCCCCTGGCAAGTTGTTCAAGTTCAACCGTATGGTTTTCCAGGTAAGTGATCTCTCTCCAGCTCGTGAATTTGAAGTATTGGAGTAATCCATTTTAGATTGAAGTAACCATTATTTTTTTTTCAGTTGTGTCTGTTCCCCAAGGGCATCTTTGTTTGTTCCATATTCTGTTCCACCTATGGGCCACTCTTCGATGACTTCTGCAAATTGTAAACAACAGGCACTGACCAAACTGTGAATTCAAGGAGCAGCGTGCTCCGTGCATCCGGCGACAAAAAGATAAACAAAGCTTTGGAACCGTGGAACGGAGAGGCATGTGTGCATGTCTTAGGTGTAGTTGGTTTCCTAAACGAAGATAATTAAGCATTACACCTTTTACTAATCCTGTGTTGTTGACTGGACTTAGAGAGTGTATGGATGAGATCTATTGTTTGGCTTGCTGATAGAGTCAGCGTCCATGCTAGTTCATCTCGGCGTAGGGCGAAACGCCATACTAGTTCATCTCGGGCATGGCGAAACGGTGGCGGCCGAATCCTTTGCCAAAAGTTTGGCACGCCGACACGTTGGTGTGGTAGATAAGAGCATAAAGTCATGAACCAAACGGCCAGTGACTTAGCAACCGGCGGGCTTTGCAGCTTTGTGCATTGCTTTGATCTCTGTTGGTTGTATGACTTGTGCGTTTCTTCAATCTCTGTCGATTGCATGCTTTGTCTTCAGGTTGTGCGTGAGACTTTTTTTGTGTGTTTTTCTTCTGATTGTTAGAGCAACTGTTGTTTCAGGAGGGGTTTTGGTCTTTTGGCCTCCTTCCCTGGTGTCTCTCGTTCAAGGGCTGGCGTGTTCTTTTCTTCAAATTAATAGCATGTAGGCAGTAGACAGCCAGCAATTGTCCTTTCCCTGGAACGTTATTTTGTTAGGTTGATCAAAAAATTAAACCATGCTTCAACTAAAATAAAACTAACTCGGCATCTCAATGAACCATTGGTAACTTTGACTTAACAAGTTGGTCCAATTGAAAAATATCAAAGCAATATGATTTATCTAGAAAGACTGTGAACACATTAAAATAATGATTTTCTTGTGAGGCACCTCCAATTTTCATGCTTTTGAATCATGGAGGTCTAAGTGCTATTCTTTTTCATATATACTATTGAAAGCAATTATAATGAGATGACAAAAAATTATGACATGAAAGACTTCAAATACAGAAGCTGTTTTTTATTGGGCATATATCAGCATTTTAATGAAAAAAATTTCCAACAACAAAACATCTTAACCAATAGAATCAGATTTGATATATTTGTACCTTTTTTTCCTATAAGTATGAACATGAATGCAACAATACAATTCAATCTGGTATCTATTGCCAGACTCAGTGTCAAGTTATTTTGAACTTAGCTGAACACTAGATTTGGACTTGACCATAATTAGGAAGATATTGCGACCATCAGAAATGGTTAAGTGTGGGAGAAAACACACACAATGCAATGTATGTTGCTTCAGACAAAAAAGAAGTCAGATACTGAATTCAGATAGCTAGAATGTGCTTGATCCTGTATTAACAGTTGAAGGAAGGTATGCAGCCATGCAGGGATAATATAAAGACTCGTGGGTACAAAATAAATAATGCTGATTTGGTTCTGGTAGGCATGAGCTTCACGTCTAGCGATGGTTCAAATGAACAGTTAGTTGAATTTAAACTTACCCTGGCAGTTGTATTTAATTGCCTCCTAGCTGAATTTACCATGCAAATTTTCTTTTGTTGCTTTGAAAGTTATCCTAGGTATCCCTAATTCATGTTCAGGCTTGTGGCAGCAACCAACATTTATAGTTGATACGAAACTGAATAACCCCATGGCTATCCAAAACCAAGAGCAAGGTTGCAAACAATAAAACTTCTGACATCTTCCTTTTCCATGCCACCAATACGAGGGAAGTGATCAAGATTCAGAAGCACTAACAACTAGGTCAAACTCATGCAATCTTTGTGTCTGAACAAAGCAAGTGATTTCAGTATCATCAATCACACTACATGCTAATGAAAAAAAAATCAACCTCTGAAATATGGGTTTCCCATGTTCAGCTTCCAGCACATGATGTTTGAACTCAGCTCTTCTGGTTGTTGTCATCGCCACTGCTCACACTCTCAACGGGTGGAATAGTCTACAGGAGCAGAAATGAAGCAAAAAATTAGCAGGTTCTCATCTAGAAATTTTGCTGAAAAGCTGGTGTGCTGTGTGCATGACAAATTGACAATCAGTGGACAGGATAGACACCAACAGCTAACCATATCAGGTTTGTAAATGTTGTGGACAATAGAGGCACCAGCTAGGAGAGAGCCAACAATCACAAATGAAGACAATGCAAGGGAAGGAGTTCCTGTCGGTGGGCGCCCGCCGCCAAACTTCTTGCCGGAGTCCATCCTTGCTCTCATATTTAACCTCTTCTGCTTTCAGCAAGCCGTGACTGCCTGCAGGGATATGGAGCAGGGGAAGAACTAATTAATGGCAGCCTACAAGCCTCACTTGATTGCAATTAAACTGTATATATATTCTAATCAAAGTGCACACACATTAAAACAAGAACTATGGAACTAGTGTACAGTTTAACAGAAAATTGACAGAAAGAAATTGTATTCTAGCTAGATGCCTACATACATACCCAGTAAAGGAAGATTTGGGCTTAATTGTATGTTATGAATAGAATGCTCAACATAATTGGGTTATCTTGATCTTAGATACATATATAAACACAACTTTGTTTCAGAATTGCTTACAAAAATGGGCTTAGGCCTGTTTCTTACAACTTCTTTCTGAGCAGCTTTTCAGAGAAGCTGTGCATGAAGAAGCTAGATGTTTGGAAATCTTGCATTTCATAAGTTTAATTGTTTATACTGAGTGTGAAAAGACCCAGATGCCCCTGAAGGGTAGGTGCCTTTTTTGTGCTAATTTTGTGGAGGCATCACTGTCCTCATTCTTTTATTAGTATTTTTGACAAGTGAAGTGAGAATATCACACTAATAGTGACTCATCCCACACGAGTACTCCAAAGCATGGTATATATAACTCCAAAGTTTTATATGGGTGGCTCATAAGATTTTTCAGATATGAATATGAGGTTTTTTGGACATGCACATTCAGAAGTTATGGATTATAGATATACCTGTCAAAAGTTTTATATAGTCAACTGTAAAGTGTTGTATATATAACTTGAAAGCTCGAGAAAGATAGAGATTTTCAAGTCATGTAACTTAATTTTTTAACTATAAATGAATTTTTTTAAATATATGGACCATAAGATTTTCAAATATAATTATAAAGTCTTGAATATGTATATTGGAATGAGGAAGAGAATCACAGCATGAGCTGACCAGGGGAACCGGTGGGTGAAAAAATATTGCGGAGAGATAAAGTTGCTAGTGCATGGAAGCCTGAGGTTGGAACTAATACGGTGGGAGGATGATATTCACCGGTGGTGGAAGGAATTAGAAAGAAAACGTATTTGCTACCAACTATTCTGTATGCATGCCACTAGCAACAAGCAACGCTCATTCGTCGGCAGCGCGTGGCGGCAAACAATCGCCGGCTAGCGGCCCCGCAGTTAGAGATACACGAATTATCTAGCCCTTCGTCACCTCCTGTTTCCTCTTCATACTCAAGTCATGTTACTTAGGTCAATCAATTATGAGCAACCACTTCTTCAAACAAATATCTATGAAAATTTTATTTCACATTGAATCCTAAACTGCTTTGGGCTTGGTGCTCACAGCATAGAGAAAATTAGGGTGTTGCTGTCTTGTTCAGATAGCATTGTGTGCATGCCAAATAGATGCAACAGTAAATTTTATCTAATCAAAATAAAAGTTGCATATTATGAAGTTTTATTTTCCAACACTCGAAACTCATTATGGATCAACCTCCAGGAGTCTGCTTCAACAATTTGCCAACACTCAAAACCCAATGTTAGATGTCGGAACATCATCTCTGAACATTACAACCCCATGTTGCGTTCTCTGAACATGTACCATAGGTTGAACATTTTCCCAGAGCATCAATTAAATGTCATCACTGAACATATATACCAGGGAGCAGTATATGGTCGTTACCATCAATCTGTCAACCAACCCAAATACTATTCACCTAAGTCCTAAGGCCGTGACTGACGAAAACAGATCAACCCGCGCTCAGACAGCAGATCTGAGCTCAAAAATGTGAGGGGGTGTAGGTACCTCGGATTGAGGAGAGCTGCTTCCGGATGTGGCGGCGACCGCAGCACCCAAGAGCAAGCGGAACGGAATTGGCGGCGGCTGGTTACGTTAGGTGCGGCGACCGATTTGGCGTCTGGCGGCCGGAGGCCGGCAGAGGCGGAGCAGAAGCGACGTCTAGGCCGTCGGAGATGCCACCGGAGGTGGTGGAGACCGGTGGAGCGGGCGGCGAGAAGGAGCGCAGAGTCGCCTTCTCCGTCCAGTGGCGAGTCGGGGCTGCGATTGGGGAATGGAGGCGGGGCCCACGACTTAGGGTGTGTTTTGTTTTATCTTAGCCACGTGAGGGGTAAAAATTGATTGCGGATAATTTTCGAGTTTCAACTCAATCGGAATTTCACGGATACGGAGAAGAGATAAATATGAATAATCCAAATTCGATTATGTGCGGATGAGAAGTAGGATATGATATTATCAAAATTTGATGATCATAAATTATCTGATAATTGAACATAGATTATCCTAAACTTATAATAGGATATCTGATTATATTAGTGAGCCTAATACCGTACAAGTCGAGAAGCTTTGCTTAATTAAAATTTTTTATTTTATTTTATATGCTTACTCTATACAAGTCTAAAATGTCATTGTCAACTTTATGAAGTATTTTTCATACTCGTACAAACCTAATATATTCTAAATGTATCTTTTGGAAAGAAAAATATTAAATTTTCTAAGTTTTCATCCTTATGGTCCATATAAATAGAATTGTAGCAATTATACAAGGTAAATGGCTCATAAAATTATGATATATGTCAACATAAACTTAGTGTTTAGCAATTCTGATTATTTTCGGCCGATTCTCTTATTGAGTGGTAAGATGTCTGAAGTGCACCCGAGACTGATGATATCTTATTTTTTACTAAATACAAGGAGATGTCAATAATTTTTTTATTTTTTTATCTTGAATAGATATACAATACATTTATAAGAAATTAAAATAATAATTAGTAGTCAATCCATACATCAACTTTGCACTACTGGTCCATTAACATATTTAAAATCTAATGAATCTTTAACAGCACCAATAAATTACAATAATCGCATCACAAATTTTCTTGTATTGTCTGTTCAGGGAGAGTGGCTGGGAGAAAGCATTTGGGCGGGGCGAGGCGACGCCGGGGCTGGCGGGGCGGGGCGAGCCGTGGCAGGGCCGCGCCGGGCGGGGCGGGGCGGTGAGACGGGGCGGCGCGGCGCCGGGGCAAGCGGGGCGGGGTGGGGCGGGCGGCGGATAGGGCGAGGCGGCGACGGGCGGGGTGGGGCGGGTGGCGGGGGTGGGATGGGGACGGGAGTCAGACGGCTTGGGGAGATTAGAAGGAACCATTTTTTCATAACAAGTGGCAGGTGGGTAATTTTTTATTCCAAAAGCCACTGAAAGCCGGGGAAGAGATGCTTTTGCATTTGTACTAGCTGAAAACTGTTTTTGGGCAAAAACAACTAGGGCGTTTAAGCGCTTTAGTTGGCTTTTGACTTTTGCAAAATCAAAAGCAGATTGCAAAGTCCAACCAAACGCACTGCTTTGTTTCTGAGTTACCTATGGTTACACGTAAATATGTATTATTGCACTATTTTAATCTGCTTATGCTCTGATATCGACCGACTCCACGCCATTTTTTTATATTCTAAAATATGCATATTTGTAAACACATTTATGTAATATCCATTTCGCTCCATTTCCGATAAAAATAAATAGATGAGGTATGCTTCGATCTGATCCCATTTTCATCCCTAAGTGTAGGGCGAGGTCGGACGAATTGGATCATATATTTTTTCTCTCGAAGAGGAACCCACATGATTTCATATTAGATCGAGCAATATCACGGGACACTATAATCTCAATACGGCTTGGCACTACTGTTATTACAAAGGTAAAATCATCACAAATGGTGGATCCTAAGACTACCAGCTCATCAGTTCCGCTGTTATATTTTTTAGAATATACTCCTTCCGTTTCACATTATAGATCACTTTAAATTTTTAAGTACATAAATTTTATCATATACCAAGATATAGCTTATATCTAGATTTTGTTAGGTGAAGATCAGAGACACGTCATATCTTTATCCATTACTAATTTTATAATGGTATCACGGTTTGTTTTCGCGTCACTGAAACGAGTATCTCTTTTTTCCCCTCTAAATTTTACGTAGTGATGAATCCATCTCCATACGATTACGCGAGGCTGGTCGGACAACTGCACATCCTGGATAGCATCCCACAAGATCACAAACTCAGCTATTTCATTTATAGTGTTCGTGCGCCATAGACCTCTGGTCTAGTTATAGTTTGTGAAATACTTTCTCATCGTACCGTCATGTTTTTTCTCCATGCCAAAACATACTCTTGTCGTGATCACAGGTGATGAAGGGATAAAAGAATAGAAATACCTCAATCAAAACTACTTTGCGTCAAAGGACATAGTTCATCTGACTTTGACAACACCAAGCGTATTCATGATTTGACACGCAATGTCAACCTTGGAGGCCGGCTTCTCTCCTCAAGTCAACCTAGGCCCGTTTGGTGCGCATTACTACAAAAAGGATTTATAGCAACACATCGAATTTTTTTTAAGGACGGATCAAAATGTCACCCGTTTTTACACATTTGCATGGGCGGCTCACCCTCTGTAACACCCTAATGTAAATTTCCTATTTTTAGAATAAATTTAATTAGCTTTAATAAAGTTTCTAAGGTTTTTCTTTGTTTAGCTTGCATTTAATTATAATTTAATTCACAAAGAATTAAAATTTATTTTAAGTTCAACATGTTTGTGCATTCATGCTGGAGCACATGTTTTATTTGAATGAGTGCATAGGATTGAATTCAAACTTTATTTTGAATTCACATAGATTTAAGTTTGAAAACCAGGAAAGGAAATAGAAAAGGAATTGGAAAACCCAGGAAATAAGAAGGACCCAAACCGGCCCAGCTGGCTCAGCAGCCCAACCCGCAGCCTTTTCCTTTTTTTCTCTTTCCCCTCCCCACGCTCGGCCCACCTGGCCCGACTCCCTCACCCCGCCTCCCCATCAGCCCAGCCCGCGCTCTCTCCCCCTCTCTCTCTATGATCGCCCGACCCCACATGTCGGCGCCCCTTTCCTCCTTTCCTTCTTCTTCCTCACGCCGGCTCCCTCTGTTCCGCCCCGCCGTGCCGTCACTGCTCGTGGCCCCGCTTCGCCCTGCGCTCAAGCACGGACCCACTAGCCGCCACCCGAGCCCTCCCTCGTTTTGGAAGTTTCGCCGCCGAGCTCGGGATCACGCGGAACGGTTGGCGTGATCCGCTTCCACCGCGTCCAGCGCTGCCCGCGATCCTCGCCGCGATTGCGCCGTGCACGCACGCTCAGGACCCCGGCCTGCCCTTTAATTTAGCCCCACGTACTTCCCCAGGCTCTATCGCGCCACACCGCAACCGCCACCGAGCTCCAACGCCGTCGCCGCCTTGCTCTGCCGCACCGAGCCTTCTGCTCCGCCGTGGACCGGCCGCTCCGCCGCACCCCAGCCCCGGCCCAGCCCCGCATCAGCTCCACCTTGGCGCCAGGAAGCTTCCCAAGCTCTTCCCTCACGACCCCGACCCGTGTAGCGCCAGAATTCCACCCGAGGACCACCGCTGGTGAGTTGCTCCTCGCCCTTGATTCCTCGCCGCCGGTAGCCCTCCGACCCTCTTAACCCCCGTGGCACCTCCGCAGGAGCACCACGAGCCGACCTGTGGGAATCAGAAGCCCGGAGGCGCCCTGCATCGACCTCCCCCACGAGCGCTGCCCGTCCCCGCCGCTCGGACCTCACCGCCGACCACCCTGCGCTGCCTCTCCGTTCGATCCGAGCCCTCGGTGAGCACCACGTGGTCCTGCTCTTCCTGTTGCGCTAGGTCCGGTAGGCCGTAGCCCACCCTTGCGGCCGGACCACGCACGCCGGCGCTCCGCCGCCGCCGCTCCACCGGGGCGGGCCCCTCTGAAGCTCAGCACCGCCGCCACAACGCCCTGTTTGGGTTTGTCTTCGCACCACGCACGCGCTCAGCCCCGTTTGTGCCCTTCCCTGTGTCCAGATCAGCACGCACACGCGCTCGCCAGTGAGCTCCGCCATGCAGAGCCGCCGCTACCGTCGCAACCGCGTCCCCGAGCCTCGCCGAGCCCCGCTAAGGCCCTAGGTGGATTACACATATCATGCTGACCCTCTCTGATGCAAACCCGAGCCTTGTTGGCCACCGGAGTGCCGGAATCGGTGAAGTCCGGCGAGCCCGAGCCGCGCGCCGCCGCGGAAGCTGGTCTCCGGTGACTGGCATCGCCACCCCGCGCGCCCAAACCCTGTGAGCCGTCTGATCCCGAGCCAACGCCCCCGATTAGATCACAGTCCGTTTAGATCTGAGCCCCAAGATCGAGATCCAACGGATCAGATCTGTAGATACCGATTCGTGGTTTGGATTAGGTCCAAGCCGTTAGATTTAGATCCAGTGGCCCAGATTAGAAGTTACCGGTTCGCCCTGGCAGCTTTGCTAAAGAGACCCTGAGTTTCTTTGGAATCGACCCGCAGTCCACCCCCGTTCAAAAGTAATTCCAGATAAGCCTATTTTTAACGTTTAGACCCCTGAGCTCCTTGGATATAGAACCCGCCGTCCAGACCTTGAGTTTTAGCATGTTAGACCCTGCGTCTATAGTTTAATTAGGTTTAGGCCCTCGATTTTTGCACAGAAACCCCTAGAACCTTCTGTTTTCTTACAGAAAAGTCTCTAGACCTTGTTTTAGCCCTAATTTTCGCGTCTTAGCTCCGTTTTAAGTGGTTTTCACGCTCACGCGGTCGTTGTAATGCGTAGAATAGCTTTAGCTCAGTTTTGAGTGCTGTTTTATTGTATTGTTGTACTGTTCCTTATCTTTTGCTCTTATTTGCATGTATGTGCCTGTGTGGACCATGCTTGACGTTACGATCGTGAGTTGACGTTGAGCCATCGGAGGAGTATCAGGAGCCACCTTCTTCAGAGCCCTTTGAGCATCAATAGGAGAACTTTGAGGAAGGTAAGTATAACATGAACATCTTATCACTTTTAAATACAATTTCATACTGCATTTTAATACTGTATGCCTATAAGGATTTACTATCCACTTTTATCCTTTATATAAATACCTTGGGTTGCATTTTTGGTTAGTTGTGCTAGGTGCTGCGCTCTCACATTGTTTGGTCCCTTTTAATTAAATTTGATTAATGATATATGCAACTTGATTCTGAGAGTGGCCCTCTGTGCTGTGTGCTTGAGCGGCTCACGTCTCGTTAAAAGATGTTTTATTAGAAACATGGTTTAGGGGGCCAGCACGGTGCTTAGTGCTTGGTTGGCCACTCTCCCTAAGGACCGGTTCATAGAGCGACAACCTGGGACAACCGCGCAACCACAAGACTGGAATGGGGCGGTCTTGACTTATTAATTAGGTGATTTTGGTTTGGGAGTAACTTACCTGCGGGGCAAGAGGGGTGGTAAGCTTCAATGGTCCCTGCTCCTCCGGCTTGGTCTGTGCTGTGTGCTTGTACCCCCGTGAGGTGGGCCCCATCGTCGCTGATCCAGAAACCTTAGCGGTTACACCTTACTAACGTGGTCCTTTGTGACGGTCTCGTAGTGCGCTTGCTAGTCATCTCACCTAAGGAAGTGTGATGAACAACTAGCGTAGCTCACGACTTGTGGGTAAAGTTGTGCAACCTCTCGAGAGTGTAAAACTGGTATACTAGCCGTGCTCACGGTTATGAGCGGCCCAGATCCTCTGTCTGATTAGTGGGGTGTATCTTTGGTGGTTTGGTTTGGTTTTCAGTAGACCCATGTTAAATTTTAATTATTTATTTATGTAACTTGGGTTTATGGTAATTCATTCACTTGTAGTAAATAGCTTTAATAAAATTTGCCAAGATTAAAAGCTAATGCAGTTGAGTCAGCCAACCGTAGAGCCTCATAATTCGTGATATACTTGTTGAGTACAAGTTGTATACTCACACTTGCTTTCTCCACTCTTCTGTTCTCTTTGGGATATCTTCGACTGCTGCTCAGTACTAGGCGACGTGGAGGACTACATCATCGGACTTGATGATTTCTAGGCGTTTGTCTCCCAGCCGACGTCCCTGTGGCGCCCTGTTCTTCATATATTAACTTTTCGCTTCCGCACTTCTTGAACCGATTCTTGATTCGGTTGTAATAAAGATATTCATTTACAATTTATACGCTTTTGTTTCGTGAGATGTGTTGTGATATCTTGATAATTCTGTTGTACATATGTATGACTTGATCCTGGCGCATATATGATTGCTCGGTTTATGTCTTTATAAATCGGGTGTGACAGAATTGGTATCAGAGCCATGTCGACTGTAGGACGAAGGCTAAATAGAAATGGTCGAGTCTAAGGACTTCTTTTCTTTTTCCTTGCTTCTGCAAAACTCAAAAATTCATTTCTGCTTCTATTCCTTGGTCCTAAACTTCGATTTGCTAGTTCTCTCTCTTGTCTTTTCCGAGAATTAGTCTGATCTTTTCCGTAGACATTGGCCTGCAATTTTCTGTATGTCCTCATAAGCCTAGGATGCCTTGCAAAAGAAAATACGCTAGAGCGTATGGTTGTTTTAGTCGAGTGGTGTGATAAACTCGGCTAATGTTTGAATATTGGGTGTTTGTGATTGTGCAAAATGTTTGATTTGGATTTTTGGTTGACTGCATAGTTTAGAAGTTGAACTTGCTCATGCAAATTGACTTTAATGCAAACTTGAATTAAGTAATAAAAAAATTGAGATAGACCGTTGGGTGGTAAAACCGTACACTCTTTACTCTCTACTTTATACTGCCAGAGTTTTCTTTCCAGAGTCGTACAATATCTATCTTTTATAAATTTCACTCTGCTGCAAACAGATGGTGAACACCAGGAGCACCAGCACCGATTCTGGCCAGCAGGGGCAGAACAACCAGGGTACCGACCAGCTGATGCCGATGCCTCCACCTCTGACTCTGGAGCAGTTCTTCCAGCTCCAGATGCAGATGATGGCCACTCTGAACAACACTGTTCAGACGCTGCAGCAGATCCACACCCAGCCACCGCCTCCTCCACCGCAGCAGCCCCGTGACAGGTGTGCGGACTTTCTGAGGGGTCACCCGCCGACGTTCTCCCATGCGGCTGATCCACTCCAGGCAGACGACTGGCTTCGTTCGGTGGAGCGCCAGTTAGATGTCGCCCAGTGCGATGATCGGGAGCAAGTCCTATACGCGGCAGGGCAGCTGCGAGGCTCAGCTCTCGATTGGTGGGAGTCCTACCCAGCTCGGGACCGCGACGCCCTCACTTGGGTCCAGTTCCGGGAGCGCTTCAGGAACCACCACATCCCTGCTGGAGTGATGAAGATGAAGCCCAAGGAGTTCCTTGGGCTTAAGCAGGTAAATTAGAGTAAAATCTTTCCGCAATTCCTTTTTTGAGCTCAAGCCCACCCTTGTTTATCTTCGTGAAATTGGAAAATGCTGAGTAATTTCCATTTTTTTTCCCAGTACTTATCATTTCAGGAGCTATGACGGTGACCGAGTACCATGACTGTTTCCTCCAGCTCGCTCGCTACGCCCCCGCTGAGGTCGCCAATGATGGTGATAAGCAGGAGTGCTTTAGGGAGGGGCTAGAGGATCACCTTGAGTACGCGCTCATGAACCACCGCTTCGACAACTTCAACCATCTGGTTAACTCTGCCCTCAACACCGAGCGCAAGCACCAGGAGATTGAGGACAAGAAGAGGAAGATAGCTCCTGTTGCGTCTGGCAGCAACACACGGCCTTGGTACCAGCACCCGCAGCAGCAACAACAGCAGCAGAGGCCACCTCTGCCGTACCAGCCGCGACAGCAGTAGTACCCGCCTCGTCCTCAGCAGCAACAGCAGGCGGGACAGGGCCAGAGGCTTCCAACACCTCCGGCACGCTCAGCTCCACCGGCTCCACCTGCTCCGCGGCAGGGAGTGCCTACTCCTCCTGCTGGACAGCAGGCTCCAGCATTCCCATGGGCGTGCTATCACTGCAGCGAGCAGGGACACTACACCAACGCTTGTCCCCGGAAGGCGCAGTCTGGGCAGCAGGGGCGCCCAGCTCAGCCCAAGGCGCCATCACGGGCAGGGTGAACCACGTGACGGCTGAGTCGGCGGCTGAGGCTCCCAACGTGGTTATTGGTACGTTCATGGTTAATACCCACCCTGCTACAGTGCTTTTCGATACTGGTGCTACGCATTCCTTCATTACTCGGTCTTTTGTCGAGCATCATGGTATTTATACTAGCACGTTAAAAAGGTGCATGTTAGTATCTTCGCCGGGAGGGTAGTTGAGGTCTCATATCTTCTGCCCCAGAGTCAGTGTGGTCATAAGGGGGGTAGAGTTCAGTGCAAATCTGATGGTGCTAGACACCAAGGGTATCGATTTGATCTTGGGAATGGAGACCCTTGCTAGATGGGGTGTCAGGATTGATTGTGCTCAGAGGACTGTCCACTTGTCAGCACCGGATGGACAGGAAGTCACAATCGGTGCTTCGGAGCCCTCTGGATTTCTTTGTCAGATGGAGGCTAGACCCACGGATGGTATTCGCATGGTGTCTGAATTCCCGGATGTTTTTTCGGATGATTTGCCAGGTATGCCGCCTGATCACGACATTGAGTTTTCTATTGATCTCTTGCCTGGCACAGCTCCTATTGCTAAGCGGCCCTATCGTATGGCACCCGTTGAGCATGAGGAAGTTAAGAAGACCATCGACGAGTTGCTAGCCAAGGGCTATATCCGTCGCAGCTTCTCTCCTTGGGCTTTTCCTGTATTGCTTGTAGAGAAGAAGGATGGTGCGAAGAGAATGTGCGTCGATTATCAGGATCTGAATGCAGTCACCAGCAAGAACAAGCATCCATTGCCCCGTATTGAGGATCTCTTTGATCAGCTTCAGGGTGCTTGTGTATTCTCGAAGATTGATCTGTGTTCGGGTTATCACCAGCTGAAGATTCATCACGAGAATATCCCGAAGACGGCATTCACCTGCAAATATGGGCTATACGAGTATACGGTCATGTCCTTCGGCTTGACCAATGCTCCAGCTTTCTTCATGCATCTGATGAACAAGGTTTTCATGGATTATCTGGACACCTTTGTGGTGATATTCATTGATGATATCCTGGTATATTCCAAGTCAGAGGCAGAGCATGAGAAGCATCTGAAGCTCGTGTTGCAGAGGTTGAGAGAGCACAAGCTGTATGCCAAGCTCAGCAAGTGCGAATTCTGGATTGACGAGGTTCCATTCCTCGGTCATGTCATCTCCAAGGGAGGTATTGCGGTGGACCCCGGCAAAGTGAAGGATGTGCTTGACTGGGTGGTGCCCCAGACAGTGAAGGAAGTCTGCTCTTTTCTGGGCTTAGCAGGATATTATCGGAGGTTCATTGAGAATTTCTCCAAGATTGCGAAGCCTTTGATTTCCTTGCTAGAGAAGGGTGTGGATTTCTCCTGGACTGATGAGCGTCAGATGGCCTTCGAGGAGCTGAAGAAGAGGTTAACTACGGCGCCAGTCCTTACTCTGCCAGACCAGAGCAAGAGGTTCACAGTGTATTGTGATGCTTCGAGGGATGGTCTTGGTTGCGTCCTGATGCAGGAAGGCAGAGTGATAGCTTATGCCTCGCGGCAGTTGCGCCGGCACGAGCTGAATTATCCCACTCATGATCTGGAGTTAGCCGCAGTTGTGCATGCTCTGAAGATATGGAGGCATTACTTGTTTGGGCAGAGGTGTGATATTTACACCGATCACAAGAGCCTCAAGTACATTTTCACTCAGAGTGAGCTGAATATGCGGCAGAGAAGATGGCTAGAGTTAGTCAAGGATTATGACCTGGAGATTCACTATCATCCGGGCAAGGCCAATGTTGTAGCAGATGCTCTAAGCAGGAAGAGCTATGTTAACATGGCCGTGGCTTTTCAGATGCCTCAGGAGTTATGCGAGGAGTTTGAGCAGTTGAGTCTGGGTTTCTTGCATCACACCTCGAGTGCATCATTCGAGGTAGAACCCACTCTAGAGGCAGAGATCAGGCAGCAGCAGAAAGAGGATAGGAAGCTGCAGGAGATCCATGAACTGCTCAAGATTGGTAAGGCACCTCATTTCAGAGAGGATGATCAGGGTACCTTGTGGTACAAGGGCCGGATATGTGTGCTAGATGTAAAGGATCTCAGGAAGCTGATTTTGAGTGAAGCTCATGATACAACATATTCCATTCATCCAGGCAGCACGAAGATGTATTATGACCTCAAGGAACGATTCTGGTGGTATGGGATGAAGCGTTCCGTTGCAGAGTACGTGGCTATCTGTGACACTTGTCAGCGTGTCAAGGCAGAGCATCAGAGGCCAGCAGGTCTGTTGCAGCCGCTGAAGATTCCAGAGTGGAAGTGGGAGGAGATCACTATGGACTTCATTGTTGGATTGCCTCGTACTCAGAAAGGGTACAACTCTATATGGGTGGTAGTGGATCGGTTGACGAAGGTTGCCCACTTCATCCCGGTGAACACTACTTACTCTGGTGCTAGACTCGCAGAGTTGTACATCTCCAGGATCGTCTGTCTGCATGGTGTTCCGAAGAAGATCATATCTAATCGAGGATCTCAGCTCACTTCACGGTTCTGGGAGCAGTTGCATGATTCGCTGGATATGAAGCTACGCTTCAGTACCGCCTATCATCCTTAGAGAGATGGGCAGACAGAGAGAACCAACCAAGTGTTGGAGGATATGCTTCGCGCCTGCGCTATTCAGTATGGTACCAGCTGGGATAAATGCCTGCTGTTTGCAGAGTTTTCATACAACAACAGCTATCAGGCCAGTCTGAAGAAATCTCCTTTCGAGGCCTTGTACGGGCGGAAGTGCAGGACTCCGCTGTATTGGGATCAGATTGGTGAAAGACAGGTGTTCGGTCCGGATATTATTGAGGATGCAGAACAGCTAGTACAGCAGGTACGAGAGAACCTGAGGGTCGCTCAGACTCGTCAGAAGAGCTATGCGGATGTGCATCGTCGGGATCTGACCTTTGCGGTGGATGATCATGTGTATCTGAAGGTCTCGCCGATGAGAGGAATCCGCAGGTTTAACGTGAAGGGGAAGTTAGCCCCTAGATACATTGGTCCGTTCAAGGTGTTGGAACGGAAGGGTGAGGTAGCCTACCGTTTGGAGTTACCTCCAAATCTTTCAGGAGTGCATGATGTCTTCCATGTATCTTAGCCAAAGAAGTGCTTGAGAGTGCCGAAAGAGCAAGCACCGTTGGAAGGGTTGGAAGTGCAGGAGGATCTGACCTACACCGAGCATCCGGTGAAGATTCTGGAGACGTCTGAGAGGGTTACTAGAAATAAGAGGATCAAGATGTGCCATGTTCAGTGGAGTCATCACACAGAGGATGAGACTACTTGGGAGCGAGAAGATGAACTGAGGAAGACATACCCCGATCTCCTTGCTAGCTAGCCTATCTGAATCTCGGGACGAGATTCCTGAAGGGGGGTAGGTTTGTAACACCCTAATGTAAATTTCCTATTTTTATGATAAATTTAATTGGCTTTAATAAAGTTTCTAAGGTTTTTCTTTGTTTAGCTTGCATTTAATTACAATTTAATTCACAAAGAATTACAATTTATTTTAGTTTAAACATGTTTGTGCATTCATGCTGGAGCACATGTTTTATTTGAATGAGTGCATAGGGTTGAATTCAAACTTTATTTTTAATTCACATAGATTTAAGTTTGAAAACTAGGAAAGGAAATAGAAAAGGAATTGGAAAACCCAGGAAATAAGAAGGACCCAAACCGGCCCTGCTGGCTCAGAAGCCCAACTCGCAGCCTTTTCCTTTTTTTCTCTTTCCCCTCCCCATGCTCGGCCCACCTGGCCCGACTCCCTCACCCCGCCTCCCTATCAGCCCAGCCCGCGCTCTCTCCCCCTCTCTCTCTCTCTAATCGCCTGACCCCACATGTCGGCGCCCCTTTCCTCCTTTCCTTCTTCTTCCTCAAGCTGGCTCCCTCTGTTCCACCCCGCCGTGCCGTCGCTGCCCATGGCCCCGCTTCGCCCTGCGCTCGAGCACGGACCCACTGGCCGCCACCCGAGCCCTCCCTCCTTCTGGAAGTTTCGCCGCCAAGCTCGGGATCACGCGGAATGGTTGGCGTGATCCGCTTCCACCGCATCCAGCGCCGCCCGCGATCCTCGCCGCGATTGCACCGTGCACGCACGCTCAGGACCCCGGCCTGTCCTTTAATTTAGCCCCACGTACTTCCCCGGGCTCTATCGCGCCACACCGCAGCCACCACCGAGCTCCAACACCATCGGCGCCTTGCTCCGCCGCACCGAGCCTTCTGCTCCGCCGTGGACCGGCCGCTCCGCCGCACCCCAGCCCAGGCCAAGCCCCGCATCAGCTCCACCTTGGTGCTAGGAAGCTTCCCAAGCTCTTCCCTCACGACCCCGACCCGTGTAGCGCCGGAATTCCACCCGAGGACCACCGCCGGTGAGTTGCTCCTCGCCCTCGATTCCTCACCGCCGGTAGCCCTCCGACCCTCTTAACCCCCATGGCACCTCCGCAGGAGCACCACGAGCCGACCCGTGGGGATCAGAAGCCCGGAGGTGCCCTGCATTGACCTCCCCCACGAGCGCCGCCCGTCCCCGCCGCTCGGACCTCGCCGCCGACCACCCTGCGCTGCCTCTCCAGTCGATCCGAGCCCTCGGTGAGCACCACGTGGTCCTGCTCTTCCTGTTGCGCTAGGTTCGGTAGGCCGTAGCCCACCGTTGCGGCCGGACCACGCACGCCGGTGCTTCGCCACCGCCGCTCCACCGGGGGGGGGGGGCCTCTGCAGCTCAGCACCGCCGCCACAACGCCCTGTTTGGGTTTGTCTTCGCTCCGCGCACGCTCTCGGCCCTTTTTGCGCCCTTCCCTGTGTCCAGATCAGCACGCACGCACGCTCGCCGGGGAGCTCCGCCATGCCGAGCAACCGCTACCGTCGCAACCGCATCCCCGAGCCTCGCCGAGCCCCGCTAAGGCCCTAGGTGGATTACACATGTCGCGTTGACCCTCTCTGATGCAAACCCGAGTCTTGTTGGCCACCGGAGCGCCGGAATTGGTGAAGTCCTGCGAGCTCGAGCCGCGCGCCGCCGTGGAAGCTGGTCTCCGGTGACCGGCACCGCCACCCCGCGCGCCCAAACCCTGTGAGCCGTCTGATCCTGAGCCAACGCCCCCGATTAGATCATGATCCACCGGTTCATGGTTTGGATTAGGTCCGAGCCGTTAGATTTAGATCCAGTGGCCCAGATTAGAAGTTACCGGTTTGCCCTGGCAGCTTTGCTAAAGAGACCCTGAGTTTCTTTGAAATCGACCTGCAGTCCACCCCCGTTCAAAAGTAATTCCAGATAAGCCCTGTTTTTAACGTTTAGACCCGTGAGCTCCTTGGATATAGAACCCGCCGTCCAGACCTTGAGTTTTAGCATGTTAGACCCTGCTTCTATAGTTTAATTAGGTTTAGGCCCTCGATTTTTGCACAGAAACCCCTAGAACCTTCTGTTTTCTTACAGAAAAGTCTCTAGACCTTGTTTTAGCCCTAATTTTCGCGTCTTAGCTCCGTTTTAAGTGGTTTTCACGCTCACGCGGTCGTTGTAACGCGTAGAATAGCTTTAGCTCAGTTTTGAGTGCTGTTTTATTGTATTGTTGTACTGTTCCTTATCTTTTGCTCTTATTTGCATGTATGTGCCTGTGTGGACCATGCTTGACGTTACGATCGTGAGTTGACGTTGAGCCATCGGAGGAGTATCAGGAGCCACCTTCTTCAGAGCCCTTTGAGCATCAATAGGAGAACTTTGAGGAAGGTAAGTATAACATGAACATCTTATCACTTTTAAATACAATTTCATACTGCATTTTAATACTGTATGCCTATAAGGATTTACTATCCACTTTTATCCTTTATATAAATACCTTGGGTTGCATTTTTGGTTAGTTGTGCTAGGTGCTGCGCTCTCACATTGTTTGGTCCCTTTTAATTAAATTTGATTAATGATATATGCAACTTGATTCTGAGAGTGGCCCTCTGTGCTGTGTGCTTGAGCGGCTCACGTCTCGTTAAAAGATGTTTTATTAGAAACATGGTTTAGGGGGCCAGCACGGTGCTTAGTGCTTGGTTGGCCACTCTCCCTAAGGACCGGTTCATAGAGCGACAACCTGGGACAACCGCGCAACCACAAGACTGGAATGGGGCGGTCTTGACTTACTAATTTGGTCATTTTGGTTTGGGAGTAACTTACCTGCGGGGCAAGAGGGGTGGTAAGCTTCAATGGTCCCTGCTCCTCCGGCTTGGTCTGTGCTGTGTGCTTGTACCCCCGTGAGGTGGGCCCCATCGTCGCTGATCCAGAAACCTTAGCGGTTACACCTTACTAACGTGGTCCTTTGTGACGGTCTCGTAGTGCGCTTGCTAGTCATCTCACCTAAGGAAGTGTGATGAACAACTAGCGTAGCTCACGACTTGTGGGTAAAGTTGTGCAACCTCTTGAGAGTGTAAAATTGGTATACTAGCCGTGCTCACGGTTATGAGCGGCCCAGATCCTCCGTCTGATTAGTGGGGTGTATCTTTGGTGGTTTGGTTTGGTTTTCAGTAGACCCATGATAAATTTTAATTATTTTTTTATGTAACTTGGGTTCATGGTAATTCATTCACTTGTAGTAAATAGCTTTAATAAAATTTGTCCAGATTAAAAGCTAATGCAGTTGAGTCAGCCAACCGTAGAGCCTCATAATTCGTGATATACTTGTTGAGTACAAGTTATGTACTCACACTTGCTTTCTCCACTCTTCTGTTCTCTTTGGGATATCTTCGACTGCTGCTCAGTACCAGGCGACGTGGAGGACTACATCAGCAGACTTGACGATTTCTAGGCGTTTGTCTCCCAGCCGACGTCCCTATGGCGCCCTGTTCTTCATATATTTACTTTTCGCTTCCGCACTTTTTGAACCGATTCTTGATTCGGTTGTAATAAAGATATTCATTTATAATTTATACGCTTTTGTTTCATGAGATGTGTGGTGATAATCTTGATAATTCTATTGTATATATGTGTGACTTGATCCTGGCGCATATATGATTGCTTGGTTTATGTCTTTATAAATCGGGTGTGACACCCTCTCAGCCGACCCTACAAATAGGCGCCATTTTCAGTGGCGGGTGGGGGGGGGAGCCGCCCCTAAAAATACTATTTGTAGGGGCGGCTCACCCCCTCAGCCGCCCCTACAAATGCAGGGCTGTCGGTGTTTTACCGGCTGCCCACCATGGGGTATACATAAGGTGGTAAGTTTAGGTTGGGAGACACCAAGATCGGGAACTCGAAGGTACAACGAATACAAGATTTAGACAGGTTCGGGCCGCGATGTGCGTAATACCCTATGTCCTGTATGGTGGTTTGTATTGCCTTGGGTGTAGATATTATGTTTTGAGTGGGTCTCTGAGGCGTCCCCTCATCCGAGGAGACTTAAATGTGATATACAAATCAGTCCCAGGAGGCTGATACACATTTATTACATCAGATGGTACATTACCGTACAAACCTCCGAGGAGGCGGGCACTCGATACAGACGATAACTAGTAATAAAATAGCTATGGTAATACACCAAAGCGTGACCCACGTGGGATCCAGCTCGGGCTCAGAGTAACACGCTAGCAGAAGCATCTTGCGGAGGGCCAACACCACAGGCAGAGTTGGGCGCGGACACAACCCTTATTCGTCGTTTCCGATCACGTAGTCCGGGTCTTCCTCTGAGAAAACCACATATATATACAGGGTGAGTACAAAGGTACTCAACAAGTCCAACCACACCCACGGAGGGGGGTGATAACAGAGATCATGCACGGTTATATCAAGGGTGGGGTTAGGGTTTATTTGCGATAAAGCAAGATTTTTCACATGCAAGGGTTTATTTAACAAAAGCACTCTCTCAAAACATTTTTATAGTAATCGAATCTTAAGTAGTGTTGATCCTGCACGAAGGATCCAAGTTTTAGTGTCATCGGACTCGACGTCCACAGTAGCTTACTGCACAACTGCCGAGTATTTTCAAAACAACCTATGCCACAAAACCAATCATCCCGAACATCTATTGAAGTGACCATGCCGTAACGCGCCCAATACCGTGGACACGGCTATTCGAATAGGTTTTACACTCTGCAGAGGTTGTACACTTTACCCACAAGTAGGGTACCGCGCTACGAACACCTTAATGTCGCGGCGGATCCTAACATAGCCATTACCCACCTTAGCTGAATCTAACTAGCCAACACGGAAGCTACCATGGGGTTAATGACCCATCCATGAAGTCATAACCGGAATATCACTCACACAGATTGTATCCCTTCTCCATGGTCTCCCGTTACTCACCCGCTCTCCTTTTTGGCTAGTAGAACAACTAGTGGGGTTTATGCTAAGCCGTTGCCCACACAACGGTCGAGTGGTTGTACGATAAATGAGTTAGGCAAGATGACACCCCAGTTCATCCTTATACTGACCATACGGACATCTCCCGACCATGCTCAACCACAAAGGTAACAAGCACACTAGCGGCATTTCACACAGAAAACGCCCTCCATCTCGTCGGATTATATCTCTCTTTTATTTTCCCAAAATCCCGTTTTAGCTTTTAAAACACTCGTACCCTTACTTTTGGTAAAGCACTTGTGGTCGTGGTTCAAAATATAATAAAGGGAATAACAGGTATTAGGCATCTCTAGCAGTAGTTAGCGTCTAGCAGAGCGATCCTAGGTCATCAAGGAGTAGTCGTAGCAATCAAAGGGTGGCTATCCAACCATGTCTTGCAATAAAACGATGCATTTTATAAAACAGGCCAACAGGTTGTATTTATAAATCTAGGATAAATATGCATCAAAGGATGGGATTGGACTTGCCATTCACAAAGCCTTCCGGGAAGTCCTGATCGAGGTACTGTCCTTCAGGTTCTGGCTCACGGCACTGGTTCTCGGACTCTTGCTCGTAGTACTGCTCGTCGACGGGCTCTCCCTCGGTCACCTCGTGATCTACGGCGCACACAAACAAACATTCAATAAAGAAAAGAGGTAAAGGTTTTATCTACAAGTCCGAATCGGAAATAACTTAAGAAACAATGGTAGAAAGAATATTTTCGGGGGATTTCTTGATGGCACGGCCGTCATTATGCTAGAAATGCCGTGGTAAAGTTTCAGGGCAAACGGGGGATTTTTGGCGCATAAAATAATAGGCCGAACGGGGTTTTAGGGAAGGGGTAAGGGTCTAAGGACCTATTCGTAATTACTGTTGGGAGGGGAGGGCTTGATTGGAATTTCCGGGAATACCTAGGGTACTCTAAAAAGGGTCAGGGACTTATTCGTAATTATCTTGTGTAGTGGAGGGGTTCATTTCCTAAATGGAATGAGCAGGGGGTTTTATTTGTAAAGAGGGGGTAAAAGGGGGGTGGGGTCTTAAGGGGATAAGCAAAAGGGGCAGGGGGTTCAGGGCAAAAGTGCCCTTCTTCCTCCTCCCGTTACCAGAGGCAGGGGAGGGGATGGGGGCCGGCGGCGCCACCAATCCCGGTGGCCCTAGGGCACGGCGGCGCCCGGGGACGGGGCTACACGGAGAGGGGAGTGAGGGGGATCCATTCCACCATTCACCTTGTGTCGGGGCGGCGTGGGGCGTGCTGCCCACGAGGGCCAGGGGCGGCGGGCGGAGGTCCTGGCGGCGGCGGTGGAGCAAGGCCGGGGAGGGGCTGGGAGTTGCGGGGGAAGCTTGTGGTGGTGGAGAGGCGCGTCGTGGGGGGTATTTGTAGGCCGGCGAGGGCTGGAAGGAGGGGGGTACGGTGGAGGTCGGTGGCGGCCAGTAATGGCAGTGGGGGCAGGGTCGCCGCTGCGCAGGGCGGCCGGTGGCGCTGGTCGTCGCTGCGCAGGGTGGGGGTTGGCGCGTAGCGGGGAGGGACGGCCTGGGGGCATGCGGCACAGGGGCAAGCGGCCAGTGGCGCGACGACGCGCGGCAGCCGGCTCTGCTCGGTGCCGTGCTGCGCGTGCAGGGGAGCGAAGGAAGGAGCAGGAAAGGAGAAAAGAGAGAGGGAAAAAGAAGAAGGGGGAAAGAGAGAAGCAGGGGAGAAAAAGGAAGGAGGGGGAGGGTCCTGCGTCGGCGGGATTCGCGGCGAGGTCGCGAGCGTGCGACGCGACGCGCGAGGGGAAAGTGCTGCGTCGGCGGGATTCGCGGCGACGGTCGCGAGTGCGGAGTTAAGCACGCGGCACGTCGCGGGGGTCGAGGAAAAGAGAAAGGCTGGCGGTCAATGTCGGATGTCAGACGGCGAAAGGTCGAGGGATGTTTTGGGCGGTAAGGGTTTAGGAACGATCCGAGCTTGATGACGGAAAAGTTTTGAAAATTATTTTTAGCGAGTAATTTGTACTGTAATTTAGACAGGGTAAAAACGCGGGCGTTACAGTCTCTGCCCCCCTTATATATCCGGGAGGATAGGATTACATGAATCCTAGTCCAATACTAGACAAGGAATCGTACTCGAGTACAACTCGAGTAGTTTCCTTCTGTACCGACTAGTTCTACTCTCATACGAGTAGAGAACAACATAAATAAGAGATAAGACAAGCCTTATCTCCTAATCCTGTTTGAACTATGTTATGTACATATTCCCGTAGCCCTGGATCTGACAAGCCCCCCGAGCTCTTCGTAGCTGAGTACTGCAGGCTTCTCGAGTACTTTTGAATTAGTCTTCGGCTTCTTTTGAAGCTCCGTCTTGAAGTTTTTCTTCGAGTACTTTCTTGGCTGCATCGAAGCTATGAGGTGCTCATGCCCCGAATTACTTCTTTGGTATGGTGTGCGATTGAAAAATCGCACTCCATATGGAGTAGCCCCCGAGCCTTAGGTTGAATTGGAGAATCAGACTGAGGGTCACATTAGTCTTGAACCTTCCTTACTTACTTTTCAAATAAATTTTAAAAAATAAGTAGTCGATGCCACGTATCCCGCAGCCCCCGAGCCTTGAATCCAAATCTCTCAGGTTTGGAAATAAGGATCCAAAGGATGTGGCATGCAATGAAAAAATGTTCCCATGATAAATAATTAGTGTGATGGTGCAGATGATGAAAATTAGATGTGGAATTCAAAAAACCCCTTTTTTTCGGAACAATTAACCCTGAAAATGATTAATCGAATATTTTATCTAAAAATCCACCAAACGACCCCTCACCTTCGAAATATTCCCTGAGATGACACCTCAACTTCGAAACAGTAAACCTGTAACCGGCCGCTGGTTATTTAACCCCGCGGTAACACCAGGTAAAGTCCGTGCTTCCAATCTGCAATCCGCCAAGAAATTTCCAAATCCCCCAATCAGATCCGCACTCCGCCTTCACTCCCTTGAAAAAGCCCCAATCTAGCCAAATCTCTCCACCCCTTTCTCTGCAGCCCTCGAGCAACTTGTGGCGAGCAGATCTAGAAATGGCGCCCAAGAGATCCAACAAGAAGGATGGGAAGGGGAAGGAGTCGCAGCCGCCGTGTGGGGAATGGACTCACAGTAAGTGCTCCAACAATGATCTCATGAATCTTGTTTCCGAGAGTTTGCTTTAGGAAAAAAGTCTTGTCAACTGGCGCACCTCTTTTTGCGAACCAGTTCCTATGGAAAATGTGGATGAAATCGTCACATTTTACCATTTTGCCGAATGAGGTCTGGCCCTCCCCTCTTGCTCTTTCTTCCGGGGCCTTCTTTTCTACTACGGGCTTGAGCTCCATCACCTCAACCCGAATTCGATTTGCCGCATTGCCATCTTCATTCACTTTTGCGAAGCTTTTCTTGGAATTGAACCCCATTAGGATCTGTTTCGATTTCTTTTCCGAGGAAAGTCGCAACCCACCTCCAAAAATCCATCCGTTGTAGGGGGTGCCGGCATCCAGCTTAGACAGCAAGCCGGCGATAAATACCTTTCCTACAAATTCCCTTCCAACATTCCCGGGTGGAAAAATCATTAGTTGTACATCGGAAATCATGCCCCCCAACTCCTAGAAAGGTCAAATAAACCACTTTTTGTGAGGCCGGAATGGAATATCAAACTTTCCAGGGGGGCATGGATCAAGTCGATGAGTTGCTAGACACCATAGCAGCTCATAAGGAAATAGGAGTGACTGGCGCATCCGTAATGATGTCCTTCTTCAAACGCCGGGTCCAGCCGATCCAACAGCGTCATACTCTAGGCTTCGAGTACATGGGCGCTGAAGATCCATCTCAAATGTGCGCAGAGGAGCTAACGGATGAAGCCGCACTCATCCGAGTCAAGCGAGTGCTAATGGACGTGAACGCAGTTCCCTACGTCCCAGGGTTGTTTTCTGCACAGATTCCTCCAAAACCGGTAAGTGTTCGACTAGTTTCAAAATAAATTCCGTTGCGCTGCAACTGCTAACCGAAAATCCTCTGCAGGGACACATAGAGTTATACTGGAGCTATCCACCACAACCCGACATCCCCCGATTAGACCACCTTCTTCCCAGCACCACGGCAGAAGCAAA
Source organism: Panicum hallii (assembly GCF_002211085.1). Taxonomy (NCBI): domain Eukaryota; kingdom Viridiplantae; phylum Streptophyta; class Magnoliopsida; order Poales; family Poaceae; genus Panicum; species Panicum hallii. Next base: position 34,171,621 of record NC_038050.1, read on the forward strand.
AATGGCTCAAGCATCCAAAGCTCAACCAAGTGACGAAACAACCGAAAGAGAGAGCCCCCTGGCGGAAAGGGAAACTGAAGGAAAGGCGAGAAGGAACAACTCCCCCGGACCATCCGTGGAGTTGACCGAAACTCTGCCTTTGGTCCCGCGGTGTCGTCGAGTAGTGTGCAAACGGAAAGCGCATGTAGTTGAATCCTCCAGGTATGAAGTTGCTGCCTTGTTGAATTGTCAAATATCGGAATTGTTGCATGCTAACACTGTCTTTTTTGCAGCCCTTCTACTTCTTCTCCCGACCCCAAGCGCCAAGAGGTGGTCGAGACCGGACTCACTGGGAATGATGTTCCAGCAGATGAAGCCGCAAAAACTGCTGGGACGGACCCATCGACTAATTTAGTAGGGACGGTTACCTCGCCGTGGTGGGCACCGCGCAATCAGCTGGTGTGACCCCACCACCAGCAACGAGTATTGAGGTTGAAATACCTCGGGCCTTAAGAATAAAGAAAGCTGTCATGAAGAAATCTTCACTGTAAGTGTAGATCTTTCGTGAATAATGCATATCCTGTTCTTTTCGTCTTGTGTAGTAATATAACTGATTCTGCTTCATTAGGTCTGTAACTGACATGAGGTATAAGCCAAAGCCCACCACGGCTACTCCAGCCCCCGATCCGCCAGCCCCTGAGGAGCCAGCCCCTGAGGAACCAGCCCCTGAGGAGGACACGACACTGCCGACCCAACACCCCCCGAGCCCCAGCAACCCGAAGCCGGAGCTGGTGGTGAAGAACAAGTCGAGGCCACTGATGCCACTCCTACAGATGACACAAGTAAGAGTCTGACCTCCCATGGCTAATTGCTTAGACCACAAACATCTACTGAGCGTGTCCTGACTTGAAGGGGCCCAACAACCAACTACTGAAGAAGCTGCAGGGACCTCAAGGAGCCCTGGAGATCTGCTGGTGGCCGGACGCGGATACCAGAACATCATCACCATAGATCTAGTGGATGATCTGATCCTGACGGACAACAACATACGATACTTCAAGAAGATCTCCAAAGAGATGTACAATTTTACCCTGGTAAGGCATGATTACTCTTCTGCCATTATACTTTCTCGAGTTGCTTGTCTTAATCTTTCCCCTTATGCAGGATGTGATCAAGCTCTCGCAACAGAAATCCAAAAAAGTGAAGAATATGCTGTATCGCCGTACAGATGATGTCGAGAGGCTGCAGAAGGTAATCGCCGATACTGAACAACAGTTCACCAACTGCCTTCAGCAGATCAAGACGCTGGGCGAAGAGAAGGAGCAGCGACAAAAGGAGCTGGAGGACCTCAAGGGAGCCGCCCAAAAGCTTGTGGATATTGTGGACCCATAAGAAGGAGGCAAAGTAGACGGGCGGTCCTTGCTGGAGTGACTCCTCGGAGCGCCGCAGAAGGTCCTCAGCTTCCTTACCGAAGCCCCCATCGCATGTGTCAGCCATGCTCTTAGCTTCGTAAAGTCCTTTTGGCCGGAGGCTCGACTAGAGGCATTCGCGCAGGGTGTGGTTGCAGAATGCTCTGAAGAACAATTCAACGAGTACCTCCAAAAAGCCCAACCTATAGCAGAAAAGATAGTAAAAAGTGTACTACAGGATTGAGATGTCGGAAAAACAAGTACTCTTCTCCTTGTACATATTTGTCTTTGATGTCTCCACTTGTATGTGCCTTATGACTTTTGAATTGTCATCCAAGTTCAAAGGCTAAGTAGTAGACACTACTGCGGGTGCAGCGAGCTTGAAAGTAGTTGAAGTAGCTCCGAGTAGGAACCCATCCAACAAGTTAGATATAACCCAATCAAGCAGGTCTAACCAGTTAGGAAAGAACGCGAGCATCATCGCGTGACTGCCGTGCTTATGGTGAGAAGTCAAAACTACCCCGAGTGCAATGACTCTGGGCGTAGTCGAAATAGCTCCTCATGTGAGCCCGTCCAACAAGTTAGATATAATCAGATCGAACGGATCTAACTTGTTGGAAAAAACGCGATCGTCGTCGCAAACGACCATCAAAGCTCATGCGAGAAGTCGATTCATATAAAACATGAACGTGGCTGTAGCCTCTGTCAAAACTCATGGCAAGAAGTCGATTCATATAAAACACGAACATGGCTACAGCCACCGTATGTTAACAGAAAAATTTACATTCCGAATTTTCTGACGCGTAGCCTCCAAATTGATTTGGAAGAAAAAGGCCGCCTAGGCGCCCAGAGAACAGCTATCCCCGCATGTCTTCTCATGGGTAGAACTTGTGCAGGTTCTGAATGTTCCAAGAATTTGGGACGTCTTGGCCCTCGGGGTATTGTAGTCGATACGACCCCGGTCTTTTAACCTGCTTGACGATGAACGGTCGTTGCCACCTCGAGTTGAGCTTGTGTAGGCTGGACTCGTCTTGGATGTGGCGTAGGACCAAATCGCCTATACTGAACGACCGTTCCCTCACGTTGCGATCGTGATATTGCCGGATCCCCTGCAGGTATTGTGCTGACTGAACAAGAGCGGTGCAGCGAGCCTCTTCGACAGAGTCGAGCTCTAACTGCCTTGCTTCGTCTACCTCACCTTCATTGTACATTTCAACCCTTGGGGATTTCTACATGATGTCGGCCGGTAAGATAGCTTCAGAGCCGTAGACAAGGAAGAACGGTGTTTGTCCTGTGGCTTTGGACGGCTGAGTCCTGAGCCCCCAGATGACATGTGGCAACTCATGTATCCACTTTCCTCCTTTCTTTCTATTTTCATCATAGAGTCTTTTCTTGAGGCCCTCGATTATCATGCCGTTCGCCCTCTCGACTTGACCATTGGCCCTTGGATGTGCAACAGAGACATATTTGACCTCGATGCACGCATTTTCACAGAACTCCCAGAACTGGTTGGCCGTGAAATTTGATCCCAGGTCCGTGATGATGGTGTTCGGGAAGCCGAAGCGATGCAAGATATTGGAGATGAAGTCAACGACTCGATCTGGTGTGAGCCTGGCTATCGGCTTGTACTCGATCTACTTGGTAAACTTGTCGATAGCCACCAATACATGGGTGAAACCTCCTAGCGCCGTTGTGAAGGGGCCAATCATATCAAGGCTCCAGCAAGCGAACGGCCAGGATGGCGGTATGGAGATGAGACTATGAGCTGGGACGTGAGATTGCTTGCCAAAGAATTGGCAGTTTTGGCATCTCCGCATAAGGTCCTCAGCATCGGAAACTACGGTGGGCCACCAGAAACCAGCTCTGTATGCTTTCCCCACCAGCATTCGTGAAGCTGCGTGGTTGCCGCAAATGCCCTCATGTATCTCCCGCAGTATGTCGCAGCCATCTTCTCTCGTGACGCACTTCATGAGCACACCTGATCGTGTGCCACGCCGGTAGAGTTTACTGTCAACTAGGATGAAACCCTTACTTCTGCGCATGACACGAGCTGTCTCTGCGCTTCTTGCATCTATCCCCGCTGGTAGTGTTTGATCCTGGATGAAGTTGATATAAGCCTCTCTCTAGTCCTCTCCAAGCAGCATAACCTCCCGATCAGGCTGTTGAAGGCCAGCATCAGTGGTTACCTGAGGTGAGGGCTTGATGGATGGCTGTTTCAGCTCCTGGTTGAAAAATCCTTCTAGAACTTGTGCACGGGTGGATCCTAGCTTGGATAATACATCTGCGCCAACATTATGCTCCCGTACCACATGATGAACCTCCAGGCCGGAAAATTTATTTTCCAGCTTGCGCACTTCTTGTACATAAGCGTCCATCATCTCCTTGTTGTAGTCCCACTCTTTGTTGACTTGCTGAACCACAAGAAGTGAATCACCGTATACAAGTAGTCACTTGATGCCTAGTGATATCGCCAAATGTAGCCCGTGAAGTAAGGCTTCATACTCGGCTTCATTATTGGATACCTCCCAAAGGATCTGGAGGACATACTTCAGCTGTTTGCCCCGTGGAGAAATAAATAGGACTCTACCGCCGCTGCCATCGAGCTTAAGGGACCCATCGAAGTACATGGTCTAGTGCTCTGGCTTGTCGACTAGAGTTGGGACTTGGTTCTCTCGCCACTCGCCATAAAATCGACTAGAGCTTGAGACTTGATTGCAGTGCGTGGCTTAAAGTCGATGGACAAAGCCTCCAGTTGCACTGCCCACTTTGATATATGCCCCGTGGCATCTTGATTGTGAAGCATATCTGCTAACGGAAAATCCGTAATCACAGTGATCTTGTACTCGTCGAAGTAATGGTGCAACTTTCTCGATGTAATCAGTATGGCATATATAAGTTTTTGAACTGCCAGGTATCATACCTTAGATTCGGAGAGTACCTCACTGACGAAGTACACGGGCCTCTGCACTCCAAACGCATGGCCCTCCTCGCTGCGCTCCACTACAATGGCGCTGCTGACAACATGAGTTGTCGCCGCAATGTAGAGTAGTAGATCTTCTCCCGACAATGGTGCTGTAAGGACCGGGGGAGACTGAAGGTGATATTTCAGATCTTGTAGGGCCCGCTCGGCCTCCTCCGTCCACTGGAACTTGTCTTGGTGTTTCAGGAGCTTGAAGAAGGGTAGTCCTCTCTCCCCGAGTTGGGAGATGAATCTGTTCAGGGCTGCCATACAGCCTGTTAGCTTCTGCACATCTTTGATTGTGTTCGGAGCCCCCATAGCAGTAATGGCCGTAATCTTCACAGGATTGGCTTCAATTCCCTGAGCAATTTCCCTGATAGTACTCCAAAAATGCATATAGTTGGGTTGAGCTTCCACCGAAACCTACGTAGGATGCTGAACGTCTCTTCCAAGTCTGCAATCAGGTCATCGGGATTCCTGATCTTGATGACCATATCATCCACGTAGGCTTCAACGTTCCAATGCAGCTGATCAGCAAAGCACATCTGAATCGCACGCTGATAGGTTGCTCTTGCGTTTTTCAACCCGAAAGACATAGTTTTGTAAGCGTATGTCCCGAACGGGGTGATGAACATGGTTTTGATTTGATCTTCCTCCTTGAGCGCAATCTGGTGATATCCTGAATAGCAATCAAGGAAGCAGAAGAGTGCACAACCCGCTGTCGAGTCGACGACTTGATCAATGCGCGGTAGCCCGAAGTGATCCTTTGGGCAATGCTTGTTGAGATCGGTGTAATCAACGCACATTCTCCATTTATTATTCTTTTTTCCTTACAAGAATGGGATTAGCTACCCACTCTGGATGGATTACTTCTTTAATGAAGCCAGCCGCGAGGAGTTTAGCTATTTCCCGTTTAATTGCCTCACGCTTGTCGTGAGCAAATCTTCGAAGGCGTTGCTTTTTGGGCACAGCCTGTGGGTGTTCATTCAGACTATGCTCGATCAGTTTCCTAGGCACCCCTGGCATATCCGTTGGTTTCCAGGCGAATATGTCTCGGTTAGCTCGAAGGAAACTAACGAGCGCGAGTTCCTATTTCTCATCTAAGCCTGCGCCGATAACGGCGGTCTTTGATGAGTCACCCTCCTAAAGCTGGATCGACTTGAGGGCCACGTCGCCGGTCGACTGGATGCTCGACTTGCTGGCCTTTCTCAAAGGGATCTCCAGCCCAGCTTGGGAGAGCTGCTGCGCGGCCGCGAGTACTTCCCCTGAAGCATCTGGCACACGCGTAGTCGAAGCATACTGGATCTCCTCCTGGTTGCAATCATATGACTTCTTCAAGTCACCTCGGAGAGTGAGTACACTTTGTTCTGGCATCTTGAGAAGCAACTAAACATAATGCGGCACTGCCATCAATTTGGCGAGTGCCGATCGGCCCAGTATGGCATGATAAGAAGATTCGAAGTTAGCAACTTCGAATTTAATGAACTCGGTGCGGTAGTTCTCCCTCGTGCCGAAGGTGACTGGAAGAACCACCATGCCAAGTGGGTGCGCCGCATTACCTGGGACAATGCCGTAGAAAGGAGACTTGCTTGGAACCGACATGTCCGTGAAGTCCAGACCCATCTTTCTCAAAGTGCTGGCGAAGATGAGGTCGAGACCACTCCCGCTGTCGATGAGCACCTTGGTAAGCCTGACTTCTGACACCACCAGATCCAGGACTAGGGGACACTTACTGGGCTCCGAGAAGCTTGTCCACTGATTGTCGCGGGAGAACGAGATGGGGACCTCTGACCAACGGAGTGGTCGTGGTGCCGCCGGCTCGACAGACATGATCTCCGTGAGAAGCAGTTTCTGTTCCCGCCTGGAACCGAAGTCTCCATCTCTCCCAAAGATGATGTTGACAGTCTTTGAGGCATCCTAGAACTTCGCGTTGTGCGATTTGTCCCCTTGGTCATCTTCTTCGGGTTCTTTGTCCGCTGGCTTGTTCTTCTTGCCACCACCGGGATTGCTAAATGTCCTTCGGAGGTGGTAGCAATCAATTGCCGCATGATTGGCACCTGGATGCCATGGGCATTTCTTTTGTAGGAGCTTTTCGAAATCCTCCTGCGTCGTTGTCTTCTTGCCTCGCGAAGGACGATCCACAGCCGCGACGAGATCGTCTGGCTTGCGCTTTCGGGATGGACCCGAGTAGTCCCGCTGGCTCTTGTCGTTGCGGTTGTCATTTGGACGCCTCAGATTGCTATCGTTGCGCCTCGGGAACCGCTCCCACATCTTTTCTTCCTGCTCGAACCAGTTGTGCATCATGGCACGAAGCCCTGCAACAGTTTTCGGTCTGTTCCACCCAAAGTCTCTGTAGATGCCTAGGTCGGTGATGCTGTTGTAGAAGCAGTCGATGATGTCTTCCTCCGAAATATTTACAATGGTAGCACGGACGTCGAAAAAACGGCGTGTATAGGACCATAGGAGCTCGTTATGTTCCTGTTGACATTGAGCAAGATCATGATGAGTACATGCGCGAGTGATCGCCCCCTGGAAGTTGTCGATGAAGACCTTCTTGAGCCGCTCCCAGGAGTCGATCGAGTTGTTGCTGAGGCTCTCCAACCACGTGAGCGGTGCAGGGTCCAAAGCCATCGGGAAGTAGACAATCTTGGTGATGTTGGAGCCCCCCGCGACTTCAATGGCGGTGGAGTAGCAACGTAACCATTGCTGAGGAGCTTGCTTGCCATCATACTTGGTTATCCCGATCGGCTTGAAGCCCTCAGGGTACTTGTAACTGCTGAACCATGCAGAGAAGGCTGGAAAACGGTCGCTGCAGTCAATACCCTCTGTCTCGGCTACTTCACGCTCTCTGCACTTGGAATCGATTACGACCGCGCATCGCGTCCTTCATTGATTCGCTGGCGCAGGTCTTCTGGAGGAGGCCGATGATTGGCCTATCGCGGGTTACCCCCTGGAGGTGGCTGCTGCCTCCCGCCAGGGGCCTGACTCCCACGGGCGTTGTCGTTGATGTTGCTGCGCTGAGGTCGAGGACGGCCGCCTGCTGTTTGACTGTGAGCGTAGCTCCGGCTTTCGCCCATGCGCTCCTCCGTGACGGTAGACACCGGGCTTTGTTGATCAAGCTAAATCTAAGCCCTCTGTGCGTAACGAAGTGCTTAACGCACGTTTGGATCATTACTGCGCTCAAGTATAGCCGTTACCCTAGCGATGTTGGCCACCGGAGTCCTGAAGCCCTGCTCACTTACGGCAGCGAATTCGGCGTCAAGCTCGCGATGCATAGATCGCATGCGCTCATTGACTCTCCTTCGGCAGGTTGCGAGAGCTCTGTTCCTGGTCCTCCGTGCCTCACAATCGGCGTCGTTTTCATCGTTGGTGTTGGCTGTGGCCTCATATTCAGATACCACATCAAATTTGATGATTGGCAAGTCGCCATCATCCTCGCCTTCTTCCACGATCAGCACCTGGCATGAGATGAGCTCATTAGAGCTCATGTCGACTAGCTCGGTCGACTCCTCTACCACGGTGGCTAATGGCCTGCCCTCCTGAAAAGGCAAGGGCTCGAGGTGTGCCACAAGTCGGTCTTCGGCCTCGAGTAGATCAGAAAGTTTCATGCCCTTCCAATGCATGAAACACCCCTCCGGAGTGGAGGTGATCATCAGACCGTTGGCACCAAAACAACCTGAAGCCCCCCGACGTGCGGTGGCTTTCGGGCTTTCCGAGTTGGAGTAAAGAGTCCATGTCTTTCTCCAATATGGAGAGGGACTCGGAGATGTTGGCCTTCTGAAAATCAGTGGCCAAATTGTGTAGACCGAGTCGTGATCGGCTACGCGAGACCTCAGATTGGAACGGGTCCAATCCAAGCAAGGTTGTTGCAGCGCTGGATGGAGTCGCGCCGAAAGTAGACTCCTCCTCGGTCCTCATAGCGGATCCATGGATTGACAAGTCATCGAGATTATCGACGAACTTGTCGAGGTCGCTATGAAAACTCGCCGTGGGAGTTTTCAGCTTCATGTCGACGAGGAATCGACGGAAACTGCCCGCACCATCTGCGATGCAGACCCACGTCATGCCCTGAGAGGGTACTGACCTGGTGAACTGGAACGATGCCATCAAGTTCGCCGGTGGATCTTCGATGCGCTCCCCTACCTGGCACGCCAGCTGTCGGTGTTTTACCAGCTGCCCACCGAGGGGTATACCCAAGGTGGTAAGTTTAGGTTGGGAGACACCAAGATCAGGAACTCGAAGGTACAAGGAACACAAGATTTAGACAGGTTCGGGCCACGATGTACGTAATACCCTACCTCCTGTATGGTGGTTTTATATTGCCTTGGATGTAGATGTTATGTTTTGAGGGGGTCCCTGCCCCTCTTATATATTCGGAAGGACAGGGTTACATAAATCCTAGTCCAATACTAGCCAAGAAATCGTACTCGAGGGACGTCTGCCGGGTGCGGCCAGAACGTCGTAGAGCTGGTGACTGAGTGCCCTGCCCCTGTGACTGCTCGGACTCCGCTGTCTCTGTATCTGAATCCGACTCTGCAGCTGAAGGTGACTCATCTGACTCTGCTGCTGCTGCTGTCGTGGCTCTGGTGGCCCTGGCACCTCTGACTCGGCCCATGCCTCTGCCTCTGCCTCTGCCCCTGGCTGGCGTGTCCCTGATGGCGAACGGACGAGCACGGCCTGATGCCTGCTCCTCGGCGGCCTTAGCCACCATCTCGGCCCTCTCGGCCTCTCTCGCTGCGCGAGTCCGCTTGCGAGCGGGCTCCTCGACCACGATGTCCTTACCCTTCCTCTTGTCACGACCCATCTCGATCACCTGACAGTGACAAGAATGCGGCGCTGCGAACTAGGGCTAGCGAAAGGGAGCGCGGCGTGAATGCGTGAGAATGGTGCAATGCGCGTGTGCGGTGGCACGGTGGAGGTGCAGTGCAGTGGTTACGCACGGGCGCAGGCGGCGGCGGCGGCTGCGTGAAAAACGATGACGGCGGCGGCGTGGAAGGCGGTGACTGTGGCGCCGGGCGACTGAAGGTGAACGAGCAATGCAATGTGGGAGAAACAGTGCGGGCGCAAGCGGCGGCGGCGCAGAAAGCGGTGGCGGTGGCGCGATGGGCGGCGCAAAAATGCAGCTGCGCGCGGGCGTTGCAGGGCGAGGTCGGCGGCACGGCGGTGGTGGTGAGCAGGTGGCGGACATCGACACGCACGGGCGGCGAGCGGGCGGCGCACGGCGGTGGTGTGTAGGAGACGGCGAAGGCGAGGGGTCGAGCGGGTAACGAAAGCGAGTGAGGGGTTGAGAGCGGTCAAGAGAGTAATATGACATGTGGACCCCGCAGATTTTCTTATCGCCGGTTGATCCGACGCTTAGGTTTTGAACGTCGGTTGATTGCGTCGGTGTAGTTTACCAGGAACCCTGCCAAATCTGTATCTGTACGCCGGTTGCACCGATGTTTCCACAAATGAACTCGTCGGTTGAACGATGCAAATAACAGTTGATTTTCAGGTCAAATTTGTGATCTGTTCACCGATTGATCCGATGCTGCAAACTTTGTATACACCGGTTGAACGCTTGAAATGTCTGAGCTGAACCTGAAACTTAGTAACGCCGGTTAAAACGATGGGTGTAGATCCATTGAACGTCGGTTTAACCGGTGAACCCAAAAACACTCTCTCAGCTCTCTCTTCTATGCTAAGTCCAATGAACTTATAAAATTCAAATAAACTCAAGTTAATGGACTTGCATAGGCGACTCTACCCCTCAAAATAAATAAGATAGCTTGCTAGCTTAAATAATTTTTCTTTTCAAAATCAAGGAGAAGTCGCAAGAGTGACAAAGCGCCAAATTAAAATGTATGAGCTATGTCGTAGGAATATTGAAGAAAGAAAGCTTCAAACTCACCATGACATTGCTCACTAGGCAATAACGCACCTAACACTTTACTCTTTTCACTTCTCATGAATTAAGATCTTGCACGTAAAACAAGTCTCATTTTCATCAAGTGATCTCCTTTGTGACCCTTACGCATGCAATGATAATGCAAGCTACAACCACATGCAAAGGAAAGGTAAACATGAAGTGCACATCTATATGACAAGAAATGCATAGCGAGAATTTAAGTTCTACTTGTCAAGTTTGATCCCATGGAAAGCTTCATCATGATGAGCCTTTCTACAAGCCTAGAGGAAAACAAGTGGACCACCACCTCTAGCTAAACCCTTGCTCATCACTATCTTACCATGGTTAGACAAGTGTCCTATATGTATGCATTTTTCTATATGACATGGCAAATTACATGACGTTTGCCGCATCTAACACATTAAGCTCATTTCTTAGCTTAACAAAGGTACTCTCATCTAAAGGTTTTGTGAAAATATCCGCCAATTGCTCCTCGGATCTCACACCTTGAAGGGAAATATCCCCCTTGAACCGGATTCTTGGCAATTTTTACGGCACTTTCATTGTCACAAAGGAGTGGTATCCTGTCTAGTTTCACACCATAGTCCAAAAGGGTTTGCTTCATATATAGAATTTGGGCACAACATGCACCGGCTGCTATATATTCTGCTTCCACGGTGGACAAAGCCACGGAATTTTGCTTCTTACTCGACCAAGAAACTAGAGAACGCCCAAGCAAGTGGCAACCCCCGGAGGTACTCTTGCGATCCACACGGCTTCCGGCAAAGTCCGAATCCGAGTATCCCAAGAGATCTAAGCTAGCGCCTTTGGGGTACCACAAGCCTATGCTAGGAGTGTGCTTGAGATACCGAAGGATTCTATTCACAGCCGAAAGGTGTGATTCCTTAGGGTTAGCTTGAAAACGGGCACACAAGCACACACTAAACATTATATCGGGCCTAGATGCGGTAAGGTAAAGCAAAGACCCTATCATAGAACGATAGAGGGATTGATCAACTGGTTTACCGTCCACATCCAAGTCAAGATGCCCATTTGTAGCCATAGGTGTCTTAATTGGCTTGCATTCATCCATCTTGAACTTCTTCAAGATATCTTTAGTATATTTTTCTTGATAGATGAATGTCCCTTCCTTCATTTGTTTGACTTGAAAACCAAGGAAGAAAGTCAATTCGCCAATCATGGACATCTCGAATTCCCTAGACATCATGGTAGCAAACTCATGGCTTAGTAAATCATTAGTTGAGCCAAAGATAATATCGTCAACATAAATTTGACAAATGAAAAGATCCCCGTTGACGTCTTTTGTGAACAAAGTGGTGTCTACCCTCCCGATCGTGAAGCCTTGCGTGAATAGGAAGTCACGAAGCCTCTCATACCAAGCCCTTGGAGCTTGTTTGAGTCCATAGAGTGCCTTGTGCAACCTATAAACATGGTTAGGATTCCTCGGATCTTCAAACCCGGGAGGTTGCTCAACATAAACAAGTTCGTTAATAAAGCCATTTAAGAAAGCACTTTTCACATCCATTTGATATAACTTAATATTATGATGTGAAGAGTAAGCAAGAAGGATGCGGATAGCTTCAAGTCTTGCGACCGGAGCAAAAGTTTCACCAAAATCCAAACCTTCGACTTGAGAAAACCCTTTTGCCACAAGTCTTGCTTTGTTGCGCACCACCACCCCATGTTCATCTTGCTTGTTTCGAAAGACCCACTTTGTGCCGATGATGTTCTTGTCTTTCGAAGGAGCTTCGAGGACCCAAACTTCATTGCGGGTGAAATTGTTCAATTCTTCTTGCATGGCCATCACCCAATCCGAGTCCTCAAGTGCTTCCTCTATGCTAGTAGGTTCAATACAAGAAACAAACGAGTGATGTTCGCAAAATGAAGCATGCTTAGAGCGAGTTTTTACTCCTTTGGAAGGACTACCAATGATTTGACCAATTGGATGATCCTTGGAGATGCGACCATGCTTCACTAGCGGTATTTGCGTGGATGCTTGTTGGGGTGGATCATGGGTGACTTGTGCTTGTGGTGGAACATTTTGCTCTTCTTGTTCTTGGACTTGGGGTGTTGGCGTTGACACATTTTCTTGAGGTGGTGGATCAACTTTATCTTGATCTTCATCCACTTTGGGTGCCGTGGAGGTGTTTGGTAAAGATGAGGAAGTTCCTCCCCCTTGATCATTGTCTTCATGCACCTCCTCCGGCTTGATATCTCCAATGGACATCTTCTTTAAGGCTTCTTCAATCTCTTCATCCCCTACATTTTCATAGCCAACAACCTCCTTTTGGGAGCCATTAGATTCATCAAACTCCACATCACATGTTTCTTCAACTAACCCGGAGGTTTGATTGAATACTCTATATGCTTTGGAGTTTGATGCATAACCAAGAAAGAAACCTTCATCACATCTACTTTCAAACTTACCGAGCCTTTTCTTCTTATAGATGAAACATTTGCAACCAAAGACTCGAAAGTATGATATATTTGGTTTCCTCCCGGTGATGAGCTCATATGGAGTTTTCTTGAGGAGTCGGTGAGGATACACTCGGTTGGATGCATGACACGCCGTGTTGATTGCTTCCGCCCAAAACTTCTCGGACGTGCCATAATCATCCAACATTGCTCTTGCAAGGGTGATGAGTGTCTTGTTCTTTCTTTCCACCACTCCATTTTGTTGAGGTGTGTAGGTGGCGGAAAACTCATGTTTGACTCCTTCTTCATCGCACCATTCTTCAATCTTCATATTTTTGAACTCGGTGCCGTTGTCACTCCGGATCTTCACGATTGGGGAATTGTATTCCCTTTGAGCTTTTCTTGCAAATGTCTTGAAGATTTCCGGAGTTTCACCCTTATCGCCTAGAAATATGACCCAAGTGTAGCGTGAAAAATCATCAACAATTACTAGGCAATAGAGGTTACCACCAATGCTCTTGTATGAAGTTGGACCAAAGAGATCCATGTGTAGTAGCTCGAGCAGCTTGGAGGTAGACAACATCGTCTTGATAGGATGATGTGTTGCAACTTGCTTCCCGGCTTGACATGCTTTGCATAGCTTATTCTTGTCAAAAGTGACGTCCTTTATGCCGGTGATCATCCCTCTCTTGTGGGCTTTCTTGAGGTTGCTCATGCCAATATGAGCAATTCTTCTATGCCAAAGCCACCCAAGAGACGACTTGGTGAAGAGGCAAGTCATGGTGATTGTTTGCTTTGAAGAGAAATCCACCAAATAGATATTGCCATGCCTAAACCCCGTGAATACCAATGACTTGTCTTTTTCATGAGTCACTACAACACCATTCTTGTCAAAGGCACACGTTAGCCCAAGATCACATAATTGTGCAATAGAAATAAGATTAAAACTAAGTGCTTCTACAAACAAAACATTTGAGATGGATAAATCTTTTGAAATTTCAATTCTACCCAAACCTAAAACTTTCCCCTTTGAGTTATCACCATAAGTGACATGTTCATGATCGCCGGGGTCTTCAAGAGAGGTGAACATGCTATCATTGCCGGTCATGTGTTGAGAGCAACCGCTATCAAGTACCCAATGTTTTCCACCGGCTTTGTAGTTCACCTTGGTGTTACCTTTTGCCATGAGGCACATAGGAGGCGGAGGTAGAGATGGTTCTTCATTGGTGAGGGCGATGGTGACGATGTCTTCTTCATCACTTGAGTCTTCGCTTGATGAGACATCGGTCACCCACTCTTGTTTTTCCACCAAGAAACTTTTCTTGGTGTGCCCTTTCTTCTTTGGGAAAAGCTTGGTCTTCTTGTCATGGGTCTTCTTCTTCCCAAATCTCTTGTTTTTGTTCTTCCTCTCCTCTTCTTCATCATCGCTCGAATCATGGCGATGCTTGCTCTTGTTATCCTTATTTCTTTTGTTTGGCTTGGAGCAATTTGGATGGATGTGACCTTTTTCGCCACAATTGTAGCAAATCTTGTTCTTGACATCCATTGGCCGGAACATTCCCTTTTTGGAGTCAAAGTTGAAACCCTTCTTATTGATCTTCTCATTCAAGCGTGTGAACTTTCTCATCATGAGAGCAAGTTCTCCATCATCTTCAACATCGGATGAGCTCTCATGATGATCATCTTCTTCATTGCTTGAGCTTGAGTCTTGTTTGACCATCTTGAGCTTGCGGGATTTGTTTGTCTTGGTCTTTAGAGCAATTGACTTGCTTGAAGCTGGCTCTTCGAACATACCAAGAATGCTCATTTCATGAGCGCGAATTTCGCCCACAAGTTCTCCTACTTCCATTGTGTCAAGATCCTCCTTTTGAAGCATAGCATTGATGATGTTATACTTGGGCTTCGGGAGGAGCATGAGGATCTTGCGATTGATGGATGCACTATCAATTTTGGATATTTCAAGTGCATTAATGTCCTTGACAATGACATTCAAGCGAGAATACATATCATTGCAATTTTCATGAGCTAGCATTTTAAAGGAATCATACTTAGCTCTAAACAAGTGATATTTTTGCTCACGAACTTTGGTGGAACCTTCATGAATTTCAATGAGCTCCTTCCAAATATCACTTGCTAAGTCCATGCCATTTACTCTAGCAAAGACTTCCTCGCTAATAGCTTCGAAAATTGCATTTCTAGCTTTAGCATTCCATTTTAATTGTTCGGGGTTGGGAGTTCCGGTGAACCCGACTTTAGTTGCCGACCACACTTCGGGGGCAATCGCATCAAGGTATGCGGCCATGCGAACTTTCCAATAAGCAAAGTTCTTGCCCTCGAAGTGAGGCGGCGAACCACCCATCTTGGCCATAGCTCTAGACGGTGAAGCCTAATGATCCAAATGAGCAACGAGGCTCTGATACCAATTGAAAGGATCAATGGACCAAGAGGGGGGTGAATTGGGCCTTTTTCAATTTCTAAAACAAGGTAAAGCAACCTTAACCTATGCAAAGCTAGAAAGACACCAATTCACCAACCGGGTAACTAAACTACCTACGCAAGCTAGGATAGATAAAAAGAGGTAAAGCCTAGCAAGGTAGAGCTAACTAGTGATCCCTAAATCAAGCACATGAATGAATTGCATGAAAGATAATGCTTGAATAAGTAAAAAGGGACAAGAGACAACCGGATTTTTTCCCGTGGTATCGATGTGTTGGCACACATCCCTAATCCACGTTGTGACACTCACAAAGAGTATTGTCACCTCCCAAGTCACCAAGACGAGGGCGCTCACTAAGAGTCTCCGTTCACCATCCCGGTGTGGTGGAGATCAAGCCACGTACAATCTTCTTCTCCGGGCTCCCACAATCCTTGGCAAGCTCCGCGAGAATCACCTCGATCACCAAGATCGCCTAGGTGATGCCAATCACCAAGAGTAACAAGCTAAGGCCTTCACTTGAGCAAGAACCGATCACCAAGAACGGATGCACACATGTTTCTCTCTACTCAAGTCCTTAATCTTGCTTCTTGAATGATTGAATGAACAAGTATATAAAATGATGAAGCTCAAAGTGGCTCTTGACTATAGTATGAGTGTTTGGATGTTGCCTGGTGTCAAGAGTAGTAAAATGACCCATTGGAGGGTATATATAGGCAGCTCACACGAATAGAGCCGTTGGAGAAAAAGCTGCCAGAAAACTGCGTAGCGCCGGTTAATCCGACGTCCCTCCAATAGTCATCGTCGGTTTAACCGGTGAATGTAAACTACCCCTTCTGAAAACTAGCCGTTACAGCTTGGGCAGATTAACCGTCGTATCATCGGTTTAACCGGTGAGTGTAGTCATCCATTGATCAACTGGAAAACCACGTCTCTGGACAACTGCACCGACGTCCAATTTTAAATATCATCGGTTTAACCGGTGTATTGACTTGTTCAGACTCTGCTGACCTCGTTTAACCGACGTATAGAAAGGTTGAGGCGTCGGTTAAACCGGTGTTAAGGGTTTTTCCTGATTTTGCCTTTTCTGATTTGAGTCTTGAATGAAATCCAAATATTCTTGAGATATAAGTTGAGAACCACTTATTTGAGCTTCTAGAAACCTGAGTGACCATTGTGTGCATCCATTTTCAAATGACCATGTCCATGCTCAAGTTACTAAGCCTAAACCCCTCTTAATAGTGCGATCACTACAAAACTATAAAACCTATACTAACCTAAGCGTCCTTCTCAACCTTATGACACTTAGGACTAGAAGGATCCTTAGTCTTGACATATTATTGAGTTGAATGTCGAGATCGCCTTTTTGAATAATGAAAATTAGGGGCCTCTTTTGACATATAACCAAATGAGCGATAATGATCTATAAAGCTGCACAAACTCATTAGTCACAATAATGGTTGTCATTAATCACCGAAACATACCTTGAGGGCCTAGATGCTTACACCTAGAATGGTTAATGAAACTAGAATTTGAAAGATAAATTATGAAATTAAAGACCTACTCTTTGTTGCTTTTCAGCAAAAGCTAAACCCAGAACCTTTGCAAAGCCTTCATGGTCTAGTTATGGGCTAAATATACCTAATTTCGGGTAAGCCTTGCTGAGTATTAGAGTACTCAGCCTTGCAATATGATTTTATTTCAGGTCATGTCCCTGAAGACTCTACCCTTCCCATGCCTTGGCCCTATGCTTTGCCTGATGGTTGGTCCATGGAATGAGACCCGTCCCCGGCCAACACTGATCATACCGAGTGATGTCATGCTAGGGGTTAGCATGATGTCCGTATTGGTGACGTGTATAGTTGTCGTATCTTAAATTCCGCTACCGTAAACTTGAATCTTTAAACTAGTTTGTAATAATTTCTATCAGTTGGAACTTATGTTACTTTTGAAAACTCTTGTACTATAAATGCCTGTGATGTAAAATATGATGGCAATTGTATCTCTGGACTCGCCTTCGTGCGAGGTACCTTGTTTGATCCTGCTTTTGGTGGTTTATTGGGACGTTACCCGACAGGCCAAGTTGTTACACCGTTTGAAGTACGATTGGAGCCCTTGAGAGAGGATTTGCGTACTTGAGCCGGTGTAATTCAGGTTGGTTCTGCCACAGCTGGTATCAGAGCTAACAAGTGTACCCTGTAGATATAATTAGCCTTAAAAATATTTTTTAGTATAAAATTGAACCAACAAAGTATTTTGCAAAACTACGTTGGTTTCGTTAAGGATGGTGCTTAGTACGTAAAGCCCTAGGGTAATGTTTAGTATGGGAATTAGAGGTGGCAATAGTATATGTATATAACTCTAACTTCCAGCACTATGTTTCTGTTAAACCTTAAATTTATGCACAATCAACCTTACGTTCTGTAACTACACCTTCGACAATGAGGTAAGAAGGTAAGGATCCTCAACTAACTGGGGAGTTAGCATTCCCGTCGGTGATGCGAACCGAACGCTGTTTCTCAAGCAGTGGCCTACTTGAGATGCTGCCAATGTACCAACTTCGATTGACTATATTGGGAGTATATGGTTAGTCGTAGGGTATGAACAACAATACCCCCGCATTTTGCGGTATTCCATGAATACGTTGTTTCGATAACGTATCTAAACGTTGTCTGTACGGCAGTAATTATAGGGAGAGACGAACATATTGTGCCACCGAAAGTAATCACGTAAGTCTAAGCATATTTGGCAATTATTTTGAGTTGTGAGGACGCGTAGCAAGTGCATGCATATTCCTTGATTTGATTGTATGAGTGGCATGGTTTGTTGTTTTAAGGATGTCTAGAGTGTTGCTAGTCACTAGTGCAACCTTGAAATAGTCATACCAACAGCCTTAGGTTATAGTGTTTCGACCTTTATCATTTCATTCACAAGATCTAGAACAATCTTCCGATTTTCAGACTCTGCTGTTATCAGAATAGGTCATCTTGTTTCCTTTACCTTGTAAGTTCTTAGCCGGATAGTGGCATTCCAGTCATTCCATAAGTCTGACTCACATTTTTCCACAGTCTTCTCAAGGTTTATGGTTGAAAACTTGTAATCTCACCATTTGAATCCTTATTTCAGATGGCAGAGCTTTCAAGATTCTTTTGGGATTCCGCAGGACATGCTCATACCAATGCCTTGCATTGGGAGGGTTTTCCTCGTCTTTTGTGGGAGTCCCTTCAGATGTTTGGTTACACCGAGCCTCCACCTTATGATGGAGTAGAGTATGATGAAGAAGGCGTTCCTCGTTGCAGGGTGAAGATGACTGTTCCTCCGCACCCTACTTCATCTCTGTGGCAACCCATTGAAGTTAATGTGATTGGACATCGCCTCGCTGATACTTTTGAAGCGGCAGCTATGGAAGCTATCCACATCTTCTGCGATCAACATCCTGAGGAAGTTGCAGGACATCCTATCGGCTTATTCCCTACAATGGATTCTCGTGACCCAGAATGGACTTTCAGGGTAACATATTGTGACCACTTACTGGGAAATCTGGCCGGAGAGACTCTACGCACTGCAGTTAGATTTATGAATGCACAGTACCGCTACCAGACACTTTAGCAGCATGGTATATATCGGTTGACCAACATAGCCCAAGGATATCGTACTCAGATTGGCCGGCAGAATACGCAGATTGAGGAACTCCAAGCCACTGTCACTGCCAAGGAAGAGATTATTACACAGCGGGATGAAACCATTCAGCATCGAGAGGATCAGATTGTAGAGAGCGATGCTCTTATTGTTCAGCGCGACACTGTCATCGATTTTCTCTAGGAGCAGGTTCATGAGCTCAACCTTAATCTTAGCCAAGCTATTGATCATATCAACATGCTTCATGAGCAACCAGTGCATCCTGATGTTGATGAGCTTGAGAGTGAAGAAGAAGAAGAAGAACCTGAAGAAATTGAAGGAGTCTCCGAGATCGACTCTAAGCATGGAGATCCTGCTCTTAGTCCCTATCATTCCTCTTCCGGCAGTCAGTCATCTGTGGGCAACCTCGATGACTTTTAGTCTCGTTTGGGTTGACGACATCCTAGGTGTATATAACGTAACATAGTGTGACATAGGAGTGAGTAGTTAGATGTCCTGCGGGCCACTTATTGTAGTATATGTGGCAAACTTGTGTACGGTTTGGTTTGTAGTAAGAAACAATGTGATGTAAGATGGAATAAGTTTCAATTGGTAATGTAAATCTGAGTTGCTGTTGGGATGGTTGAGTTAACACTTTGTGAATTGGATGTATTACCCAGCACTATTTCAGTATATGTTATTTTGGTACCGTATGATTTCTGAAAATGGAAGCAAGTATTAGTAGATGCTAATGGACAACTTCTATATTTCAGATGGTTGGCGCTACGCGTGGAACCCCGGAGGGATTCAGACCAGACCAGGCTAGTGGTTCATAACAACCACCTCCGCCACTGCCAAATCTAGCGGAAGTAATGGCCCGTCAAACCGAACTCTTGGATATGCCAGTGTAGGCCCAGCAACATCAGTTCCATCCTCCTCAACGTGGACATGAAGAACATCCATCGGCTGGTTATCAGGATTTCTTCAGTATGCAGCCTCCAGTCTTCCATAAGACTGAAGAACCCCTTGATGCAGATGCATGGCTCCGTACCATCAAGTCCAAGTTTGCATTACTCTCTGTCCCATGTTCCAAGGCAAACAAGACTCTTTTCACAGCCCAACAGCTCCGTGGTACTGCTCGCATTTGGTGGGACAACTACTATGCCATGCAACCGGATGGACATGTTGTCACTTGGGAAGAATTCAAGACCGCCTTTAGGGCGCACCATATCCCGGAAGGACTCATTGAGCAAAAGCACAATGAATTTTTGGCACTTACTCAAGGAAACCGCACTGTACTTCAATATGCACAGGCTTTTAATCACCTGTGCCAGTACGCGGGCTATCATGCTGACACGGACGCTAAGAAAGGAGATTGATTCCGTCGCGGACTGAACACCAAGCTAAAGGAACGCCTGAACCTGGTTAGGGCTGACAACTTCAATGAACTGGTCAACATGGCCATTACCCAAGAAGATTGTATTTCAGCCCATCGTGCTGAGAAAAGGCAGAAAGTATTGCCTGGACCCTCGAAATCACAACCTTCGAGGTATCGGTTGATCCAGAACCCAGTTCCCCGAGCCCCACCCAGAAATATTCCAGCAGGCAGGTGGGTAGCCAGGCCTCCTCAGCAGCCCCGATTCAACAGGCCGCCAGTGCCTCAACCTTTGCAACAGCAACGACCATTCAGTCCAACACCAAACCCTCCGCAGATTAATCAGGGGAATAACATCAATTGATGTTTCAACTGTGGTAGTCCGACGCATTTTGTTAAAGACTGCCCCCAACCAAGAAAAAGTTCCCCGGACAGGCCTCCAACTCCAACTCTAGGAACAAGGGCAAGAGGCAGGTTATGCAAGTCCGTCAAGGAAAAATGAATTTCACTACTCTATCGGAACTTTCGGAAGGTGCACCAGTGATGATGGGTACATTTACTCTACACCATCACCCTGCTATTATAATTTTTGATTCTGGTGCAACCCATAGTTTTATCAGTACACAGTTTGGGACCAAAATAGGTTTGGATTTCTACCTCACTAATGGAACATATATGATAACAACCCCTGGAGGTAGAATTGCATCAAATCAAATTTGTAGAGGTGTACCAATCCAGTTGGGTAGTACTCTAATAAGAACAGCCTTAATTTCATTAAACCTAGAAGGAATGGATATTCTCCTAGGTATGGATTGGATGACCAGACATCAGGTATCTCTAGATATCTTTTCTCGAATAGTTGAGATAAACTCCCCGGAATATGGACATACCATCCTTCATCTTCTACAGCAAGAATATGTCAGCTCTGGTGTATATGCCATAAAAGGGATCAAGTTAGAAGACATCCCTGTTGTGTGTGAGTACCCTGATGTGTTTCCGGACGATTTGCCCGGAATGCCTCCAGATAGAGATGTTGAGTTTGTTATAGAGTTACAACCTGGCACAGCCCCCATTTCTAAGAGACCCTATCGTATGCCACCCAATGAACTGGCAGAGTTAAAACTTCAACTTCAGAAACTCCTTGATAAAGGTTATATCCACCCAAGTGTTTCACCTTAGGGATGCCCTGCTTTGTTTGTTAAGAAAAAGGATAACAGTCTTAGACTATGTGTTCACTATCGCCCCCTCAATGCGGTTACTATTAAGAATAAGTACCCTCTTCCCCACATTGATATCCTATTTGATCAGTTAGCCGGAGCCAAGATGTTCTCCAAAATTGACCTTCGCTCTGGGTATCATCAGATAAAGATTAGGCCAAGTGATATTCTGAAAACAGCTTTCTCCACCAGATATGGACTCTATGAATATCTGGTTATATCTTTTGGTCTTACCAATGCACCGGCATATTTCATGTATCTCATGAACTCTGTCTTCATGCCGGAACTCGATAAATTTGTCGTGGTTTTTATCGACGATATTCTGATCTATTCTAAAAATCTTGAAGATCATGCTCAACATCTTCATGCTGTTCTTCAGCATTTACGAGATAACCATCTGTATGCCAAATTCTCTAAATGTGAATTCTGGCTTGATACCGTCAAATTTTTGGGTCATACCATCTCCAAAGATGGTATATTTGTGGATCCGAGTAAAGTCCAGGAAGTGATGGATTGGAAACCCCCTACTTCGGTCCATCAAATTTGCAGTTCTCTTGGTCTTGCTGGCTACTACCGTTGTTTCATTCCAAATTTCTCCCGAATAGCCAAGCCCATGATGGAACTATTGAAGAAAGGAGTTAAATTCTCCTAGAATGAGAAATGTGAGGAAGCGTTCCACACTTTAAGAGCGCATCTTACTACTGCTCCAGTTTTGGCTCAGCCAGATACATCCAGACCTTTTGATGCCTATTGTGATGCATCAGGCATCGGACTTGGGTGTGTACTTATGCAGGATAACCGCGTGATTGCATATGCCTCTAGAGCACTTCAAACACATGAGCAGAACTATCCTACTCATGATCTTGAGCTTGCAGCCGTTATACATGCACTTAAACTTTGGAGACACCATCTTATGGGTACCAAGTGCAACATTTATACGGATCATAAGAGCTTAAAGTACATCTTCACGCAAGCGGACTTGAATATGAGGCAAAGACGTTGGCTAGAGCTTATAAAGGATTATGATCTTGAACTACACTACCATCCGGGCAAAGCCAATGTGGTTGCGGATGCACTTAGCCGCAAGTCATAATGTCATTGCTTATCAGTAGAAGTTTTCAATGACACTCTCTGCTGGGAAATGAGAAAGCTTAGTCTGGAGATCGTTCCTCAAGGCAGTCTGAATCATATAGCAGTTGAGCCTATACTCTAGGATAATATCATTATGGCACAACTACATGATAAGGGAGTCAAAATTATCAAGAAACAATTAGCCCAAGGAGAAGAAAAGTATAAATGTTTCCAAGAGGATCCTAAAGGGATTCTACGGTTTAAGGGACGTATGGTTGTACCCAAAAACTATCAGCTTCTCAAGCAGATAATGGATGAAGCACATTTATCTAAGTTTGCTATGCACCCTGGCAGTACGAAGATGTACCAAGACTTGAAACAGAATTTCTGGTGGACTCGTATGAGAAGAGAAATAGCAAAGTACGTCTCTTAATGTGATATTTGCCAGAGAGTTAAAGCCAGTCATTTAAGAATTTCTGGTACGCTGCAGCCTCTACCTATTCCTTCTTGGAAATGGGAAGATATCAGTATGGATTTTATTGTAGGTTTACCCAACACTTCCCAGAGGCACGATTCCATTTGGGTGATTGTGGATAGATTAACCAACACCGCTCATTTTCTCCCGGTACATACCACTTACAATGCTAAGAAGTATGCTGAAATCTATCTAGATCAGATCGTTCATCTCCATAGGATACCTAAAACGATCATCTCTTATCGTGGAGCGCAGTTTGTTGCTCGTTTCTGGGAGCAATTTCAACAAGCTCTTGGAACCAAGTTAATCCGAAGTTCCGCATATCATCCGCAGACAGATGGGCAAACAGAGAGGATAAACCAAATCCTAGAAGATATGCTTCGAGCCTGTGTGATCCAGTACGACAAGCATTGGGATAAATGCTTAGCTCTGGCGGAATTCTCCTACAATAACAGTTATTAGTCGAGTCTCAAAATGGCTCCTTTTGAAGCCTTATATGGTCGCCAATGCAGAACTCCTTTAAATTGGTCTCAGACTGGTGAACGCGAAATCTTTGGGCCTGATCTCATCAACGAGGCAGAAGAAAAGGTAAAGATCATTTGGAACAGTATAAAGGCAGCTCAGTCTAGACAAAAGAGCTACGCAGACAAAAGGAGGAAACCAATACAGTTTGAAGTAGGTGATTTTGTATACCTGCGAGTATCTCCTACTCGAGGTATTCAATGATTTGGTATCAAAGGCAAACTCGCTCCTCGCTATATTGGTCCTTTTGAAATCCTTGAAATTTGTGGACCCGTAGCCTACCGACTTCAACTTCCCCCTCAGCTAGCAGCCATTCATAATGTCTTTCATGTATCTCAGCTCAAGAAATGTATTAGTGTTCCTACTGAAATCATTAATACACAAAGCATCGACATCGAACCCGATCTTTCCTATGAGGAGTATCCAATCAGAATCTTAGATACCAAGGAAAGAAGTACCAGAAGAGCAACAGTCAAGATGTTTAAGATCCAATGGAATCATCATACGGAAGAAGAAGCTACCTAGGAAACCAAAGACGATCTTCAGAAGAATTTCCCAGACTTCCTCAAGAATTCTTATGTATCTATCATCTTTTTATATCATTCCTATAATCTCGGGACGAGATTCCTTTTAGGGGGGAAGGTTGTGACAACCTAGGTGTTAATTATAGCAAGCCAATAGGAAAAATGTTTTGCATGTTTTGAATGGTGTGAAATTTGGGCAAAATCATGAAAATAAGGGTATTTATGTAATTTTACAAAAGTACAAGTCCTTTTATGCAAGTAGTTGAATTATACAAGTAACTTTCAATGTTACTAAGGGCTAAAATGTAAAAATGCAAGTCATCATGACCAGTCATAAATATTTGCAGTTAAGTCCAACACTACATAAAATTCACCTTATTAAGGACAAAAACTTTATTAAGTTTGAATTGAGTGCAAAGATGTAAAATAAAGCTGTGTACTTTACGTTTTTGAACTTGAGCCCTAAAGCAAAGTTGTAGGATTTGAAAAACTCTACAACTTCTATTTTGGTCATTTCTTCATTAGAGCTTTGGATCAGTGGGAAAATTCAGTTTGCAGTGAGGTCCCTGAGATTTTTGAAAATTCTAAAGAGACCCCTCGGACCCCCTCCCCTCTTCTTCTTCCTCTGGCGTCCCTCTGCTCCCCTGCTCTGCCCTCTGCTTCTCTGCCACCGACCGTCAGCACCACTCACCGCCGCGTCCGATCCTCCCCGGCGCCACCTCCTGCTGCCTTCGCCTCCACGCGTCGCCCCCAGCCCGAGCACCGCCCTAGCTTCTCCTCCTAGGCCCTCTCGCGCGCGTGCCACACCGCCCCGCGGCTCTGTCATCCGCCACCTTGCCGCCGCAGCAGCTGCCCGTGCACGCCCCCTCGCCCCTCTTTTCTAGCTCAAGAGCGTCACCAGCTCGCTCTCTTTCCATTCCACTCTCTCTTTTGCTCTCCACTCGCCCCAAACCGCTAAACACCACCGCCGCCCCCTTCCTCCACTCTGGCGACTCTCTGTTCGCCGTGGGCCGCCGCCGTCTGCCTCCCATTGCCCACTCCAACCCCCTGGAAAGCTTCCCCTCACCTCATTGACGCTCCCAGGCCACTTCTCATGGCCGGACTTCCACCGGAACCACCTCGCCTTCGTTCCCCTCCTCGCCGGTAAGCTCCTGTCGCCGTCGAACCCCTACCTCCACCCCTTCTCCGTCCAATCCGACCATCCCAATAGCTTCCCCTCCTCCTGCTGCAGCTATTAGACCTGAGCTTGGCCGCCCTCCTCGTCGGGAAGCCCATCGCCGACGAGCTCCTCCTCGACGCCGCATCGGCCGCCGTGGGAACCCCACCTCCAGCCATCCCCTCTTCCTCCCAAGCCTACCCCTGGACGCGCCTTGAGCTCCTGGTACTCGTGGGCTAGTCCTTCTCCACCCCCCATCACTTCCCTCACCGGAATTTGGCCGGCGATGCTCCTACCTTCTTCCCCGACGAGCCAAGGGCCTAATTGAAAGGATTTCAAAAGTTGCAAGGGTGTCCCTGCAAAATTACAGAGCCCCCCCCAATTCAAAAGCTGTGAACTTCAAAAATGTGTAGAAAATTGTAGAAAATTCAGAAAAATGTCAAACCTGTTGGGTTTGAATCTTTGTGTTAAATACTACAATTTTATATTATGATCATGAGATGAATATGTGTATTTTGTGCTGTGTTTAAATTAGTAGATAATGGGTACTTTAATTAGATCTTTTGATCCATAGCAGTGCTAAGGCTCAAATTTGAAACGTGAAATGTGTGTGCCATAAGTAGAGTTGTGTAAAATTTGGAAGCCCAGAACAACCCTCTAGCTAGGATGTTTAGATAACTTTGCTTTATGTTAATAAAAGTTTCATGATTTAATCCCAGATGTATTTCTTCATGTTTATAGCTGAAAATTTTACCTTAGCTTTGTTTGAGTATATGTGATCCAAGATAAAAGTTTAGGAGTCACAACCCTAGTGTAACTTTAGTAATGAATTAAGCTTAGATTTAAAGAAAATTCATGAACAATAGCTCTAGTTCATGAAAAAAAAATTATGGAAATTTTTTGAGGTGTTGTTCTTGAGTAGTGTAATATGTTCACAAATTCTCAACCTATGATCAGGTGTAGAACAACTAGAATAAATAGAACTTGGTATGATAATGCTATATTCTTAATTTAGGGTTCATTTAATTAATCAAGGTAAGTCCATAATTAAATAATAACCTAGGGTTATTAAACATAATTAGCTTGTCAAATAAATAAAGTTGTTAAATATAATTAATTTAATTGTTTAAGATAAACAAACATGCTACCTCAAGCAGTTAGTTTAAATGTTTAGGGTAAACAACTATGTTACTTAATGTAACTAGGTAGTTTGGTTAATACTTGATAAATGACTGCCCAGTAAAGGGGAATTGTGTTGTTTGCTAGTACGTAATGTTAAGTTCGTTGGATTGCAACTTTATCGTGAAATAGAATAAAAGTCTATGCATTTTCTAAACTACATCATTTATATCACATGTAGACTCGACGCTTCTCGCCGACGGAGATTATCAGATTCTCTCGGAACCCGAAGTAGAAGTCTCGGAAGACACCAGGAACGTCGCCGAAGAATTAACTGAAGCCCCGAACCTGAGTTCGGAAGAATTTATTAACATCCCTGACCCCAGCCTCTCCAGTGAAGGCAAGCCCCGGACATAAAACCACTACTTTATTTACACTGCAATCTACAATTATATATATACTTGTGCATTAAGTTCTTAGGAGTCGTTTGAAAACTCTAGTTGCATATTCCTAGGAACCGATGTAGTGAATATTAGAACCTGAGTCCGACTAGTGCTATGCTAATAGGACCGGTAGAAGTCGAGTGATTTTCTATCACTCGCGCGATGTAGGAAGTGGTTGTTTTCGATCCTGCAATCACTATAAGGATGACGGATGGGGTTATGTGTAGTATCATGGAAAAAAATGATACCCCATCTGTGTTGATGAATTTGGTTAAGGTCGCAGTGTGTGGTAGTGGCAGTTAAGTGTTTGAAAGTACTAGCCACATGCCGTGAAATATGGTAAGCGGTAAGCCTAGTAACCAATCGGCTAGGGAAGTGGACTCGTCCCCCACCACTCGATTTTTATTTTATGTTTGCATGCACCGACGTGTGGGAGTACGTTCTGCAGAGTAGATGAGAATACGATCATACAGTCATGCTGTAGACCTATGTCCTGCACATTGGATGTTCGTATGGTCCTGCAGTCGCTTGTGGTGGCATTGTTCCACGACTCGGAATGAAAGGCAAACGGTTGCTTCGGAAGGACCGGTCGGTGTTCCAAGCGTGTGAGTTAGGTTTACCTTGCAAGGGTTGAAATTCGATTCAGAAACGTCAGTTTCTCGCGGAGATTGAGACTGCTTAATAGTTCTGCCACATAGAGTAACAAGAGTAATCTTATGATGAGTAATACTGAGGTATGCTTTAAAAAGGCTCTACCTTGCTTGAGTAGTTATAGGTGCTTACCTAAAATGGTTAATGAAACTAGAATTTGAAAGATAAATTATGAAATTAAGGACCTACTCTTTGTTGCTTTTCAGCAAAAGCTAAACCCAGAACCTTTGCAAAGCCTTCCTGGTCTAGTTATGGGCTAAATATACCTAATTCCGGGTAAGCCTTGCTGAGTATTAGTGTACTCAGCCTTGCAATATGATTTTATTTCAGGTCATGTCCCTGAAGACTCTACCCTTCCCATGCCTTGGCTCTATGCTTTGCCTGATGGTTGGTCCATGGAATAGGACCCGTCCCCGGCCAACACTGATCATACCGAGTGATGTCATGCCAGGGCTTAGCATGATGTCCGTATTGGCGATGTGTATAGTTGTCGTATCTTAAATTCCGCTGCCGTGAACTTGAATCTTTAAACTGGTTTGTAATAATTTCTATCAGTTGGAACTTATGCTACTTTTGAAAACTCTTGTACTATAAATGCCTGTGATGTAAAATATGATGGCGATTGTATCTCTAGACTCGCCTTCGTGCGAGGTACCTTGTTTGATCCTGCTTTCGGTGGTTTATTGGGACGTTATCCGACAGGCCAACGGGTTACACCGTTTGAAGTACGATTGGAGCCCTTGAGAGAGGACTTGCATACTTGAGCCGGTGTAATTCAGGTTGGTTCTGCTACGCGGCGTAGGACCAAATCGCCTATACTGAACGACCGTTCTCTGATGTTGCGGTCATGATATCGTCGGATCCCCTGTAGGTATCGTGCTGACTGAACAAGAGCAGTGCAGCGAGCCTCTTCGACAGAGTCAAGCTCTACCTGCCTTGCTTCGTCTGCCTCGCCTTCATTGTACATTTCAACCCTTGGGGATTTCCACATGATGTCAGCCCATAAGATTGCTTTGGAGCCGTAGACAAGAAAGAACGGTGTTTGTCCTGTGGCTTTGGACTGATGAGTCCTGAGCCCCCAGACAACATGTGGCAACTCGTGTATCCACATCCAGCCTTTCTTGTTGTTTTCATCATAGAGTCTTTTCTTGAGGCCCTCGATTATCATGCCGTTCGCCCTCTCGACTTGACCATTGGCCCTTGGGTGAGCAATGGAGATGTATTTGACTTCGATGCACGCATTTTCACAAAACTCCTAGAATTAGTTAGCCGTGAAATTTGATCCCATGTCCGTGATGATGGTATTCGGGAAGCCGAAGTGATATAGGATGTCAGAGATGAAATCAACGACTCTGTCTAGCGTGAGCTTGGTTATCGGCTTGTACTCGATCCACTTGGTAAACTTGTCAATTGCTACCAATATGTGGGTGAAACCACCTGCGCTGTTGTGAATGGCCCAATCATATCAAGGCTCCAACAGGCAAACGGCCATGATGGCGGTATGGTGATAAGATTGTGGGCTGGGATGTGGGATTGCTTGCCAAAGAATTGGCAATTTTGACATATCCGCACCAGGTCCTCAGCATCGGACACTGCAGTGGGCCACCAGAAAATAGCTCTGTATGCTTTCCCCACTAGCGTTCTTGAAGCTGTGTGGTTGCCGCATACGCCCTCATGTATCTCCTGCAGTATGTCATAGCCGTCTTCTCCCGTGACGCATTTCATGAGTACACCTGATCGGGCACCACCCCGGTAGAGTTTATTGTCGACTAGGACAAAACCTTTGCTTCTGCGCATGGCACGAGCTGCCACTGCGCTTCTTGCATCCATCCCCGCTGGTAGTCTTCGGTCCCAGATGAAGTTAATATAAGTTTCTCTCCAGTCCTCTCCGAGCATCATAACCTCCCAATCAGGCTTTTGAAGGCTAGTATTAGTGGTTATTTGAGGTGAGGACTTGATCGATGGCTGCTTCAGCTCCTGGATGAAAACTCCCGCTAGAACTTGTGCATGGGTGGATCCTAGCTTGGATAGTATATCTGCGCCAACATTGTGTTCCCGTATCACATGATGAACCTCCAGTCCGGAAAATTTATTTTCCAGCTTGCGCACTTCTTGTACGTAGGCGTCCATTGTCTCCTTGTTGTAGTCCCACTCTTTGCTGACTTGCTGAATGACCAGAAGTGAATCGTCATATACAAGTAGTTGCTTGATGCCTAGTGATATTGCCAAACATAGTCTGTGAAGCAAGGCTTCATACTCGGCTTCGTTATTGGATACCTCCCAAAGAATTTGGAGGACATACTTCAGTTGTTCGCCTCTTGGAGAGATAAATAGGACTCCAGCACCTCCGCCATCAAGCTTAAGAGATCCATCGAAATACATGGTCCAGTGCTCTGGCTTGTTGGCTGGTGTTGGAATTTGGTTCTCTCTCCACTCGGCCATAAAATCGACTAGAGCTTGAGACTTGATTGCAGTGCGTGGCTTGAAGTTAATTGACAAAGCCCCTAGTTCCACTGCCCACTTTGATATATGTCCCGTGGCATCCTGATTGTGTAGAATATCCGCCAACGGAAAATCCATAATCACAGTGATCTTGTACTCGTCGAAGTAATGGCGCAGCTTTCTTGATGTGATCAGTATTGCATATAGAAGTTTCTGAACTGTCGGGTATCATACCTTATATTCGAAGAGTACCTCACTGATGAAGTACACGGGCCTCTGCACTCCAAACGCATGGCCCTCCTCGCTGCGCTCGACTACAATGGCACTGCTGACGACATGAGTTGTCGCCGTAATATAGAGTAGTAGATCTTCTCCCGGTAGTGGTTCTGTAAGGACCGGAGGTGACTGTAGGTGTTGTTTCAGATCCTGCAGGGCCCGCTCGGCCTCTTCCGTCCATTGGAACTTGTCTTGGCACTTTAGGAGTTTGAAGAAGGGTAGTCATCTCTCCCCGATGAAAGCAAAGATGATTTGGAGGAAAATAGTAGATTAGATTCATAGAGAGGCTGTACAATTACATATATGGGGAGAGGAGGCTTGAGGCTAAAGGAAACCTCCTACAGCTAAGGTAACCAGCAGGAGACAATCCTGGAGATAATCCTGCCGGGCCTGATCTCCTCCCCTGATATCTCTCTAACCATAAACCTCCTGCAAAGCTAACATGACAGTCTGCTGTCTAACACCCCCTCGCAGTCGAAACATCCGTGGAGCGAACGTTGAGGCTGGTCCTGAAGTCGGTGAACACTGAAGACGGCAATCTTTTGGTGAACACATTAGCAAACTGAGAGGTCGTCGAAACATGAAGAACACGGACATCACCAAGGGCCACTCGTTCACGAACGAAGTGCGGATCAATTTCAACGTGCTTTGTGCGCTGGTGCTGGACGGGGTTGGAAGACATGTAAACGGCACTGACATTGTCACAATAAACCAGTGTGGCCTTGCGCAGAGGAGAATGCAGCTCAGACAACAACTGGCAGATCCAAGTGGCCTCAGCGACTGCATTAGCAACAGCACGGTACTCAGCCTCAGCACTGGAGCGGGAGACCGTATTCTGACGCTTGGAGGACCATGAGACGAGGTTGTCCCCAAGGAAAACAGCATATCCTGAGGTGGACTTGCGGGTATCCGGGCAACCAGCCCAATCAGCATCTGAGTACACAACCAGCTCGAACTGAGAAGAGGGGCGCAAAGAAAGGCCCAGGTGCAGAGTGCCACGGACATAGAGCAGAATGCGCTTGAGAGCAGCCAAATGCGGCTCCCAAGGGTCATGCATGTGAAGACATACTTGCTGAACAGCATATGCAATATCTGGACGAGTGAAAGTGAGATACTGAAGAGCTCCGGCGAGGCTGCGAAAATCTGTGGGGTCGGATACGGGATCACCAGCGGCAGGGGGCTTCGAATTCACATCCACTGGAGTAATACACGGCTTACAATCACTCATCCCAGCCCGTTCAAGTATCTAAATCATGTACTGTCACTGAGATAGGAAGAGGTCCTTCATGGAAAATTCATGCTGTAGGGTAGAAATGGTGCGCCGTAGGAGAGCAGCTGAGGAAGCAATGAGGACAATGTCATTCACATAGAGCAGGAGATAGATCATGTCATTTCCTTTCTGATAGACAAACAAGGTGTGTCTGACTTTGTTTCAGTGAATCCAAGCTGAAGGAGATGTGAGGCGAACCGGCTATATCAGGCACGGGGAGCCTGTTTCAGACCATAAAGCGACCGGTTGAGATGACACATATGTTCTAAATGAGCAGGGTCTTCAAAACTGGCAAGCTGAGCACAGTAAACAACCTCTAACAGAGTGCCGTGCAGGAAGGCATTGTTGACATCAAGCTGATGAATCGGCCAACCACGGGAGAGAGCCAGCGAGAGAACTATTTGAACTGTAGCGGGCTTAACCACAAGGCTAAATGTCTCAGAGAAGTCAATGCCAGGCCATTAAGTGAAGCCACGAAGCACCCACCGCACCTTATAGCGTTCCAGAGAACCATCTGCATTAAACTTATGCTTGAACACCCACTTTCTAGTGACCACATTGCACTTTGGAGGCCGAGGAATCAAATCCCAAGTGCTGTTGCCAATGAGAGCAGAGTACTCTTGTTCCATAGCAGTACGCCAATTTGGATCGGCGAGAGCTGCGCGATAGCTGCGGGGAACAGGAGACAATGTTGAGGCTTCAAACAGAACTGGGAACCGGAGGCCGCGCTTGCTGTGGGTGACCATGC
This sequence comes from Panicum hallii, assembly GCF_002211085.1. NCBI lineage: Eukaryota > Viridiplantae > Streptophyta > Magnoliopsida > Poales > Poaceae > Panicum > Panicum hallii. The sequence goes on from NC_038050.1 coordinate 34,203,632, forward strand.
CGTGCTGGTTAACGACTGGAGGAACACTGACTGCACCTAGGGGCGCATGTGGAGCCGAGGACGGCGGAGCAGGGACTGCAGGGGCCTCGACGGCCTGGGGTGGTGCGGCGTCGGAAGTGCTGGAGCGCTCGGGACCGGAGACAGGGGCCTCGACAGGCCGGGGGGGAGCAGCACCGCCTGGAGCGGGATGCTCGAGACTGGAGGTAGCAGCCTCGACACCCCGAGCAGGTGATGCAGGAACCGGAGGTCCGGTTGGCAAGGGGCCCTCGGCTAGCAAGGGGTGCCCAGCGGGGAGCCTGGCCAGGGATAGGGGTGCAGGGCCTGACGATGGTCCTGCAGTGGTACCTGGACAAAAGGAAACGGGTGACAGTCCAAAAGGAGCTGCAACCGGGTTAGTTGTGTCATCCAAAAAATCAAATGCCGCAAGCGTGGGTGGAGAAGAATCCTCGGAAAAGGGAAATGAGGTTTCGTCAAAGACCATGTGGCGTGAAATGATGATGCGGTTGGAATGACGATTGAAACAAAGGTAGCCCTTGTGGTGTGGGGAGTAGCCGAGGAAAACACAAAGGGTGGAGCAAGGGGAGAGTTTGTGTGGGGCTGTGGCAGAGAGATTAGGGTAACATGTGCAACCGAAAATGCGAAGGTGCTCATATGAGGGTGGCTTGCCAAAGAGGGCAAAATGAGGTGTGGAAAGAGCTAAGGTTTTGGTTGGCAGGATGTTCAACAGATGGGTGGCTGTCCCATGAGCTGCGGCCCAAAAGCGAGGGGGATGAATGCTTGAATCAGTAGGGAGCAAACAACATTATTGATGGAGCGAATAATGCGTTCAGCTTTACCGTTTTGGGCGGAGGTGTGAGGGCAAGACATGCGTAGATGGACGCCATGTGAAGAGAAGAATGTGCGGGCGCTGAGGTTGTCAAACTCGCGGCCATTGTCGCACTAAATCCCCTGAATGGTGAGTCCAAACTGCGTACGAATATAGGCAAAGAAATTAGTGAGAGTGGAGAAGGTGTAAGATTTCAAGCGCAGGGGGGACATCCCTAGGTAATGCGAGCAATCATCCACGATGGCGAGATAATATTTGTGACCCGAGACACTGGTGACAGGTGAAATCCAAAGATTGCAATGAATTAACTGAAAATTATGAGTAGCATGAGAGGAAGAAACATGAAAGGGTAGGCGAACGTGTCGACCTAGCTGACATGCGTGACAAATAGAAGTGCTACTACTTTTATTACATGAAATAGCGGAGGACTATGCTAGGTGGGACAAAATAGCGTGGCTGGGATGTCTGAGTCGCCGGTGCCATAGGGACGAGGTGGACGCATGGAGAGCAAAAGCAGGAAGCCGCAGCGGGTAGAGAGGGTCGGAGCTGTCACATCTGATGATCTCTCGGTGAGTGGGTAGATCCTTCACAGAGCAGCCAAAGGGGTCAAACTCGACTGAACAATTATTGTCGGTAGTAAACTGGCGAACAGAAATCAAATCTTTAATAAGGGAAGGAGAAACAAGGACATTATTAAGAGATAGGTTATGAGGAAGGTGAGATATGCTAGTGGAAGTGACGGGGATGAGATTCCCGTTATCGACAATAATATGAGATGGGGAATGCTGTGCAGGAAGGGCGTGAGAGAGAGTACCGGCATCAGATGTCATGTGACTGGAAGCACCAGTGTCGAAATGCCACTCGTGCTGTGGCGGCTGTTGGAGGGCGACGGTTTGAAAATTGGCGGCGAGGGTCTATTGATCTCAGACCGAAGCCGGTGAGGATGGGCCCATGTAGCCTGGTGGAGGCCCGTAGGATACAGGGGGGATGCCCCATTGACCAGCCCACTGTCCAGGCGGTCCAGCCAGGAAGGCCTGGGGCGACTAGACTAGCCCAGCGGGAGGGCGAGGCATGGACGAGGGGCGCTGGCCGGGCCACATGTAAATGGCCCCCGTCCGGGGGTTGTAGCTGCTATAGCCGGCGGGTGGCCCCGTGGCGGGGGAGCCAGGCATGCCGCCACCGCCGTTGTTGCCACCACCATTACCGCCATTGCTGCTGCCGCTGTTCTTGCCGCCGCGCTTCCCCCTCTTCCCGCGCTGGCCTGAGTCGCCACCAGAGCCACCTCCCTGTGGTTGCTGAGGCGGCCGCTGGTGCCGCTGCTGTTGTGGAGGGCGGGAGTCCTCCACAGAAGAGGAGGATGACTGGGGCTTGCCAGAGCCACTGGTGCCTCCCAGGGCAGCCATGGCTACGGCCGGAGGAGCCTTCACCATGGTGAGCTCCTCAAAAGTTAGGTCGTCGCGAACCTGCAAGAAGCTGGGGAGAGGACTCGTGCGGCGGAGGTGAAGGCCGAGGGCAAGTAAGCGCTCGTTGAGGCCGCGGATGATGTTGAGGACGAGGCTCCTGTAGGAGACCGGTTCACCGAGATCACGAAGATCCTCGGCGAGCTTCTTGTAGCAGCGACAGTATTCGGCGACGGGAAGGTCACCCTGAGAGAAGGAGCGGAACTCCTGATCAGCGTAGAGGGCCTGGGTCGTGCGATTCCCAAGGAATTGGGATTCGATGGAGAGCCACAGGACCTGAGCGGTGGTGCCACGCTGGGAGATGGTGTCGATGAGGTCGTCGGAGATGGTGCCGATGAGCCAGGTGCGGACAACCGCATTCATCTGCATCCAGTCTGGAGAGGCTGGTGCGACAGCGTCGAAGAGGATGTGGCACTCCAGGGAAAACTTGGTGAGTTCAGAAGGAAGGACACACACCACCGAGTGTAGAAGCTGGAGTTGACGTCGAGGACTAGCGGCACAAGGGCGCGGATGTTCTGCATGGCGACCGCCTGGGTGTGCAAGTTCAGCAAGGTGGCGGCCTCGTGTTGAAGAAGGATGGCATCCAGAGGTGATGAGGAGGCACCGCCCGTGGGCGCGCCATCGTTCGAGGTGCCGCTGGGGAAGGTGTCGTCGTCCTGGGCAGGGGCGCAGCAGCCGCGCGTTGGCGAGCGGCGCGAACACGGGCATCGACAGTGTCCCGTTCTTGCTGAGCCAGGATAGCTTCACATTCAGCATCAACCGCGCGAGCCAGGGCGGCGTCGCGGGCGATCTGGGTGATGCGCTCGCGCTCCTCCTGAGCAGCGTTCAGGGTGGCAGCGCGCTCGGAGTCAGCAGTGGCAGCGTCGAGGGCGTCGGTATCCTGGGGAAGGCCAGGGTCGATGGTGCCATTGCCAGAAGTGGCGTTGGGTGCCGGCGGAACAGGGCCGGCCATGGGAGCTACGCAAAGGAGCGGCGCGCTGGGGCGGAAGCGTGAGCAGGTTATGAAAGCGTAGACTCGTGATACCATGAAAGCAAAGATGATTTGGAGGAAAATAGTAGATTAGATTCATAGAGAGGATGTACAATTACATATATGGGGAGAGGAGGCTTGAGGCTAAAGGAAACCTCCTACAACTAAGGTAACCGGTAGGAGACAATCCTGGAGATAATCCTACCGGTCCTGATCTCCTCCCCTGATATCTCTCTAACCATAAACTCCTGCAAAGCTAACATGACAGTCTGCTGTCTAACACCCGAGTCAGGAGATGAACCTATTCACGGCTGCCATACATCCTATTAGTTTCTGCACATCCTTGATTGTGGCCGGAGCCTCCATGTCGGTGATGGCTGAGATCTTCACAAGATTGGCTTCGATTCCCCGGTTGCTGACGATGAACCCGAGCAATTTCCCTGATGGTAATCCGAAGATGCACTTTGTTGGGTTGAGCTTCCATCGGAACCTTCGTAAGCTGTTGAACGTGTGGCAGAACCGCCTGAGTTATTCCGGCTCAAGTGCACTAGTCATCGTTATACAGGCGATACTAACTCAACGCACTTCAAATGGAACAACCCATTAGTCTGTCGGGTCACCACCCGATACAATCATGGTTCAATAGGATCGAAGTAGATTTACCTCGCGCGAAGGCGAGTTTATAATCACACCACAGCTCACCAACTTTTAATTTATAGAGATAATAAACATTATTACAAACTGTTTCAAGCTTAAAGTAAACTTATACAATATTGTTTAACACAATAAGCTAAACAGCTTGTTCAGAGTCACAGCGGAAGAAACTCACACACGACTATACACATCGCGGAAGTTAACGCCACGTTCAGCCCGAAACATGGCGTCATTCCGGAGGGTCATTGCCAGCCAGAGACGGATCCCACTCCACGGACCAGCCAAACAGAACAGAGAACGGCCAGGCTAGATTATCTGTTTGGTTTTCAGCGGCCATACCTGAAAGATAGACTAGCACATACTCAGCAAGACTTACCCGAGATTGGGTATACTTAGCCCATAACAAAACCATGAAGGATTGGGAGGCTCTGATTTTCTTTTTGCTGAAAAGCAACAAAGAGTATGATCTAACTTTCATGTTTTAGCTTTCAGATTCTAGTTTTGTTAACCATTCTAGGTAAGAACCTATACTAGACAAACAAGGTAGAGCTTAGCATCCATCAAGATTATCTCAACAATAGTTACTGTTCTTACTCTATGTGGCAGAAGGAGCAAGCAGTCTCAATCTCCACGAGAAATGGACGATTCTGAATCAAATTCCAAACCTTGCAAGGGTAAACCTAACTCACACGTTCAGAAACACAACTTTCTGAACAACCGTTTCCATCATATTTCGGGTTATGGATCAGGGCCACCACAAGCGACTGCAGGACCGTACGCACATCCAATGTGCAGGACATACGCCTGTAGCGCGACTACATGATCGTACTCCTGTCTGCTACGCAATGATTTGAATTAGATGGTTCTTGAGTTAAGAATTTTACTTCACGATAAAGTTGCAATCCAATCAATTGATAAACACCATTTCATAAAGGAGGAAGTTTGAATTCAAACCCACTAGGAATTCAATTATCAAATTAATTGATTTAATTGAATTAAGTTAACAAGTTTGATTTTTATTTTGAAATTCATAAAGGCTATGGCCTTGAATTTTTGGTGGGTAAGCTCACTTCTAGTGGATGAGCTTAATATGAATTTTTCATAATTTTCTAAAAATAGAAACTAAAGTATTTGAATTAAGTTCAAACTTCAAGTTTAAATCTAAACCTTAGGCAAATCAGTGCTATAAATCTTGAAAATTTGACTATGAACTACTCAACTACAGAACATCATATGGTAAAAAGATCTAAGCATAAAAACTTTAGTAGCATGCTTGAATAAATTTAAACCATTTCAATCTTGATTTGCATAAGTTTAATTTAATTCAAACTAGATTTCAGTAATGTACTTGAAATTTGCACACAAGCTTACTCATACCCTAAACAGGCTACATACCAAAAATCACAAACACTAGAGCTAGCATGCAAAAGTTATGCTCAAGATACCCTTTTGCTAAACTTTAAAATAACCCAAAAAGTATTCGGTTTCAAACCAAACTCTAGTAACAAAAGTTGTAGCTTTTACTTCAAGAATTCAAATAAAACTGATTTGACATTTTTCTGAATTTTCTACAGACTTCTACAAATTTCTAAAGATCACTGATTTTGAATTGAGGGGAGGGACTGGAATCTTGAAGCCAGGCCCTCGGAAAGATTTAAATCATTGCAATTGGGTCCTTGGCTTATCGAGAAAGAGAAGCCGAGATGTGCTGGCCAAATTCCAGCAACGGCGGTCGCCGGTGGCAAGGGGGAACCGGCCGGGGTGGATCAGGGAACTAGGGTGGTCCTTGCTAGGGGTGATGTGCAGGTCGGGATTGGCCGGAGGGGGTGGAACGGCGATGAACCGAGGCGGCGGCGATGGAGCTCAACCATGGCGGTGGTGTTCCAGCGTGGCGGCGCACCGACGGTGAACCGGAGGTTGAGCAGGAGCTCAAGTGAAGCAAGATGGTTCGGTTAAGCACCTTGGCGAGGGTGGCAGTAGTCGAGGAAGTAGCTTCCTACGGCAGACCGAGGTGGCGGCGGAGAGGTCAATGGTGACGGTGATGCTCCGGTGATCAACGTCAGTGATGGTCCTGCGCACAAGCATCGGTGAGCCACAGGTGATGCACTGCTGCATTCAATTGAGGCTAATAGCTACCGAAAGGAGGTGACCGACGGTGACCGTGACGACGGCGGGGGAGAAGAACACCGGCGAGCGTCGGGAAGGCGAAATTGGAGCTCAAAAGTAGTCGAGTGAAGGGCGGTGAGCTTCACGGGATCATGGCGAAGCTAGAGGAGGGGCTGTCATGGATCGGGAGGAGCTGTGGTGGTTTGCCCACGGTGAGCAGAGAGGTCGCCGGAGAAGAACTCGAGCGGCGACGGTGGATTCGAAGCTCGGTGTGGAATGCGAGTGCAAGAGAGAGCGAAATGGAGGGAGGGGAAGCTACAGAGAGTCTTAGACCAGCAAAGAAGGGTGGAGAGGCACGCATAGGCGCCAGCCGCGATGGCGGCGAGGTGGCGAGCGGGCAGAGCTCGGGCAGAGATAGGGCGACGTGGAGCGCGTAGGAGCAGGCTAGAAGGGAGGAGCTAGAGCGGCGGCTGGCTTGAAGACAACGCGTAAGAGCTGCAAGAGCAGGTGGTGGCACCGGCAGAGCGGCAGCAGCGGTGAGCTGCGGCGGCGACGGCAACCAGCTGCTAGTGGCTCGGGCGGCGGCATGGCGCGCTCGGGGAAGGCCAGCAGGAGGAGCTAAGGCGGTGGGCGAGCTCGGGGGCGACGCGTGGAGCGGCGCTGGAGCAGGAAAGAGCCTTGCGCGGCATGGCACGAGGGCCTGCGGCGGCGCTGTCGCGCGGCAGAGGAGGAGGCAGAGGAGGAAGAAGGAAGGGGGGCGCTGGTGGCTGATCTGCAAATTCAGAAGTTTTAGGGACCTCACTGTAAACCAAAATTCCCCACTATTCTAAAGCTCAAATGAGGAAATGGTCAAAATAAAAGTTGTAGAACTTTTCAAGCCCTATAACTTTTATTTAGGGCTCAACACCAAAAACTTAAAGAATAGAACTTTATTTTAAAACCTTGGGCTAAATCCAAACTTTCTAAAGTTTTATCCTTATTAGGGTAAATTTCATATAACCTTGGACTCAAATGCAAGTTTATGTAATGTAATGATGACTAACACTCTTACAATCCCTAGTGAAAATTTAAGAGTTACCTTTGTAATTCAACCATTTTACACCAAAGGACTCATATTTTTTGAAATAATTACACCTAGGTCCTTATTTCCACATATGCACTCAAATTCACACAATTCAAATACATTTCACATCCTTTCCTAATATTTTATGATTTTGACACCTAGGGTGTCACAACCTTCCCTCCTAAAAGGAATCTCGTCCCGAGATTACAGGAATGGTAGATGTGGAAGGTAGTTACCTAAGGATTATTAAGAAACTCGGGAAAGTTTTTCTGAAGATAATCTTCAGTCTCCCAGGTGGCTTCATCAATGGTATGGTGGTCCCATAAGATCATATACATCCTAAGCCTCTTTCTTCTAGTGACTCTTTCTTTGGTATCTAGAATTTGAATGGGCCGTTCGACATAAGATAGATCAGGGTCGATCTTGATGGCTTGTTGTTCAAGGATCTCAGTAGGCACTTTGATGCATTTCTTGAGTTGAGATATATGAAAGACATCATGAATGGCGGCCAACTGAGAAGGAAGATGAAGTCTGTAAGCCACTGGGCCACAGGCTTCGGTGATTTTAAAAGGTCCGACATATCGGGGTGCTAATTTTCCCTTTATGCCGAAACGTTGAACACCCTTAGTAGGAGATACAAGAAGATAGACATGATCTCCTACTTGGAATTGTAAGGGTTTTCTCCTTTGGTCTGCATAATTTTTCTATCTAGACTAGGCTGCCTCAAGGTTTGCTTGGATAATCTTGACCTTATCTTCGGCTTCGGTATCTAAATCGGGTCCGAAGATTTGGCGTTCACTGGTTTCAGACCAACTCAAAGGAGTTTGACATCTTTGACCATATAACGCCTCAAAGGGAGCCATTTGAAGACTGGACTGATAGCTGTTGTTATAAGAAAATTCGGCCAAGGCTAGATATTTGTCCCAGTTCGTACCATAGTGAATGATACAAGCTCGGAGCATGTCTTCAAGGATTTGATTAACTCGCTCAGTTTGTCCATCAGTTTGTGGATGGTATGCAAAGCTTCGAATCAGCTTGGTTCCGAGAGAAAATTGTAATTGCTCCCAGAAGCGTGCAATGAACTGAGCTCCATGATCAGAAACGATCATCTTAGGCATGCCATGGAGATGAACGATTTGATCTAGATAGATCTCAACATACTTTTTGGCGTTGTAAGTAGTATGCACAGGAAGGAAATGGGCAGTCTTGGTTAATCGATCAACGATTACCCAAATAGAGTCATACCTCAGGGAGGTGTTGGATAAGCCAACAATGAAATCCATGCTGATATCCTCCCACTTCCAGGAAGGAATGGGTAGAGGTTGAAGAATACCAGCAGTTTTGAGATGACTAGCCTTAACTCTTTGGCAAATATCACACTCCGAGACATACTTTGCAATTTCACGCTTCATACGAGTCCACCAAAAGTTCTGCTTCAAATCTTGGTACATTTTGGTATTGCCCGGGTGCATAGAGAATTTGGACAAATGGGCCTCGTCCAATATCTGCATATGAAGTTTATGGTCCTTGGGTACAACAATACGCTCGTTGAACCATAGAACTCCTTTGTGATCTATTCGAAAGCACTTGTACTTTCCCTTTCCTTGTGCTAATTCCTGCTTTAGGATTCTAACCCCTTTGTCATACTGTTGTGCCAGAATGATGTTATCCTCAAGCGTAGTTTCAACAGAAAGATGGTTCAAGCTACCTTGAGGAATGATCTGTAGATTGAGCTTCCTCATTTCCCAACAAAGAGCCTCATTGAAAGCCTCCACTAACAAGCAAGAGCAATGTGCCTTGCGGCTAAGGGCATCCGCGATGACATTGGCCTTGCCTAGATGATAATGTACTTCTAGATCATAATCCTTGATAAGCTCTAGCCAGCGTCTTTACCTCATATATAGATCTGCTTGCGTGAAGATGTACTTGAGGCTTTTATGGTCGGTATAGATATGGCACTTTGTACCCATCAGATGATGTCCCCAAATCTTAAGTGCATGGATAACAGCTGCGAGTTCAAGATCATGAGTAGGATAGTTCTGTTCATGAGTTCTGAGTGCCCGCGATGCATAAGCAATCACTCGGTTGTCTTGCATAAGCATACAACCAAGTCCGATTCCCGAAGCATCACAATAGATGTCAAAAGGTTTGGAAACATCCGGTTGAGCCAGGACTGGGGTAGTAGTGAGATGTGCTCTGAGGGTGTGAAATGCATCCTCACATTTCTGATCCCAGGAGAATTTAACTCCTTTCTTTAGCAGTTCGGTCATAGGTTTGGCTATCCTTGAGAAGTCAGGAATAAAACGATGATAATATCCAGCTAGACCAAGAAAACTGCAAATCTGATGGACTGATGTAGGAGGTTTCCAGTCCACCACTTCTTGGACTTTACTTGGATCAATGGATATACCGTCACTGGAGATGGTATGTCCTAGAAATTTAACGGTATCCAGCCAAAATTCGCATTTGGAGAATTTGGCATACAAGTGGTGGTCTCTCAATCTTTGAAGAACAACATGAAGATGTTTCGCATGATCTTCCGGATTTTTAGAGTAGATTAGAATGTCATCAATGAAGACCACTACGAATTTATCGAGTTCTTGCATGAAGACAGAATTCATGAGATACATGAAGTATGCTGGGGCATTAGTAAGACCAAACGACATAACCAGATATTCATAAAGTCCATATCTGGTGGAAAAGGCTGTTTTTGGAATGTCACTTGGCTTGATCTTGATTTGATGATATCCGGAGCGGAGGTCAATCTTAGAGAATACTTTGGCTCCGGCTAACTGATCAAATAGAATGTCAATGCAGGGCAAAGGATACTTGTTTTTTACCGTTACCGCATTGAGGAGACGATAATCTACACATAACCTTAGACTATTATCCTTCTTTTTCACGAACAGGGCTGGACAACCCCATGGTGAAGCACTTGGACTAATGTAACCCTTATCAAGGAGGTCCTGGAGTTGTATTTTCAATTCTGCCAGCTCATGGGGTGGCATACGATAGGGCCTCTTAGAGATGGGGGCTGTGCCGGGTTGTAGTTCTATGATAAACTCAATATCCCTGTCCGGGGGCATTCCAGGCAAATCATCTGGAAAAACATCTGGGTATTCACAAACAATAGGAATATCCTTTAACTTGATCCCTTCTACAGCATAGGCACAAGAGTTGTTGCATTCCCAATGTGGAAGATAGAGAATAGTAGTTTCATGGTCGGGTGAATCTATCTCCATGGCTCGGGAAGAGATATCCAATGACACTCGGTGCCTGGTCATCCAATCCATACCTAGGAGGACATCCATTCCTTCTAGGTCCAATAACAGTAAATCTGTTCTTACCAGACTTCTACCCAACTGAAGTGGCACACTTCTACAAACTTGGTTTGAGGAAATTTTACCGCCAGGAGTTGCTATCATATAGGCTCCTTTAGTAGGATAGAAATCCAGGCCTACTTTTGTTCCACATTTGGGACTGATAAAACTATGGGTTGCACCAGAATCAAAAAGTATAATCATGGGTTGATGGTTTATAGAGAAAGTACCCGTCATTATTGGCGCACCCTCGGGAAGTTCAGAGAGAGTTGTGAAGTTCACCCTCCCCTGGCGGACTTGCACTATCTGCTTTTTACCCTTGCCCTTGTTGTTCAGGTTGGATGGTTGCTCATGGAAAGATTTCTTGGGTTGAGGGCAATCCCGGATGAAATGGGATGAGCTGCCGCAACTGAAACAACGATTGTTGTTGTTTCCTTGATTGGACGGCGGAAAGCTCGGCTTCGGGCCTTGCTGCTGTTGCTGCTGGGGTTGTGGTGTCGGTGGCCGATTGAAGCGAGCCTGCTGGGGAGGCCTGGCTACCCATCTGCCTGGTAGGTTGTTTCAGGGCGGGGCTCGGGTAGCAGTGTTCTGAACCAACCGATACCTTGGCTGTTGCGTATTTGTGGGTCCCATGGGTGTCTTCCATTTCTTTTCTGCTCGGTGGGCTGAGATACAATCTTCTTGAGTAATGGCCATATTGACCAACTCGTTGAAGTTGTCAGCCCTTACTAGGTTCAGCCGTTCCTTAAGCTTTGTATTCAGGCCACGGCGAAAACGATCCCGTTTACGGGCATCAGTATCCGCATGATAACCCGCGTACTGGCACAGGTGATTGAAAACCTGTGCATACTGCATGACAGTGCGGGTTCCCTGGGTCAAAGTCAAGAATTCATTGAGCTTTCGCTCAATAAGTCCTTCTGGAATGTGATGCGCTCTGAAAGTGGTCCGGAATTCGTCCCATGTGATGACATGACCAGCCTGCTGCATGGCGTAGTAATGGTCCCACCATATGCGGGCGGTGCCACGAAGTTGTTGAGCCGCAAAGAGTGCCTTGTTCGCGTCTAATCAGGGTACAGACAGCAATGCAAACTTGGACTCTATAGTGCGGAGCCATGCGTCAGCATCGAGGGGCTCGTCTGCTTTATGGAATAATGGGGGCTGGGTACTGAGAAAGTCTTGGTAACCAGCCGATGGATGTTCATCACGGCCTCGGGACGGGTGATGAAACTGGTTCATCTGGGCTTGTACTAGCTGGTTAAGGAGTTTTGTCTGCCGTGCCATGACTTTCGCTAGATTTGGCGGTGCTGGTGGCGGTTGTTGGGAACCGCTAGCTTGGTTTGGCCGGAAACCTTCTGGGGTTCCACGTGTAGCTCCAACCATCTGAAACAAAGGAGTTGTCCATTATCAACAACATATTCTTACTCCTATTTTCAGAAGGTATACCACTGCTAAACAGATATGTAATTTACATATTCTGTTTAACCAACACATTTAAGGTGCAAAGGTGTTGAAACCAGACAACGGAACACAAGGCTTAGATTATAGAGCAGTCGTTGGTTGTCCTTCATATATTACATCAGGATGGTTCGATTGCTACGGGTCAAGCCATACGTACATAGGCCATCTATGTTACAGCAAATGGCCCTGGTTCTAGGTAGACTACTCACTATTTATGTCACACATTCTACACTGGTTACATGTGAAGAATCGACGATTTGGATGGACTAAAAATCGTCGAAGTCGCCTACGAAGGATTAACTGCCGGAAGAGGAGTGATCCGGCTGAGGGTTAGGCTCTGGGTTTCCGTGCTCGGAGTCGAGATCAGAAACTCCCTCAATTTCTTCTGGGTCTTCTTCTTCGCCTTCAGGTGCTTCAGGTACAGCAGGAGGTGCTGGCTGCTGCTGAAGTTCGTTAATGTGAGCGATGGCGTCATCAACCTCAAGGATAAGGTTGTAGACTTGCTCTTGGAGGAACTCGATAATTGTGTCACGTTGAGTGATTATGGCATCACTCTGATTGATCTGATCCTCCCGGTGGATAATAGTCTCATTCTGTTCTGCGATAACTTCCTTCTTTTCCGTGACCAATGCTTGAAGTGCTTCTATCTGAGTGACCTGTCAATCAGCATTTCTGTAGTGACCTTGAGCGATACTGGTCAACAGACCCATACCACGGCGTAGCAGGATCTGATAGTGGTGCTGGATATTCATGAACCTGATGGTACCATGGAGTGTCTCTTCAGCTAAATCTCCCAACATGTGGCCATAATGAGCTATCCAGAAATTCCACTCGGGATCGCTGGAATCTATTGTAGGGAACAAGCCGATAGGATACCCTGCAACTTTCATGGGATGCTGGTTGCAGAAAGTATGGATGGCCTCAAGAGCTACGGTCTCAATGGTGTCGACGAGACGATAGCCAACCACATCGACTTCGATGGGCTGCCAGTGAGAACGAAAAGGGTGCTAAGGAATGGTCATCTTAACTCTGCACCGAGGAACACCTTCCTCTCTATACTCCACTCCATCATACTGTGGGGGCTCGGTGTAGAAGAATAACCTAAGTGATTCCCACAAGAGACAAGGAAAACCCTCCCAGTGCAAGGGATTGGTATGGAGATGCCCTGCATGATCCCAAAAGACGTTTGAAGGAGCCGCCATCTGAAGCAAGAATTCAAATGGTGAGATTTTGAAGGATGCCGAGAATTCAACTAAGGCTACCACAAGAATCCTATTGAAATCATACTAGAGATAGACAACACTCTATACGTCCTTAAAAGAACAACACATTCAATGCACTCACTTTGCTTGATGGTGGATTATGCATGCACGTACTATTCGAACTCACAACCAAAACAATTGCCGAATATCTTCGGACTTACGTGGTTAATTTCGGTGGCACAATATTTACGTCTCTCCCTAATAACTAGTTGATAAGTCCTATCCGTCTCAACCTCTTAATCGTGGTTAGTGTACCTGCAGAAGACCATAGGTATATAACTTGAACCTTTCATGGCAGCACGATATGAAAGCGTCCCCAAATAGTACTGTTTACTGTAGAAACAGTATTTGTACAATTTTCACCGTACAGACGATGTTAGCATACGTTACATCTGCAACATATTCACGGGGGTACTGTATAAAACGGGGGTACGAACAGCGATCACCATACCCTGTGCCGAACCATATACTCCAATATGATCAACTAATCATTGATATATTGGCAGCATCTCAAGTAAGCCACTGCTAGAGAAAAAACGTTCGGTTCGCATCACCGACGGGAAGGCCAATCTCCCTCAGTTGGCTGAGGATCCTTAACTTCTTACCTTCTTGTCTCAATATGGAGGAACAAAACAATACAACTAGGTATCTAGGGTTGATTGTGGTCGAAAGTAAGTTTTGAAAGAAAGTAGTGCTACAGGTTAGAGCTGAACTATACACATATATATACTAGTAGCCACCTAATTACTCCCATAACCCTTATAGCTTTACGATCTAAGCACCAACCTTAACGAATCCAACGCGATTTGTAAACTCTTTTGTTAAGCAAATTTAATCCTGAAAACATTTTTAAGAGCTGTGGCATTTTTAGAGTCGATTGTAAAAGTAAACCTACAGCTCTGATACCAACTGTGGCAGAAACGCTTGAGTTATTCCGGCTCAAGTGCGCTAGTCATTGCTATACAGGCGATACTAACTCAACGCACTTCAAACGGAACAGCCCATTGGTCTATCGGGTCACCGCCCGATACAACCACGGTTCAATAGGATCGAAGTAGGTTTACCTCACATGAAGGCGAGTTTACAATCACACCACAGCTCACCAACTTTTAATTTACAGAGATAATAAACATTATTACAATCTGTTTCAAGCTTAAAGTAAACTTATACAACATTGTTTAACACAACAAGCTAAACATCTTGTTCAGAGTCATAGCGGAAGAAACTCACACACGACTATACACGTCGCAGAAGTTGGCACCACGTTCAGCCCGAAACATGGCGTCATTCCAGAGGGTCATTGCCAGCCAGAGACAGATCCCACTCCACGGACCAGCCAAACAGAACAGAGAACGGCCAGGCTAGATTATCTATTTGGTTTTCAGCGACCATACCTGAAAGATAGACTAGCAAGACTGAGTATACTAATACTCAGCAAGACTTACCCGAGATTGGGTATACTTAGCCCATAACGAAACCATGAAGGATTAGGAGGCTCTGGTTTTCTTTTTGCTGAAAAGCAACAAAGAGTATGATCTAACTTTCATGTTTTAGCTTTTAGATTCTAGTTTTGTTAACCATTCTAGGTAAGCACCTATACTAGACAAACAAGGTAGAGCTTAGCATCCATCAAGATTATCTCAACAATAGTTACTGTTCTTACTCTATGTGGTAGAAGGAGCAAGCAGTCTCAATCTCCGCGAGAAACGGACGATTCTGAATCAAATTCCAAACCTTGCAAGGGTAAACCTAACTCACACATTCAGAAACTCAACTTTCCGAACAACCGTTTCCATCATATTCCGGGTTATGGATCAGGGCCACCACAAGCGACTGCAGGACCGTACGCACATCCAATGTGCAGGATGTACGTCTGTAGCGCGACTACATGATTGTACTCCTGTCTGCTATGCAGAACATAGTCCCACACGTCGGTGCGTGTGTATAACAAAAACCAATCAATCGAGTGGTGGAGACAAGTCCATTTGCCGGGCCAATCCGGTACTAGGCATGTGGCTAGTACTTTCAAACACTTGACCACAGCTACCACACACTACGACCTTATCAACTTTTATCAACACAGACGGGGTAATCTTCCAAGTCATGATACCGCACATGACCCCGTCCGTCATCCTTACAGTGATTGCAGAATAATAAACATCCAACTCCTATATCGCGCGAGTGACAGGAAATCACTCGACTTCTGCCGGTCCTATTAGCAGAGCATCTATTCGATAAGGACTTAGGCACAATACAAAGGTTCCTAAGATTCATGCATCTAGGGTTCCATTTCAACTCCTAGACTTAATGCATATTATAGCTATATAAGGATAAAACTGTATAAGTAAAGTAATTTAAAATACTGGCTTATGCATCGGGCTTGCCTTCTTGAGTGGGGTTGGGGTCAGGGATGTCAAAGACTTCCGAACTTTGGTTCGGGCTTCAGTTATAACCTCGGCGACGTTCGCAGGATCTTCAGAAAATCCTTGCTCTTGTTCCAGGACTAACTCGTAGTCTCCGTCATCGAGTGTCGTTGACTCTACATGATATGCAATAATTTGAATTAGATGGTTCTTGAGTTAAGAATTTTACTTCATGATAAAGTTGCAATCCAACCAATTGATAAACACCATTTCATAAAGCAGGAAGTTTGAATTCAAACCCACTAGGTGTACTTTGATTCAATTATCAAATTAATTGATTTAATTGAATTAAGTTAACAAGTTTGATTTTTATTTTGAAATCCATAAAGGCTATGGCCTTGAATTTTTGGTGGGTAAGCTCACTTCTAGTGGATGAGCTTACTATGAATTTTTCATAATTTTCTAAAAATAGAAACTAAAGTATTTGAATTAAATTCAAACTTCAAGTTTAAATCTAAACCTTAGGCAAATCAGTGCTATAAATCTTGAAAATTTGAATATGAACTATTCAACTACATAACATCATATGGTAAAAAGATCTAAGCATAAAAACCTTAGTAGCATGCTTGAATAAATTTAAACCATTTCAAGCTTGATTTGCATAAGTTTAATTTAATTCAAACTATAGTTTAGTAATGTACCTGAAATTTTCACACAAGCTTACTCATACCTAAACAGGCTACATACCAAAAATCACAAACACTAGAGCTAGCATGCAAAAGTTATGCTCAAGATACCCTTTTGCTAAACTTTAAAATAACCCAAAAAGTATTCGGTTTCAAACCAAACTCTAGTAACAAAATTTGTAGCTTTTACTTCAAGGATTCAAATAAAACTGATTTGACATTTTTCTGAATTTTCTACAAACTTCTACAAATTTCTAAAGATCACTGATTTTGAATTGAGGGGAGGGATTAGAATCTTGAAGCCAGGCCCTCGGAAAGATTTAAATCATTGCAATTAGGTCCTTGGCTCGTCGGGAAAGAGAAGCCAAGATGTGCCGGCCAAATTCCGATGATGGCGGTCGCCGGCGATAAGGGGGAACCAGCCGGGGTGGATCAGGGAACTAGGGCGGTCCTTGCTAGGGGTGATGTGCAGGTCAGGGTTGGCCGGAGGGGGTGGAACGGCGGTGAACCGAGGCGGCAGCGATGGAGCTCAACCTTGGCGGTGGTGTTCTGTCGTGGCGGCGCACCAACGGTGGACCGGAGGTTGGGCAGGAGCTCAAGGGAATCAAGATGGTTCGGTTAAGCACCTTGGCAAGGGTGGCAGTAGTCGAGGAAGTAGCTTCCTGCGGCAGATCGAGGCGGCGGAGGAGAGGTCAACGGCGACGGTGATGCTCCGGTGATCAACATCGGCGATGGTCCTGCGCACAAGCATCGGTGAGCCACAGGTGACGCACTGCTGCATTCAATTGAGGCTAATAGATACGGAAAGGAGGCGACCGACGGTGACCCGGACGACGGCGGGGGAGAAGAACACCGGCGAGCGTCGGGAAGGCGAAATTGGAGCTCAAAAGTAGTCGAGTGAAGGGCGGTGAGCTTCACGGGATCATGGCGAAGCTAGAGGAGGGGCTGTCGTGGATCGGGAGAAGCTGTGGTGGTCTGCGCACGGTGAGCAGAGAGGTCGCCGGAGAAGAACTCGAGCGGCGACGGTGGATTCGAAGCTCGGTATAGAATGCGAGTGCAAGAGAGAGCAAAATGGAGGGAGGGGAAGCTACTGAGCATCTTAGACTAGCAAAGAAGGGTGGAGAGGCACATACAGGCGCCAGCCTCGACGGCGGCGAGGTGTCGGCCGGGCAGAGCTCGGGCAGAGACAGGGCGACGTGGAGCGCGTTGGAGCAGGCCAGAAGGGAGGAGCTAGAGCGGCGGCTGGCTTCAAGACGATGCGTAAGAGGTGCAAGAGCAGGAGGTGGCACCGTCAGAGCAGCAGCGGTGGTGAGTTGCGGCGGCGATGGCAAGCAGCTGCTGGCGGCTCGGGCGGCGGCGTGCTGCGCTCGGGGAAGGCCAGCAGGAGGAGCTAAGGCGGTGGGCGAGCTTGGGGGCGACGCATGGAGCGGCGCTGGAGCAGGAGAGAGCCTTGGGCGGCGCAGCACGAGGGCCTGCAGCGGCGCTGTCGCGCGGCAGAGGAGGAAGAAGAAAAGGGACCTCACTTTAAACCAATGTTCCCCACTGTTCTAAAGCTCAAATGAGGAAATGGTCAAAATAAAAGTTGTAGAACTTTTCAAACCCTACAACTTTATTTAGGGCTCAACACCAAAAACTCAAAGAATAGAACTTTATTTTAAAACCTTGGGCTAAATCCAAACTTTCTAAAGTTTTGTCCTTATTCGGGTAAATTTCATATAACCTTGGACTCAAATGCAAGTTTATGTAATGTAATGATGTCTAACACTCTTACACTTTGATCCCTAGTGAAAATTTAAGAGTTACCTTTGTAATTCAACCATTTTACACCAAAGAACTCATATTTTTTGAAATAATTACACCTAGGTCCTTATTTTCACATATGCACTCAAATTCACACATTTCAATATATACATTTCACATCCTTTCCTAATATTTTATGATTTTGACACCTAGGGTGTCACAGAATGTTTCTTCCAAGCCTGCGATCAGGTCCTCAGGATTCCTGGTCTTGATGACCACGTCATCCACGTAGGCCTCATTATTCCAATGCAGCTGATCAGCGAAGCACATATGGATTGCGCATTGATAGGTTGCTCCTACGTTTTTCAACCCGAAAGACAAAGTTTTGTAGGCATATGTCCCGAACGGGGTGATAAACGCGATCTTTACTTCATCTTCCTCCTTGAGCGCGATCTGGTGGTACCCCGAATAGCAGTCAAGGAAGCAGAAGAGTACACAACCCGCCGTCGAGTCGACAACTTGATCAATGCGCGGTAACCCGAAGTAATCCTTTGGGCAATGTTTATTGAGATCGGTGTAGTCAATACACATTCTCCATCCTTGTTCTTTTTCTTTACAAGGATGGGATTAGCCACCCACTCTGGATGGATTACTTCTTTAATGAAGCCAGCCGCGAGGAGTTTAGCTATTTCCCTTTTGATTGCCTCTCGTTTGTCTTGAGCAAACCTGCAAATGCGTTGCTTTTTTAGCACAGCTTGTGCGTGAACATTTAAACTATGCTCGATCAGTTCCCTGGGCCCCGCCTAGCATGTCCGCTGGTTTCCACGCGAATATGTTTTGGTTAGCCTGAAGGAAACTGACGAGAGCGATTTCCTATTTCTCATCTAAGCCTGCACCGATAACAGCGGTCTTAGATGAGTCACCCTTCTGGAGCTGGATCGTCTTGAGGGCCATGTCACCAGTCGATTGGATGCTCGACTTGATGGCCTTCCGCGTTGGGATTTCCATCCCGGCTTGGGAGAGTTGTTGCACGGCCGCGAGTACTTCTCCTGAAGCATCTGGCACACGCGTAGTCGAAGCGTATTGGATGGCCTCCTGGTTGCAGTCGTACGACTTCTTCAAGTCACCTCGGAGAGTGAGTACCCCACTTCATCCTGGCATCTTGAGAAGTAAATAAACATAATGCAGCACTGCCATAAATTTGGCCAGTGCTGGTCTGCCCAGTATGGCATGATATGAAGATTCAAATTTGGCAACTTCGAATTTGATGAACTCGGTGCAGTAGTTCTCCCTCGTGCTGAAGGTGACTGGAAGGACCACCGTGCCAAGTGGAAGCACTGCATTGCCTAGGACAATGCCGTAGAAGGGAGACTTGCTTGGGACAAGCATGTCCGTTAAGTCCAAACCCATCTTTCTCAAGGTGCTGGCGAAGATGAGGTTGAGACCACTTCCGCCGTCGATGAGTACTCTGGTGAGCTTGACTTCTGCCACCATCGGGTCCAGGACCAGGGGAATTTGCTGGGCTCCGAGAAGCTGGTCCACTGATCATCTCGTGAAAACGAGATGGGGACCTCGGACCACTGGAGTGGTCGTGGTACCGCCGGCTCGACGAACATGATCTCTCAGAGAAGCAGTTTCTGTTCCCTCCTGGAACTGATCTCTTCATCACCTCCAAAGATGACGTTGATGGTTTTCAAGGCATCTTGGAACTTCGCGTTGTGCGATTTGTCCCCTTGGTCATCCTTTTCGGGCTCTTTATCCGCTGGCTTGTTCTTCTTGTTGCTGCTGGGATTGCTGAATGTCCTCCGGAGGTGGTAGCAATCAATTGCCGCATGATTGGCACCTGGATGCCATGAGCATTTCTTCTGCAGGAGCTTTTCGAACTCCTCCTGTGTTGTTGTCTTCCTGCCTCGCGAAGGACGATCCACAACCGCGACGAGGTCATCTGGCTTGCGCTTTTGGGATGGACCCAAGTAGTCCCGCTGGCTCTTGTCGGTACGGTTGTCACTTGTGCGCCTTAGGTTGTTGTCATTGCGCCTCGGGAACCGCTCTTGCATCTTTTCCTCTTGCTCGGACCAGTCATGCATCATGTCACGAAGTCCTCCAACAGTTTTTGGTCTGTTCCACCCAAAGTCTCTATAGATGCCTGGGTCGGTGATGCCATTGTAGAAGCAGTCGATAATGTCCTCCTCCAAGATGTTCGCAATGGTGGCTCGCACGTGGAAGAAACGACGTGTGTATGACCGTAGGAGCTTGTTGCGTTCGTGTTTACATTGAGCAAGGTCATGACGACTACCTGCACGGGTGATCGCCCCTTGGAAGTTGTCGATGAAGACTTTCTTGAGCCGCTCCCAGGAGTCAATCGAGTTGTTGCTGAGACTCTCCAGCCATGTGAGCGGCGCAGGCTCCAAAGCCATCAGGAAGTAGATGACCTTGGTGATGTTGGAGCCTCCTGCTACTTCTATGGCGGTGGAGTAGCATCGTAGCCATTGCTGAGGAGCATGTTTGCCGTCGTACTTGGTGATCCCAATCGGCTTGAAGCCCTCAGGGTACTTGTAACTGTTGAACCGTGTTGTGAATGCTGGAAAGCGATCACTGCAGTCGGTACCTTTTGTATCGGCTACTTCACGCTCTCTGCGTCTGGAATCAATTATGGATCGTGCATCGTGTCCTTCATTGATTCTCTGGTGCAGGTCTTGTGGAGGATTCCGATGATTGGGCTGTCGCGGGTTGCCTCCTGGAGGTGGCTGCTGCCTCCCGCCAGTGGCCTGACTCCCACGAGCATTGTCATTGTTATTGCTTCGTTGAGGTCAAGGACGGCCGCCTGCCGTTCAACTATTAGGCTGGCTGCGGCTTTCGCCCACGTGTTCTTCTCCGATGGCGGACGCCTGGTTTTGTTGATCGAGCTGAATCCATGCCCTTTGCGCATAGCGAAGTGCTTGGCGTAGGTTTGGATCTTTGCTGTGTTCGAGTATGGCAGTTACCCTAGCGATGTTGGCCACAGGAATTCTGAAGCCCCGCTCGCTCACGGCGGTGAATTCGGCATCTAGCTCACGATGCATAGATCGGATGCGCTCGTTGACCCTCCTTCGCCTGGCTGTGGGCTCTGTTCCTGGCCCTTCGTGCCTCACGCTCAGTGTCGTTTTGATCACCGGCATTGGCTGTGGCCTCGTCTTTGGATATCATATCAAGTGCGTCGTTGGGTGAGATGCCATCATCCTCGCCCTCCTCCGCCATCAACACTTGACGTGATATGAGCTCATCGGAGCTCGCTTCGACTAGCTCAGTCGATTCTTCTGCCATGGTGGCTAATGGCTTGCCTTCCTGAAAAGGCAAGGGATCGAGGTGTGCCACGAGTCGGTCTTCATCTTCGAGTAGAACAGAGAGTTTCATGCCCTTCCAATGCACGAAATGGCCCTCTGGAGTGGAGGTGATCATCAGACCATTATCACCAAGACAACCCACAGCCCCCCGACGTGTGGTGGCTTCGGGTTTTTCGATTTGGAGTAAATAGTCCAAGTGCTTTTCCAATGTGGAGAGGGACTCGGAGTTGTTGGCCTCCTGATGTTCAGTGGCCGAATTGCGTAGACCGAGTCGTGATCGGTTACTCAAGTTCCCAGATTGGAGCGGGTCTGATCCGAGCGTGGTCGTTGCAGCACGGGGTGGAGTCACGTTGAAAACGGACTCCTCCTCGGTCATCCTAGCGGAGCCATGGGTCGACAAGTCATCGAGATTGTCGACGAACTCGTCAAGCTCGCTATGAAAACTCACTGCGAGAGTTTTCGGCTTCATGACGTCGATGGTGAACTGACGAAAATCGCCCGCGCCGTCTGCGACGCAGACCCACAAGCCAAAAATGAACGTCGTGCCCTGGGGGGGGGGCACAGCACTGGTGAACTTGAACGATGCCATCGAGTTCGCCGGTGGATCTTCGATGCGCACCCCTACCTGGCACGCCAGCTGTCGGTGTTTTACCGCCTGCCCACCAAGGGGTATGCCCGAGGTGGTAAGTTTTAGATAGGGTGACGCCGAGATCATGAACTCGAAGGTGCAAGCAACACAAGGTTTAGACAGGTTCGGGCCGCGATGTGGCGTAATACCCTACATCCTGTTTGTGGTTTGTATTGCCTTGGGTGTTGATGTTGTGTTTTGAGGGGGTCCCTGCCCGCCCTTATATATCTGGGAGGACAGGGTTACATGAATCCTAGTCTGACACTAGCCTAGGAACCGTACTCGAGTACAACTCGAGTAGCTTCCTTCTATATCGTCTAGTTCTACTTCGCAGGTGAGTAGAGTACAACATAGATAAGGCATAGGACATGTCCTATCCCCTATTCCGGTATGAACTACGTTATGTACGCAGTCCCGTAGTCCCGGGTCTGACAGAGACAGATGCTCCCCCTCTGACGAATAATCCACTGGATGAAATCATATAAGATGAGAAGTTTGATAGAATGTTTTATTCTTATTTTGATGGTGGTAGAGATGATGATGATGATGATGATAATGATGGGGTTGCTGATGCTGATGGGGTTGGTGGATTCCAAGATGATGATGTCGACGGACCCATGGATGGTGATAGTAGTGGCGATGAACTTGATGATGGTGATTTTCTCAGCCAGTTGTTGCGCCACACCAAAGCGGAGGTATTGGTTGCTAGTGCTAGGGGGTTAGCAAACTTCGAGATGGTGAGAAAATCAGCAGAGGAAAATATATATGAGCGATCGAAGGGATGCCCGAAACACTGGGCTGTGCTTCGTTTCATACTTGAGCTCTTGACTCTGAAGGCTAAGCATGGTTGGTCAGATGGTTTCGTTTCAATGATCTGCTGCGTATCTTGGCTTGGTTGCTTCCAAAGCTAAATAAAGTGCCAGCCAACACATACCGAGCAAAGAAGCTTGTGAGCCCGTTCATGATGGGTGTGGAAAGAATTCATGCATGTCCAAATTATTGTATTTTGTATCGTGGAGATACTTTCAAAGACTTGAAGAAATGCCCTGTATGTTCTGCAAGTCGGTACAAAAACAATGCTGGTTACTGTGGTGATGACAATCATGGTCCAACCGATGTGAATAAAAGGAACGTGGTGAAGAATAGTGTTGCCTCTGTTGAGCTAAATGACACTACTTTAGTCATTCCTGAGAAGCAGAGCAGAATTTCCGCCATGGTTATGTGGTACCTCCTATTTTTCCAATTGCCTGAGGCGTTTCTTCTCGAACCCAAAGGATGCTTAACTAATGCGATGGTGGGATTTAGATAAGCATAAGAAGGGTGACAGAAAGCTCCAACATCCAGCTGATGCTCGGCAGTGGAAGGAATTCGATGAGAAGTACTATCTGGATTTTGGGAATGACCCGAGAAATGTTTGGTTCGCGTTGAGTACGGATGGAATGAATCCGTTTGGTGAAAGAAGTAGCACCCACGGCACATGGCCACTGATACTGATGATGTACAACCTGCCTACATGGTTGTGCCAGAAGAGGAAGTATCTTTTGCTATCCATCCTTATACAAGGTCCCAAGCATCCTGGCATTGATATAAATATTTTTCTTGAGCCTCTAATGCAAGAGATGGAAACTTTATGAAAGGAGAGTATCAATATCTTTGATGGTTGTGCACGGTAGCCCTTTAATCTTAGAGCCATTATATTCATCACCATCCATGATTACCAGGCATTGTTTGTCCTGTCAAGACAGATCAAAGATAGGATGGGATGCGTGGATGGCACCGTATCATCTTTCCTTCAAGGTTCTCGAAAGGTAGTTTACCTTGGGTACAGACGCTTCTTGGTGGAAGGACATAGGTACCGAAGTAAGAAGTTCTATAATCTTTTTGATGGCAGGCCTGAATTACATTCCGCTCCAGTACAACAAGATAGGCACTATGTTTTCAATATGATTCGGACCATCCAGGTCACTTATGAGAAGAAAAAGGAAGATGGGAAGAAGAGAAAGAGAGATAAGGCACCTATCAATGGCGTACCATGCAAGAAGCAGTCCATCTTCTACAAGTACTTGCCGAATTGGGCGGATCTTGAGGTCCACCATGCAATCGATGGTATGCACCTAAAGAAGAATGTGTTTGGTAACACAATTAGGCTCCTCTTGGAGACATCAGCCAAAACAAAGGATACCTTGAAGTCGTGTCAGGACTTGGTAACCATGAAGATAAGACAAGATCTTCACCCTGCGGATAAAGGGAATGGCCGATATGAACTTCCCCCAACTAGCTACAACTTGACTCGTGATGAGAAGAAGGCAATGTGCGAAAGCTTAAGAGGGATCACAGTCCCGAGTCGTTTCACGTCCAACATAAGGAAACTAGTCTTGATGAAAGATCTGTCACTATGCAGCTAAAACTGTCATGATTCTCATGTGTTGCTGAAGGTGTTCCACCCGATTGCAATCAGAGTGATCAAGCCAGTATATGTAAAGATGGTAATCACTTGGTTGTATTACTTCTTCAATAGGATTTCACAAAAGGTGATCGATGAAGATGAGTTGCAGGATCTCCAAGAATTCATTGGGGAGACTATGGCGCAGCTCTAGATGTGCTTCCCTCTGTGGTTTTTTGTTATAACCGAACACCTAATGATTCACATGGTCGATCAAATACGGGCACTTGGTCCACTTTACCTACACGAAATGTGGATGTTTGAGCATCCTCAATTGGTACATACTAAATCATGTGTGACACCCTAGGTGTCAAATAGATCAAACCAATAGAAATAATGTTTGGTGTGAATTAATTTGTGTGGAAATCTAGCAAAGTTGTGAAGATAAGGGTAATTGTGTAAATTTATGAAAGTATAAGTCCCTTTATGCAAATTAATTGAAGTATAAAGTAACTTTCCAAAAATTACTAGGGGTCAAAGTGAAAAAGATGAATGTCATCATGACCAGCCTTAAATGCTTGCAGATAAGCCCAAGAGTTCATAAAAATTACTTTACTAGGACAAGTTTTATGTAAAGTTTATTTTGAGTGCAAAGTGGTAAAATAATTCAGTGTGCTTTAGGTTTCTGAACTTGAGCCCTAAAGCAAAGTTATAGGTCTTGAAAAGTTCTACAACTTCTGTTTTAACTATTTTCTCATTAGGGCTTTGGATCAGTGGGAAATTTTCTGTTTACAGTGAAGTCCTTGAGGTTTTTGCAATTTCCAACCAAGTCCCTCGGACCTCCTCCTCTCTTCTTCCTCCTCTGGCAACTCCTCTGCTCCGCCCGCTGCACCCCTGCCGCCGGTGTCAGCGCCGCTTCCCCGGCCATGTGCTGCACCTCGGTCGCTCCCCGGCGCCACCTCCAGCTCCTAGCTTCCCCACGCGTCGACCCCAACCCGAGCGCCGCTCTAGCTTCCTCTCTCTGGCCCTCTTGCGCGCGCGCCACGCCGACCCGCAGCTCTGCCGCTGCCACCTCGCCATCGCCGTGGCATTGCCCGTGCGTGCTCCCTCGCATCATCTCTTCTGGTTCAAGAGCAGCACTGCTTCCCTTCCTTCCCATTCCATTCCTGTTCCTGCTCTTTGATTGCCCGGAACCCCGAGCACCACCGCCGCCATCTCCTCCATCTCCGGCGCCCTTCTGTTTGCCGTGGGCAGCCCGCTCCAATCCTCCCCACACCACCACAACACCTTAGAAAGTTTCCCCTTGCTCCACTGAAGCTCCCAAACCATTCCCCGTGGCCTGACCTCCACCGGAGCTACCTCGCCGCCGTTCTCCTTCCGCCGGTAAGCTCCTATCCGCCGTCGAACCCCTACCTCCACCCCTCCTCTATCCAATTCGACTACCCCATTAGCTTCCCCTTGCCCTGCTATAGCTCTCCAGCCCAAGCTTGGTCCTCCTCCTCACCGGGAATCCCATCGCCGACGAGCACCCTTCCGCCGCCGTGGAGACGCCCCTTCCGACCATCCCTTTCTTTTCCCAAGACCTCTGACAGGTGCGCCTTGACCTCCTGGTGCTCGCTGACCACTTCTCCTCCGACCCCTCGCCATCCCCTCGCCGGAATTTGGCCGGCAGCCCCTCTGCCCTTCTTCCCCGACGAGCCAAGGGTATAAGTGCAAGGATTTCAAAAATGTTAAGGGTGTCCCTATAAATTTCCAGAGCCCCCCCAATTCAAAATCTGTGAATGTCGGTGTTTAACCGGCTGCCCACCGAGGGATATGCCCAAGGTGGTAAGTTTTGGGTGAGGAGACGCCGAGATCAGGAACTCGAAGGTGCAAGGAACACAAGACTTAGATAGGTTCGGGCCGCACGGAGCGTAACACCCTACGTCCTGTATGGTGGTTCGTATTCCCTTTGGTGTAGACTGACCTAATGATCTTCTTCTTTTTAGAGGGGTCCCTGACCTCCCTTATATATCCGAGAGGTCAGAGTTACAAAGATGCTAACCAACTCCCGTCGAGGGATCACACTAGAACACATCTCGAGTAGATCCTCTCCGTGTTGATTAGCTCTATCTCCTATTTAAACGGGATAAACAAGAGATAAACAAAATGAATAAGAGATAAGACGGGCTTAATCTCTTAAACTTCGTAACGTGCCCAGCCCGGTGGCCCCGGGTCTGACAAGCCCCCGAGCTCTTCGTAGCTGAGTACTGCAGGCTTATCGAGTACTTTTGAAGCAGTCTTCGACTTCTTCCAAGGCTTCGTCTTGAAGTCCTTCTTCGAGTACTTGCCTGGCTGCATCGAAGCTATGAGGTGCTCATGCCCCGAATTTTTGTTATGGTGTGCGATTTAAAAATCGCACTCCATATGGAGTAGCCCCCGAGCCTTAGGTTGAATCGGAGAATCAGGCTGAGGGTCCCATTAATCTGTAACCCTCCTTATCCTTCAAAGAAATTTGAAAAATAAGTAGTCGATGCCACGTACCCCGCAGCCCCCGAGCCTTGAATCCAAATCCCACAAAATTGGAGATAAGGGTCCAAAAATCGTGGCATACAGGCTAAACAATGACACGTTAAGGGGAGACCAAAGTGATGATACAAATGATGTAATTAGACCAAAGATTCGAAAACCCCCCTTTTTTCGGGCTAATTAGCCCTGAAAAAATGATTAGTCGAATATTTAATCCAATTAAATCACCAAATGACCCTTCACCTTCGGAATATTCCACAAAACGACTCTTGGACTTCAGAACAGTAACTTTTCCCCATCCCGCTGGTTACTTAACCCCGCGGCAATAGGAGGGAAAATTGTGCTTTCAATCCGCATTCCACCAAAAACCACCAAAACCCCAATCCGAGCCAAACGCCGCCGCCATCCCCTCGAGAAGATCCTACTGCTCCAACCTCCCCACCCCTCTCCCCGCAGCCCCCGAGCATCTCGTGGCTTAGCGCATCGGAGATGGCGTCCAAGAAGTCGGAGATCGAGGAAATGAAGAAGGATGCGGAGCCGTTGACGACGGGGTGGACACACAGTAAGTGCTCCCTCAACAATCTGAAAAAATTGGTTTCCGAGGGGTTGCTGCAAGAGAAAAACCTTGTCAACTGGCGCCCCTCTTTCCATGAACCTTTCCCCATGGAGAATGTCGACGAAATCGTCACATTCTACCATTTTGCCGAACGGGGATTGGCCCTCCCCACTTGTTCTTTCTTTTGCGGCCTTCTTTATTACTACGGGCTTGAGCTCCATCACCTCAACCCGAATTCCGTCTGCCACGTTTCCATTTTCATCCACTTCTGTGAAGCATTTATCGGAATTGAACCCCACTGGGATCTATTCCGCTTCCTCTTCCGCGTCAAACCCCAACCAACCACGAAAAAACTCGCTGTCGTGGGGGGCGCCGGCATCCAACTGCGACAGCAAGCCGGCGAGAAATACCTTTCATATAAATTCCCCTCCAACCTTCCTGGATGGAAAAACCTATGGTTTTACATCGAAAACCATGCTCCCCACCTGCCGACGAAGTCGAGCAGACCGCCAGTGGTGAGGGGGGAATGGAACCTGGAACCCTCCGGCATGGAAATGGTACAAGTCAAGGAGCTGCTGGAGGCCATCGAGGCGCAGAAGAAAGAGGGGGTGACCGGCGCCTTCGTCATGTTCTCATTTTACAAGCGCCGCGTCCAACCCATCCAACAGCGATGTTGCCTGGGCTTCGAGTACACCGGCCCCGCTGACCCTTCACGCATGTGCACAGAGGAGGTGCCAGACGAAGTCGCGCTCCAGCGGGTTCAGCGGGTGCTGCTGGACGTGAACACCGTGCCGTACGTGCCCACCTTATACTCCGCTCAAAACCCGCCCCCGCCGGTAAGTGTTCGACTTCTTTTCACCGAAGAAATCGGCTACTGCGTCAATACTGAACTGAAGAACTTCCTGCAGGGACACTTGGCGCTGTATTGCAGCTACCCGCCGCAGCCGGACCTCCCCCGGGCGTATCACCTCCTTCCTTCTGCAGCCACAGCGGCCAAGAAGGCTCGGCTTGCTGCGACTCAAAGCCGTAACGAGTCCGCCGAACACGTGGACTCGCCAGCGGGGGAAGAAGCCGAAGGAGGCCCGCGCCCTGCTGCGGCCGCCGCCACCAAGACGGCTCGCCTTGCTGCGGTTCAAGGCGACAGTGAGTCCACCGAGTGCGCGGGCTCGCCGGTGAGCGAAGGAACCGGAGGGCAGCCGCGCCGGGACAACTCCTCCGACCAGAGCGTGGAGTTGGCCGGCGCTCTGCCACCGGTGCCGAAGGGCCAGCGCCAGGTGCGCAAACGCAAGGCCCAAGAAGCCAAGTCCACCAGGTACGGAACCGCCGTTTTGACCGGTTGCAAAGTTTCCATG
Source organism: Panicum hallii (assembly GCF_002211085.1). Lineage (NCBI taxonomy): Eukaryota > Viridiplantae > Streptophyta > Magnoliopsida > Poales > Poaceae > Panicum > Panicum hallii. Next base: position 34,232,290 of record NC_038050.1, read on the forward strand.
ATCCCGAGTACTGACAGCGTTTCCTTGCAATCTCCCTGCTCCGCCGCCCGGGACAGAACCCGAAGGGGTGGAAGCAGGCCCCTCTGCCGCCGCGGCGGTGACACTCGCCGAGGCGGGGACCCCTCCATCGGCCGACCAGGCCCCGCCGTCCGCAACGGGCGTTCCCCGACGGGCCTGGCGGGTGAAGAAGGCTGCCAAGAAGAAGTCGACGCTATAAGTTTCCTTTCGACCGCTTGAGAATCCTGCCCGTGCCCGCTTAGATAACAATGTTGTCGATGTCACCAGGGCCGCAAGCGCCGTGAAACTCCAGATTGAACCAGGCACGGCTGCAGCGCCTGCCTCGGCTGCTGCGGCCCCCGAGCCCCCAGCGCCCGAAGGGCCAGTACCCGCAGAGGTGGCCCCTGAAGCGGGTGCGGCGCTGCCTGACTTGCCGCCTCCTGAGCCCCGGCAAGAGGAAGCCGGGCCCAGTGGCGGGGAACAAGTCGAGGTCCCTGATTCCACTCATACTGATGGCACAGGTATGCGCTTACCCGCCCGCAACTGGTTACTGGGGCCTGGGCGTAATGTGTTGACCGCTTCGTGTGCCTGCAGGTGTCCAGCCGCCGCCACCCGGGGATGCCGCCGGGACCTCGAGGAGTCCCCGTGAGGTGTTGAGGGCCGGGCCCGGGCACCAGAACGTCATCACCACCGACCTGGTGGATGACCTTCTGCTGTCGGCGGAGAACCTGAAGACCTTCAAGAGTACCTTCAAGGAGCTGTACGACTTCTCCATGGTAAGGCTTGGGTAATGGTCCCGATGCGCGCCTTGGTGAGTTGCTTATGACTCACTCTCCTCCTTTTGCACAGCATGTAATCACCAAATCCCAGAAGAAGTCGGAGAAACTCCGCGCGGTCGTGAGCGACGCGCGGGAATTAGCTGCTCTGGACAAGCGCATCTCCGAGGAGATTATCAAGAATTGCTATCTGCAGCGGGAGCTTGATATGCTGAAGCAAGAAAGGACTCGAGAGACCTGGCTGCTCAAAAATGACCTGAAAAACATGGAGAAGGCCAACTCCGAGCTCCAACAACAGCTCAAGGAGCAACAAGCAGAGTACCAGGAGCAGCTCAAGGCGGAGAAGAAGGCGCACCAAGGTAGGCCCTCGCTCCCCTCGAGTACTTTCCCTCAGTAGCTCCCCATTAGATGCTGAAGTACCCTTATCACAGAGCTTAGGAAAATAAGGAAACACAAAGAGGAGTTGCTTACTGACGTGAAGAATATGCTGTATCGACGTACAGATGAAGTCGAAAGGCTGCAGAAAGTGATCGGCGACACTGAACGCCAGTTCATCGACTGCCTTCAGCAAGTCAAAACGCTGGGCGAGAAGGACGAGCAGCAGCGCAAGGAGCTGGAGGAGCTCCGGGGGGCCGCCCAGGAGCTGGTGGACATGGTGGATCCGCCAGAAGAAGGCGATGCCGGCCCGCGGCCCCTGCTGGAGCGTCTCCGTGAAGCCCCGAAGAAGGTGCTCAAGTTCCTATCCGAGGCTCCGGTTGCGTGTGTGAGCAATGCGCTTGCATACGTCAAGTCCTTTGTGCCGACTGCGCAGCTGAGCATCTTCGCGCAAGGGATGGCGGCAGATTGCACCGACGAGCGGTTCGAAGAGTACCTGCAAGAGGCCCAACCTGTGGCAGAACAGATTGTACGCAATGTACTGCAGGATTAGGGTGTATGATACACTGTAATCATTCTCCTATGTAAATGCTTCCCTTGACATCTCTACTTGTTTACATGTCTTAGCTGAATTGGGATCCAGGCTTACGAGACTCAAGTAGGAGACGCGTCCTTGGGTGCGACGACCCGAAGGGCAGCTAGAGTTCGTCTAACAGAGTAGCCACAACTCGATCGAGCGGGTCTAGTCTTGTTAGGAAAGAACGCGAGCATCGTCGCGGGGTTGCCGTGCATGGGGCAAAAAAAAAAGGGACTACCCTGAGTGCGATGCCTCGGAATGTAGTCGAAGGGCGCTCCCTCTACGGGCGTGCTCCGTAAGCTAGGTAAGACCCGGGCGGACGGATCAAGCTTGCGAGGAGCGGGTGCGAGCAGCGCCGCGAGTTTGCCATTCTTTTGGCAAAAACAAGACTGTTCTGAGTGCAGCCGCTCGGAATGTAGTCGATGTAGCTCTGTATGCGAGCCGTTCCAACATACTAGGTGTAGGCCAGTCGAGCGGATCGACTGCGTTGGAAAAGGTGCGACTGCTGTCACGTGCGACCATCGAAGGTCGCGGCGGAACTCGATATGCTGAGGAGTTGGCCGGAGCCAAGGGCTCCGCCAGAAACGGAAGTTGAAAGGAGATGACCGTGGCCGTGGCCCCCGCGTCATGCGCGACAAGAAGTCAAATTGTGTGTGTTCATGTTGGCACGCGACACCTGCCATCGTGGGGGTAGGAAAGCATGTACAACCTGAGTTATGTGGCTCGCGGCCTCCAACTTAGCTTGGAAAAAATCTTCGGAGCCCCCGGGGAATTAGCGATCACCGGGCCTTGACTTAAGGGTAGAACTTGCGCAGGTTCTAAACGTTCCAGGAGTTCGGGACCTCACGACCCTCGGGGAATTGTAGTCGATAAGACCCTAGCCTTGTGACCTTCTTGACGATGAACGGGCCTTCCCACCTTGAATTGAGCTTGTGTAGGCCAGACTCGTCCTGAATACGACGCAAGACCAAATCGCCGACGTTGAATGACCGCTCCTTGATGTTGCGATCATGGTATCGCCGGATCCCCTGCAGGTACCGGGCTGACTGAACAAGGGCGGTACAGCGAGCTTCTTCCACAGAATCAAGCTCTAGCTGCCTCGCCTCGTCCGCCTCGCCTTCACTGTACATTTCGACCCTTGGAGACTTCCACATGATATCGGCTGGCAGAATAGCTTCAGATCCATACACGAGGAAAAAAGGTGTTTGTCCTGTGGCTTTGGACGGCTGAGTCCGAAGCCCCCAGACGACATGTGGTAGCTCATGCACCCATTTCCCTCCCTTCTTGCTGTTCTCATCGTAAAGCCTCTTCTTGAGGCCGTCGATGATCAAGCCGTTCGCCCGTTCGACTTGTCCGTTAGCCCTGGGGTGTGCAACGGAGACGTATTTAACTTCAATGCAAGCGTTCTCGCAGAACTCCCAGAACTGGTTCTCCGTGAAGTTTGACCCCATGTCCGTGATGATGGAGTTGGGGAAGCTGAAACGGTGCAGGATATCTGAGATGAAGTCGACGACCCGATCTGGTGTGAGCTTGGCTATCGGCTTGTACTCGATCCACTTAGTAAACTTGTCGATAGCTACCAGAACATGGGTGAAACCGCCTGGTGCCATCGTGAAGGGCCCGACCATGTCAAGACTCCAACAGGTGAAAGGCCAGGATGGCGGTATGGTGATGAGGCTGTGAGCTGGAACATGCGTCTGTTTGCCGAAGAATTAACAGTTTTGGCACCTGCGCACGAGATCCTCCGCGTCGGTCACCGCGGTGGGCCACCAGAAGCCGGCTCTGTAGGCTTTCCCCACCAGTGTTCTTGAAGCCGCATGGTTGCCGCAGACGCCATCGTGGATCTCCCGCAGTATGTCGTAACCATCTTCCTTTGTGACGCACTTCATAAGAACCCCTGACCGAGCACCGCGCCGATAGAGCTTGCCGTCGACCAGGACGAAACCTTTGCTTCTTCGCGAGATGCGGGCTGCGTCAGCACTCCTGGCGTCGATTCCCGCTGGCAACCATTGATCTCGTATGAAGTTGATAAAAGCCCCTCGCCAGTCTTCCTCCAGCACCATAATCACTCGATCGGGTTGTTGGGGACCCGCGTCGATGGCTACCTGCGGAGAAGACTTGATGGATGGCTGGTTGAGCTCCTGGACGAAGACTCCCGGCGGGACTTGGGCACGCATGGACCCCAGTTTAGACAGGGTATCCGCGCCAACGTTGTGCTCCCGCAATACATGATGAACCTCCAGGCCGGAGAACTTGCTTTCCAACTTGCGTACTTCCTGCACATAAGCGTCCATTGTCTCCTTGTTGCAATCCCATTCCTTGTTGACCTGCTGAACAACAAGAAGAGAGTCGCCATATACGAGTAGTCGCTTGATCCCTAGTGATATCGCCAAACGAAGCCCGTGAAGCAAAGCTTCATACTCGGCTTCGTTGTTGGATACCGCCCACAGGATCTGAAGGACATATTTCAACTGCTCACCTCGTGGGGAAATAAGCAGAACCCCAGCGCCGCCGCCGTCGAGCTTGAGGGACCCATCGAAATACATGGTCCAATGCTCTGGCTTGTCCACTGGAGTTGGGACTTGATTCTCCCTCCATTCAGCCATGAAGTCGACGAGAGCCTGTGACTTGATTGCGGTGCGTGGCTTGAAGTCTATTGACAAAGCCCCCAGTTCCACTGCCCACTTGGATATGCGCCCCGTGGCATCTTGATTATGAAGAATGTCCGCCAGCGGGAAGTCCGTGATCACAGTGATCTTGTACTCGTCGAAGTAATGGCGCAGCTTTCTAGATGTGATCAAGATAGCATACAAAAGCTTTTGAACAGCGGGATACCGCACCTTAGATTCGGAGAGGACCTCGCTGACGAAGTAGACAGGCCTCTGCACTCCAAACGCATGGCCTTCTTCGCCTCGCTCGACTACAATAGCACTGCTGACGACATTAGTTGTTGCCGCGATGTAAAGTAGTAGATCCTCCCCTGGCAACGGTGCTGTGAGGATTGGAGGTGACTGTAGATGATGCTTCAGATCTTGCAAAGCCCGCTCAGCCTCCTCTGTCCATTGAAACTTATCTTGGCGTTTCAGGAGCTTGAAGAAGGGTAGTCCTCTCTCCCCGAGCCGGGAGATGAACCTATTCAGAGCCGCCATACAACCTGTTAACTTTTGCACATCCTTGACTGTGGCCGGAGCCTCCATATCAGTGATGGCCGTGATCTTCACAGGGTTGGCTTCAATGCCCCGATTGCTAACGATGAACCCGAGCAATTTCCCTGAAGGTACGCCAAAGACGCACTTGGTGGGATTGAGTTTCCACCGGAATCTGCGTAGACTGCTGAATGTTTCCTCCAAATCCGCGATCAAGTTGTCGGAATCCCTGGTCTTGATGACCACATCGTCCACATAGGCCTCGACATTCCGATGCAGCTGACCCGCGAAACACATCTGGATAGCACGCTGATATGTCGCACCTGCATTCTTCAACCCGAAGGACATTGTTTTGTAGGCGTAGGTCCCGTACGGGGTGATGAATGCAGTCTTGATTTGGTCCTCCTCCTTGAGCGCAATCTGATGATACCCTGAGTAACAATCAAGAAAACAAAGAAGAACACATCCAGCCATCGAGTCGACAACTTGGTCAATGCGCGGCAGCCCAAAATGATCTTTTGGGCAATGCTTGTTGAGATCGGTGTAGTCGACACACATTCTCCATTCATTGTTCTTTTTCTTTACAAGGACGGGATTCGCTACCCACTCTGGATGGATTACTTCTTTAATGAATCCAGCCGCGAGAAGTTTAGCGATCTCCCGTTTAATGGCCTCACGCTTGTCGTGGGCAAACCTCCGCAGGCGTTGCTTCTTAGGCGTAGCCTTCGGGTGTACATTCAAGGCATGCTCGATCAACTCCCTGGGCACCCCTGGCATATCCGCTGGTTTCCACGCGAATATGTCTCGGTTGGCCCGAAGAAAGCTGACGAGCGCGAGTTCCTATTTGTCACCCAAGCCCGCACCGATGATGGCGGTCTTGGATGGATCTCCCTCCTGGAGCTGGATCGTCTTGAGGGCCACATCATCGGTCGACTGGATGCTCGACTTGTTGGCCTTCTTGGAAGGGATCTCCAGCCCAGTCTGGGAGAGCTGCTGCGCGGCCGCGAGTACTTCTCCCGAAGCATCTGGCACGCGAGTAGTTGAAACGTACTGGATCGCCTCCTGATTGCAGTCGTACGACTTCTTCAAGTCGCCGCGGAGGGTGAGCACTCCACCGAGTCCTGGCATCTTAAGAAGCAGATAGACATAATGCAGCACTGCCATGAACTTGGCAAGTGCCGGTCGACCCAGTATTGCATGGTAAGAAGAGTCAAAAGTAGCCACTTCGAACTTGATGAATTCAGTACGATAATTCTCCCGCGTGCTGAAGGTGACTGGGAGGACCACCGTACCAAGCGGGTGCGCCGCATTACCTGGGATGATGCCGTAGAAGGGGGACTTGCTGGGAACCAGCATATCCTTGAAATCCAGACCCATCTTCTTTAAAGTGCTGACGAAGATGAGATTGAGCCCACTCCCGCCATCGATCAGGACCTTGGTAAGCTTGACCTCCGCCACCACAGGATCCAGGACCAAGGGAAATTTACCGGGCTCGGAAAAGCTCGTCCACTGGTCATCACGAGAGAACGAGATGGGGACCTCCGACCAACGGAGTGGTCGTGGTACCGCCGGCTCAATGGACAAGATCTCCCGAAGAAGCAGCTTCTGGTCCCGCCTGGAACCGAAATCCTCATCTCCTCCGAAGATAACGTTGACGACCTTTGAGGCATCCTGAAACTTCAGGTTGTGCCCGTGATCCTCCTGATCATCGTCCTCGGGTTCTTTGTCAGCAGGCTTCTTGTTCTTCTTGCCGCCACCGGAGTTGATGAACGTCCTCCGAAGGTGGTAGCAGTCGATGGCAGCGTGGTTGGCGCCCGGATGCCACGGGCACTTCTTCTGCAGGAGCTTCTCGAACTCCTCCTGAGTTGTCAACTTCTTGCCCCGCGAAGGACGATCGATAGCCGCGATGACATCATCTGGCTTTCGTTTCCGGGGTGGCCCGGAAAAGTCCCGCTGGCCTTTGTCGCTGCGATTGTCGTTTGGGCGCCGCAGACTGCTATCATGGCGCCGCGGGAACTGCTCCCGCATCTTCTCCTGTTCGGACCAATCGTGCATCATATCACGAAGGCCCGCAACAGTTTTCGGCCTGTTCCGCCTGAAGTCTCTGTATATGCTCGGGTCGGTGATGCCGTTGTAGAAGCAGTCGATGATGTCCTCCTCCGAGATGTTCGCGATGGTGGCGCGGACGTCGAAGAAGCGACGCGTGTAGGACTGTAGAAGCTCGTTACGTTCTTGCTTGCACTGGGCAAGATCGTGTCGAGTACCTGCACGGGTGATCGCTCCCTGGAAATTGTCGATGAAGACCTTCTTAAGTCGTTCCCAGGAATCGATGGAGTTGCTGCCGAGGCTCTCCAGCCAAGTGAGCGGCGCAGGGTCCAAAGCCATTGGGAAGTAGACGACTTTGGTGATATTTGAGCCCCCCGCGACCTCAATGGCCGTGGAGTAGCAGCGGAGCCACTGCTGGGGAGCCTGCTTGCCATCGTACTTGGTGATGCCAATCGGCTTGAAGCCCTCCGGGTACTTGTAGCTGCTGAAACGAGCAGAGAAAGCAGGAAATCGATCGCTACAATCAGTACCTTCAGCCTCGACTTCTTCACGGGTCTTGCGCCTGGAGGAGATCACGGTGCGCGCGTCGCGACCTTCATTGATATGCTGGCGCAGATCCTCCGGAGGAGGTCGGCGACTGGCCTGTCGCGGATGGCCCCCTTGCGGTGGCTGTTGCCTCCCGCCAGGGGCCTAGCTCCCGCGTGCGTAATCATTGCTGATCTGGTGTTGAGGACGACCACCAGTCGTTCGACTGCGGGCTTGGCTCCGGCTCTCGTCCACGCGCTCTTCCTGGATGATGGACGCCGGGTTATGTTGATCCAGCTGGATCCAAGCCCTCTGCGCATAGAGGAGTGCTTGACGTACCTCCGGGTCGTGGCTACGCTCGAGGATGGCCGTGACCCTAGCGATGTTGGCCACCGGAGTCCTAAAGCCCCGCTCGCTTACAGCAGCGAACTCAGGGTCGAGCTCGCGATGCATAGATCGCCTTCGCTCGTTGGCTCTCCTCCTCCGGATTGCGCGGGCCCTGTTCCTGGCCCTCCGCACCTCACGGTCAACATCGTTATCGTTGCCGGCGCTGGCGGTGATCTCATCTTCGGAGATCGCTTCAAAGTTGCCGATGGGAAGATCCCCACCGTCCTCGCCTTCTTCGGCCATCAGCACCTGGCGGGAGGAAAGCTCATGAGAACTTTTGTCGACTAGCTCTGTCGACTCCTCCGCCGCGGTGGCCAATGGCCTGCCCACTTGGAAAGGCAATGGCTCGAGGTGAGCCACGAGCCGACTCTCTTCCTCGAGTAGATTGGAGAGCATCATGCCCCTCCAATGCACAATGTGCCCCTTCGACGAGGAGGTGATCACCAAATCACCGGGACCAGAACAACCCATGGCCTCCCGACACGCGGTGGCTTCAGGGTTTCCGTCCCGGAGCAGCAGATCCAGATCCTTCTCTAACATGAAGAGGGATCCAGATGCGTTGGCCTCCTGAAGATCAGTGGCTGGTTCGCACAGGCCGGGTTGAATCCGACCATGCAAGTCCCTAGATTGGAACAAGTCCAAACCAGGGGAAATTGTCACGACACCAGAAGAAGTCAAGCTTGGTACAGATTCCATCTCGACCTGTGCCGCGGAAGCATGGAGCGACAAGTTGTCGAGCTCATCGACGAACTTGTCAAGGCCGCTGCGAGGATCCGCAGCGACGGTTTTCGGCGTCATGTCGACGAGGAATCGCCGAAAGTTGTTCGCACCATCCGCGATGCAAACCCACGAGCCAAAAACAAACGTCGTACCCTGAGAGGGTACTGACCTGATGAAATTGAAAAATGCCATCGAGCTCGCCGGTGGATCTTCGACGCGCTCCCCTACCTGGCGCGCCAGCTGTCGGTGTTTAACCGGCTGCCCACCGAGGGATATGCCCAAGGTGGTAAGTTTTGGGTGAGGAGATGCCGAGATCAGGAACTCGAAGGTGCAAGGAACACAAGACTTAGACAGGTTCGGGCCGCACGGAGCGTAACACCCTACGTCCTGTATGGTGGTTCGTATTCCCTTTGGTGTAGACTGACCTAATGATCTTCTTCTTTTTAGAGGGGTCCCTGACCTCCCTTATATATCCGAGAGGTCAGAGTTACAAAGATGCTAACCAACTCCCGTCGAGGGATCACACTAGAACACATCTCGAGTAGATCCTCTCCGTGTTGATTAGCTCTATCTCCTATTTAAACGGGATAAACAAGAGATAAACAAAATGAATAAGAGATAAGACGGGCTTAATCTCTTAAACTTCGTAACGTGCCCAGCCCGGTGGCCCCGGGTCTAACAGTGAACTTCAAAAATTCATAGAAAATTGTAGAAAAGTCAGAAAAATTCCAAACCAGTTTTGTTGGAATCCTTGAGTTAAATTCGACTACTTTTGTGTAATGAACTTGAGCTATATATGTATAATTTCTGTTGTAGATTAAATACTAGAAAATAAGTGTTTTATTTGTATTTCATGTTGTAGGCATGTGTTATAGCTGAAATTTGGAACTTAGATTGTATGTGCTATGTATAGCTCTGTGTAAAAAGTTAGAGTACTTTACTGTTCATTTGCTTAGATTTTGAGTACTTTTTGTATATGTTGATGAAATGCTTAAATTTTTAATTAAGGGTGTTTCTGTTGATGTTTGTATTTGAAATTTTTACCATAACCTACTTTTTGGATGTGTAATCAATGGTAAAAATATTAGGATTAATAAAAGGTCATACCCCAAGTTATGAATTTTTGGTTTGTTTCTAAAGATAATTCTTTATACTAGCTTTTATTCCTAGAAAATTATGAAAATATTCTAAGATGTTGTTCCTAAGTAGTGTAGCATAACTACAAAATTTCAACCTATGATTAGGTATAAAATAGCTAAAATAAATAAAACTTGATTAGTAGATCTATATTAAATAATAACTTAGGGTTTTTCAAGGTGATTAGCTAATTAATTAAATAAAAATGTTAAGTGTAATTACTTTAGTAGTCAACCATGTTACTTCTTGTATTTAGCTAAATGTTTGGGGTAGATGACCCTGTTACTTAATGTAACTCAGTAATTTATTTAATACTCGATAAATGACTGCCCACAAAGGGGCAATTGTGTTGTTTGCTATTATATGATGTTATGTTCTTGGCTTGTAATTTTGTCGTGAAGTAGAATGACAATCTACACATTTTCTTAATTGCATCTTTTTCATCACATGTAGACTCGATGTTTCTTACTGACGGTGATTATCAGATCTTTCCGGAGTCCGAAAAAGAAGTCTCTGAAGACGCCGGGAACATCGTCGGAGAATCAGTCGAAGCCCCGAACCCGAGTTCGGAAGAAATTATTAACATTTCTGACCCCAGCCCTGCCAGTGAAGGCAAGCCCCGGACATAAACCCAGTATTTTATTTACACCGCAATTTACCTTTATATATTTATATACTTGTGCATTAAGTTCTTAGGAGTTGTCTGGAAACCCTAGTTGCATATTTCTAGGAACCGATGTACTGAATATTAGAACTTGAGTCCGACTAGTGCTATGCTAATAGGACCGGTAGAAGTCGAGTGATTTCCTGTCACTCACGCGATATAGGAATTGATTGATTACAATTCTGCAATCACTATAAGGATGACGGACGGGGTTATGTGCAGTATCTTGAAAAGAAATGATCGTCTGTGTTGATGAATTTGGTTAAGGTCACAGTGTGTGGTAGTGGCAGTTAAGCATTTGAAAGTACTAGCCACATGCCGCGAAATATGGTAAGCGGTAAGCCTAGTAACCAATCGGCCCGGCAAGTGGACTCGTCCCCCACCACTCGACTTTTATTTTTATGTTTACACGCACCGACTGTGGGAGTACGTTCTGCAGAGCAGACGGGAATACGGTCATGTAGTTGCGCTACAGACGTATGTCCTGCACATTGGTTGTGCGTATGGTCTAACAGTCGCTTGTGGTGGCTTTGTTCCACGACCCGGAATGAAAGGCAAACGGTTGCTTCGGAACTATCGTTGGATGTTCCAAGCGTGTGAGTTAGGTTTACCTTGCAAGGGTTGAAATTCAATTCAGAGTCGTCCGTTTCTCACGAAGATTGAGACTGCTTAACTCTTTTGCCACATAGAGTAACAAGAGTAATTTTTTTTGATGAGAAATATTGATGTATGCTTTAATAAGATTCTACCTTGCTTGAGTAATTATAGGTGCTTACCTAGAATGGTTAAAGGAACTAGAATCTGAAAGCTAAAATATGAAAGTAAGGATCTACTCTTTGTTGCTTTTCAGCCGAAACAAAACCCAAAACCCCATTAAAGCTTTCATGGTCTAGTTATGGGCTAAGTATACCCAATTCCGGGTAAGCCTTGCTGAGTATTAGTATACTCAGTCTTGCTAGTTACATGTTTTTCAGGTATAACTTATGAGGACCAGACTCCTAAGCTGCCATGGCCCTATGCTTTGCCTGATGGTTGGTCCGTGGACTGGGACCCGTCCCCGGCCAACACTGACCCTAACGAGTGATGTCATGTCCTGGCTTAGCATGATGTCCATACTGGCGACATGTATAGTTATCGTACTTTAAGTTCCGCTGCTGTAAATTTGAATGTTTAACTAGTTTGTAATAAACTTGTAGCAGTCTAGTACTTATGTTACCCTACAAACTCTTGTAATATAAATGCTTGTAATATAAAATATGATGGTGATTGTATCTCTGGACTCACCTTCGTGTGAGGTAACCTTATTCGATCCCGGAAGTTAGGTGGTTTCATCGGGACTCTACCCGACAGGCCAAGGGGTTACACCGTTTGAAGTACGTTGGATCCCTTGAGAGAGGACTTGCGTATTTGAGTCGGTGTAATTCAGGTTGGTTCTGCCACATCGTGCTCATCATGAGGGGTCCATGATAGAGGGATACAGTACTAAGGAAGTCATTGAGTCTTGCCTAGGTTACCTAAAGGATAACGTTCCCTTGGTTTGCCAATTCCACTATTTTTGGCGAGGTTGGAAGGTGTGGGCACGGTTGGGAGGAAAATATTCATCGACAAATATTTCAAAGGTGTGCAACAAGCCCATCATAGCATCTTGTAGCACCTCACGATAATGACTCCTTTAGTCAATGAACACTTGAGCATGATTCGTGCAGAAAGTAATGGCCGCTCGGATGATTGGATCATGAGACAGCACAAATGTCGGCTGACTACATGGTTGAAGGACCTGGATCTACCACATGGATCTACCACATGGGGAGACCAGGGAGGAGCAAATGATCAAAAGATTGGCAGCTGGTCCATCTAGCCAGGTCACATCATGGCTAGGGTATGATATTAATGGATATCTATTCTATACTGCTACCAAGGATAAGAAGACCATGTCTCAGAACAGTGGTGTTCGTATTGAGGCCTTAGTCAAGAGAACAGGGCAAAGTACAACATATTTCGGTGTCATAGATGACATATGGGAAGTGTACTATGGTTCCAATATACAAATCCCGGTCTTTCAGTGTCGTTGGGTCAAACACCCAAAGGTGTTGAGTTTGACGGCTATGGGCTCACGATTGTCGACCTCAACAATGTTGGTTATAAAGATGACTCATGGATACTTGCCTCACAGGTCGCACAGGTACTCTATGTAGCTGATCTTGTAAAGAAGACAAAACACGTCGTTGTCCCTAGAAAATAAAATATCATAGGAGTTGATGGTATCAATGATGTGGAAGAATATAATCAGTATAATAAGATGAACCTCTTCACAGACATACCACAAAAGATGAGGATTCTAGAAGCAAGCATAAGAAAAGATGAAAAGCCATGGGCACGTAAAGATGGCGTGGGACTGCAACAAAGAGACCATGGACGCTTATGTACAAGAAGTGCGCAAGCTGGAAAATAAATTTTCCGGCCTGGAGGTTCATCATGTGGTACGGGAGCATAATGTTGGCGCAGATATACTATCCAAGTTAGGATCCATCCACGCACAGGTTCCAGCAGGAGTTTTCATCCAAGAGCTGAAACAGCCATCCATCAAGTCCTCACCTCAGGTAACCACTGATGCTGGCCTTCAATAGCCTGATCGGGAGGTTATGATGCTTGGAGAGGACTGGAGAATTGTTACCGCTTGAACATTGGTGTTTCAACGCTTTTATTTATTACATACACTGCAATCGAATTTTGATATTTTTCTTATGTTCCACATATCAAAATATGCTTATGGTAAAAATTTAACATTTTTTAGAGGTGTGTTGCTATTTTTTTTTGAAATAAATGGATTTTTGGAATAAATTGGAAAACTATTTGTAGGTGCTATGAGATAGTATGTTGTGGAGGTGCACATTGTGGTCTCGACACTTTAAACCATTATATATAATAAAATAGTTATTTGATATTTTTATTAAGTTCTACATGTCACATAATGCTTATGGTAAAAATTTTAAGTTTTTTTGATGTTTCTTTCTATGACTTTTGAATTAAAATGAATTTTTAGTGGAAATTGGAAAAGGATTTGTAGGGGCGGGTGGGGGCGTCACCCGCCCCTACAAATAGATTTTTAGGGGCGGGCCAGGGAGCCACCCGCCTTTAAAAATCGCTTCGTAGGGGCGGGTGTCGCTTCGGCCCGCCCCTACAAATCCTTTTCCAATTTCAACCGAAAACTCATTTAATTCAAAATAAATAACAAAACATATGAAAAAAAACTCAAATTTGCACTAGAAACATATTGTGTAGTATAGAACTAGTAAAAAATATGATAAACATGTTTCAGTACATATAATGATTGAGAGTGTTCAAAACACAAAGAGAGTCTTGAGTGCTATGAGATAGTATGTTGTGGAGGTGCACATTGTGGTCTCGACACTTTAAACCATTATATACAATAAAATAGTTATTTAAAATTTTTATTAAGTTATACATGTCACATAATGCCTATGGTAAAGATTTTAAGTTTTTTTGATGTATTTTGCTATGACTTTTGAATTAAATGAATTTTCATTGGAAATTGGAAAAGGATTTGTAGGAGCGGGTGGGGGCATCACCCGCCCCTACAAATCGGTTTTTATGGGCGGGCTGGGGCGCCACCCGCCCCTAAAAATCGATTTGTAGCCCCTAAAAATCAATTTGTAGAGGTGGGTGACGCCCCCACCCGCTCCTGCAAATCCTTTTCCTATATAGACTGTGACCTAGAAAATTTTTTCAAATCCCGGGCAAGCGCGCGAGCAGACGCCGTTAGGCTGCCAAAAATTTCCGCCACCGCCACCGCCACCCGCATGCGCGTCTTCTCCGCCGCCGCCCCCTCCAGGCCACCGCGTGGCGCCTCCTCCCCGCGCCTCCTCCGCTGCGCCGCCGCCTCATCTCCATCGGAGACTCCTCGTTCCCGTGCCCTCCCGCCCGCCGTAGGTACCCCCCCCCCTCGCCCCCATCCGCGGCCAACCACTCCCTCAGCACGGCGCCCTAGGTTTGGGGAACGACCAAGGTAAGGTGAATCCATTTTAGCCTTGCTAATTGATGTTGCTAGATGGTTCTTGGTCATGGAGATTAGTGGATTTGTGGGGGGAAACACGGTCTGAAGGTCGATCTGAGGTCTGCAGTCCTGTAGCTCGGGCAGTGCTGCTGTCCTTGTAGATTTGGCAACCTAAACGATTTTTCCTCCAAAGGTAGATCCTACAAAAGTTGTAGAGGTTTATGAGATCTAGCTACAGTCAAATTTTCCCATATTTTGGTGGAGTACACCTTCAGTTATTGAATATTGTTTGGGCGCAGTTTCTGAATGTCCAGATTTGGAGAGTAGCTGTTTCAGACGTGTGTTAGATGACCTTATGTCACACCCTAAAATATTTAATTTTAGGATGTGACTATCTTTTACAATATGTTCATCTATCAATAGAATTTTCTGAGAATTTTAAAGATTTTTCTGGCAATTATTCTATTTATCTGAGAGCTAGATCCATTTATTTTATTATTTGGAAAGCTCTAAAATTCTTTTTCATGAGTCCCAAATATTTTATTTGGAATCCTCGTGACCCAAATTACCTCCTGAGTTGTCTCGGAAATTTTGAGATTCTTCCGGATATATTTTCCTTGGTTTGAAATATTTATCTGGACTTTTCTAGATTTATTTTAAACTTAAAAAATATGTTCTGGGAAAATATTTCTATTTTGATTTTCATCGCAGTCAGACCGAGCCGTATCTTTGTTGTATATCCTTTTAACCTTATCCTCTCCGAATCATTAAGAAGTTCCGTCGAGCTCCCGATCCTCTAACCGTTTCCGTGATCAAGTCATGCTCGAAAACGACGCCTCGCGGCTCATCTTCGGTGTTTTTCCAATGATGTTCGATCACCGTCAGCTCCAACGAATCGGCCTGATCCTTTCCTTCGCTTTTCCGCGCTCTCGAATAACTCGTTCACGTTCAACCAGCCCTGTCAGCTTGTTTTCGTGTTTCAGCCCTCACCCGAACCTGTTTCGGCGCATAACCGAACTCGCTTGGTCAATCTCGTTTTCTTTTTTCCGTTACCTCTTGTATCCTCTCTTTGCTCGCTAAATTGTGGAACTTGCTGATCAACCTAATCTCGCTTTCCGTGAGCAATGCGGACTCAGGAACGAGTCCCATCCCGATGCGCCTCCTCGACCCCACCTGTCATTTCCTTTTTCCCTTTTTGCTTTCTGTTCAGGCCCAACCCGTTTCGTTTTCTGTTGAGGCCCAACCCGTGCACGCGGAGAACTCGAACCCCTCGCACACAGCACCCTATAAAAGGCGAGCTAAAACCCTCATGCCGCAGCACGATCTCCTGCTCATCTCTGCGCAGCCGCCGCCATGCCCCTGCAGCGCGTCTTCATCCTCGTGTTCCTGTATCGCCCAGAGCTACCACCAGATGCGCCGTCGCCCCGCCCCTGCAAGTCCCTGCATCGCACCTCCTTGCGCCGCTCCCCCTGCAGGCCGTGCCTGCCCAGCGCCGCCCTGACCCCTTCACGCCTTGCCCCCCTGCCTACACGAGTCTCTGCGCAGCCAGCGCCGCACGCCGCCGTGCATCAGGCCTGCCCCGCACCAGTCTCCCTGCCTGCGTCCTTGGCCTTTGTGCTGCATCACCCTGCAGCAGCACCGCCCCTTCCCTCTCCTGGTGCAGCCCGCTCTCATCCCCTGCAAGCCGCACGCACAGAATCGGTCAGGAACAGAACAGACCAGCCACCGCAACTTCCTTCGCAAAATTCGATCTCTACGATGCGTCCCCGTGGTAAGTTAGGTATGGAACGGAATCCCCTCGTCGTCCTCTTTCATTTGCCCCGCTTCCCGCGAGCTCTCGTGCCCTAAATCAACGGGAATCAGTACCCGCCACCACCATTGGAGCTGTGCTGTGAAGCTTTTTCAATTTAGTCCCTGAAGAATCCTGTAAATATCGTGTGCATTTTTGTGTCTAGCGAAAATTGCAGAAAACCCCTAGATCTTTTCCATCTTTTCAATCCAGCCCCACCATGGAATCTTTTCAGATCTAACCCTAATCTTTTCCTATTTTGCAAGCACTATTTTCTATGTTTTGTATTTCTTTTCAGCTAACCCTTAAAGTCTATAGTTAATTGCGTATAGGTCCCTGCAGCGCTGTTTTATGCGTAGTTTCCGCGTTTTAGATCCGTTTCGATCCGTTCTTTTTGCGTTAGTCTTCTAAAACCCTAAGCTATCGTTTAGTAGTGTTGTTGTGCCGTAATTCCTATTTTTAAGATTAAATATCAATTTAATTTGAATAATATCCTCTCATCTAGCTTTCCGAAATAAAATCCAATTAAGTCTTTTCTCCGGTTTTCATAACTAATGTTAATTTGATTAATATCCACTTAAATGTGTTTGTAATTTAATTTGTTTAGTTCAACTCGAATCATAAAGTTATGCGTTTAGATGTTCTCACAAGTTTTCTTTTCTAATTAATTATTTAATTAGTGTAATTTATACATAGAGAATTGTATATAAAATTTGACTAAGTTCTACTTCGTCTTTATAAATGCAAATATAATATGAGTTAATTATAATTAGGGATATTCTCTTTTGAATATCTTTTACATTGGTTTTCTAAATTAAAATAAATGAAAGCCTATAGTTCTTTATTTCTTTTGTAATATAAATCTCCCGATAGCTGTATCTTTTCAACCCTAGCTCCGTTTTCCGTGTTTCTTTCTTTCTCGTGACCGTAGCATCGAGCCTTATCCTTTAGTTTGCTCTTGTAAAGCTTTTCTTTTGTTTGTTGTATCTGTTCTTAGTCGTTCTTGTTTGTTTGCTTGCTTGTATGTTTTGGGCCCGTTGCTTGTGTGACGTTAGAAGGAGCGTGATCCAAGAGCTTTGAAGATTTAGAGTTTCAAGAACAAGAGTTGAAGACTCTGAGCAGCTATTCTCTAAAAGAAAGGCAAGTGTTTCCTTGATCATGCTTTTGTCCTAATAATCACAATAAATGTAATATTTTCTTTATATGCATGCATGTGTCCTAATTTTGATGGATCCTAATTAAGGATATGCCTAGTCTTTATGATCATTCCTTGTCAACCTGGGTTTTATCTTTATTGTTGGGTAGCTATTGCTTAGTTGCTTCAACTGGTTATGGTTTGGGGAATAATATATAATCATGATGACAACAATGATGATGTTATACCTGTTTTATCCATGTTCATGCTCTTGGTGATGTTAATCACAAGATTATATGTTTTAATTGGAACATGGAGAACCACCCAGGAAAACAGTGCAACCACAATACTATATGGCTCTGGTCTTGGCTAATTAATTAGAGACTCTAGTTTATGATAATCTTACCGAAAGGGCAAGAGGGGTTGCATCGACGGGGTATAGCTCGGTCCTTTTGAGGCACATGGCTATGTGGACCTTGGCTAAGGTATTTCCTCACTAGGGAGAGTTATGACCGCTTTGACTTGAAACCTTAGCGGATTATCATAAGTTAGGGAATCTTTGTAAAGGCCTCGTAGTGAATCCCTTGCCACTCACCTCGGAAGTGTTTAAGAGGCTAGCTACCTCGGGCAAATTGGGAGACACGAATTGTGGGTAAAGTGTACAACCTCTGCAGAGTGAAAACTGATATATCAGCCGTGCTCACGGTTAAGAGCGGCTTGGACCCTCACATGATTAATTGAACTTGAAGATAAATTAAATCGTGGACCATGGCTATGGTTATGGTTATTGTGGACCATGTTTATGGTTGTGGTTATGCTTATGCTGTATATCTTCTCTCTTTTAATGTGGGTTTTTGGTATGAACTTATACCATAGTAATCAGGTGCTAATAAAATTTGACCAACTAAAATTGCTTATCGCAGTAAGCCAGTCAGCCTTTCCTTGATTTTAGCCTTCATGTCATATAATTCCCAACACTTGCTGAGTACCAACCATAAGTGTACTCACGCTTGTTATAATTGCTGCTCAGAGGAGAAAGTGATCTGAAGTCTTTTTGAAGATGATGCTGAGTTCTAGGCCTGCGGAACCCCCGGTCGATTGCCTGTGAAGTTTGGAGTCTTCGTTTCCAGGATAAGCTGTATAACTCTGATAATCTTTATAGTGTTTAAATTCTCTTTTCGTGATACTGTTGCTGATTATTCACTGATGAAGTCACTATATGTATGGAACTTGATCCTGGCATACATATAGTTATGCATTCGGTTTTGTTCTTAAAACCGGGTGTGACACCTTAACCATGGAATTCGTGGAAACCCATAATAAAAAATTTGTATATTACCCAAAGATGTACATGCTTTCAAAATTTGAGAATATTTGGACTATGGGTTTGGGAGATATGGATTTTTGTTTCCTGCTGCTCGAAATTTCAGACAGATCCTGCATTTGACATTCATGCTAGCATTGTTCTAATCACAGATGCTTGCATGGCTGTCCCTATGTCATTTGACATTCATGCTAGCATTGTTCTAGGTTTATAGTAGTTACATATGCATGGACCTCATTGCCACAACCTTGAACTACTTGGAAGATGTATTATTAAGTTGTCATAAATTGAAATGAGACAAGACTCAAAACAAAGAAAAATGATTGGCTCCCAGATACAATTATATCATTGTGAGGGAGCAATCAATGCTGTAGCTGTGACTTACCCCTCTACTCTGATTTTTCGTCTTACTCTTATTGTCACTAGGTCTCCATCATATAGGTCTGTAATTTTCGGAAAGCATGAAATGTCTTGATAGTTGTCATATTGAAGGTGATATTAAGCACAATTTTACATATTGTTTGACTCTAGGATATTTTTTTTAAAGTTATACATGTCCTCCTTGAATCTTTTAAATCTTTTATTGCTTCCTGTTGGAACAAATTTTGTGATTGATTAAAGTTAAAACAATTAGTGTATTGAAAATGATGTATACATGTCCTCTTGAATCTTTCAAATCTTATATTGTTTGACTCTAATGATGTATTGAAAATGAACTGAAGAGTGTCAAACTGAACAGTTAGTAAACATGAATTCATCTAATTAGTGAGTGTAATAGTAGTCCTCGGTTCTATTATAGGAAGGAGTCTGCTTTGTCCCCATTCTTTCTCTCTCCCCCCCCCTAAGAGACAAATACATAGAGTGAGTAAGAGATAAATACATAGAGTGAGAGACAAATACATAGAGAGAGTGATAATGTGGACATCGCAAACTCCTTTTTATAAGAAGTATGAGGTCTGTCTATTAACTTTCATATTCAGATGAACACATGAAATCATAAAATCATAAAATTTTATATTCAAATGTGTTTCTATTGCAATATAGTTAGTTCTTATTTTTATTTATTTAATTTTTACTCTAACGATGTATTGAAAATGAACTGAAGAGTGTCAAACTGAACAATTAGTAAATGTGAATTCATCTAATTAGTGAGTGTAATAGTAGTCCTCGATTCGATTATAGGAAGGACTCTGCTTTGTCACCATTCTTTCTCTCTCTCTTTCCTAAGAGACAAATACATAGAGTGAGTGAGAGACAAATACATAGAGAGAGTGAGAGACAAATACATAGAGAGAGTGATAATGTTGCCATCGCAGAGTCATTTTTACAAGAAAGTATGAGGTCTGTCTATTAACTTTCATATTCAGGTGAACACATGAAATCATAAAATCATAAAATTTTTATACCTCAATTATTTAGTTGCTTGGGAGCTAGAGAAATTTATTGTTAGATCCTTGACTGCTGTAGCAGAAAGATTAAATGAATTTACTGTTTACTTATGTCATCTTAGCAGTACGAGTAAAAGCATCCAGGTAGTACCACACTGCTTGATAGTTATACATGCATGCTACTAAGAACTAGGGCGCTTGATGCAGTACTGTTTATGTTATGAGTTCTTTGATGGAAGGTTCTGGTGGTATATGTTATGAGTTTACCTGTTTAAATTGGTGATAATTAGTGCTGAGCAAATGGTGGAGACACAGAGAGAGAGTGATAATGTTGACATTGCGAGCAAATGTTGACCTCTAGTTAGGGCTGAGCAAATGTTGACCTCTAATGATGTATATATTTGCAGCATTTCTATTCAAAGTAATTGTAATTTAAATGTGAAATGTTCATGATATTAAATGTGAAATGTTCAGGAATTTCTTATTTGTAAGAAATTTATCTCTATCATTTCGTTGTGAATTGAAATATTTATTAAAATATATCTTCAATGGCTATGTAGCGTAGAAGTCGTAGATGGATCCTCCGTCGTCATCTTCCCCATGAAGGGATGATGCCGCACCGCAAGATGAGCTTGAACAAATTGCATCCCAGATGGAGTGGGACAACGAGCACGACGTCGGTGACCAATCTGGGGACAAGGAGTCCGATGACGTCGATGTCGAATCTGGGGACAAGCAGGGCCCTAGGATTGGACAAGGCGCTTGGGTAGGAAACAAGTGGCATGATCCAATTGATCCACACCCTATTCCGGCAAGAGAAAGACGGTTAGGGGAGGCGTTCGATCCGGATTACGAACCGGAAGCATGTCAGGTAATGAATACACGATTAATTACAACGAAGCAGACTATACGAGTAATGACCTATATGACGTGTATTATCTGTGTAGGCGGCTTCGACAGGAAGGAGTAAGCGCCGATGTGGACCCCCTAGCCCCACAGAGGAAGACAATGAAAGCTCGGGTCCTGATCCTACAAGTACAACCTCTAACAGCCAAAATAAAAGGAAACGGGGTCAGCGAGGAAGAAACCAATACCCTGAAGGGCAATGGACTGTCAATGCAATTAGCGCGGCAGGACAGCCCATAGATCCTCCGCAGGTTGTAGCAAAGTTTCGGAATGCTATCGGTGCTATAATCAGAACAAAGATGGTTTTGGATCCAACGATCCCCAATTGGCCCCTGGTTCCTGAGGGGAGGAAAGAAGCGATGTGGCAATTGTTGAGCAGAACTTTTATTCTGCCTAGAGGAAGTAGAGAACAAGTAGAGCATTATGCTCTGAAGATGCTGGGTAAAACTTTCCACCGGTGGAAGAGCGAACTGAATACTCGGTACGTCCAGAAGGGTCGAACGTCATTTGCAGATTACGGAGACATTACACCAGCACAATGGGAAGAGTTTGTTCGATAGAAGATCACTGAAGAAGCTCTAGCTCTAAGCCAGAAGCAAAGTGAACTAGCAAAGAGCAACATACATAGAGTCCACCTTGGGCCAGGTGGGTACCAAAGGAAGGTCGAGAAAAGTGGCGGCGTGAAAAAGAGGTGGCAATAGCTACCGGGCAGCCCGACCCTTATGAAGGCTTGGATGAACATGGATGGTGGTGGCTTGAAGCAAGGAAGCCAAAGATAGTTGAAGGGAAACCAAAATTTGATCAACCCGAGACCGAAGCGGTGGCAGAAAAAATGTTACAACTTGCTGAGCTTCAGAAAAAAGGTCAGTTCAAACCCCATAGGGAGAAGGATGTGCTTAGTATAGCCATTGGGTCCAAAGAGCATGGAGACTTTGTCAGAGGCCTATCCTGTTAGTTGAGCATCAAGGATGGGTTCAAGAAGGACCGGGCTAGGTACAGGAGCCATGACCGCTATAAAGAAGAAATCATGGCAGCAGCAGAGAATGCAATGCAAGCAAAGTTCAAGGATTTGTTCATGGCAACACTTGCGGAGTAGCAACAGTCGGGGCTACTTGTGTTCAACCCGTCGCAAGAGGTGGGGCAGCAACAGATGGTGGGCATGCAACCTCTGGTACTTGGCCAAGCGAGTCCGGCATGTGCACAGAGCAGTGCTACCTCAATTACAGCTCAACAATACCCGGTGGATACCATAACAAGTATTACTCCCTGCTTGTTGCTCGATCCGGTCAGCAGAGCTGGAAAGACAAAGGAAGTTGCCAAGGCCCAGGTGCATCCAGCTAGGGGTTTATTTGAGGGAAAACCGATCCCGGCCCTATATGCATGCGTACAAGTGGAGCAACTCTTGAAATCAAGCTATGAGGATAACGAGATAGACATCCTCACTGCAGATGGAAAGAGTTGCCTTGGAGAATGTGTCGGCAGCACCATTCTATGGCATAAACGAGATATCTTACAGGTAAGGTACCATTGGCTGCTCCAGACCATATCTTGCCAGCACCACAACAACAAGAGCAGGGGGCAGCACCAGAGCATTCACTACCGGCCCTGCCATCACCACAACCACGAGATGCATCACTAGTGGCTCCAGTATCATGAGAACCATCACTTCAGGCTCCACCGTCACCAGCGGCTCCAGTATCACGAGAGCCATCACCAACGGCCTTGCGATCACCACCAGCTCGAACATCACCACCACCACGAGAGCCATCCCCACAAGCCTAGGTATCACCACCACAACGAGAGCCATCCCCACAGGCCTCAGTATCACCATTGGCTCCGCCGGCCCGATCACTGTTGCCTCGAGTGTTGTGATCTTACCAAAACGACAAGGAAGGGTCAAAAATTGTGAATAGATGGCACGCCGCAAACAAGAAGTCTGATGGAAAGGCTAAGAAGGCTAAGTCAAAGGATAATCCAGCAGATTGTAGTGCCAGCAGACGGTCGGGCCTTTCTACGCCCCGCACTAACACAGAGCACAAAAATGACATTGGGGTTGATGACTTTCCAGACTTAGATGATGCTCCTTTAAAGTTTCAGTACGGAAAAGACTTGCTATCAGACTGGGCACTAAGGGATTATCCTAGTTTTATGCGGAGGTTTCATAATTGGTACAAGAGGGCATGTATACTTGGGCTAAAAACTATATATGCTCCGCACCATCCGGATGTATTCAGACTTAAGGGGCAACAAATCTTTGATACCATGTTCGATTTTGAAGACATCTAACACATGTTCCACCTCCAACAACTTGGTATTGAAAGGTTCGACTCTGGTGCATGTAAGTTGCATGTAAGTGCCTCATAGATACTAATTTGATTTATATTATGACCTAAAGTACTGTATATGCACAAATATTTAATTTTCATACATTATATTCTACAGGATGCAAACAATGGATGCCATTATTTTAAAGAAAAAGGTCCAGTACCTTGACCCTGTAGCGATTTGCGAGGCCAGGCACACCGGGCTAAAATGGATGAAGGACGACGATGACTACCTAAAGCCATTTGCAACGAAAAAGGAAAAACAAAAGGAACGACATAAATTTCACCAAGGGACTGTGAAGAGGGTTGCGGCCTACATATCGGATATGATGACACGATGGGAAGACATGGATGTCATATTTGCGCCATACCACATCCAGTAAGTCTAATATCAATCATTTGATATAATAAACCACTCGATTGCTTACAAATCTTACATATATTTTTTTTTCAGAAATCACTGGATTGCTTTCCAATTACACCCAAAGCTTGGAAGATTACTCGTATTGGACTCCTTGATTGGTCAACCCAGAGATACCAAGAATTCATAGAAATTCTACAATTGTGAATGAGTTTCTTATCTTCCCTATGCACATCTTGCTTATTTCTCTATAGAAGTATATATATATAAATTAACTTTCCATTTCTTTCATTTTAAAATAGAGCTTATCAATTCTACATTCATAAAGGATCAATTCATCCCGCTGGCAAACCAGAGAAAATGACTATACGCAGGTTCTCGTGCCACAAGCAACCTGCGGGTTCCGTGTACCGTGGGTACTACATGTGCGAGCATCTAAGGGTGCAAGGGAGATATACTACTGATCCCGAACATGTAAGGCGCTACTCTTTATTAGGGAAAGATGCATATGTGTACATTATTTTTTTTACTGTAACTAGCACTTGGTTAATTAATTTTACCATGGATTTAATAATTGCAGATTCATCCGAAGCAACACCGTGTCTGGCTCCAGGAGAAACAACTTCTAGATGTAGTTGGCGATTTGTGCCGTTTCATTATGCATGAAGTGGTCAACGTGAGGGGCAAATTTTTTCACGAAGCACAAGATTTGGCAACGGAAGATAAATATATTAGACTTCGTGAGTGGGACAATCAACGGCACCGTGCCGCCTCTAGTAGCGTCCCTAAGGAGGAATAGAGGAAAAACACGTATTCAATGTGCACTTTAACGATGTATTATAATAATGTTTGATTTCCATATAATTTAATTTTGTATGCATAAGTATTTTTAGTTACCGAATATATTTTGCGTCACGATCGCGAACTAGATTGAGAGATCAAAATTGGCGGGAATGCAAATCGCAATCACGATCACGAACTAGACTAAGAGATCAAAATTGGCGGGAATGCAAA
The DNA here is from genome assembly GCF_002211085.1 of Panicum hallii. NCBI lineage: Eukaryota > Viridiplantae > Streptophyta > Magnoliopsida > Poales > Poaceae > Panicum > Panicum hallii. The sequence goes on from NC_038050.1 coordinate 34,256,896, forward strand.
TCGCAAAAAATAGCGGGAATGCAAATTCCGCGGGCGGGTGAGGAGGTGACCCGCCCCTGGAAATGGGTTTGCAGGGACGGGTAACGCACCCACCCCTGCAAACAACTATTTGGTGCGCTACCCACCTCTAAAAATACATTTTTACCTGCCTCTAAAAATAGTTTTCGTAGCAGTAGCGGCTCCCGCAATAGCTCCACTGGGCAGCTGATGCTGCGCCGGAGCTGAGGAATCGCACCAAACACCCGACGCGGTGAAGCGGCTCCACTCGGAGGTTGGGAGAGCCGTGGGTGCAGCTTTGCCTACGAGAAGGTGGAGCAAGCGGAGCACGCCTGCTCCAGCTCCAGCTCCGGCTCCGCCCTTGGAGCAGGCAGCTGGAGCCCTCCCAAAGGGGCTCCTAGAAGGAACTAACTGTAATATGGCACATCTGGGCTCCTAGAAGGAACTAACTGTAACATGGCACATCTATCAGCTGGGAAAGGGACAGCACAATCAACCTGTTTTTTAGACCGTCTGCATGTATATATGCTCACAAAAGGAGGCAGCTCTCATAATATGTGGAGTCTGGTCTTTTTGTCAGGGCGGAACGCGCGTCGGCATGGAAGAACAAGATGGAGCCCTGGTGCTGCGGTTGCGAGGTCTCGATCATTTACATGGACCCACTTCTCATTCCATTTGTGGGAATTTTTTGATTTATAAACCGTCCCATATCGCCGCCATGGTCCAAGAGCTCATCTGTCTGGAAACCAAGGTGGAGATAGCGCCAAGGGTGCCGGGCAGGTGGACACGACCGCAAGAACATTGGGTCAGTTAACATTGATGCATCCTTCCTGTCTTCTTCCTGGACCGGAGCAGGTGGAGTTGTAATTAGAGACTCGGAGGGTCGATTTCTTTCGGCGGCGGCACGGAGGTATGAACATGTTCCTGATGCTCTAACAGGGGAAGCCCTGGCAGCACGTGACGGGCTGAGGCTGGTTGGAGAGCAAGGCCATGAAAATGTCATCCTGGAGCTTGATAATCTCCCGTTGGTGAATTTGCTGCGGTCTGATGAAGGGCGCCGTAGTGTGATTGCTGGGATATGGCAAGAGATCCGAGAGTTGTGTAGGGTTTTTAGATGTTTTAAGCTTTTGCATGTAAACAGGGAAGGCAACGAGGCGGCTCAGTTCTGTGCTACCCTGCCTTTGGAGTCAAACCCGGAATTGTTCTGGTCCGACTGCTTCCGAACAAGGCTCGTGGAAGTAGTTCAGGCTGATTGTAACCCTGCAAATTAATAAAACTCTTGTGATCTGCCCTAAAAAAACCTGTTTTGTAGAGCGTCTGCATGTATTGCATGTTTATTTGTCCTACTAATTGCCCTTTTTGGATGGTGACATCGATTTTGCTTGCAAGGGCGGTACAAACTATTGGAGTATTTGTTTTCGAGGGTTCATGGCAGCACACGTAGCTGTGTCGTCGCAGCTGTGCAATATGATACCTGCAGAACTTAGCAATTACCTTGTTGGGGTGGCTATCTTTTGCCTCCTTGCGCAAGCATTGCTATTGATGCTGGTTCTAGTATTCACGCTTTAAATATATGTGGTAGGACATTGGACATATATATATATGACTGGAAAAACCACAATTAATATCCGTTGGAAAAAAGCTTTGGTTCCGGTTTTCCAACCGAGTAACTTAGATTGAAATTCTCAATTTTTAGTACCGGGTCACTCACCCAGCCGGTACTAGTACTGGTTAGTAACACCTCGCTCGTACCTCGTCTACACAGCAAATCTGGATGGAAGAGAGATGCTTTCTTTTTAAATTCACTCGTGGAATTAGATATGTACAACACATTTTATCACATTTAATTCCAAATTTGAATATCAATCTTATCGGATAAGAATACAAGATGAATTATTCGAATTCGGATACCTTCTCGATTTGGAAGATAGCATCATCACCGATATAAATTTGCTCTATCAATAATTTTATAGTAGATCAAAAGCATTGTACAAGTAGAGAGTAAAGGATCAGTATATAGTACATGTACATGGAAATAGCTAATAAAGAATAACATACTTATCAACTATATCAACAATTAGTATATTTTCTCCACGACTACCGTGGCAACTATGTGAAGCTCATCATGTTCTATGATCGCCCCTCGCTAAGGTTCATGGCATCTCCCTAAGCAAATGCATGTGGCACCTTCCTTCCCTAACTTCGTCCCCTACCAACTCTTCTAGTCGGCTGCTATGGATGCATTTGGTTTGAGAGAAGGTAAGGGATGAATCTGTCCTTATTTCAAAATAATCATTAAAATATTTAATTAAGTATATGAAAAGTCAATAAAACTATAAACACATAACTAATTTAATAGATATTACATATTTATCAAGAAATAAATACATTGAAGTATATAAAAAATACTTTCATCAATAAATATATAAACTCAAGTATTTATAGTTAATATGTTTAGCCATATTAAAATTAAACTTTATATTGGAAGGTACCAGGCGGTACCATCCGGTATTATTTTTGTTTGATCATTGCTGATTATTATGTGAATTAAAAAATAAATTAGTACTGATACCCACAGATTTGGTATTTTTTAAGGTACCTCGTATATCTCAAATTTACCGTGATGAGCGACTCTCATTTATTCCAATCACAGTAAAATTCCTCTATTAGTAATATTAAACTAATATCATTGGTAATTAATCATAAGATAAATTTTAAGTAATCCCAAAGGGTACACCATATCATTAGTCATTAGCCCTAAGGAAAAATTTTAAATATTTTTAACTATTTGCTATCATTAATAATATTAAAAGTCATATAATTAGTTATATAGATCAATTTTGAATAGTTTAAATGATGTACTATCATTAGTAACTTTAGTACTAATAGCATTTGTCATTAGTCACTTAGATTATATAGTATTTTATCCTTCCCAGAATCTAAATTTGGATATATCCGGTTTAGCACTAATTTAAAATTAAAGTAGATAAATATATACATATTCACGTTTTTTTGCAGATACAGATCTCGGGTACCGGTATTTACATTTCCATCCTTTGACCCGAGCCACCGAGCCCCGTGTGGCGACGACAGTCCTGTCCTGCCAGGCGATGCCAGCCTGCTGCTCCGTTCCTAGTTGCAAGAATGGCAACACTCAGAGAAGCAAATGCTGCTTCAATTCCTCCCTGGTTGCTTGCTTGCATCGCCATTGCCGGCTTGCCTCCCATCTCCACACGCCTAGCCAGCCACGAGGAGTCCTCCAGCTTCCTCATGCGTGCAAGCCATCCGCATCTGGAATTTAGATCCTCTGCAGTCGCTCGTTTCGACGTTACTCGGTAGTCAGCCATCCGAACCGCATGCTGCCAATCCAACCGCGACCCTTGGCAGATGGATTTGGCAGGCCGCGCACGCAGTAGCCCATCTCAGCCCACGAACAAGAGCACTAGCGTGGGCGGCAGACTCTTTTTCATACCTAGTCCTCTGCTTGGAGCTGTTTCAGGGGCAGCACTCCGGCACTCCGGGCTCCGTGGCGGCCGGTAACGGTAAGCCGCCTCTGAGCATGTGAATCGTCGCGCTCTGCTGCTGCATGGCACGGGCACAGGCCAAGATGATTGCCGCCGCCCACGGTTCGTCCTCGCGCCAAAACGCGCGCGGTGCGGCGAAACGACGCAGATCACCACCGCCCACGGCTCTTCCTCGCGCCAAAACGTGCGCGCTGCCGCGAAATGATGCAGCTTTCGCGGTAAAAAAAGAAAAGAGTACGCCATCCACGCTGGTGCTCTTGTTCGTGGGCTGAGATGGGCCACTGCGTGCGCAGTCTACCAAATCCGATTGTTCGCCGAGGGTTGCGGTTGGATCGGCAGCCGGGCGCTCGGACGGCTGACTACCAATAACGTCGAAACGAGCGACTGTAGAGGATCGATTCATCCCACCAACCACATCACCGGCTCCCTCCGGGTTCCGATCCTTCCGTGGCGCACCTCTTACAAACCCGCGTCTGCTTCCCCTCCAAGCAGTCAAGCACTCTGCTCCCACCTGCTGTTCACACATCCGGGTACAGTTCTTGATTTCTACAGAGGCTCTTGGTCCTGAATCTTGATTGCTCCCCGGATTCAGCGCTTGTCCCTGCTCGGCTCTTGATTCGGCGACAATGGGGAACTGTCACAGCGGAGGCATTGTGAGACCGCGGCGGCTGGGCAGCGCCAACGCGGCGGCGGTGGAGGTGGAGGTGGACAAGGAGAGGGACGAGCCGGGTTCGTACGAGGCGGCGTGCTCCGCGGACCCGGAGCTGCGGACCTTCGACGCGGCGCTGCGCCGGCGCGCGAACCGCGCCATCTCGGCGGTGGCGTCCGGGGTGGAGGTGCGGTCGCTGTCGCTGGGATCCCTCCGCGAGGTCACCGGCTGCCTCCTCGACATGAACCAGGAGGTGGTCCGCGTCGTGCTGGCCAGCAAACGCGACGTGTGGCGGAGCCCCGACCTGTTCGACCTCGTCGAGGGCTACTTCGACGGCAGCCTCCACACGCTTGACTTCCTCGCCGCGCTCGACGCCTCGCTCCGCCGCGCGCGGGACTCCCAGCTCCTCCTCCACCTCGCGCTCCAGCGTCTCCGGGAAGGCGAGGGCGATGTCCAGGAGCCCAGCGCCGCGCCTGCGGCAGACCGGTACGCGCACGCGCTGGGCGAGCTGCGGCGGTTCAAGGCGGCCAGCGACCCGTTCACGCCCGAGTTCTTCGCCGCGTTCCAGGCCGTGTACCGGGAGCACCTGGCCATGCTGGGCAAGCTCCGGCAGCGGAAGCGCCGGCTGGACGGCCGGATCCGCTCGGTCCGCGCGTGGCGCCGCGTGTCCGGCGTCGTGTTCGTGGCCACGTTCGCCGCGCTGCTCGTCTGCTCCGTGGTGGCCGCGGCCATCGCCGCGCCGCCCGTCGCGACGGCGCTGGCCGCCGCGGCCTCCCTGCCGGTGGGCTCCGTGGGGAAGTGGGTGGACTCGCTCTTGAAGCAGTACCAGGACGCGCTGCACGGGCACAAGGAGGTGGTGAGCGCAATGCAGGTCGGCACCTTCATTGCCATCGAGGATCTGGACGCCGTCCGGGTGCTCGTAGATCGGCTGGAGGTTCAAGTCGGCTCCATGGTTGATTGCATAGAGCTGGCAGAATGCGGCGAGGAGGCTGTGAGGCTTGGCATTGAGGAGGTCAAGAAGAAGCTGGAGGTGTTCATGGAGGGCGTGGATGACCTGGGGGAGCAAGCTGACCGGTGTAGTCGGGACATCCGGCGTGCTAGGACAGTGGTGTTGCAGAGGATCATCAATCCTCCGAATTGACATCTAGGAACAAAAATGGTAGATTGAAAGGTATATCCGTGTCAGAAGATAGTTGTACTTTCATTTGTGTTGTGATTTTTCTATGTGATGGACATATGAGATGATCTGTGTGGAAATTTTGGAGCACATGTAACTGATATCAACTGACAACTATACTGATTCATGGTTGAAATTATGTTTAGTGTTACCATAAAATTAGCTCCACAATGCATTGGCCATGCTAAGTTTTCAAATAGATTTGTGGAGTGTCAAGCCCAATCCAAGATGCATCCTAATCTAGAACAGAATCGGTTACCCTACTAGAATTTGATGCAGCTTCCAAACTAATGGTGCATCAGCCACTTGAACCTGATGATTGTGCAATCCATCTCACCTTTGTTCTGGTCTTGGTGAAAGTTTCTTTTTTCTTTTTTGAGGAAACAGTCTCGCTGAAAGTTTGTCGATTTGCTACCAGCATTGAATGTTCTTTTATGTTTATGACATATCATGCTCTGATAGATTTATTCTGGTCTTGCTAAATTCAGAACAATTATATGCTTCCTTTTAGGCTTTACTTAAGTCATCTGATGATTCAGGGTACATCACCTTAAAACAGAGAGAGGAAATGTTGAGATATGTTTTATTAAAACACCGAGAATTGCACAAGATCTTAAATCAGGAATCTGCCTAGCAGCGTAGCGTCCAGTGTGCTTGGCAACAACACACGCTTACTTCCACAGAATCATTGTTTTGTTTTTGTTGCAAATTTACAGTATCAGATTGATAGGAGATAGGACCGGGATCCCAAAACTTTTTTTTTACACATGTTATCTTTTAGGTTTCAGAAATGGCTGTTGTGACAGATGTCAGAGGTAAGAATCATCACTCATGAGAATGATCCAAAATGGTCGCCTTCTGCCCGACATTTCTTTTTAGTAATGGACCACTGGTGTTCAATCACCTTAATCATTAGATCTGCCAAACATTGCTACTAAACAAACCCAAAGTCTTTCATTGTGCAAGCATAGCCCTAGACGAATTGGGATACTCCATGAGCAAATATACAGCAGGAGGTAGAGAAAATTATGCATAATAAAAACTTAAGATGGCTTTACTTCCACATAATTTATTTCATGACACGGTGCAAAATGATATGCAGTAATGCTCTGGTGTTGCAATGTGCACGTATCATAAGCTGTATATGGATATTCAAGCCCTGATCAAACAGATTCAGAGTCTAAGGGGCAACGTTTCTGATTTCCACCACTCAGTTTGGGACATGCAATTTTTTTTTGGTCTTAAACAGGCTGCATTTTGAATTGAAACACAAATTACATTACATAAATCAAATAAAGTAGTCTCCATTAGCAAAAGGTATAAGAAAACATTTGTTAGTAAGTGTCGTTCGCCAAAAGGGGAAACTGTATCATACAAATTGAAATAGAGATATTGACGGAAGATCAGCCACTGCCAATCTCCGTGGAAAGACATAAGAATATGCAACTAGTCTCTTTTCAGAGCGCTAAAACAAGAATAAACGAAACACTTATTGATTAAAAATGTTATTAGGTTACTTCTCTGAGCCCAAGGTATTCACCACATTATCATTACATGAACAAAAAGTGGAAAACTTTCCACAGCTCGTATTGTTTGGTTCCAGGTAGCTTCAAACTAGCTACCATCTAGTTTCAATTTCACAACATATGGCAACTACTTGTTGCGTCAACCAGTCAATGTCACTATAGCAATTTGCGCAGTATGTGCCTAATGATGAAGAGGAAAGACTGATTCTTCCCTATGTTCTATCCTGTACAAAAATAGAACAGAAGCTATGCATTGGACTAGAATGATCCGAAGCAGCAGTACTTCTTTCCTATCATTCCAAATTTACTGGTAGACTGCTCTTTATGAGACTTCATGCTGCTCTGCGAGCTACTAGAACTGTTGGAATGGCTTGGCTTCACATGGCTGCTTGGGAAATAGGAAGACATAGAAGGGCCCTGCTGCTGAAACCCCTGTCTTGAATGCTCACCTCTATCACCTTCCGGCACTGGCTTCTGATGTGAAGTTCCAGGTACCATGCCATTGTTATCATGGAACTGAACTAGCCCTGCAAGAAAGAAGAGTGCACCGCCTATAAGAAAACTAATGAAATTGTAGCAAGGTTCCATGATCCTGTGGTTTTCAAACTCTTAAATTAAAATCCAAGAAAGGAAGTTTAGCGACCTCTTAAATTACAACTTAACAGAAGGACCATGCTACCTTGTTCTGAAGGGCTGAGTACCACATTAGCTGATTTAGTAGGTGCAGCTATGCTGAACTTGTGGTCTTGATTTAGTCCATCAGTTGTGTTACTGCCTTTCAAAATTTCACGTAGGAATGCATCACTATCAAAATAATCCTCAGAAACCATAGATCGCTTGCTTGAGTTTTCTGAAGTTGATGCAGAGGCTTCTGAGGTTAGTAGGTCATTCAGCTCTATGTAGTCCCCAGTAGCAATAACATCAATATCGTCTAGAGCACTCAGAGGTTTTTGCTCAAACTGTACTTTGCTAGAACAAACATCCTCCTCATTTGCATCTGCTGTGACCTGTATGTAGATTGTAGATTCATCAAGCTTATAAGTAGATCACAACATTAATGTTTATAGTGCAAACTAAACATGTAAGCATTGAAAGACAATCAGATATAATAATGCACTTAGAAATTACATTCTTTTGTGTTCTTCGCTAAATTGTTCAAGCATCTGGAAAAATGAACACTTCAAATAGAAGGTAAATGAATACACCAGCTAAGTAAGGAGCCAATGGGATTATTCCTAATTTAAAATTATAGACTAGATAACTTCCAGTGTTTCACAACAATATACACTAAAATGGGATCAAACAGATGAGCAGACCTTTGGCTCTTCTAGTTTGGCAAGATACTGAAGGTAAGTCTCCAATCTATCATTAGGAGCATCTACATTCAGAGAATTTTGTTGACTTTTATCATCTAGCTTTTTGTCACCCTGAAAGAATACTCTACACAGAGACTTGTAATCCTGTCATAAATGCAAAATATATCATCATCAATCGTCATCCCTGGAGAAAAGCTTACAGACCATCTGCAAAATGACTAGGAGAAACCACAAGATACCTGTGGTAGATTAGCTTCGTCATTCTGTTCCACTTGATATTCATGCATCACCCACCCAGTTCTCTTGCCACATGGTGCATGACCTTCATAAAACTGCAAAATAATTTTCATGCCCATGATACCTATACTTGTTGGTACTTTGCATGACTCCACATGTTTCCAGTATCCATTTTTTGCCTTTCTGATACTGTTTTCAGCACTGTTATTAGGCTGTTGATCATCTGACCAGCACAAGTACCATAGGTCTACTACAAGATGAGTAACCTTTGTCAGAAAAATTGCTGGATCATCATGACTGTAGGGTACAGTCACAGAAATGATGGTAATAATAAGGTATTATTGTAGTCTTATTTGCAGTCAAATAGTGAAAATCATACTTCTAGCTCCGCAGCTCCAAACAATTTGCAACAAAACCAATAAATTACATGCTACCAAGTCGAATCCCTGTATAAATAATAATATGAGAGAAAATGATTCCAATTTTGAGTAAAGAAGACATTATTTTACTTTATGCCCAAATTCCAGTTAAACCACAGTTTTGGTGATTGAATGCAAGTGATGGCAATGATTGGACCAATATGACGACATAAATTTATCGGGTAAATACCAGACATGCGTAATGACTACACACTGCAGAGTCTAGGGTTTATACAAATTACCATATTTGGATTTGGATGACAAGACTTCAAAAATTCCAGCCACGGAAGACAACAAAGCATTCAGTCAGCTGGTTAACCACGAAGATGGCAATTAAACTCTCCCAGTATAACAGGCAACCAGTTGATGTAACTTGCAAACAAAGCTGCTATACTTTCAATAAAATGCAAATGATTTCACATATCACTATATTGCAGCAGTTTCTGCAACAATCAGCTATGCACAAGAACTATACATAAACCCTTTGTGCCTTCTTCAAAGGCCCAAAATCTTTTCAAAAGGTTTACCATATGCAATTATCAATTCTTGTATTCATAAACATTTTTACCAACCAGTGGTCAGTTCTGAATTAGAATTTGTGGACTGCAGATTTGTATGGTACAGTTTTCACAATGTACAATCATACAGAAATGGGCAAATCTGATAGAAGGCAGTTATAGTAACAATTAGAAATGTGAAGGCATTCAATAAAATCATATGTTTACCCGAAACAAAATTCTATGTAGCCTTAATCCCTTTCGTGGTTTGAACCACCAGTGATCAGCTATGAATGACTGAGCTACAAAAATTGTATCACAATTACATCATAGTATTTGTGTTTACAGTAAGACACCATGAGTTTCGTATGGAAGATAGCATTGCAGAACAAAAGGCATAATGCGATTTGCATCTTGGGCATAGGCTGGATACTCACCAGTGAAGATCCGTGGATCAACGAGGGAGAAGTCCAGACCCACAAGCACGTCCTGCGGAAGGGGATCCTCGGCTTTCCTCTCTGCCAAGAATCTCACAAGTTCCTCGTCACTCCAGGAATCCCTGATACTGATGTTAAGTGCCGCCAGTTTCAGCTCAGGATTTGGGGGACACATGGTTGTCCTGAAACAAGAGACACATGACACTTTTGGTTAACATTCAGAAGTACATATTTCTGTACCTTTCCCTATTGAGCGTTGTGCATGCTTCTAGTCCTAATTACTTACAAAGAGCTCACCACTATTATTAGCAAGGTTCCTGCCTCAGATATCCTCAGATATTCTTGTTTTGACAGAAAGGGAAAAAGGCTTTGCAGCCCAAGATACTGACGCACACGAGGCATCACCAAGAATGAAAATACAAGATAGTGGCGATCACAGAACTGGAACACGAATTAAAGAGAATCTATTTGGAAAAGACAGAACAAACAGTAATCACCCTCTGCTCAGATTTCAAAGCGTGCACACCAAAAAGGAATCCAAAAGCTCCCGTGACAGACACCCAGGAACCTCGCATCCCCGGAAGAACGCCACGAGATCCCAAAAGAAAGCTTCCGGGAGAAATCACAGTACAAATCGAAAGCCACCGAAGCCCAGGAACATGTGCAGAACCCAAAATCTCCGGTAACAGTCAGAAGCGGCAGATAAACTCGGGAGCAGAGGTGAATTTGGCAAGAAATCTGGAGCCACCCAACCAATTTATCGTCAATAGCAGAGACCAAAACAGAGCAACCTGTGAGTTGTTAAAGCAAGCACCAGATAAACCCATGAAGACCCAAGAAACATTCAAGAGAGAAAATCCAAGGAATTCGTGGAGTTAACTGAAGCGAACCCCGACTGGTGAGACTCAAATCCAATCGCCCCAACACGAACCATAAGGAAGGATCGAAGGAGGGAGGGAAAGCAGGGGGGTGGAGATGATTCGCGCACCACGGAGCCCCAAGGGCCAGCGAAACCGCGGCCTGCTCGTGCGTCGCGGCGGTGGCGAGGCGAGACCGACGGCTGCCGAGCGCCGAGGCAGCAGGGGCACGGGCGGGCGGCGTGGCCGGCGAAGGCGAGCGAGCGGGCGACGCGTGCGTGCGCGGGCGAGAGGAAGAGGGGCGCCCACTTATAAGCGTGCTGGTGCCAGGCAGGCAGCGTGCAGGCCGGGGCCGCTGCTCTCGCTGCCCGGTGGGTCCACCCAGTGGGACCCGCGCTTCGCGTCGCGGTGGCAATGGCCGATGGGCGGGCCTACGTGGCCCACCAGAAGCTCCAGAGAGGCAGCAGAATGATGCAAGCCGGTAGGGCTCTACGGGGAATGACAGGTGGGGCAGGAGAGTGGTGGGTCCCAGACGCCGAGCAGGGCAAGCAGGGGCGGATGGTAGGCTAAACTTTACCCTATCGTATAAAAAATATTAAATAAAATCTAATTGCTGAATTCTTAAACTAATTTGTGAGACCAATCTTATGAGCTATATTAATTCATAATTAGTGGATGTTAATGTAGCATCACTGTTGCAAATTATAAATTAATTAGGCTTATTAAATTCATCTTGCGAATTAGCATCCATCTATACAAAAAGTTTTGTAAATATATTTTATTTAATACTCCTAAATGATAAGATTCTTTCTGATATAACAGGACTAAAATTTAGATGTTCGTAAACGGATCCGAAAATGACGGGATGTGAACCCAATCGGCAACTGCGGTTAACGCGAGCCCCGCCCACACTTAGCGGCCTTACTGCGGTTGGACGTGTCCGCCGCTGCCGGCTGGTCGTTAGTTATTTACAGCCGCCTAGACGTGTCCGCCCCTGCAGGCTGGTCGTTAGTTATTTACAGCCGCCTGCCACTGCACGCCCTTACCCTCTACCGCCATTGGGAGCTGAGGTCACCCGAGAGCTGAGGTCACCCACGCCACGCCAATGTCGGCTCATCCAGCCAGGTCTCTTACTACGATTCCTACACCAAAAGATGGCAAGTGAAGCAGGCTACGTCACCTGTTTTTCCAGGTCGTCGGATCGGCCAAGCGTACGGCTCAGATCATGCAAATCTTAGTTTGTTTTTGCAAAAAGGCCCTTCTATTTACTGAAAATCAACCTGCAGTCCATGTAGTTCATATCTTTTTTTACAAACCCCCTCGAGCTTCACTTAAATCGACCCGTAGTTCGAGGGCCCTTCAGTATTTTATTCGAAAAGCCCCTCAGATTTTCTGAATCAACCCGCAGCCCGTATTTGGTTATTTTATAAAAGAAACCTTAAATTTCTACGGAATGAACCCGCAAACCACCCATTCCTTCGTTAATTTACAAAATAGATCGCATTTACTCATGAAATAAATCCAGAGTCCGTTTTGCTTTACTGCTTCCCAAAAGTAATCTCATTTTTGCATGAAATCAACCAATGCCCCACCTCATGGCACATTATTCTTCGAAAAGGAACCTCCATATTTTATAGAACCAACCCACAACAATCAGAGACTCTTGAATTTATAAGAAATCTAATTTTACGTTACAACAGTTGGTAAATCAAAATATTTAATTTGTATTATACTGTGGAACATGAATAAGTGAGTAAATTAAAGCTATGTGGGCTTTAGAAAAATATTGCGTGCACCCTGCATCCTATAACTAAAAGTCATTTCCCAAAATGTTGATATTGCCATATACTCTTGAACCAAAATAAAAGTAGGTTCTTCCATAGATCAACAGTCTATAGACAACCTACAATAGACAATAGAGTTCCCATCGACTCCTTCACTGTATGGTTCATCATTTTATTGTATTTGATAAATAAATCCATTTAAGCATCGATAAATCTAAATAAATCCATTTAAGCATCGATAAATCTAAGCGGTTAACAAATGCAAGCATGGGTATACAATAAAATTAAAATATTTACGTTACTTATCTAACTTTTAATCTTACTATGCTATATTTCTCAACTGAAACAAACTCATCATTTTATTTCACTGGTCCTACTGCGGATGGTTTCATTCGGCACGCAGATGTCACTACTTTTCGGTCATTTTTCCTCTCTGAGCTTCCTGATAAGTTGCAGAGCAGAGTCTCCTGCTTCACTTGACAGTCAACTCCGTGGCTTCTATTAATACTGCCAGTACAATTTTTTGACAAAAATACACACTCCATATTACATTTGCATTTTGAGTTTCCCCATTAGTGCATTTGCTGCAAATGTCCGACACTACTCAATTAGGAGTATGTTGCAAGGCTCAACCTTGGTATGCACATGCTTAACTGACCCAATCCTGTTTTTAATTAATTTAGAGCCATTAATAAAGTCTTTATCGAGGTTAGATGCTTCTAGGAGTATACGTTGTTTTAGGTTTCAACATATAAGAATCATCAATGAGAGATTAAACGTTATTTGCACCGAGTCTAGCTATTTGCAAAAGGAAGTTTTCACTGCGACATGGTGAATAAGTCCAATACAAGCATTTGAACAGTTTTGAATTGGCTAATGGCATGTCATAGCTCTACACCGTGGAAATCGGTTGAAATATATGTGTACAATGGAGTGGTTATTGCAATACAGTTGAGTAGGGGTGCACATTTGCAACAAAACAGCTTTTGAGGGATCTTAAATTCCAAGTGATATACAATTTTTTTCTATTTTGCATTTAATGTTTTGCCATACGCTATTTGGTCTTAGCTCCATGGAATGAATCTTCTTTGGAACACTGCACTTGCGGGCTTTACATATACGTGCACAAATGCCAACATGAGTTTAATTGTGGGGCCAATCGTTTGGCACGGCAAGGATCTGTTCTCTAGCTAGTATAGTTGGCCAAATGGGCTGGGTGCAATAGGCCGCACAAGGCACGGCAAAAAAAACCCGACCCTAACCCAGCGTAGCCCACTACCAATAGGGTCAGTGCCGACACGACCCGATGGACCATGTTGTGCCTGGGCCGGGATCTCGGTCCATAGTGCCGGCCCGTACACGACACGACTAACGGGCCTAACCCGATCAGGCACGACTAACTTGGACTAGCTGTTGGAGGCCTGCTAGCCGTTGGAGCCCGTTAACAGTCTGCGACAGGGCGCGGGTATATAACATGTCACCGCCGCTTCCCTAGGGCAAACTCTAGCCCATTTTCTCTGTGGCAGAACCGCTTGAATTATTCCGGCTCAAGCGCGCTAGACATCACTTAGGCAGGCGATAGAAGCTCAGCGCACTTCAAATGTAACAACTCATTGGTCTATCGGGTCACTGCCCGATTCAACCACGGTTACACAGGATCGATGTAGGTTTACCTCGTACGAAGACGGCAACTTTTACACCACAGGATAATTAAACATTATTACACAGAGGTTTTGTTTCATCCTAGCTAATATAAATTTATACAAGTATCCTTCGAAACTTCAAGTTTATCAGATAATATTCAGAGTTAGCAGCGGAATAACAACGCGATTACATACGTCGCAGAGGTAGGCACCATACTTAGCCCAAAGCATGGCGTTACATCGAAGGGTCATTGCCGGCCGGGGACGGATCCCATTCCACAGACCAGACAAACGGAACAGTGCCGGCCCAAGTCAGACTATCCTCTTGAGTCACGAACGACATACCTGAAAACCATATTACTAGCAAGCTTGAGTATACTAATACTCAGCAAGGCTTATCCGATATTGGGTATACTTAGCCCATAACTAAACCATGATAGATTGAACGGCTCTAGTTTTCTATTGCTGAAAAGCAACAAAGAGTATGTCCTTACTTTCATATATTAGCTTTCAGATTCCAGTATTTTTTAACCATTCTAGGTAAGCACCTATACTACTCAAACAAGGTAGATATTAAGCATACATCAAAATTATTCCATTAACGGTTACTGTTATTACTCTATGTGGCAGAAGTATCAAGTAGTCTCAATCTCCATGCGAAACGGATGATTCTGAATCGAATTTCATAACCTTGCAAGGGATCCTAACTCACACGCTCGGAAACTTAACTTTCCGGGCAACCATTCCCATCTTATTTCGGGGTGTGGAACAGGGTCACCACAAGCGACTGTAGGACCATACGCACATTCACTGTGCGGGATGCATGTCTACAGCGCAACTGTATGACCGTACTCCCGTCTGCTATGCAGAACGTATTCCCACACGTCGGTGCGTGTGTGTGACAAAAACCAAAATTCGAGTGGTGGGGTAAGTCCACTTGCCGGGCCAATCAGGTAATAGGCTTACCGCGTACCATATTTACGGTACGTGGCTAGTACTTTCAAACACTTGACCACCACTACCACACACTGCGACCTTATCAAACTTAAATCAACACAGACGGGGTACTCTTTCAATTCATGATATCGTACATAACTCCGTCCGTTATCCTTATAGTGATTGCAGAATGTTAACAATCAACTCCTATATCATGCGAGTGACAGGAAATCACTCGACTTCTGCCGGTCCTATTAGCAGAGCATCTACTCGGTGAAGACTCGGAAAAAAATATTACATAGGTCCCTAAGTTTCATGCATCTAGGGTTTCATTACAACTCCTAAAACTTAATGCACAATATAGATATATAACATAATAAGTGCATAATTTGAAAAACTGGGTTATGCACCGGGGCTTGCCTTCTTGGGTGGGGCTGGGGTTAGAAATGTCAATAACTTCCGAACTTTGATTCGGGGCTTCAGTAAAATCCTCGGTGACGTTTACTTGGTCTTCAGATATATCCTGCTCGGGTTCTGGGACCAATTCGTAGGTTCCGTCTTCAAGCGTTGTCGATTCTACATGATATGCAATGATTTGAATTAAGTGATTATTAAGTCAATAATTTTCCTTCATGATAAAGTTGCAATCCAACAACTCACATTCAACACATCACAAAACAATGGATTTGAATTCTAAGAATTCAAATTTACTTATTATAAATTAAACCAATTAACATTACTAGCATCATAATTAATTTCTATAGCTTCAAGCATAGGAGTACTGAGGTTAGGAATTTAACTACACACATCTAAAGTTAATCCAAGACTTCTATTAATTTTTCATATTTTTAAACCTAATAGAATAGTAGTATAAAAATAAATAAATTCAAATTTAAGTTAATAAGTTTTATTTTTAGGTTAAAATCTATAAGGGCTCTAGCTTTGAATTTTGGTGAGTATGTTTATTTCTATCAGATGAGCTTGACATAATTTGTTTATAAATTTTTGAAAGCAAAAACTAAGTTATTGGAATTAAATTCAAATTTCAAGTTTAACTCAAAACCTTTAGTTAAATAGTGCTAAAAATTATTCAAGATTTACTATGAATTACTCAACCTCAGAACAACACAGGATAAAAGAATCTAAGCATGGAAGCATCAGTAACATGCTTGAATAAATTTACCTCATTTCAAGCTTACTTTGTACAAATTTAAATGAGTTCAAGTTAGAGTGCAGTACTGATGGTAAAATTTGCACACAACTTCACTCATATCACATACAAGTTGCATACTAAAAATTACATGAAATAAAGCTAACATGTAAAAGATACCTAAAAGATTCACTTTTAATAGAGTTTAAAATAGAACTTAAAATATTAAGGTTCAAACTAAACTACAAAAGTTGTAGAGCTAGACTCCTAGAGTATAATAGAACTAGTTTGACAATTTTTGAATTTTTCTACAATTTTCTATCAATTTTCAAAGCTGACTGATTTGAATTGAGGGTGGTACTGATATTTTTGCAGAAAAGACCCTGGAAAGAAAAGAATACTTGCAATTGGTCCCCTGGTCGGTTTGAACCGAGGGATAGCACGACGGCGATCAAATTCCGGTGAGGAGGTTCACCGGCAGCGAGGGGAAAGTGGGGGAAAAGGTTCAGGGGCTTACGGTGGACTCGGGGATGACTGGAATCAATGAAGAAAGGCTCCGAGGCGATGGTTCGACGGAGGTCCGAGCCGGTACGGCGGAGTTCCGGGAGCGGTGGCGGCGTTCCAGCGGCCGGAGTGTAGGTAGGTGACGGCAAAGTAGCCAGGAAGCTTCTACACGTAGATGTAGTGCTGGTGGTGAGCTCGGTGAGGGCCAAGAGGAGGCGAAGCGTCGGGACGACGGTGAAGCCGAGCGGCAGCGGTGGACAGGACTGCCGGCGCGGCGTTCTGGGCGGCGTAAGTGCGAGAGGATGGAGAAGAACTGGTCAAGGAGCTTCGATGGGATGCGGTGGTGCTAGGGAAGCACTGGGTTGCGGTCGTGGGGCGGTGGAGGCGGCTAATGGTGGCGAGCAGAAGCTGCGGCGGAGGTCTGGCGACGGCAGTCGAGCGGAGAAGAAGAACAGGGGCGAAATGCGGGCGCGTGAGAGAGTAAAAGAAGTCGACGAGGGTTCCTGGACGTGCTGCGGAACCAAGAAGAGGCACGGGCGAGCTGGAGTAGCTGCTGGCGGCCGGCGGCACGCGTGGCGGCTGCGGGCGACGGCGGCGCGACGTGGCGGGGCGGGGAAAAGCCAGCAGGGGTCGGGCGAGCGGCGGGCGGGTGAGCTGGAGGGCCAGGTGTGCGGGTAGAGCGGTGAGGGGCAGCTGGCAGCGTGGGAGATCGCCGGCAAGGGGCAGCGGGCGGCGTAGCAGTGAAACATAGAGGAAGGGGAGAGAGGAAGACGACGGAGACTTGTTCGCAATTCTTCAAAAGTTCAAGGGGTTCAATGTGCAGTAAGATTTTCTTTCAAACCATAGCCCAAATGAAAATATGCCCAAAAGCAAAAGTGTAGAGTTTAAAAAGAACTACAACTTTGCTTTAAGAGTCAGCTTCAAAAGAGTTAGGGTTTTGAAACTTTTTCAAAATCCGACAAACTATCAAATTTCACATAAAACCTATTTAACATTCACATTCCAAATGAAAACTTAGGATAATTCTACTTCTTACAGTGGTTTAAAAGTAAATACTTGCCTTTATAAAACTAATCTTCATATAATTTGAAATTGCCCTACCTTCAAACACATTTAGCAAAAGAACCCTAATTTTTTCTATAATTACAAAAATACCCCTTTAATGTATATTTAATGTTTTTAAAAGCATTCATCAAAACAAACACACACTTCATTCTAACAAGCACAACTTATATTGTAAATTAGCATGCCAATCTCCTAAGTACCTGAATATCACATCCTCCCCTCTCCCACGCCTCCTCGCCTTCCACCTCCACTGCCCCAACTCGTCTGTGCTCTTCGGCTCCTCACCTTCCTCCTCTCCGGCCAGCGGTCCTCCACCACCGCTGGCCACGCCACTGCCATCGCAGATGGCCGGTAGCCTAGGCCATCTTGTCTCCTACACCCTCGCTCCCCTCCTCCCCTCCTCCCCTCCTCCACCACTCTCTTGCTCTAGATCTAGATCACCTCATCTTCTCCTTGTCCGGCTACGGTCCTCCGCTGCCGCTGGCCTACACCCCGGCACGGCATGACTCTTCCTCTCCTACTCTTGTCCTCTTGTGTCCTCTGCAACTCCGGCTCGACACTCCGTCCCGAAACCCTAACCCTAGCCTAGTCTTCCACTCGTCATCTCCTTGTCCCTGTCATCTACCTCGCCGGCGGTTCTGGTGCTCCACTCATCATCTCCTTGTCCCTGTCGTCTACCTCACCGGCGGTTCTAGTGCTCCGGTTCACAGTCCGTTGAGGAACCAGAGTGCCGGATCCAGGGTCCCTGACCTCACCGGCGGTTCTAGTGCTCTGGACTCGGCCTTCTTCAACCTCGCCGACGGTTCTGGTGCTCCGGGCTCGCAGGTAAGATGCCCTTGTTGTTGATGGCGAGGGAGATGCTACTGGACCTGGTGTCGGTGCTAGTGTTGAGAATGACACTGAGAGCACTAGTGCCAAGAGGAACCGTCCATGCACCTCTGACGTCTAGGAAGACTTCGAGAAGATCTTCAAGGTGGTGAATGGTAAGAGAGTCTGATTCCAAGCTAAGTGTCTTCATTGTGGTAAGGTCTACTCTCCTCTTTCTACTTTTGGCACTGGAACTCTCAAGAGGCATAGGGCAGCATGCTCTGTTAGGAATCAGAAGTCTCATTTATCTCAGTCTTTGATTCAATTCAACTCAGACGGTAGTGTAGGTCACTGGGAATACAGTCCCGAGGTTGCACATACATAGCTTTGTCGTTTGATTGCTAGACTTGATCAGCCTCTATGTTTTGGTGATTGTGATGCATTTGAAGATACATTAAACTTGCACATAATCCTCGGTTTGCTACTATCTCAGGGCAAACCACCACTAGAGACCTTGTCAAGTTCTATACTAATCGTCGAAATAAAATTATTGAGACATTGGCTGCTGCTTCCTCTATTGCTTTTACATCTAACATTTGGCCTGGTAATGCTAAGGAAGACTACCTTAGTGTGGTTGCTCATTTTGTTAGTACTGATTGGCAATTAGAGAAGTGTATTATAGAGGTGAGGCTCATTGATGTTTCCTAAAGTGGTGAAAACATTGCTGAGTGTGTGCTGGCTGTGTTGGAAGAATATGGTTTAACTAAAAAAATAGTATCTGTTACTTTGGATAATGCATCTGCTAATACTACAGCTATGAACATTTTAACTACTAAAATTTCTAGTTATGTGGGTACTTTGTTCTTGCATCATAGATGTACTTGCCATATAATTACTCTTATTGTGAAGACTGGCTTGAAGAGGCTATCCCCTTACTTTGAAGCATTTAGAACATGAATCTCTTTCTTGAATTCTTCTAACCAGCGTATTGCATCATACAAAACTTATTGCATTGCTATCAATCAACGTCCTAGAAAGTTTGGTTTCGATATGGATGTGAGGTGGAACTCTACCTACCTCATGCTTAAGCATCTTGTCCCTCATAGACAGAGCTTTAATGTGTTTATCCAGTCTCACTACCCTAGGGGGCCAAGTGAGCTATGCTGTTGATAGAGTCTCACTAGTATATTGCCGAACCATCTTGACATTTCTTGAGCTTTTTTATGATTCAACTTGTGCACTATCTGCTGTATATGATCCTACTTCTCATTTATATTGCATCATATAATTGAAATAGCTGCACACCTAAACAATTATGAAAGTGATAACTTGCTTAGATCAGTGGTTGTTCCTATGAAAGATAAGTCTCTTAAGTATTGGAGGGACTTACCTATTCTTTACTCAATTGCATTCATCATGGATCCTAGAGCTAAGGTAATGGGTTTGAATAATGCTCTAATTCTATTGTCTAACCTCTCTAGTACTATACTGATTACTCTTCTTATTTAAGTGAGGTAAGAGCTGAAATTTCTACCATATTTAATAAACATGATGAGAAGTTTGGTGCAGTGAGAATGCAGAGGCCTTCACGACTCACTGGTTCTGGTAAGAAAAAAACCTGCCTGGGGTAAGATTTTTGGTGCTGATGGTGCTGGTTCATCCAGTTTTGATTCTGGTAGTTCTACATCCACTCCATCCTCTTTGTCTAGAAGAACTTCTGCAAGTGCATTGCTGCAAGCAGCAACCAATGGTGCTGCTCTTGGTATTGGTTCTGAACTCTCTTTCTACTTGGACAGTGACACTGTCAACCAGTTTGATGATGATTTCAACATCCTGAATTGGTGGCATGATCACAAACATACCTATCCATTGCTTTCAATATTAGCTAAAGATGTTTTGTCTATGCCTGTCTCTACTATATCTTCAGAATCTGCATTTAGTCTAACTGGCAGGATCATCGAGGAGCACCGGTGATGTTTGTCTCCTGAAATGGTGGAGATGCTATCCTGCATCAAGGACTGGGAGGCTAGTGAAGCAAGAGCGCAGCATTCTGTGGAGGACAAGGAACTTGAAGCCTTTTTTGATGATCTGTATCTTGATGGATGATGGATCCAATGTGTAACTGATTATATATGTGTTGGTCTGTTGGAACACTTGAACAATGTAATATTAAAACTTTATATATTGATTGAGCTGGGCTGCACTCTTTTTTACTCTCTAGGGTTTCTCACGAGGTGTGAGTTTTACCTAGATAGGTTTTTAACGAGGCAGCCATTGCACCAGCTCAAACTATGAAAATATGTGTCATTCTGTGTGTTATGCTGTTGTGTGTTTGTACAAAAGATTTGAACTTAGCTTCCTTTTCTGATCTGATCAAGTGTACATTTTGCCTATGGTGCCTGGGTCGGCACTAACCCTATGGATCTGGCGTGCTGATGGGCCAGCACGGCACGGCTAATCCTTAGGCGTGCCGTGCCTGGGTTCGAGGATAGGCACGCAGTGCCGACATGGCACGGCACGACTAAGCCATCGTGCCTAGTCGTGCCGTGCCAATTAGGGTTAGGGTCGGGTCATGCTGTGCCGACCCATTTGGCCAACTATACTAGCTAGTAACTGAAACAAAAGCTTTATCACGTTCCGGTATAACGTAAACTATCATATCCTCCTTATCTATGGATATAGTGCAAATTGGACAGGTAGACATTTCTGATTTTTCTAGATCAGCATCCACCCTCCTTTTTTTTATACAGATTCACCCTCAAAGAAGGTGAAAAGTACAAATCAAGATCCAACACAGGATCTTCAGAAACATGAAGCAAACGCCGGTGAGCACGGCCGTTGACTGACGTCGAAGACGTCGGAGCGGAAAGGGCCTCGTGCTTCAAAGAGCTGAGGTTGAAGTGGGGCCACCGAGACCACAGAAAATAAACTTCTCCAATGAAGTGATTGAGGATGAGCAGTAGCGCTGAAATGTATAAGATTGTCTTGATGAAACCCTGGGATGACCGGCGACGAACTCGAGGGCGGGGGGGGGGGGGTGGGGGGGAGGTGGGGGTTAGCGTGGCTCCTGATGATGAGTGGGATGACCTGCATGGTGTGAAGTGGGTGCCGCTTTAGGACGGATGGTGGACGAGGAGGCAGCGGTGTCGGCCGGTGGTGGAACGAGGCCATCGACAGCTACGGTGGAGATTGCAGTAGCGGCAGTGCGAGCCCCACCATGGAGGCCGCCAATGCGAGGCCCGGCAGCACAATAACCTGCCCAGCAGGAACAACGTTGCCCCCAGGCCCAGCGCGCCCAATGTGAAGAGCCCCGTCACTACCATCACGATGAGCAGCGCGGCCAGGATGAGCACGGGGCTGAAGATGGCGCTGCAGTTGAACGCCAGGCACAACAGCCACTAGCTGGCTAGGCACCGCCTTCACCGGAGTCGAGGCCAGCAGATTGGGATGGAGATGAACGGTGGTGAGGGCGGAGAGATCTGCTCGGATGGAGAGGGAGGAGATAAGGGGATTTATTTTATTTTGACTCACCTTTGCTCCTATGTCACTGGCGCCGAAGACGACGACGATGAGAACAAAGGCGCCGGCGGCAGCCGGAGCAAGGGTGGACTTTCCCATCTGGGAAAACTTCAAGGATCTACTAGCTATACTACTATAGTATACTATACCTAGGGACTAATGGGGTGGCTCCTCTCCTTCCGGTCACCGGCGAAGAACGCCGGAGACGAAGAGGAGGAGGCCGGCGGTGCTAGATCTGGGAGGCTCCGGAGGCGAGACGGTTGGGGACGGCTCTCGGGATGAATGTCAGTGTCGGGTGCCACAAAATCTTGCTTTTTCGGGTTAGGGATTTGGGAGGTCAGCCCATGCCACCCTCTTTTTAGGAGGAGATTCTCAAGATGTTGGCCAAAGAATCCTGCTTGTTTGTGTTCACACTAGTAAACTAATGCCATTGACTTGACAGCTACCACCCAAGGGTGTCGAATTTCTCCACCGCACGGCTGTCCGTCCATGTGTGTTAGGACTCAGACAGCAGGGGATAGGGGTTGCTCCTGCCCTTTGAATTGACTAGTCTACGGTGTGGCTGCAGTCACTGACCTCGAATAAAGAAATCATCATGGTACCATTACACTTTAATTGTTAGTTATATATAAGAAAAGAAGATGTCATATCCTAAGGACCTGCCAATTCAAATGTAGCAGTAGAAGCTGGCTCCTACATCCTTGAAATTTGGTGTATATCTATATGTATATTCAAACACTCACAAGCAGTTTTTTTAGAAATTATGTCAGTCCCTTGTTAGAAAATATTCCGTCAAATTTGGACAGGGCGGACGGGAGCCGAACTGGTGATGAACACCAAGAAAAAATACAAAATTATTCTGAAGAAAGTGTAGCCTCAATCAGCCAGTATCGCAAAACAATGCATACGTAGTATAATGGCCTGCATGACAAAGAGGACCTCCCAATGTTCCGGCCATTCTGTACAAAAATAGAGTGCAAAAGCTATGCACCTAGATATAATGATCTAGGAGTATTTCTTTATAATCTTTCCAAATTTACTTGAAGATTGCTGTCTCCGAGACTTGATGCTGCTATGTGAACTATCAGAACGGCTTGGGAAACAGGAAGTTTTAGAAGGACTCTACTGCTTAAACCCACTACTTGAATGTTCATCTTTGTCACCTCTTGGCAATGGCTCTTTGAAGGATCGTGGCCCAAGAAGGAGGCGGATGCATTGGGTCTTTTTCAATTTTTACCAAGTCTTTAGCCTAACACTAGTGTTGCCCAATCTATGAATTCTCAACTTAGCAACTAGAGCACACTAGCATCATGATCCTTGTTTGGTAAACACACTAACATGCCCATTTTCCTAGTAAAGATCACACTATCAATAATTTTACCTAGTCAAGAAAGGACACTAGCAAATATATCGCCTAGTCAATAAACAAGCAACTAAGAGCAGAACAAGAAAAGCTAAATTAAATCACTTGAATGTAAATGAGAGAGACACGAGTTAACCGGATTTTTTCAAGTGGTATCGAGGAGTTGACGCTCCCCCTAGTCCATGTTGGAGCATCCACTAAGGGTTTTGCTACCTTGCACAGAAATACAAGTCTTCACTAAGAATGCTCCTTCTCCACCTCAGGAACGACGAGCTTCAACTGTGTACAATCTCGGTCTTGGGGCTCCAACAATCTTCAAGAGCTCTCCAAGAACCTCTGGATCACCAAGACCATCTAGGTGCCGTCAAACACCAAAAGTAACAAGCCCCTAAGCTTTTGCTTAACCTACACTAAGCTTGTCCTAAGCTTCAAGCACACATGCCACTCTCAAATGGATTTGTTCTTCTTGTTGGATCAACTCTCAAGCTTTAGAGTGTGTTTGGTTGGGCTGTGACTTTTGGAAAAGCTGTTGTGAGCTGTGGGCTGTGGAAAAGCTGCTATAAAAAAACTGCTGTGGGAAAAGCAGAAGACCGTTTGGTTAGAGCAACTGTGAGCTGTGGGAAACTGTATGCTGTGGGTGAAATACCTGTAATACCCCTGAAGGTTTGTGGGACTGTATGTAAATCAAAATACTCGTACAAACATAATATTTTCACTATTTCGCATGTAAATGTATCTTTTGGAAAGAAAAATATTAAATTTTTTAAGTTTTTTATCCATATGGTCCGCATAAATAGAACTGTAGTAATTACACAAGGTAAATAGCTCATAAAATTATGATGTATGTCAACGTAACTATCCACCTCTCGCACTAATCAAATCATCAGCGATCTTGTCACGAATGGTATTCATGGTAGGCAGGTCAAGACCCATAAGGCAGGACCCAGAAGGCAGGTTGGAGAGTACAAGGTCAAGACCCAGAAGGCAGGTTGGAGAGTACAAGGTCAGAGCTCTGAACCAGATTGGTTGAGTTCCATCAGGCACAGCAAGAAGCAAAGAAACAACTGCTTAATTCTCTGTATTTCTACACCCAGGAAGCAATCAGAAGCGATAGGAATCAGCACGAGGAGCATGAGCCATTCCAATTCTGCGGTACGGGCGGGGCGGCGGCGGCCGGGGTGGGGCGGCACGGCGGGCACACGCGGCGCGGCGCCGGGGTGGGGAGGGGCGGCGGGCGGCCGGGGTGGGGCGCGGCGGCCGGGGTGGCGCCGGACGGGCGGGGGGGGGGGGGCGTGAGGTGGGGGCGGGGTGTGGGATGGGAAGGAGGCGGGACGATGCGGACGGGAGGTGGATAGAATGAACCGTTTTTTCATAATCAGTGGCAGGTGGGTAATTTTTCGCCCCAAAAGCCACTAAAAGCAGGGGGAAGTGCTTTTGCATTTGTACTACGGCGAAAGCTGCTTTTGGGTAAAAGCACCTAGGGCGTTTTGACCCTTTGGTTGGCTTTTGCCTTTTGCAAAAGCAAAAATAGGTGCAAAAGCCCAACCAAATGCACCCTTAGATCTTCATCTCATGGCTCAAACTTTTTCTCTGCAGTTCTGGGGTGGCCTCAAGTATTTAGGGTGTCAAAGGTAGCTCAAGTGACAAGGGGAAGTGCTTATATAGGTTGGAGAGCTAGCCATAGCCATTACCAATAAATTTCCCGAAAAGCTTAAAGCCTCGTATGAGCCGATACCAGGTATCGGATGATCTGGTCACACTAAGCTTGAATAGTAACCATTAAACCCTAACTGCCTCCTTGCTGGCGTAATTGCACCGACGCATTGCACCGGCGAGTATCGGTTGATCCGGTTGCTGAAGACTTTGCTAGAAAACCATCTAGATAAAAAAATATGCTCTCTGAGTAATCAAACCACGATTGCACCGATGCCCTTGCAAGTAGTAATGGATGATCCGGTGCCGATAGGTTTTTCGCCTAAAACCTTCCGGATGTTCTAAGAAAAACACCAGAGCAATTACCATTGCACCAATACCCGACTTTAATTTATCGGATGAACCGGTACTGAAGAGGGTTTTGCACTTGATCGTCCTTGCAAATATGTATTGCACGATACGGTTGAAATTTGATGGCGTCGGTTGATCCGATGCCCTATTTTTTTAGTTATCCCTTGTGCAATTGACTTGGAGTTGATTTCTTCTTCGATGTTTTTCACTTCCAAGTGATTTCTTGACTTCTTTGAGCTTCTTGAACAGAGCTTGAGCAAGTGTGCACTTATTTTAAGGCCAAACTTTGCTAGGTCAAACTACTAACTCATGAGCCCCCCCTCAATAGTATAGTCAAAGACTAAAGACTATAAAACCTGAACTAAATGAAGTGTCCTTCATTTTCTTATGACATTTGATACTAGAGAGGTCCTTAATCTTCATATCCATGTCCTTGGCATGCAACTCCATTTAAATTGAGGGTCTCCTTTTATATTTTATACCGTGACTTACCAATAAATGAGATATTTCCTTCAAAACACATGTTAATCACATACGGTTGTCATTAATCACCTAAAATTACCATATGCATCTATCGGTCTAGATGCTTTCACTCTT
Organism: Panicum hallii; assembly: GCF_002211085.1. NCBI lineage: Eukaryota > Viridiplantae > Streptophyta > Magnoliopsida > Poales > Poaceae > Panicum > Panicum hallii. The sequence goes on from NC_038050.1 coordinate 34,282,904, forward strand.
GTTGTAAAGTTCCAGCCACCATGGCATTTTCATCATGGATCTTAAAAATCCCTACAAACATTGAGTGTAAAGACTATTAGCAAACTATCAAATTGACCTTTAACTATCTATATTAGAGTTAATGATATGCGCTAATGATAGCCATTGAATGTCGTCATGCCCGTCAACTTTTTAGGAATAAAAAAGATCTTATACTATGCATCATGCATATTTTACTTAAAATAATAAAATTCCATAAGTTTTGGCGAAGTTGTGATTGTAGGATCCAGTGGTAGAAAAGATGGCTAAAATGGTGGGGCCCGGCCGGCCTTGTTCCCTCTTTGCCAAGCCACGCCACTAAACTGAGGGTGAAGAAACACACTTACCTTGTCCCTGAGCCATTGATTGAAGGTTGGTTTCATCGTACTGACTGAAAGACTCGCTGTATGGGATGGCCCACACTAGGAGAAAACGTACGCAGTTGACATTAAACCAGCGCATGGGTGAAGGACCCAGGGCGTACAAAGACAAAGACGGCTGTTGACACCATTTTTTGGCACGTGTCTGGCCGATGCTGAGGCAAGGAAAGTAGCTGATGGAAGTAGGACAATCTGGCCAATATGGTGTCATAGCCAATGGAGCGAAATTGGCGCTGATGGTTCACATCAGAAAGTTGTCATGTGGAGTCCGAGTCGTGTACTAGTTGATTAGTTATAGAAAGTCTGTTTTCTTTTTAGTCAAGTCATATTGTGTCGTGATCGACTAGGGTTTGTTAGTTAGCCTATAAATATTAGCCTACGGGCTTGTAAAAATATAATCACACAATCAATACAACAAACCCTTTTTTTTATTATCGGCGACTTCGCCAAACCCTAGTTTCATAGTTTTTTTTCGACGAGTTCTTCCGGTAGCAGGGTTGCATCGCTACGATCTCTAGCTTGCTGGTAAGTTCCGTGTTTATCAAGCAATTTAGATCTTTCATTGACGGTGGATTGCTTCCTTCTCGATCTATTTATTCACCAGTTATCGATATTTGCTATACTTTCCAAGGTTGATTCGTTTAATCTTGTGTAGTTTAGCTTTTTATCACAAGTTATCAACCTTAGATCTTGGGCTTTCTATCGGCTGCAGTTACGCTTTATTGTTTTAATTTATTGCACAGAATATAGCTGATTAGATCTGAATCTAAGTGTTGTTCATGAAGTAGTACTGAATAATCGGTATTGCCTCTCATAGTAGAATCGGCTGTTTTTAGCCGATTTCTTATTATATCTGTATCGAGCTTCTGGCCGATACTCCTTCGGAATGGTTCAAAAATCCAGCCGATACATTCTAGTATTTGACGTTGCCTTATTCTTTGTCAATTATAGGTCAAATTGACTGGGACACCTAGCACCTACGCAAAGCTAATTGGATCCTGCACAGGTGTAAAGCAAATCTCCCATGTCCTCGTGTGTGGCCATGCAAGAAGGCGATCGCCGATGCATCAACACGCTTTTGGCACGCCTAGTGGGACAAGACAACAACTTCACCATGACTATCCAGAAGCCAGATGAGGTGACCGACGACAACAACCTCAAGGTCACTGAGGAAGATCTCAACGTCGCCCATAAGCAACAATTGAAGAAGGCAATAGAAGACTACAAACAGGCTTGCCTCGGGGCTTTCAATGTCATTAAAAGAGGAGAAGCCATACAGAAAAATACCTTCCCAAAGCCGCGAGAAATCAAGTCGCTGAAGACTCGGCTAAGTTCCAAGACATGTTCGACCAAACTATGCATCACACAAAGATCAATCAGTCGAACGTTTTGATGAATTCAATTTAGAATGCCGTCTGGGAAACTATGGCCAGTGGCTTGCAGATGGGCTACAAAGGGCCGTGTTACTCTTAGCCAGAGTCATCGACCGTAGCAGTAGATAAAGCTGGGAATGCTGCTATGGTAGGTTTTGGCACCCAACCGCCACCACTCAGCATGGTGATGCCGAGTACCGGAAGCTACCCAATGCCACCACACATGTTCCAGAAGTAGATGTATCAGCCGATGTTGTCTCCAGTTCAGACAGCACCGATGTTTACGTCCACTTCGCCGATGATAGCAGCATCGGCACATGGTGGCTACTTCAACATCCTTGCTGGTTTCATTGCCAACCCATCTCTAGGGATGCCTCCTGAGTACATGATCCCGACTAGCATAGAGGCATCGGTTCAGACCCTGCAGCTTCCAAGTGCAGGTGGCTCGGCCCAAGATACACAGCTACAAGCACCTTCCACCCAGTTGCCGGTCTCTACACTACAGATCGGTAGACCCCACTCGACATCATCGGTTTCGCAGCCGATGGTCCTATACCAGCCGCAGGCAAGTAGTTATCAGCAAGGCCCCTCGGCTCCTCGACCAATGACGAATCATATGGATCAACAAGGAGGCTACCAACAGCAAGTACCTGTCCAACCACAGCTGATTCATCAACTTCAGCCCCCGGTGCAGCAGCCGCAGGCGGTGATCCAGCAATGGGACAATGGCTTCCAGAATATTGATTGGGCCAGCAAGATAGCCGATGTGATGAGAAATCAATTCAGCTAGAGACCTAAAGAGCCAATGTACATGTACCGAAGGCCCTACCCTGAAGCTTAAGATTAGATTGCAATGCCTCACCAGGACCGAGTGCCTGATTTCACCAAGTTCTCCGGACAAGATAATGTGACAACGATTGAACACATCAGTAAATTCCTAGTCCAGTGTGGAGAGGCATCTGGCAACGATGCTCTGAAGATTCATTTGTTCCTGCTCTCTTTGTTTAGATCCGCCTTTACGTGGTTTTCTTCGCTGCCAGATAACTCCATCATCACGTGGGCCGATCTAGAAAAGTAGTTCCACAAATACTTCTTCACCGGGGTTCAAGAGATGAAGCTCACAGATCTGATGGCCTTGAAATAGAGGAATGATGAGCCAGTCCCTGATTTCATCCAAAGATTTAGAGACATCAGAAGCCAATGCTATAGCTTGTCTCTCAGCGATAGCTAGTTAGCTGAATTGGATTTTCAAGGGTTATTGCCTTACATCAAGGAAAAGTTTTCCTCACAAGAGTTTGATAGCTTGAGTCATCTTGCTTAGAGGCTATCGAATGTTGAGGTCTGTGTGCAGAATCCTAGGGGGAACACCTTTCAAAAGAAGGTTAATAACACCGAGTACTCTTCTGATTCTGAAGGAGAGGCCGAAATTGGCTTGACAGAATGGACCAAAAAGAAAGAGCTGGTTTAGTGCCCTTTCACCAAGAAGGATACCGAGAGATACGGGTTCGACATCAACAAGGCCGATAAGATATTTGACCTGCTGTTACAGGAGGGACAGATCAAATTGTCTCCCAATCATACAATCCCAATGACTGAAGAGTTAAAGAACCGCAAATACTGCAAATGGCATAATGCAGTATCTCGCAACACCAATGAGTTCAAAGCCTTCCGTTAGCAGATCCAATCGGCTATCAAGCAAGGGAGAATCAAGTTTGATAATCCTACAAAGCCGATGAAGATAGACAGGCACTCTTTTCCTACAAACATGGTGGAGGTCAGCGAGGGTAAGGCTAAAGTACTGACTTCCGAGCGAGCCAGGCAGTCAGGAGCAGTGGACCTAAGAGTACAAGTATCGCCTGAAGGATTGGAGAAATAGAGCCAACATGAGCATGGGCAGAGTTCTAGAGGTCCGCGTAGAACTATCACATTCAGCATGCTGATAAGCAAGTATCGAGGTCGGCACGATAGAGAAAGGTGTCTCCAGAAAGAAAGGAGTCCACGTGATGAGGACCATTGGCGGTGTCGCTTCTTTGTTTTCTACTGGAATGAAGGATTAAGGCTCCCGTCTGTTGAAAACTGCCTTGAATGCGGCAGACCACGCGACGACTACCATACTTTCAAGAGGCAATGCTATGATGATAGAGGCTGAAGGCCGATCAGCAGAGGTGAACATGGAGAAAGATGTGTCCCTATACGTGATTGGCTGGGGGGCAGGGTTGAAGCCCAGGATTAGTTGGAACAAGAAGCCAATGATCGAGTTCCTGATGAAGAGCCTCTGAATCGAGAAATCGAGCATCAATGCAACTATCGCTATGATCCTGAGACTTATCCCTAATGGTGCCCTAGAGGGTTGACCAAGTCTCAAAAGAGGAGAATCCAAAGGCTTCGCCACAGAGAGCAAGAGAAGGAACACACTGAAGAGAAAAGACCAGTAAAGTACCAAGTGTGGCATGTCATGAAAAAAGCCGATGAAACTGCTTCGTTAGCATCAGTTAATATGGTCTTCTTCTTGCCGATGGAGTTCAAAGCTCCAACCGATGACGAAGAGCCAGACGAACAGGAAATGGCCCAACTTATTTTGGATCTGATGCAAATTGCATTTGATAAGCCAGAGGATAAAGAGAGTCGGCACTTGAGGCCCCTGAACATTAAGGGATATGTACATGGTCGGCCGATGACCAAGCCGCTGGTTGATGGTGGTGTTGTCGTCAATGTGATGCCATATGCCACATGTCGGAAGGTTGGGAAAGGGAAGGAAGATTTGATCAAGACTGACAGATGCTCAAGGACTTCGAAGGCAAGGCTTCACCGGCCTGGGGGGCAATCAACATCGAACTGACGATTGGAAGTAAGACTCTCCCCACTACTTTCTTCATCATTAATGGCAAGGGTTCATACAATCTGCTCCTAGGACGGGATTGGATCCACGCCAACTATTGTATTCCATCCACCATGCATCATGCCTTATCCAATGGTTGGAAGATGCTGTCGAAGTGGTACACGCAGATTCATCGCTCAGCATTACAACAACCGATCCTCAAGTCTAGGGATATGATGGAGTGGAGTGCATCTCGGGCAAAGTTTGGGAAGGAGATTTCCTGAAGATGGCCGATTTCGGTCTAAAGCCGATCCAAGCAGTTGGCTCTAAAGAATCATCCTCATGGATGATTTCCTGCTAGATGATGAAGGTAAGCCTGGGCATGGGTTCATGTCAGCCGATGAGTTGGAGCAATTTGACATTGGAAATGGTGATAGGCCTAGGCCGATGTTTATTAGTACCATGAATTCAAGGATTGCTTTGCTTGGGAGTATTATGAAATGCCAGGATTAGACCGATCAATTGTTGAACATCCGTTGCCAATTAAACCAGGGTATCGGCCGTTTCAACAGGGTGCCAGGCAATGTAAACCAGAAGTGTTGCCTGACATCAAGACCGAAATCACTAGGTTACCTGAAGCTAAGTTTATCCAACAATGCCGATATGCTGAATGGATCTCCAATTTGGTTCCCGTGTATAAAAATAATGGCAAATTATGGGTGTGCAATGACTTCAGGAACTTGAACAAGGCCACACTGATGGATGGTTCTCCAATATCAGTGGCCGATGTGTTAGGAGATGCTGCTTCGGGACATAAGGTCATTAGCTTTATAGACGGAAATGCAGGACACAATCAGATTTTTCATGGCAGAAGAAGATATTCCGAAGACCGCATTTAGATGCCTTGGACATGTTGGTTTATATGAGTTGGTCGTCATGACTTTTAGTTTGAAAAATGCTGGGGCAACGTATCAAAGGGCTATGAATTATATACTTCATGATCTTATTGGTAGGATTGTGAAGATTTATATTGATGATGTTGTGGTCAAGTCTAAAGGGTTTCGAGAGCATCTGGCTGATTTGCGCAAGACATTGGAATGCACCAGCAAACATGGGTTAAAGATGAATCCGAACAAGTGCACTTTTGGCGTATTGACTGGTCAATTCCAGGGTTTCATGGTTCATGAAAGAGGAATTGAAATTGGATAAAACATTATTGGTGCTATCAACAAAGTAGTTGCTCCAGAAAACAAGAAACAACTTAGTCATTAATCGGCGAGATTAATTTTATTCAGAGATTTATATCTAATTTGTCCAAAAGGATTCAACCCTTTAGCCCGTTGTTGAAGCTGAAGGCCGATCAGGAGTTCGTCTAGGGAAAGGAGCAATAGAAAGCTCTTAAAAACATAAAACAGTACTTGGTGACCCCACCAGTATTGGTTCCGCCCTAGAAGCACAAGCCGTTTAAGTTATACTGGTTGGATGATGAGCATGCCGTTGGATCGGCCCTTATTCAAGAATTTGAAGGAAAAGAACGTGTGATTTATTATGTCAGCAGAAGACTCTTGGATGCAGAGATAAAGTATTCACCAGTCGAGAGATTGTATTTATGCTTATACTTTTCATGCACCAAGCTTAGACATTATTTATTATCGGCTGAGTTCGTCATCGTGTGTAAGGATGATGTCGTCAAATACATGCTGTCATTGCTGATTTTAAATGGTAGAATTGGAAAGTGGATCCTGGCTCTGTCGGAGTTTGATTTGCACTATGAATCGGCTAAAGCGGTTAAGGGGCAAGTTATGGCTGATTTTGTTACGCAGCATTGTGGCCTAAAAGTTATTGTCGTAGAGCCTGCTCCGTGGATGTTATTTTTTGATGGATCATCTTGTGGAAAAGGTTGCGGTATCAGCATAGTTCTTATATCACCCGGGGGGGGGGAGCTTTGAGTTTTCTCTACCGATTCTTGGTACATCAACTAATAATCAGGCGGAATACGAGGCTGTGCTCAAGGGTATAAAGTTACTGAGAGATATTAAAGCCGATTCTGTCAAAATTTTTGGGGATTCTATGCTCGTGATCAATCAGTTAATTGGAAAATACGATTGCAACAATGATATTTGGAGGGGTTACCATGAAGAATGTCTTGAATTATTAAGAGAATTCAAGATGGTTTCTATCAAACACGTCCCCAAGATGTATAACGAAGAGGCTAATAGGCTTGCGCAGAGCACTTCTGGTTATCAGCCAATATGCGATGCGTCGGCTTTGGAGCTATCGGCTGATGATTGGAGGAAAGAGATCATCGACTATTCAATGGATCCATCGCACAAAGTCTCCAGACAGATAAGATTATGGGCTGCTAAGTTTGTGCTGCTGGAAGATGATCTGTATTATCAAATGCTTGATGGTGTCTTTCTCAAATGCATCGGAACCGAGGAATCTCAGAGCCTGATGGGTGAGATACACGAAGGTGTGTATGGAGCACATCAATCAGCTTTCAAGATGAAGTGGATGATAAGAAGAAATGGATATTTCTAGCCGACAATTCTTGAGGATTGCTTCGAATATTACAGGGGATGTCAAGGTTGTCAAAAATTTGGTAACATCCAGAGGGCTCCAGCATTGTCTATGAACCCTATCATAAAGCCATGGCCTTTTAGGGGTGAAGCGTCCCCTCATCAGAGGTGACTAAATGTGACACAAATATCAGTCCCAGGAGGCTCATAACACATTTATTACATCGGATGGTTCATTACCGTTCAAACCGTCGAGGTAGCAGGCACTGAAGCGCCACTATCACGAGGGACAACATAAGGACTAAAAGCCAAACTAAAGTGCCAACGATATCTGTCACATCTGGTTTTTAAAGGATAAAACCAAATGCATAACTATATGTATGCCAGGATCAAGTTCCATACATATAGTGACTTCATCAGTGAAGAATCAGCAATAGTATCACGAAAAGAGAATTAAAAGACTATAAAGATTATCAGAGTTATACAGCTTATCTTGGAAACGAAGACTCCAAACTTCACAGACAATCGACCGGGGGTTGTGCAGGCCTAGAACTCAGCATCATCTTCAAAAGACTACACATCACTTTCTCCCCTGAGCAGCAATTATAACAAGCGTGAGTACACTTAATGTTGGTACTCAGCAAGTGTTGGGGAATATATGACATTGAAGCGTCCCCCCATCAGGGAAGACTTAAAAGTGTTAATTTATCAGTCCCAGGAGGCTGATAACACTTTTATTACAACAGATGGTACATCACCGTACAACTTTTCGCGGTAATGGGCAGTGAAGCGCCACTATCGCGAGGATTACAACTAAAACCCACACTACTACACTAGTTACGAAAAGAGGATCATCAGAGTCTTGCGCCATGCGGAATCCAACGGTAGCCTCAACCACAGGCAAGACTGGGTGCAGGACGAAACCCTACTCGTTGTCTTCGGGGACGTAGTCTGGGTCTTCCACTGTAAAAATAGGAATGGGGTGAGTACGAACGTACTCAGCAAGTCCAATCACACCCACGGAGGGGGTATAACAGAAATTAATGCAAAGGACAATCCAAGGGTACGGTTAGGGTTTATTTGCGGAAAACTCGGTTATATGCAAGGGTTCATTTTGAAAACATTTTCAAAACAAGTTTTCCAATACCAAGGAGCACACGATGTTGATCCACACAGGATCCAAGTTTTAAACTGCTACCGGACTCCCCGTCCGCCGTAGCACACGGCACAACTGCCGGACACTTTCCAAACAACTCACACCAGCCCATCCATTCCCAGAGAGAAACACTAGTTATGTGACCACACCGTAACTTGCCCAATACCGTGGGCACGGCTATTCGAATAGATTTTTACTCTGCAGAGGTGTGCAACTTTACCCACAGGTGGGGTACCACAGCACGAACACCTTAGTGCCGGTGCAGATCCCAACAAAGCCATTACCCACCTTAGCTAGACCCGACTAGCCACCACGGGATCCATCAAGGGGTCATTCGACCTATCACCGAGGTTTAACCGGGGCATAAGTCACACAGGGCTTATCCCGTCTCCTTGATCACCCGTTGCTCTCAGCTCTCCTGATGGCTATCAGGCTAACTAGTGGGATTTATGCTAAGCCGTTGCCCATACAACGGTCAAGTGGTTTGCACGACAAGAAGCTAGGTGAGATGTCACATCAACTCGGTCCTTAGGGGTGACAGGATGGATATCTCCCTTCCTCGCTCAACCACATAGGTACGAGCACACCAACGGCAATTCACACAGAAATGCCATCCATCCCGTCTAACTCGTCTTTCAAAACCACATTGTATCCCTCCCTATACACACACATTCTCTTTATAAAATCAGGTGGTCAAGGTAGGGTTATCTCAAGCAAGGGTGGCTATCCTACCATGTTTTCAGCACGCAAAACCATGCAATCTTATAAAACAGGCCACTGGGTTGTGTTTATAAAAACTAGGACAGAAACATGCATCAAAGGGCGGAATTGAACTTGCCATCGTCAAACCCTTGCGGGAGGTCCTGGTCGAAGCACTGTCCCTCGGGTTCGGGGTCGCAGTACTGATCCTCGTTCGCTCGGTCACAGTCGGGACCTTCCTCGTTCACTCCGTGTCCTACGACGCAAACAAACAGACACACAATCAAACGAAAGAATTAAAAGCTCTCATCGTTGAGCTTGAATCGGAAATAACTTAATTACGGAGTTAGGGGTAATATCTTTGGGTGGTTTCTTAATGGCATGGCCAGAACCCTACTAGAAATGGCGTGGTAAAGTTTCGGGTCGATCGGAGGTCGTTTCGCACATAAAATGACGAGTTAAAGATGGTTCTAGGGGTTAAACGGGGGTCCAGGGGCTTATTCGTGATTATCTGAAAAGGGTAGGGGCCTATTTGCAACACCTAGCAATACCCAGGGCATGCTAGAGGGGGTCGGGCATAGTTGGGTTTTTATGTAACGGAGGGATTCAATTTGAAATAATAAAATGGGCAGGGTTTCTTTTGCGAAAGGGAGCTATTAGAACGGGGGGGGGGGTCCTTATTTAGAAATGAGAGCAAGGGCAGGGGGTTATCGGGCATTTTGCCCTGTCTTCCTCCTCTCCCATTGACAGGAAACAGGGGAGGGGGGGAAGGTCCGGCGCCGGCCAAATTCCGGCGGCCGGGGCCCGGGGCGGCTCGGGGTTGAGGGGGGAAAAGGGAGAGGGGACAGAGGGGAGTCGATTCCCCCACTCACCACGGGCTGGGGTGGAGCAGGGAGGTGTGCCCACGGGAGCGGAGGCGGCGGCGCAAGGCGGCTCGGCGTGGCGGCGGTGGAGGCTAGGAGGGGAGGGGCCAAGCGTGCGGCGGCGTTGGTGGGGAGCTGGGGGTGCCCCTCGGCCCCTTTTATAGGCGGCCGGGGCGGTGGGCGGTGGAGGCCGGTGGAGAGGGCCGGCGAGCGGCGCGGGGTGCCTTAATGGCGGCCGCGTCGTGGCACGGCGGGCGGCAAGGCGCAAGCGCCAAGGGCGGCGTCAAGCACGTGGGGGGAGAGGGGCCGGAGGCTGCGCAGCACAGGCGACGGCGCGAGCGGCGAGGCGGGGCGCCAGCGGCGGCGGGGCGGCGCTGTGCAGCGCGTGTGCGCGGGCCGGACGCGTGCGCGTGCGCGGCTCAGCGGCGCGTGCGCGTACGGCGGCGTGCGCGGCCGGGGAAACGGGGCGACGTGGCTGGGGCCGGAGGCCGGGCGGCACGGCGAACGACGGGCGGCGCGGCACACGCGGGCACGGCAGCGTCGGGCGGCGCGGCGTCGCGGGGCCGGGCGCGCGCGTGCGCGCGCGGCGCGGCGAGGCGCGGGCCAGGGCGGGGCGCGGGCACGGCGCGGCGCACGGCGTGGCGCACGGCCGCACGGGGCACGCGGGGGCGAGCGTGCGCGCGGCACGGCAGCACGTGGCCGGGTGGTCGTTCGGGAGCAGAGACAGGGGAAAGAGAGGGGAGAAGAAGAGAGGAGGGAAAAGAAAGAAGGAAGGAAAAGGGAAAAAGGAAAAAGGAAAAGGGAAGAAAGGAAAGGAAAGAAAGAAAGAGAGAGAGAGATTGGAAAAAGAAAAGAAAAGGAAGAAATGGGAGGGAGAAAAAAAAGGAAAAGGAGAGAGAGGGGGGAAAGGGACGCGTCGGCGCCGGTCGCGGCGGCGACCGCGGCCGGTCGGCCACGCGTGCGCGGGGATTCGCGCGCGGCACGAGGAGCGCCGGCGCTACTTGCGGCAGCGGTCGCGGCCGGTCGGCCACGCGCGCGGTATTCGCGCGAGGAGAGAAAGAAAAGGGAAGGGAGTCGCGTCTGCGTTAATCACGGCGGACGATCGCGCGTGGGCGAGCGTGCGGAACGGAACAGCGCTCCGGCTAGGGTTAGGGTTTTGACGTTGAACCGTTTTTTACGAATCACCCTAGCGCATGATTTTATTAAGTGAATTTTCAGGGCGTCACAGACATGAAGGCCAAAATCAAGGAAAGGCTGACTGGCTTACTGCGATAAGCAATTTTAGTTGGTCAAATTTTATTAGCAACTGATTACTATGGTATAATTTTATACCAAAACCCACATTTAAAGAGATAGAAGAGATACAACATAACCATAACCATAAACATAACCATAACCATAAACATGGTCCACAATTTAATTCATCTTCAAGTTCAATTATCATGTGAGGGTCCAAGCCGCTCTTAACCGTGAGCACGGCTGATATATCAGTTTTCACTCTGTAGAGGTTGTACACTTTACCCACAATTCGTGTCTCCCGATTTGCCCGAGCTAGCTAGCCTCTTAAACACTTCTGAGGTGAGTGGCAAGGGATTCACTATGAGGCCTTTACAAAGATTCCCTAACTTATGACAATCCGCTAAGGTTTCAGGCCACAGTGGTCATAACTCTCCCTAATGAGGAAACGCCTTAGCCAAGGACCACATATATCAATATGCCTCAAGAGGACCGGGCTATACCCCATCAACGCACTCCCCTCTTACCCTTTCGGTAAGATCATCACAAGCTAGAGTTTCTAATTAATTAGCCAAGACTAGAGCCATATAGTATTGTGGTTGCACTATTTTCCTGGGTGGTTCTCCATGTTCCGATTAAAACATATGATCTTGTGATCAACAACACAAAGAGCATGAACATGGATAAAACAGGTGTAGCATCATCATTGTTCTCATCATGGTTATAAATTATTTTCAAACCAGAACCAGTTATAGCAACTAAGCAATAGCTACCCAACGTAAATATAAAACCTAGGTTGACAATGAATGATCATAAAGACTAGGCATAACCTTACTTAGGATCCATCAATATTAGGACACATGCATGCATAAAAATAAAAAGTTATATTTGTTGTGATTATTAGGACAAAAGCATGATCAAGGAAACACTTATCTTTCTTTTAAAGAATAGCTGCTCAGAGTCTTCAACTCTTGTTCTTGAAACTCTAAATCTTCAAAGCTCTTGGATCACGCTCCTTCTAACGTCACACAAGCATCGGGCCGAAATCATACAAGCAAGCAAACGAACAAGAACAACTAAGAATAGGTACACCAAACAAAAAGAAAGCTTTAGAAGAGCATACAAAAGGATAGGGCTCATTGCTACGGTCACGAGAGCACAAGAAACGCGGAAAACGGAGCTAGGGTTCAAAAGATACAACTATCGGGAGATTTAAATTATAAAAAAATAAAAGAACTATAGGATTTCATTTATTTTAATTTAGAAAACCAATGTAAAATATTTAAAAGAGAAATATCCCTAATTATAACTAACTTATACTATACTTGCATTTATAAAGATGAGATATAACTTAATCAAATTTTATATACAATTGTCTATGTACAAATTATCCTAATTAAACAATTAATTAGAAAGAAATCGATGAGAGCATCTAAACATCGAACTCTATGATTCGAGTTGAACTAAACAAATTAAATTACAAACACATTTAAGTTGACATTAATCAAATTAATATTAAATATGAAAACCGGAGTAAAGACTTAATTGGATTTTATTTCGGAAAACTAGATGAGAGGATATTATTCAAATTAAATTGATATCTAATTTTCAAAATAGGAATTATGGTACAACAGCACTGCTAAATGATAGCTTAGGGTTTTAGAAGACTAACGCAAAAAGAACGGATCGAAACGGATCTAAAACGCGGAAATTACGCATGAAACAGCGCTGCAGGGACGTATACGTAATTAACTATAGCTTTCAGGGGTTAGCAGGAAAGAAATACAAGACTCAGAAAATAGTGCTTGCAAATACAGAAAAGTTTAGGGTTAGATCTGAAAAATTCCATGGTGGGGCTGGATTGAGAAGATGTAATTGATCTAGGGGGTTTTCTTGAAAAAAGCCAAGACACAGAAATTCGTTCTCAAAACCTTCACAGCACAGCACCCATGGCGCCGGCGGGTACTGTAGCTCAAATTCCCGTCGATTTTGGGCACGGGAGATCGTGGGAAGTGGGGCAAATGAAAGAGGATGACAAGGGGATTCCATTCCATACCTAACTTACCGCGGAGATGCACCGTGGCGATCGAATTTCGCGGAGGAAGATGCGGCAACTGTTCTATTCATCTCTTCTGGGTGGCGGGCGCCTGCTTCTGTTCGGAGCCGTGCTGGTCTGGGGCAAGGGCGCCACAGGGGCGAGAAAATGGCAGGGCCGGTCTGCAGGGGGGTGCGACGCAGGGGCGAGGGCGGCGCTGGATGGTGCGCCCAGGCAGGGGAAAGGCGGCACGGCAGGGATGGCGGCATCCTGGGGTGCACGAGCTCGGGCACCTGGCCGTGGGCGCACAGGGGGAGAGCGGCGATGCCCAGGCGTAGGGCAGGGCGGCGCAGCAGGGGCACGCAGGGCTGAGGCATGGAGGAATGCGGCGTCCTGGCGACGCACGCGCGCGAGCAGGAGAGGAACGGGAGGGGGCCTGGGCGATGGCGGCGGCTCTGCAGGAATGCGAGGAGGATAACACGAGCAGGATTTATAGGGATGTGGAGGCTTGAGGTTTGTCAAGCAGGAGGGCGCGAGGGCTCACGGGGATGGTGTGGGGCGTGCAGGTTGGCGCGAGTCCGAGGGATTCGGTTATGGGCCGAAGCCGTTTCGTCCATGGGCCGAGAGCTAAACTTGGGCTGGCCGCGCAGATTCGTTTGGTGTGGGCCTGGAACACTGAACTGGGCCGTGGAAAGGAGAAAGATGGGGAGGTGGAACTGCACCGGCGCAAACCAACGGGCCGTTTGAGAGCGAGGATCGATCGCGGATAGAACAAGATAGAGAGATGGAGATAGAGAAAAGTCGAGCGAGTTCGATTATGGGCCGAAACAAGTTCGGTTGAGGGCCGAACGTGAAAACGAGCTGACTGTGCTGGTTGAACATGAACGAGTTATTCGAGAGCGCGGAAAAGAGAAGGAAAGGATCAGGCTGAGTCGTTGGAGCTGACGGTGATCGAACATCATCGGAAAAACACTGAAGATGAGCCACGAGGCGTCGTTTTCGAGCATAACTTGATCGGGGAAAACGGTTAGAGGATCGGAAGCTCGATGGGACATCTTAAAGATTCTGAGAGGATAAGGTTAAAAGGATGTACAAAATTTTCCAAGGAAAACTCAGGAGTTAATTTGGGTCACGAGGATTCCAAATAAAATATTTGGGACTCATGAAAAAGAATTTTAGAGCTTTCTAAGTAAAAAAATGGATCTAGCTCTAGGATAAATAGAATAATTGCCAGAAAAATCTTTAAAATTCTTGGAAAATCCTATTGATAGATGAACATATTGTAAGAGATATTCACATCCTAAAATTAAATATTTTAGTGTGTGACAACATCTAAGATAACATCAGAGTCTTGCGCCATGGTAAGCTTCCTGTGGAGACCCTGAACCACAGGCAAGGTTGGGTGTAGGATGGTGACGTACTCGACATCTTTAGGAACGAAGTTCGGATCCTCCTCTATAAAAACTAGGTAAGAGTGAGTACATACATACTCAACAAGTCCGACCACACCCACGGTGGGGGATAATAAAGGTCATGCACAGGATATATCAAGGATAAGGCTAGGGTTGATTTGCGATAATGCAAAGTTTTACACATGCAAGTGTTCATTTAATAAAAGAGTTTTCTCAAAATATTTCTATAGTAATCGAATAATAAGTGGGGTTGATCCTACATAAAGGATCCAAATTTTAATGCTACCAGACTCTATATCCACAGTAGCTCATGGCACAACTGCCATACACTTTCAAAACAACCCACGCCACAAAACCAACCATCCCAAAATGTCTATTGAAGTGACCATGCCGTAACTCATCCAATACCATGGACACGGCTATTCGAATAGATTTTACACTCTGCAGAGGTTGTACACTTTACTCACAAGTAGGGTACCACACTACGAACACCTTAGGGTCGCTGCGGATCCTAACAAAGCCATTACCCAACTTAGTTGAATCTAACTAGCCAACACGGAAGCAGCCATGGGGTTACTGACCTATCAACAAAGTCATAATTGGGACATAACTCACACAGATCGTATTCCCTCTCCATGATCTCTCGTTGCTCACCAGCTCTCCTTTTGGCTAGCAGAACAACTAGTGGGGTTTAAACTAAGCCGTTGCCCACACAACGGTCAAGTGGTTGTACGATAAGTGGGTTAGGCAAGATGACACCTCAGTTCATCCTTACATTGACAAGACGGACATCTCCCAACCATGCTCAACCACAAAGGTACAAGCTCACCAGTGGCATTTCACATAGGAAACATCGTCCATCTCATCAGGTTATATCTTTCTTTTATTTTCCCAAAATTCCGTTTTATCTTTTAAAACACTCACACATTTATTTTTGATAAAGCGTATTGTGGTCATGATTAAAATATAATAAAGGGAATAAAAGGTCCTAAGCATCTCTAGCAGTAGTTAACGTCCAACCGAGCAAATCCTATATTGACATTAACCTAGGTCATCAAGGAATAGTCATAGCAATCAAGGGGTGGCTATCCAACCATGTCTTGCAATAAAACAATGCATTTTATAAAACGAACCAATAGGTTATGTTTATAAAACTGGGATAAATATGCATCAAAGGATGGGTTTGGACTTGCCGTCCTCAAAGCCTTCCGGAAGCTCCTCCTCGAGGTATGGGTCTTCGGGTTCCGGCTCGCGGTACTGCTCCTCCTCGGTCACACCGTCGGCTACGACACACAAACAATCACACAATAACAACAAATTTCACCGACGAACTTAAAAAAAAAGAGAGGGAAATAGAGAGCTTCGATTAAAAAATAGATAAGACTATTATATTCGTCGGATGTGGGTCCTAAGATTTGGAGAAAATATTTGGAGATGATGCATGGTGGAGTTTGGAGTCGATTCGGAACAAACTGTCGCATGAACTGATGAGTTAAAGGTCATTTAGGGAGTAGTTTAAAAGGACGAGGACCTATTTGTAAGGAAATAAAGAGATAGAAGGAGCTCTGATTAAATATTTGAGAGAGGGAGGTGGAGGGCTGTGGACTGCATAAGAAGGAAAAGTGGAGGGGGTTATGCACAAGTCTGCCTTTCTTCTTCCTCGAGATAGAACAGGAGGGGGGAGGGGAACGGTAGGATGGGGGGGGGGCGGCCAGGCCATGGGTGCCGGCCCCCTGGTGCATGGCGATGTCCGGGGAGGAGGGGAAAACGGAGAGGAGGCCGAGGGGGTCCAATTCCGGCCCTCACCTCATGCGGAGACGGTCTACGGAGGGCTGTCCACGGAGAGGGTGGTGGCCGGCAATGGTGAGCGGCGGCGGCAAGCTGCAGCGCGAGGTAGAGGAGGGGAGGTGCTAGGGCGGCGTGGGGGGAGTGAGGGGCGGCTTGGGGGCTGATTTATAGGTCGAGAGGGAGAGGGGAGATGGCCGGCATGGGAGGGTCACGGGCAGTACAGGAACCTCACCATTAATGGCGGCCGGGATGCTCGGGGATAGGGCGCAAGCTGCGAGGGCGAGGGGACAGGACGGAGATGGACCGGCGTAGCAGCGGGTCGCACGCCGGCTTGGCATGCACGGGCAGCAAGCACATAGTGGCACAACGAGCAGCAGCGGCCGCGGCGGCCGTGGCGTGACGTGGGTGGCGCGATGCGAGTGCGCGTGCACAGCCAGCAACAGGGGCAGCGGCGAGTCGTGCGCTGGCCCGGGCGTGCGTGCAATTAGCGGGCTACAGCTCGAGTAGGCAGCACGCATGTGCTCATTTAAATAATAAATTTTTTTTATTTTTTTTATTTTAAATTTTCACTCACTAGCTCAACAATTTAAATAAGCAAAGATATGAAATTTAAATTGTTGCGTTACTCAACAATTTAAATAAGCAAGCGGGAGAATTAGAAGAGAGAAATAAAATGGATTTGAACAAAATATGAGAAAAGAAAAGAGGGGACACGCGCGCGGCACCGACAATCGCGGCCGGGCAGGCGCACACGGCTGACCGCGACACGATGGTGATGTGACGGGATAGCGGGGCCGGTGGAAAAGGAAAAGGGACGGATGGCTCCGCGGAAAAAGAGGAAGAGACTGCGCGATGTCGGGATGGCGAAAAATCGGGAGGTGGGCTTCGGGAGCTCGAGCGGCGGAAAAGGTTTAAAAGATTTTTAAGCGAGTGATTGGTAATGCAATTTAAATAAGATAACGCGGGCATTACAAGGGGGTGGGGCATTGATTTGATCGGCCAGATCTATCCGTCATCAAGTAAGAATCACAAGTTTATACTGATAGCAATAGATTACTTCACTAAGTGGGTCAAAGCCATTTCATTGAAGACAGTGACTTCCAAGAATATGATTGATTTTATCAAAGAGCATATAATCTATCAGTTTGGTATTGCTCAAACTATCACGAACGATCAGGGTACTATGTTTACTTCGGGAGAATTTGCTGCCACTTTGGGGATTAAATTGTTAAATTCTTCTCCTTATTATGCTCAAGCTAACGGACAAGCGGAGGCATATAATAAAGGAATCATCAAGTTGATCAAGAGAAAGATTAACAAACAGCTGAGGCGATGGCATACTTCTCTAAACGAGGCTTTGTGGGCATATTGGATGGCTTGTCATGGATCTACGAAGGTGTCTCCTTACCAATTGGTTTATGAGCATGAGGTACTCTTCCTTGGGAATTAAAAACTGGCTTAGGACGCATCTCTTTGCAAGATGAGTTAACAGCCGATTAATATATGGACTTGATGAAAGATGGATTGGAAGACTTGGCTTGCCATCAGCTTAGAGCTCTAATAAATGTTGAAGCGAATAAAGCACGGGTAGCTAGATAGTATGACAAGAAAGTCAAAGTAAAAGAATTTTCTCAAGGGGATTTGGTATGGAAGTTGATTCTGCGATAGGATCTAGGGATCAGAAGTATGGCAAATGGTCCCCTACATGGGAAGGTCATTATCGGTTAAATTAGTGTGTTCCAGGCAATTCCTATATTTTGGAAACACTTGAAGGAGAAAAGTTTGCGTGAGCTTTGAATGGCAAATATTTGAAAAAGTATTATCCTAGCATATGGGTGGATGCTTGAGCCAATCATTTGCGAGAAGAATTGGTTCAAAATTATAGCCGATGCGAGAGGTATCACTTGTACTGTAAGATGAAGGCAGGAATTCTTTGTTAGACCCGAGCCCACGGGACTGTGCATATATCATACATTTCCTAGGATAAGGGATGGGATATGGCCTACGCCCTACATATGTTGTAACTACTTGTAGTGTAGTAGGACTAGTCATACGATAGTAAAACCAGTCGGAGACGATAGGAAAATATCCGAAAAGTACTCGGTTAGGACTCCTGGGCTCGTATCCGACTGGGACTTCCACGTAACCCTATCCCCCCAAACTATATATGGGCGGACAGGGACCCCCTCCAAATAGGAGATCACCCGATCACCACCTAAGGCAATACAAACCACATAGGACGTAGGGTATTACGCTCTCGGCGGCCCAAACCTATCTAAACTTTGTGTTCCTTGCACCTTCGAGTTCCTGATCTCGGCGACACCCTACCTAGAAACTCACCACCTCGGGGGTGTCCCTCGATGGGCGTGGCAGTAAAAAACCGATAGCTAGCATGCCAGGTACGGGTGTTCATCAAGCATCCACCGGAGAACTCGATGGCGTCTCTCAGCTTCACCAGCACCGTGCTCGACGACGGCACAACCTTCATCTTTGGCTCCTGGATCTGTGTCGCCAACGGCTTGGGTGGCTTCAACAGCCACCTAGTCGACTCCAGGAAGCTGGAGTCCTCTACAAAAACTCAACATAGCGACCTCGACGAGTTCATTAACAAACTCGACAAGTTGCTGCTCCCCGATTTAGCCCGGTAGATCGAAAAGATGTCCGTTTTCGACGCAACTTCCACTCGTGTTGCACCAGAACTAGTTGAAATTGGACTCAAACCAATCTGAGGGGACCACACAATCCAAGTTCCTCTATGACTTGGAGGAGGACTTAGATCTTTTTCTCAAACTCAAGGATGTGGGAGCCACCGTCGGTCGGGGGCCCCCATTTTCGACAACTACTCGGACTCCAACGAAGAGTACTTGTCGATTAGTACTACACCTTCAAGCCAGAGTCGAGGAGGACTTGTAGATGAGGGAGCCATCGCTTGTCGGGGGGCCCCAGCTATTGACAACTACTCGCAACCTGATGACTACCCTGAATCATTTCCTGAAAATCATCTGGGTTTAACCATAACATCTACGCCGCAAGGCCGTTTCGTGTACTGGAAGGGCTTAGAGCCCTCTGAACTACTCGACTATGACTCCCGCCTTGTGGCCTTCATGCAGGAACTGCCCTTCCAGGAGGGCAAACCTCTCTCCCCCATTGCGGAAATGGGAGACGGTAGCACAGACCTACTCGAGCATAGCCATACAGCTGACAACTCACCGGATCCTCAAGTCTACATGGCCTCCCTTTGCAACGTGGATGATGACGAGCCGGGTCTCGAGTACAACGACGAACTACTCGTGGACGTGTCTGCCAATGAGCCTACAGCGGATGCCTCCCAGGATGAGAACGAGGGGCATAGAAGGATCCGGCGATTAAAAAACGCCAAGCGCGCCCAGCGTAGGCAGAACACAGAAAATCGTGCTTGCAATCCAATGTACCAAAGGAATCTCAACAATGCTTTCGCAGTAGCCGTGGATGAGGAGTATCGCACACTGATTGGCGCCATTGCAGAAGCAGCGCTCCTAGTTCAACAACTACCATCCAACCCCCAGATACAAAGGATACAGTATCTAACCCAACGCGAGCTCGTGCAACTCGATGGGCAACATCTAGTGTCTTCTACTTGGAACTTGCCCTTAAGGTCTGAGCGCCATGGTGACACTGCGCATATCAGTCGCACCCCCAAAGGAGGCCCCGGGTACCGGAGGAATGACAACCGCCAGCGCAACGGGGGCCACTAGTTCACGCGTGGCAATGTCAAACAAGAAGTAGAACAATCCACTCGCCCACCTCGCAACCAGCATGATGCAAGGCCTCAAGTCCAAGCTCCACCCGAGGCCAGCCTTCACGATGTTCCCATGATCGATCTTAGGCAGAAGATCAATAATGGTCGTGACACGCGGTGCATCATTGAGGCAAGGAGAAAAGACCGTCCTGACAGGTACCACGATGAAGACGACTACGACCGCTTCCCCGCCTTTACCTCCAACATCACTGAAAAACCTATCCCAAGAATTTCAAACCAGTCAGAATCCCCAAGTATGACGGCAAGCAGGACCCGCACTGGTGGATCTGATGCTACTCCGTTGCCATCGAGGTCTCAAGGGGATCTAACTCCACCAAAGCACTCTACTTCCTGGTAGCTTTGGAATCTGCGCCCCTCACTTGGCTTGAAAGCCTCAAGCCAAACTCCATTGACTCCTAGGAGGACCTCAAGCGGGCCTTCCTCGACAACTTCTAGGGATCCATGATCAAAGCAGGCACTTGCCACGATCTGTCCCAGGTCAAGCAGGAGATGAACAAGACCCTGAGGTCCTACACCCGGCGTTTCTTCGAGATACGCACCACCATCGCCAACATCACAGACGAGGACGTCATCTGTTGCTTCCAGAATGGACTCTTTTTGAAGCACACATACCACAACTTCGGACGCAACCGTCCGACTACTGTCGTGGAGCTACGTGACATGATGGCATGGTGGGCCAACTAGGAGGATGAGGAGAATGATCGCTTCCCCAAGCGCAACAGTGACAAGCAGGGCAACGGCAACAACCAATTTGAAAAGGGCCAGCGGAACCACTCAGGGAACCCCCAAAAGCGCAAGCCAGACCAAGATGTCACGGGTGTCAAGCGCAATCTGCGTGGCAAGAAGTCGGGGAACAATGAAGCACAGTTTGAGAAAGCCCTGCACAAACAATGCCCGATGCACCCGAAGTGATGACATACGCTCTTCGAGTGCGTCAGCCTCCACAAGTGACACAATGCTCCACCCCTTCCTCAAGCCAGAAATTGAAAGGACCAGTTGGACAACGACGAGGGTGACAAGTCAGGGGCTCAAGATTTCCAGGAGCCAAAGAATGTTGTTAACATCATTTTCGGGGGAGATGGCGGCTTCCCCTCCAAGCGCACGCAGAAGTTGACCCTGTGGGAAATCCTCTCTATAGAGCCTGCCACGCAAAAACCTCTGAGATACTGCAAGGTCCCGATCTCCTTCTCTAGGGATGATCAATGGACCAGCTTCTCCGAATTGGGAAAATTCCCGCTTGTCCTAGATCCTGTCATGGCGGGCTCACAGCTGACTCGAGTACTCATCGATGGCGGGAGCGGCCTGAACCTGCTCTACGCGAGTACTCTGAAGAAGATGGGTCTGGACATCTCCAAGATGCTCACCCCTAGCAGAGCTCCATTCTACGGCATCATCCCAAGAAACGCAGCTACACCACTCCGTTCAGTGGTCCTACCAGTTACCTTTGGGATGAAGGACAACTACCGCATGGAGTACATCAAGTTCGAGGTGGCTGACTTCGAGTCATCATACCATGCCATCCTCGGTAGACCAGCACTGGCCAGGTTCATGGCCGTGCCCCACTACGTCTACCTACTACTCAAGATGCCAGGCAAGATAGACGTACTCACGTTCTGCGGCGACCTGAAGAAGTCGTATGACTGCGACCAGGAGGCGATCGAGTACGCCGCGATATCATGAGTACCAGGGCCTTCTGCAGAAGTACTCGCGGCCGTGCAAAAACTCACTGACTCAGAGATGGAGATCTCCAGCCAGAGGCCTAGCCAGTCGAGGGTTAAACCCAACCCCAGCGACATCGGCATCAAGGCCATCCAGCTGCAAGACGGCAACCCGTCCAAGACTGCTTTGATCGGAGGTGACTTGAGTAACAAATAGGAAAGCGTGTTTGTTAGCTTCCTTAGGGCTAACCAAGACATATTCGCGTGGAAAACAGCAGATATGCCAGGGGTGCCCAAGGAGCTTATCAAGCATTGCCTAAAAGTTGACCCGAAAGCCACTCCGAAGAAGCAACGACTACAATGCTTCGCTCCCGACAAGAGGGAGGCCATCAAGAAGGAGCTAGCAAAACTACTCGCGGCTGGTTTTATTAAAGAAGTATATCACCCCGAGTGGTTAGCTAACCCTGTACTAGTCTTGAAAAGTATAATAATGAATGGAGGATGTGTGTGGATTATACTGGCCTCGACAAACACTGCCCGAAGGACCCCTTCACACTCCCACACATCGACCAGCTCATCGATGCCACGGCTGGCTGCATCCTGCTCTCCTTCCTTGACTGCTACTCGGATTACCACCAGATCGCTCTCAAGGAAGAAGATCAGATCAAAAAGGTGTTCATCACCCCCTTTGGAGCATATGCATGCACAACTATATCCTTCGGGTTGAAGAACGCAGGAGCCACCTATCAGCAGGCCATCCAACTGTGCCTTGCTGATTAGCTACATAGCAACGTTGAAGCCTACGTGGACGACGTGGTCATCAAGATCAGATCCCACGACTAGTTCATCCCTGGTCTCAAGGAAACCTTCAACAGCTTATGCAAATTTTGATGGAAGCTTAACCCAACCAAGTGCGTCTTGGCGTACCACAAGGAATACTACTCAGTTTCATCGTTAGTCACCAAGGAATTGAAGCAAACCCGGAGAAGATCACTGCCATCATAGCCATAGATGCTCCACAGATGATCAAGGATGTCCAGAAGCTCACAGGTTGTATGGTGGTTTTGAACAGATTTATCTCCCGACTTGGAGAACGGGGACTACCCTTCTTCGAATTGCTCAAGCATCATGACAAGTTCCAATGCATTGAGGAGGTGAAGTAGGCACTGCAAGATCTCAAGCATTTCGCCCCCCATCCTGACGGTTGCCCAACTAGGCGAGAACCTGCTACTCTAGATTGCCGCGACTACTCACGTCGTCAGTACGACAATCGTTGTGGAGTGCTAGGAGGAAGGCCATGTTATCGGTGTGTAGTGGCCAGTCTACTTTATCAGCGAAGTCCTTTCTAAATCCAAGGTTTGTTATCTAACAATTCAAAAACTACTATACGGTATACTCATCACTTCCAGGAAGCTTCGCCATTATTTCAACGCATACAACATCTCGGTGGTCACTTATTTCCTATTGGCGAACATCCTCCACGGGCTACGCCTGGCAGTCTCTCTGGGCATCAAGCGACTACTTGTCTACAACGACTCTTTGTTGGTGGTCCAACAAGTCAACAAAGAGTGGGACATCAACAAGGACACCATGGACGCGTATGTTGCGGAAATACGCAAGCTCGAGAGCAAGTTCTCGGGGCTGGAAATCCATAACGTGATTCACGACAACAATGTGGGAGCGGATGTGCTCTCGAACTAGGTTCTAATTGAGCTAACATCCCATGGGAGTTTTTGTTTACGAGTTGCATCATCCATCCATCAAGACACTAGATTCAAGTACCATCGCTCAGGGTCCAAAGGAACCCAACCGAGAGGTCTTGATGATCTAGGTCGACTGGCGGATGACCTTCATTGACTACATCTAGGAGCACAAACTACCCTTTGGCATCAACCCAAAAGACACTGAGGCTACACGCATCTTAAGGCGCAGTAAAGGGTACGTTCTAGTCGGGGATAACTTGTACAAGCATGGATCAGCATCAAGCATACTCATGAAGTGTGTCCACATGGAAGAAGGTAGAGAAATACTTCAGGAGATTCATGAAGGTGTGTGCGGGAACCATGCTGCTTCTCGCACACTAGTCGGCAAGGCTTTTAGATCTAGTTTCTACTGGCCGACTGCTTTGGCAGACGCCAAAGCTCTCATTCGCCGGTGCACAAACTACCAATTCTTCAACAAACAGCCCCATGTCCTGGCTCACAACATTATCACTATACCACCTTCATGGCTGATTGCATGGTGGGGCCTTGATATGATAGGGCCTCTAACAACTGCGCCGGGTGGTTTTACTCACGTGTTGGTGGCCATCGACAAGTTTACCAAGTGGATCGAGTATAAGCCAATCACAATGTTCTCTACAGATCGAGTGCTTAGCTTCATCTGCGACATCTTGCATCATTTCGGCTTCCCCAACACCATCATCATGGACCTAGGATCCAATTTCCACTCGCATCAGTTCTAGAATTTCTCTGAACGCAGTGCCATTAAGGTCAAGTACGTTTCAGTGGCTCACCTGCAGGCCAACGATCAGGTTGAGAGCGCCAATTTCTTAATTCTTGATGGCTTGAAGAAAATACTCTACAACGAGAACAACAAAAAGGGGAACAAGTGGATTGACGAGATCTCATCAGTAATCTGGGGGCTTCGTAGACAACCAAGCAAAGCCACACGATAGTCACCTTTCTTCCTCGTATACAGGTCTGAAGCTATATTACCGGCTGACGTCATGTGGAAGTCTCCTCGACTGGAGATGTATGAAGAAGCAAGGCTGACAGCGCAAGACATCTCGAACTTCACTCCGCTGAGGAAATCAGATGCAACGTCTTGCTCCAGTCGGCCCGCTACTTACAAGGAGTCCATTGTTACCACAACTAGAACGTTCAATGACGCTCTTTCAATGTTGGAGATATGGTTCTTTGACCAATCCAGGATGAAACCGGGCTGCACAAGCTTAACTTGCGATGGGAGGGGCCTTTCATCGTGCACAAGGTTACAGGACCAGGGTTGTATTGCTTACAATACCCGAATGGCTAGGAGGTTCCAAACTCCTGGAATATCGAGCATTTATGACGTTTCCATCCTTAGCCAACCACATCTTCTGTCGGCGCCTGGAGTTCAAAACTTCCAGTACAACTCCATATTACTAGTTTACGACTGGTATTACGTGCAAGTTTGCTAAAGGGGCCTCGCTCCCATACTTCCTGTAACATATTACTAGTTTCCGGCTAGTATCCTATGTTACTGAAGGGACCTCGTGTGACACCCTAGGTGTCAAATAGCTCAAACCAATAGAAATAATGTTTGGTATGTGTGAAATTGTGTGGAAATCTAGCAAAAATTGGGAAATTAAGGGTATTTGTGTAAATTTATAAAAATACAAACCCTTTCATGTAATTTAGTTGAAGCATAAAGTAACTTTCCAAAATTTACCAAGGGTCAAAGTGAAAAAGTAAATGTCATCATGATCAGCATTAAATGCTTACAAACAAGCCCAAAGGTCCATAGAAATTGCTTTATTAGGACAAATTTTTGTAAAGTTTGATTTGAGTGTAAAAAGGTGAAATAAAAATGTGTACTTTAAGTTTTTGAGCTTGAGCTCTAAAGCAAAGTTATAGGTTTTGAAAAATTTTACAACTTTCTTTTTGGCCACTTTCTCATTTGAACTCTGGATCAGTGGGAAAGTATCTGTTTACAGTGCAGTCCTTAAAGTTTTTGCAAATTCCAGTTAAGTCCTCGGCTCCTTTTTCTCCCTTCTTCCTCCCTGAGCTCCTGCTCCTCTGCTCTGCTCGCCTGGCTTCCCTGCCGCCGGCGCAGGGCGCCGCTCTTGGCCGCCGCCCTCCACCTCCTGCTCCTCCCCCTCGACCACGCGTCGCCTCACCATCCCTCCACCGCTCTAGCCCCTGCCGCTGGCACTTTGCCCGCACGCCACGGCGCCCGCGCACTGCAACGCCGCCTCGCCGGCGCCTCTGTCGCCGCCGAGCGCCTATGGTTCACCCCCCCTCCCGGTAGCAACCCAAGCCGATGCCCGGCTCGCCGTGCTCCTTTTCCCCACCTCATTTGCCTATAAAAGGCCGCCCTGGACCTCTTCGCGCGCGCACAGACCCGCCGCCTCTCCATTGGCGCCGTTGAGCTTCGGTCCACCACGGGATTGCCTCCTCCGCCTTTTCCCTCCCCAAATTGGTAGCGCCTTCACCTTCCATGGCCTCCACCGCACCTCCCCGACCCGGCCCCTTCTTTCCCCGGACGCCGGAGCATCGCCGCCGCCGCTCATCCTTGGCCGCCGGTTCGGCCTCCCATGGGCAGCTCATCTCCGGCCACCTCGAGCCCCTCCAAGACCACCAAGAGGTAGCTTAAGGTTTACTCATGCTCTCCCTCCCCTTGCCCCTCACCGCCGGCGACCCCCACGGCCGGAATTTGGCCGGACCCGAGCCCCCACCGCCGGCCATGGCTGTAGGACTTGATTGCAACGATTAAAGTTTTTCCAGGGGGTTATCTGCTAAACGTAGGGACTAGTTTGTAAAGAAGGGACTGTTATTTCCTGTGAGTGTGTTTCCTGTCTTGCAAAATTCATAGAAAATCGTAGAAAATTCAAAAAAATGTAAAACCAGTTGGACTTGAATCTTCATTTCAAACTATATCACTTCTGTTTTATGACCATGTTATGAAAATAAATGGTTTGTGCTGTATTTAAAATAGAAGTAAATGAAGGCTTGTTATTTCATGTGAGTGGTATTTCTGATTTGTAAATTCAATAGAAAATTGTAGAAAATTCCAAAAATTGCAAAATTAGTTTTGTTAGAAAATAGATTTCAAGTACTACAACTTTTGTTTATGAAGTTTGATATGAAACCCAATACTCTTGTACTTATTTTAAATCTAAGGGTAAAAGGGTATTTGATATATAGCTTCTATATTTTAACTTTGTTTCTCATAATTTTTGGCATGTATATTCCGTGAGCTATATGTAACCTTGTGTTGAAATTTCAAACCTAGATTTATTTTATAACTTAACTTCTTTTGAATTAAGCTTTCCAAATTTGAAATGCTAGCTAAGCATGTTCTATAAGCCCAACCAATTAAGATCTTTTGTCATACTCTAATGTGTTGATGACTAGTGTGCAATAGAGTTCCAAAAATTTATGATCCTGCTTATCTAAGTTTTGAATCTAGAACTTGGGATTTAAAATTCAAATATGAATGTTCTAGTTTCTGTTTGCTATAAATTCAGTACTATAGTTATGACTCAAATAAGAATGATAGTTCAAATCTAAACCCACCCGGTTGCTTAATGTAACTAGTTCGTTTGGTTGATACCCGATAAATGACTGCCCAGTACAGGGTATTTAAGTTGTTTGTTGGAATGTAATGTTCTTCTATTTGGATTGCAACTTTATCGTGAAATAGAATATAGATTCATGCATTTCCTAAGCTGCATCCTTTTGATTACATGTAGACTCGACGTTCCTAGCTGACGGTGACTATCAGATACTCCCAGAGCCTGAAGTGGACATCTCTGAAGCCGCCGGGAACATCACTGAGGAATTAACTGAAGCTCCGAACCCAAGTTCGGAAGGTTTTATTAATATTTCTGACCCCAGACCCATCAGTGAAGGCAAGCCCCGGACATGTCCCATTATTTTCTGTACACTGCAACCTATGTTTATTTAGCTGTATTTATGCATTAAGTATAGGAATTGTAATGAAACCCTAGATGCATATTTCTAGGAACCAATGTACTGAACATTAGAACCTGAGTCCGACTAGCTGCTATGCTAATAAGACCGGTAGAAGTCGAGTGATTCCCTGTCACCCGCGCGATATAGGAATTGTGATGTTTATATTCCTGTTACCACTATAAGGATGACGGACGGGGTTAGGTGTAATTTCATGGAAGAAAGTGATACCCCGTCTGTGTTGATGAATTTGGTTAAGGTCGCAGTGTGTGGTAGTGGCAGTTAAGCGTTTGAAAGTACTAGCCACATGCCGCGAAATATGGTAAGTGGTAAGCCTAGTAACCAATCGGCCCGGCAAGTGGACTCGTCCCCCACCACTCGACTTTTATTTATGTTACACGCACCGACTGTGAGAGTACGTTCTGCATAGCAGACAGGAATACGGTCATGTAGTCGTGCTACAGACGTATGTCCTGCACATTGGATGTGCGTATAGTCCAGCAGTCGCTTGTGGTGGCTTTGTTCCACGACCCGGAATGAAAGGCAAACGGTTGCTTCGGAACGGCCTGTTGGTGTTCCAAGCGTGTGAGTTAGGTTTACCTTGCAAGGGTTAAAATTCGATTCAGAATCGTCCGCCTCTCACGAAGTTTGAGACTGCTTATCTCTTTTACCACATAGAGTAAGAAGAGCAATGTTTTGATTATCAAAGATGATGTTTGATTAAAGAATTGTACCATGCTTGAATTAGTTATAGGTGCTTACCTAGAATGGTTAAAAGAACTAGAATCTGAAAGCTAAAATATAAATTAAGGACCTACTCTTTATTGCTTTTCCGCAAAAATTAAATCAGAACTTTTACAAAGCTTGCATGGTCTAGTTATGGGCTAAGTATACCCAACCCCGGGTAAGCCTTGCTGAGTATTAGTATACTCAGCCTTACTAGTTATGTGTTTTTCAGGTAATGCCTCTGAAGATCCTACTCTTCCGATGCCTTGGCCCTATGCTTTACCTGATGGTTGGTCCGTGGAATGGGACCCGTCCCCGGCCAACCCCGACCCTAACGAGTAATGTTATGCTCGAGCTTAGCATGATGTTGATACTAGCGACGTGTATAATTATCGTACTGTATTTTCCGCTGCTATGAACCCGAATGTTATATATGGTTTGTAATAACTTTTAGCACTCTAGTACTTATGTTATTCTGCAAACTCTTGTAATATAAGTGTTTGTGATGTAAAATGTGATGGTGATTGTATCTCTGGACTCACCTTCGTGTGAGGTAACCTTATGTGATCCTGTAACGGTGGTTTATCGGGACGCTACCCGACAGGCCAAGGGATTATACCGTTTGAAGTATGTTAGAGCTCTTTGAAATAGACTCTCGTACTTGAGCCGGTATAATTCAGGTTGGTTCTGCCACAGCTGGTATCAGAGCTATAAGGTTATTCTGGAGATACATTTTACCTTAAAAACATTTTCAGTATAAAAAGTTTGACCAACAAAATGTTTGGCAAAATTACGTTGGATTCGTTAAGGATTGTGCTTAGTACGTAAAGCCCTAGGGTAGTGTTTATGTTAATATGGGAATTATAGGTGGCTATAGTATATGTATATAACTCTAACTTCCAGCACTACATTTCTGTTAAACTTAAATTCATGCACAACCCAACTTTACTTTCTGTAACGACATCTTCGATTGTGAGGTAAGAAGGTAAGGATCCTCAGCTAACTGGGGAGTTAGCCTTCCCGTCGGTGATGCGAACCGAACGCTGTTTCTCAAGCAGTGGCCTACTTGAGATGCTGCCAATATATCAACTTAGGTTGATGATATTGGGAGTATATGGTCAGTAACAGGGTATAGCAATACCCCCGCATTTTGCGGTATTCCGTGAATACGTTGTTTCGATGACGTATGTTAACGTTGTCTGTACGGCGGTAATTGTACAGATGCTGTTTCTATAGTGAACAGTAATGTTTGGGGACGCTTTCATGAGTGCTGGCATGAAAGGTTCATATATTCATTGTGGTTTTCTGCAGGTACACTAACCACGATTAAATAGGTTAAGACGAGTAAGGATATCCGACTAGCTATTATAGGGAGAGACGAATATATTGTGCCACCGGAACTACTCGCATAAGTCCAAGTCTTTTGGAAGTTATTTTGAATGTGAGGACGTGTAGCACGTGCATGCATATTCTTGCTTTGATTGAATGAGTGACATGGGTTGATAATTTAGGGATATCTGGAGTGTGTTAGTAAACAGTACAATTTTGAAATGATTAGTTTTTGACAGCTTTAAGGTTAATGTTTCTACCTTTATCGTTTGATTCACAAGATCTAGAACAATCTTTCGATCTTCAGATTCTGCTGTTATCAGGGTAGGTCATCTTGTTTCCTTTACCCTGTGAGGATAGCTACATTCCAATCAATCTATCAAGCTAACTCACATTTTTTCGCAGTCTTCTCAAGGAGTATGGTTGAAAACTTATAATCTCACCATTTGAATCCTGGTTTCAGATGGCTGAGCCTCCAAGGTTCTTTTGGGATTCCGCAGGACACGCTCATACCAATGCCTTGCATTGGGAGGGCTTTCCTCATCTTTTGTGGGAATCTCTTCAGGTGTTTGGTTACACCGAGCCTCCACCTTATGATGGAGTAGAATATGATGAAGAAGATGTTCCTCGTTGCTGAGTGAAAATGACTATTCCTCCGCATCCTACCTTATCTTTGTGGTCACCGATTGAAGTAAATGTGATTGGTCATCGCCTTGCCGATACTTTTGAAGCAGCAGCTATAGAAGCTATCCACACCTTCTGTGATCAACATCCTGAGGAAGTTGCAGGATACCCTATCGGCTTGTTTCCTGCAATGGATTCTCGTGACCCGGAATGGACTTTCAGAGTGGCATACTGTGACCATTTACTGGGAACTCTGGCTGGAGAAACTCTACGTACTGCCGTCCGATTTATGAGTGCACAGTACCGTTATCAGACGCTTCAGCAACACGGTATCTATCGCTTGACCAACATAGCTCAAAGGTATCGTAATCAGGTTGGTCGACAGAATACGCAGATTGAGGCACTCCAAGCTACTATCACTGCTAAGGAAGAAGAAATTACTCAGCACGAAGAAACTATACAGCATCGAGAAGAACAGATCGTTGAGAGTGATGCCCTCATTACTCAGCGTGACACTGTTATTGACTTCCTCCAAGAGCAAGTTCATGAGCTTAACCTTAATCTGGGTCAAGCTATTGACCACATCAACATGCTTCATGAGCAACCAGCGCAACCTGTTGCCAATGAACCGGAAGATAATGAAGGAGAAGACTCTGAAGAAGTCGAAGGAGTCTCGGGGATTGACTCTGAACATGGAGATCCTGTTCTTAGTCCTTACCATTCCTCCTCCGGTAGTCAGTCATCCGTGGGCAACCTCGATGACTTCTAGACTCGTTTGAGTTGATGACATCCTAGATGTAGAAAGTGTTTATAGTGTGATATAGGAGTGAGTAGTTGGATGATGTGCGAGCCACTTGTTGTAGAATATGTGGCAAACTTATGTACGGTTTGGCTTGGAACAATGAGATGTAATATGGAATAAGTTTCAATTGGTTATGTAAGGTTGAGTTATGAGAGTAACACTTGAGATTTAGAGTTATTACTTTGCACTGTGCTAGTATATACTATGACATGATTCTGAAATTAGAAGCAAGTATTGGCGAATGCTCATGGATAACTTCTATATTTCAGATGGTTGGCGCTACGCGCGGAACCCCGGAAGGATTCAGACCGGATCAAGCTAGTGGATCACAACAACCACCTCCGCCGCCACCAAATCTAGCGGAAGTGATGGCCCGTCAGACTGAACTTCTAAACATGCTAGTGCAAGCGCAGCAACATCAGTTCCGTTCTCCTCAACGTGGACGTGAGGAGCATCCATCAACTGGATATCAGGATTTCTTCAGTACGCAACCCCCACTCTTTCATAAGACGGAAGAACCTCTTGATGCAGATGCATGGCTCCGTACCATCGAGTCCAAGTTTGCATTACTTTCCGTCCCATGCTCCGAAGCAAACAAAGCTCTCTTCGCAGCCCAACAGCTTCGTGGTAACGCTCGCATTTGGTGGGACAATTACTATGCAATGCAGCCAGATGGACATGTTGTCAATTGGGAAGAATTTAGGACAGCCTTTAGAGCACACCATATCCCGGAAGGACTCATTGAGCGGAAGCTCAATGAATTTTTGGCACTGACTCAAGGGAACCGCACAGTACTTCAATACGCACAGACTTTCAATCATCTGTGCCAGTACGCAGGCTATCATGCTGACACGGACATCAAGAAGAGAGATCGTTTCCGTCGTGGATTGAACACTAAGCTGAAGGAGCGCTTGAATTTGGTCAAGGCTAACAATTTCAATGAATTGGTCAATATGGCCATTACCCAAGAGGACTGTATCGCGGCACATCGTGCTGAGAAGAAGCAAAAAGTATCTACTGGACCCTCGAATGTACAACCTTCGAGGTATCGATTAGTTCAAAACCCAACTTTCCGAGCTCCGCCCAGAAATGCTCCCGCAGGCAGATGGGTAGCTAGACCTCCTCAGCCACCCCGATATGACAGGCCACCAGTGCCTCAATACCAGCAGCAGCAGCAACGACCAGTGGGTCCAAGACCGAACCTTCCGCAGTCTAATCAAGGAAATAACATCAATCGATGTTTCAACTGTGGTAGTCCGGCACATTTTGTTAAAGACTGCCCCCAACGTAAGAAGACATTTCCTGGACAGGCTTCCAACTCCAACTCCAAGAATAAAGGCAAGAAGCAAGTGATGCAGGTCCGTCAAGGAAGAGTGAATTTTACCACTCTATCGGAACTCCCGGAAGGTGCACCAGTAATGACGGGTACATTCACTCTACACCATTTTCCTGCTATTATACTTTTTGATTCTGGTGCAACCCATAGTTTTATCAGTACAAGGTTTGGGACCAAAATAAGTTTGGATTTCTACCCCACAAATGGAACTTATATGATAACAACCCCAGGAGGTAGAATTGCATCAAATCAAATTTGTAGAGATGTACCAATCCAAATGGGTAGCACATTAATAAGATCAGCCTTAATTACATTAAACCTAGAAGGGATGGATATTCTTCTAGGTATGGATTGGATGACCAGACATCGAGTATCTTTAGATGTCTTTTCTCGAGTGGTTGAAATAAATTCTCCAGAATATGGACATACCATCCTTCATCTTCCATCACCGGAATATAGCAAATCTTGTGTGTATAATACAACGGGAATCAAGTTAGAGGATATTCCTGTTGTATGTGAATATCCAGATGTTTTTCCGAACGAATTACCAGGAATGCCCCCAGATAGAGGGGTTGAGTTTGTTATTGAACTACAACCTGGCACCGCTCCTATTTCTAAGAGACCTTATCGGATGCCACCCAATGAATTGGCCGAGTTAAAACTTCAACTTCAAGAACTCCTGGATAAAGGTTATATT
This sequence comes from Panicum hallii, assembly GCF_002211085.1. Taxonomy (NCBI): domain Eukaryota; kingdom Viridiplantae; phylum Streptophyta; class Magnoliopsida; order Poales; family Poaceae; genus Panicum; species Panicum hallii. The sequence goes on from NC_038050.1 coordinate 34,315,847, forward strand.
CGCCCAAGTGCTTCACCTTGGGGATGCCCTGCCTTGTTCGTCAAGAAAAAGGATAATAGTCTCAGACTATGTGTTGACTATCGTCCCCTCAATGCGGTTACTATCAAAAATAAGTACCCTCTTCCCCGCATTGATATCCTATTTGATCAGTTAACCGGAGCCAAGATATTTTCTAAAATTGACCTTCGCTCCGGATATCATCAGATAAAGATTAGACCAAGTGATATTCCGAAAACAGCTTTCTCCACCAGATATGGACTCTATGAATATCTGGTTATGTCCTTTGGTCTTACCAATGCACCAGCATATTTCATGTATCTCATGAACTCTGTTTTCATGCCGGAACTTGACAAATTCGTTGTGGTTTTTATCGACGACATTCTAATCTATTCCAAAACTCTTGAAGATCATGCTAAACATCTTCATGTTGTTCTTCAACGTCTCCGAGATCACCGTTTGTATGCCAAATTTTCTAAATGTGAATTTTGGCTTGACACTGTCAAATTCTTAGGTCATACCATCTCCAAGGACGGTATATCTGTTGACCCTAGTAAAGTTCAAGAAGTAATGGATTGGAAACCCCCTACTTCGGTTCATCAGATCCGTAGTTTTCTCGGTCTTGCTGGCTACTATCGTCGTTTTATCCCAGATTTCTCTCGAATAGCCAAGCCCATGACAGAGTTATTAAAGAAAGGAGTGAAATTCTCCTGGAATGAGAAATGTGAAGAAGCTTTCCATACTTTAAGAGCACACCTTACCACTGCTCCAGTTTTGGCTCAACCAGACCCATCCCAATCTTTTGATGTTTATTGCGATGCATCAGGCACCGGATTAGGATGTGTACTTATGCAGAACAACCGCGTAATTGCATATGCCTCTAGAGCACTTCGGACGCATGAGCAGAATTATCCTACTCATGACCTTGAGCTTGCAGCTGTCATACATGCACTTAAACTTTGGAGACACCATCTTATGGGTACCAAGTGCAATATTTATACGGATCATAAGAGCTTAAAGTACATCTTTACACAAGCAGATTTGAACATGAGGCAGAGACGTTGGTTGGAACTTATAAAGGATTATGATCTTGAAGTCCACTACCATCCAGGTAAAGCCAATGTGGTTGCGGATGCACTTAGCCGCAAGTCACATTGTCATTGCTTATCAGTAGAAGTTTTTAGCAAAACTCTTTGTTGGGAAATGCGTAAGCTTAATCTGGAAATTATTCCTCAAGGCAGTTTAAATCATGTAGCCATTGAGCCTATACTCCAGGATAGTATTGTGATGGCACAACAACACGATAAAGGAGTTAAAATGATCAAGCAACAGTTAGCCCAAGGAGAAGAGAAGTATAAATGTTTCCAAGAAGATTCTGAAGGAATTCTATGGTTTAAGGGACGTATGGTTGTACCCAAGAACCATCAGCTTCGCAAGCAAATAATGGATGAAGCTCATCTATCTAAATTTGCTATGCATCCGGGCAGTACGAAAATGTACCAAGACTTGAAACGGAATTTTTGGTGGACTCGTATGAGAAGGGAGATAGCAAAATACGTTTCTGAGTGTGATGTTTGCCAGAGAGTTAAGGCCAGTCATTTAAGGACTTCCGGTACATTACAGCCTTTGTCTATTCCTTCTTGGAAATGGGAGGATATCAGTATGGACTTTATCGTAGGTTTACCCAATACTTTTCAAAGGCATGATTCTATTTGGGTAATTGTGGATAGGTTAACCAAGACCGCTCATTTTCTTCCAGTGCATACCACTTATACTGCTAAGAAGTATGCAGAAATATATCTAGACCAGATCGTTCGTCTCCATGGGATACCTAAAACGATCATCTCTGATCGTGGAGCACAGTTTATTGCCCGTTTCTGGGAACAGTTTCAACAAACTCTTGGAACCAAGTTAATCCGAAGCTCCGCATATCATCCGCAGACAGATGGGCAAACAGAAAGAATCAACCAAATTCTAGAAGATATGCTTCGGGCTTGTGTAATCCAGTACGACAAGCATTGGGACAAGTGCTTAGCTCTGGCAGAATTCTCCTATAATAACAGTTATCAGTCAAGTATCAGAATGGCTCCTTTTGAAGCCTTATATGGTCGTCAATGCAGAACCCCTTTGAATTGGTCTCAGATTGGTGAACGCGAAATCTTTGGACCGGATCTTGTTAAGGAAGCAGAAGAAAAAGTAAAGATCATTCGGGATAATCTTAAAACAGCTCAATCAAGACAAAAGAGCTATGCAGACAAAAGAGAAAACCAATACAGTTTGAAGTAGGTGATTTTGTATACCTGCGAGTATCTCCTACTCGAGGTGTTCAACGTTTTGGTATCAAGGGCAAACTTGCTCCTCGCTACATTGGTCCTTTTGAAATTCTTGAAATTTGTGGACCTGTAGCCTACCGACTTCAACTTCCTCCTCAAATAGCAGCCATTCATAACATCTTCCATGTATCTCAACTCAAGAAATGTATTCGTGTTCCTACCGAAATCGTTGATATACAAAGTATTGATATCGAGCCCGACCTTTCCTATAAAGAACTTCCAATCAGAATCTTGGATACCAAGGAAAGAAGTACCAGAAGAGCAACGGTCAAAATGTTTAAAATCCAGTGGAATCATCATACAGAAGAAGAAGCTACCTGGGAAACTGAAGACTATCTCCAGAGGAACTTCCCAAACTTTCTCAGAAATTCCTAGGTATCATCTCATTTCTGTAATCTCGGGACGAGATTCCTTTTAGGGGGGAAGGTTGTGACACCCTAGGTGTCAAATAGCTCAAACCAATAGAAATAATGTTTGGTATGTGTGAAATTGTGTGGAAATCTAGCAAAAATTGGGAAATTAAGGGTATTTGTGTAAATTTATAAAAATACAAACCCTTTCATGTAATTTAGTTGAAGCATAAAGTAACTTTCCAAAATTTACCAAGGGTCAAAGTGAAAAAGTAAATGTCATCATGATCAGCATTAAATGCTTACAAACAAGCCCAAAGGTCCATAGAAATTGCTTTATTAGGACAAATTTTTGTAAAGTTTGATTTGAGTGTAAAAAGGTGAAATAAAAATGTGTACTTTAAGTTTTTGAGCTTGAGCTCTAAAGCAAAGTTATAGGTTTTGAAAAGTTTTACAACTTTCTTTTTGGCCACTTTCTCATTTGAACTCTGGATCAGTGGGAAAGTATCTGTTTACAGTGCAGTCCTTAAAGTTTTTGCAAATTCCAGTTAAGTCCTCAGCTCCTTTTTCTCCCTTCTTCCTCCCTGAGCTCCTGCTCCTCTGCTCTGCTCGCCTGGCTTCCCTGCCGCCGGCGCAGGGCGCCGCTCTTGGCCGCCGCCCTCCACCTCCTGCTCCTCCCCCTCGACCACGCGTCACCTCACCATCCCTCCACCGCTCTAGCCCCTGCCGCTGGCACTTTGCCCGCACGCCACGGCGCCCGCGCACTGCAACGCCGCCTCGCCGGCGCCTCTGTCGCCGCCGAGCGCCTATGGTTCACCCCCCCTCCCGGTAGCAACCCAAGCCGATGCCCGGCTCGCCGTGCTCCTTTTCCCCACCTCATTTGCCTATAAAAGGCCGCCCTGGACCTCTTCGCGCGCGCACAGACCCGCCGCCTCTCCATTGGCGCCGTTGAGCTTCGGTCCACCGCGGGATTGCCTCCTCCGCCTTTTCCCTCCCCAAATTGGTAGCGCCTTCACCTTCCACGGCCTCCACCGCACCTCCCCAACCCGGCCCCTTCTTTCCCCGGACGCCGGAGCATCGCCGCCGCCGCTCATCCTTGGCCGCCGGTTCGGCCTCCGATGGGCAGCTCATCTCCGGCCACCTCGAGCCCCTCCAAGACCACCAAGAGGTAGCTTAAGGTTTACTCATGCTCTCCCTCCCCTTGCCCCTCACCGCCGGCGACCCCCACGGCCGGAATTTGGCCGGACCCGAGCCCCCACCGCCGGCCATGGCTGTAGGACTTGATTGCAACGATTAAAGTTTTTCCAGGGGGTTATCTGCTAAACGTAGGGACTAGTTTGTAAAGAAGGGACTGTTATTTCCTGTGAGTGTGTTTCCTGTCTTGCAAAATTCATAGAAAATCGTAGAAAATTCAAAAAAATGTAAAACCAGTTGGACTTGAATCTTCATTTCAAACTCTATCACTTCTGTTTTATGACCATGTTATGAAAATAAATGGTTTGTGCTGTATTTAAAATAGAAGTAAATGAAGGCTTGTTATTTCATGTGAGTGGTATTTCTGATTTGTAAATTCAATAGAAAATTGTAGAAAATTCCAAAAATTGCAAAATTAGTTTTGTTAGAAAATAGATTTCAAGTACTACAACTTTTGTTTATGAAGTTTGATATGAAACCCAATACTCTTGTACTTATTTTAAATCTAAGGGTAAAAGGGTATTTGATATATAGCTTCTATATTTTAACTTTGTTTCTCATAATTTTTGGCATGTATATTCCGTGAGCTATATGTAACCTTGTGTTGAAATTTCAAACCTAGATTTATTTTATAACTTAACTTCTTTTGAATTAAGCTTTCCAAATTTGAAATGCTAGCTAAGCATGTTCTATAAGCCCAACCAATTAAGATCTTTTGTCATACTCTAATGTGTTGATGACTAGTGTGCAATAGAGTTCCAAAAATTTATGATCCTGCTTATCTAAGTTTTGAATCTAGAACTTGGGATTTAAAATTCAAATACGAATGTTCTAGTTTCTGTTTGCTATAAATTCAGTACTATAGTTATGACTCAAATAAGAATGATAGTTCAAATCTAAACCCACCGGTTGCTTAATGTAACTAGTTCGTTTGGTTGATACCCGATAAATGACTGCCCAGTACAGGGTATTTAAGTTGTTTGTTGGAATGTAATGTTCTTCTATTTGGATTGCAACTTTATTGTGAAATAGAATATAGATTCATGCATTTCCTAAGCTGCATCCTTTTGATTACATGTAGACTCGACGTTCCTAGCTGACGGTGACTATCAGATACTCCCAGAGCCTGAAGTGGACATCTCTGAAGCCGCCGGGAACATCACTGAGGAATTAACTGAAGCTCCGAACCCGAGTTCGGAAGGTTTTATTAATATTTCTGACCCCAGACCCATCAGTGAAGGCAAGCCCCGGACATGTCCCATTATTTTCTGTACACTGCAACCTATGTTTATTTAGCTGTATTTATGCATTAAGTATAGGAATTGTAATGAAACCCTAGATGCATATTTCTAGGAACCAATGTACTGAACATTAGAACCTGAGTCCGACTAGCTGCTATGCTAATAAGACCGGTAGAAGTCGAGTGATTCCCTGTCACCCGCGCGATATAGGAATTGTGATGTTTATATTCCTGTTACCACTATAAGGATGACGGACGGGGTTAGGTGTAATTTCATGGAAGAAAGTGATACCCCGTCTGTGTTGATGAATTTGGTTAAGGTCGCAGTGTGTGGTAGTGGCAGTTAAGCGTTTGAAAGTACTAGCCACATGCCGCGAAATATGGTAAGCGGTAAGCCTAGTAACCAATCGGCCCGGCAAGTGGACTCGTCCCCCACCACTCGACTTTTATTTATGTTACACGCACCGACTGTGAGAGTACGTTCTGCATAGCAGACAGGAATACGGTCATGTAGTCGCGCTACAGACGTATGTCCTGCACATTGGATGTGCGTATAGTCCAGCAGTCGCTTGTGGTGGCTTTGTTCCACGACCCGGAATGAAAGGCAAACGGTTGCTTCGGAACGGCCTGTTGGTGTTCCAAGCGTGTGAGTTAGGTTTACCTTGCAAGGGTTAAAATTCGATTCAGAATCGTCCGCCTCTCACGAAGTTTGAGACTGCTTATCTCTTTTACCACATAGAGTAAGAAGAGCAATGTTTTGATTATCAAAGATGATGTTTGATTAAAGAATTGTACCATGCTTGAATTAGTTATAGGTGCTTACCTAGAATGGTTAAAAGAACTAGAATCTGAAAGCTAAAATATAAATTAAGGACCTACTCTTTATTGCTTTTCCGCAAAAACTAAATCAGAACTTTTACAAAGCTTGCATGGTCTAGTTATGGGCTAAGTATACCCAACCCCGGGTAAGCCTTGCTGAGTATTAGTATACTCAGCCTTGCTAGTTATGTGTTTTTCAGGTAATGCCTCTGAAGATCCTACTCTTCTGATGCCTTGGCCCTATGCTTTACCTGATGGTTGGTCCGTGGAATGGGACCCGTCCCCGGCCAACCCCGACCCTAACGAGTAATGTTATGCTCGAGCTTAGCATGATGTTGATACTAGCGACGTGTATAATTATCGTACTGTATTTTCCGCTGCTATGAACCCGAATGTTATATATGGTTTGTAATAACTTTTAGCACTCTAGTACTTATGTTATTCTGCAAACTCTTGTAATATAAGTGTTTGTGATGTAAAATGTGATGGTGATTGTATCTCTGGACTCACCTTCGTGTGAGGTAACCTTATGTGATCCTGTAACGGTGGTTTATCGGGACGCTACCCGACAGGCCAAGGGATTATACCGTTTGAAGTATGTTAGAGCTCTTTGAAATAGACTCTCGTACTTGAGCCGGTATAATTCAGGTTGGTTCTGCCACACCTCGCTCCCATACTTTCAGTACAACTCCGTTTTACTGGTTTACAACTGGTATTATGCGCAAGTTTGCTGAAGGGGCTTCGCTCCCATACTTCCAATAATAGATTACTAGTTTTCGACTAGTATCCTATGTTACTGAAGGGGCCTCACTCCCATACTTCCAGTACAACTCCGTTTTACTAGTTTATGACTGGTATTACGCGCAAGTTTGATGCAGGGGGCCTCGCTCCCATACTTCCAGTAATAGACTACTAGTTTCCGACTAGTATCTTATGTTACTAAAAGGTCTCGCTCCCATACTTCCAGTACAACTCCGTTTTACTGGTTTACGACTAGTATTACGCACAAGTTTGCTGAAGAGGCCTCGCTCCCATACTTTTAGTAACAGATTACTAGTTTTTGACTAGTATCCTATGTTACTGAAGGGGCCTCACTTCCAGGACAAGGCATTTACTAGTTCCCAACTAGTTTTACGCGTGTTCGACTACTTCGACTACTCATCTCGCCTACAACACTAGTCGGCATCGACTCTGACTAGGCGGCTTCATTGGCAGTTCAAGATTCAGCAGCAACTTGGATGATGCCTGGGCTCGGGGGCTGGTACCACCGACTACTAGGCATATATTATGCAACTTATCTAGCTCCCAGGCTCGGGGGCTAGATACGCCTCTCAGCGACCAAGGTTTGATTTGAGCGGTAATTTCGGGCGCTTTTTGGTGAAGTTATTTGTTCAACCATATTTTCAGGGAATTCATCCCGAAAAGAGTGGTTTTTGAATTCCTGAACCAATTTTCCCATCTTAACCATCAAATCTTTTCTATCATATATTGCATGCCACAATTCTTTGGATCCTTTATTCAAAATGTAGCGGATTTGGATTCAAGGCTCGGGGGCTGCAGGGACACGTGTCATTAGTGACTTATTTTTCAAATCTTTCGGAAGATAAGGACAGAAGATTCAAGACTAAATTGACCCTCAGCCTAATTCTAAGAGTCAACCTAAGGCTCGGGGGCTACTCCATATGGAGTGCGAGTTCAATCACACCCCATATAACTCGGGGCATGAGCACCTTACAGCCTCGATGCAGCTAAGGAAGTACTCCGAAGACACCTTCAAGATAGAGTTCGGGAGAACTCGAAGACGCCTTCAGAAGTACTCGAATGCCTGCAGTACTCGATTACGAAGAGCTCGGGGGCTTGTCAGACCCAGGCCCACGGGACTGTGCACATAGCATACATTTCCTAGGATAAGGGATGGGACATGACCCACGCTCTACATCTGTTGTAACTACTCATAGTATAGTAGGACTACTCATACAGTAATAAAACCAGTCGGAGACGATAGAAAACTACCCAAAAAATACTTGGGTAGGACTCTTGGGCTCGTATCCGACTGGGACTTCCATAAAACCCTGTCCCGCCAAACTATATAGTGCGGACAGGGACCCCTCCAAACAAGAGATCACCCGATCCACCTAAGATGATGCAAACCACACAATACGTAGGGTATTACACTCTCGGCGGCCTGAACCTGTCTAAACTTTATGTTCCTTGCACCTTCAAGTTTCTAATCTCGGCGACACCCTACCTACAAACTCACCACCTCGAGGGTATCCCTCAGTGGGCGTGGTGTTAAAACACAGACATGCTTGATTAAGCCGATGATGCTTGAGCGTAATCGGATATGGCCGACGCGATATGTGTCGCCCTTAGTGCAAAAATTACATTATCAAGTTCGTTTGGAGTGGTGTTTTGGGTATCGGCTACTGAAAGATACTTACAGGGAAACATTAATCATCTTGACAAGCTGATATGGAACAAAAGTGCATAAGATGAGCATGGAGGCAAAAGATGGTACACCCACTATCTATCGGGTACAATTTACTCGCTAAGGAAGACCCTATTGACTACACCCTCTACGTCGACTTTAGCACCGACGACCCCGGTGGCTTCATCAAGCTCGTCAACGAGCTCTTCGAAGCCTACTCGGTCTTCTCTTTCAAAGAAGATGGGGTGCAGACTTTGGAGCTCGTGCCCAAGTTGAGTCTACAACACAGCTAGAGCGACTGTTGCCCCCTGACAAACTTCGTGGCCAGCGATCTCCCTGGCACAGTTGGGAATGTCTTGCAGACGGTCGGCGAGCAGAGCGCCCCTGGCGTTCACCATGGTGGTGGCATGGTTCGCCACCAGATGCAGGGCCTGGAGTTGGGCCTCCAAAGCTTCCAAGGTAAAAGAGGAAAATGATCAAAACATAGAAGATTATTGAAGAAGGGAGATTTTGGTCGAAGAGAAATCATACCTGCAACTTTGGCGTCGGCATTAGCCAGCATTGCACGGGCGGTAGTGAAAGAACGCATAGAGGGGGGTGAATAGGCGATCGTCGCTTAAAACCTGCATACAAAAATCTCAGCCCGAGGCTGCCTGGCGGACTGTCCACTCGAAGTGTCCGCTGGGCACTTCCAACGTCCGCTGGGAGGTCTCGGGAATGGAATGCAATCTTTCGAAGAATAAAACTTGTATACCAAAATCCACTTGAATAGAAAGACTCTAATACAAGTGAGGAACACTAAATGCGGAAGCAATCTATCTCTAAGTAAGTACACAAGTAGATCGGGCAAGAATAGTAGACGAAGGTAGGAATAACAAAACACTAGAATGAAGTAAGATAATCAAGCACAAGAGACACAAGATTTTCACCCGAGGTTTGAAACCACTCAAGGATTCTACGTCCCGTTGAGGAGTCCACAAAGGACCGGGTTCCTCTCAACCCTTTCCTCTCTCAAGCAACCACAAAGGTCAAACTTGAGCTTTTCACTAGCAACAAGGGTAATACAAACTTCTCAATCCAACTACACCACGAGTTGGTTGTTCTTGAGCACCTCTAACCGTCTAGGAGCCAAGCTCCAAGAGTAATAGATGTGGAAAGCGATGGAGAGTGCCAAGAGATGCCCAAGAGAGGTGAATCTCTTGGGAAGAACTTGAATCTTGCTTGGATCTTGCTCAAACCCAACCCTAGACCAAAGATTTGGAGTGGGGAAGCTAGGGTTTCACTTTGGGGAGCCTTGGAGTGCTTAGAATGTGCTTGAGACTCGATTTCACTGGTTAGGCAAGTGTATTTTGCGTTTGGGTGTCGTGGGGTATTTATTTGGTCTCACCAGGCTTGGCGGACTGTCCGCCAGGAGCTCTCGGACTTAGGCTGATTTAGCGACCTAGCGGACTGTCCGCCAGGAGCTCTCGGATTTGCATAAATTTCTACAAGGCTTACTCTCCGGATTTGATTTATTGGTGATCTTCCACACACTTTCCACATCCCCCTTGATAGTACGGTATACCTAAACTCAAGAAAACATAAAACAAATAATTTTCTCCGCTTGCAACTCTTTTCTTGATCCGGTACCGTTCTCCAACTTTGAATGATCGTCGAGATTCACTCCTTTTCTTTTCTCCTTTTTGGTTTCTTTGACCCCTGCTCATTATACTCAATTAAAACATTAGATACTCATTTAGGTTGTTATTAATCACCAAAATAGGTCATTAGGCCTAGATGCACTTTCAATCTCCCCATTTTTGGTGATTGATGACAACCCAAATGAACCAATAAAAATAATGAATTCAATAGAGCTTGAGGAAATATATGTGTGATGAGCTCCCCCTAAATCCATGCATCCACAAGATATTCATGAACTCCATTTCATAATGAGCATACCAAATAAAGTTATAGCACCATGATGAGATATAACCAAGATTAGATAAACAAGGATAAGCAATAGGTTCACAATCATAGCATAGCATCATCCATAAATAAGTTGTTACAAACCAACTTAGTTCAAATACGAGATAAGCAATAAATACATAGTCTCACATACATCCAAATATCCAACATAACATAAGTTTTTGACGACACTCAAGCTCACCACGACTCTAAGAACACATGCTAGGATACAATCTTTTCTTCCCCTTTGGCATCAAGCACCAAAAAGAGAAAAGACAAATGGAAGCTAGGAGCAGCAATCACTCATCATCCTCATCATCACCATCATCATCACCTACATCATAATGCTCCCACTCATCTGGAAAGTCCCTAAGAGGAGAAGGTGGAAATGCGGGCCAATCCTGTTGATGCTCTGCTGATTTGCCCAAGTGTGAGCGCGAACCACATCATTGGTGTTGCGGCATACCTTGAAGAGAGCTTTCAAGCCATGAATAAAAGCATTGCCTTTCTTGCGAGGACGAGTCCTAAAAGAGGAAGGCATCGCCTAAGTGGAGGGCATATCCATAGTGGGCTGGGGTGGAGAGTGAGCTGATGGTGGAGACTCTCCTTCAGGTGGAAATTCTTGCTCCTTGGGAGGCTATGGACAGTATGGTGCATGGACCATGTCATATCCAAACTCCATTCCTGTCACGGCATTAATCATCCTTTGGATGTATGGAGCATAGATGACTGGATTACTGCCATGATGGAGCATGTACCTCAGCTTCGTCCAGAAAAAGTGAAAGACACTGAAGGGTGGGTGATCAAAGTCCATAGCCAAGAGAAGCAACTTGACCGTACCATGAATCTTGGTGCGATCACCCCTCTTGGGAGTCAAGGTCTCCCGGAATATCCTGTTCATGATCTCCATATATGGACATAGTCCATGAGTCGTCGCTAAATCCGGATCCTCATCTCGATAGAGAGTCATAATAGCTTCATCCGTTGGATTGATTTCATCGTGAATCTCCATCTCATCTAGAGTGTCATCAAGCTTGAGGATAGTGGCAAATTGCTTGTATGAAACCTAGAAAGCACGCCCTTGAAGATTGAAGTGAATAAAGGACGTCTTGCCCTCACCTTCAAACCATGCAGTGGAGCAAAATTGAGCAACTAGCTCATTGTTCCAATTTTGATTGAGGGCCAAGAATTCATAGAGGCGTTTCTTCTCATATTCTCTTATGACCAAGTCAAAAGTAGGATTATTTTTCTCACTCATTTCAACCCAATTGATGTACTTGGAGATGGTGATAGCATTCTTCTTCTCAATAAAGACGGATATGTACCAATCAGCTTGGAATTTGCTCCAAAATCTCCTATCCGTGATGTACTTCTCGTAATCATAGGGATTTTTCCTTCTTTCTTTGAAGACTGCACCTCCTTGCTTTGTGGTGTAATGAATTATCTTCACTCCAACCTCACCAAAGTTGATCCTAGTATACTCCGGTCTGTGCATGATGTACTTTCGGTAGGGTTGAAGTGGGGGATAGTCATCAAAAAGAGGAACCGATTCTTGAGGTCCAGCTTCATGTGGAGGAGCATCCCTTTAACCTCTATGGCTCGATGCCCCATGGCTAGAACCACCCATTTGGCTAGCATGACTAAGCGGAATTTTGCGAGTTGGCTTCTTGGGACGCTTAGGTGGAGGAACGACTTCCACTTCTTCAATTTCATCCGAATTTGAGTCGGAAGCGGGATCATGCATGAATTTGGTCCTCCTCTCATGCACCATCTGGACATGTATAGGAAGCATATTGCTTGATTAGAAGTAATGAAAGAATGAATGTTAACAAACATGGGAGTAAGCGAGAAAAAACAGAACAGACCCTTCCTGGCGGACTGTCCGCCAGGAAGGTTCGGTTTTGAACCTTCCCGCGAAATCACGCGATGTTAAGCACTAATTTGTTGAGACTCAAACTTTGTAGGCATATTCTAGATGATAATGGAAGGCTAGAAAAAAATTTTGAACAACTTGGGATGGATAGATTTGGAGATCGGGTTGAATCAAAGTTTTAGGCATGAAATGAGCATGAACAAATGAACTTTAAATCTAGCCATCCATTCTTCAAGATTTTCAAGGTATAGCATACTCTACTTAGCAGGAATCGAAGGCTAAAAGCATTCCTCAAGATATGCATCAAGTAGAGAGATCGATGGAAGATTGCATATACCTTGTTCTTGCCCTAGGTTGGACGAAAGAGGTTCCAAAGAGTGGAAATCCAACGGAAGAGGTCCTTGCTGCACGGAGAGGAGCTTCCCTTGCCGTGGAGGGGTTGAGGCCTTGGTTCCATGGACAATGGAGGTGGTGTCCGTGGGGAGGAAGAGAGAGAGTGAGTGAGAGGGAGGTGGTGTCCGTCGGGAAGAAGATGGGTTGGTTATGTTGGTGAAGAGTGAATGAGGAGCCACTCCCAAGGAATATGACCTCTCAACACCTTACCCCGGATAAGAGACAATGGGCCCACAAGAGAATCACGAGAGATACAAGAAATCAGTCAGCCCGATTGACTGGACCCGAAGCCTCCTTGCGGACTGTCCGCCAGGAGCCCTCAGCCAGCAACACACTCCTCTCTCACGTAACCTATCCAATTATTCAAATAACTTAGAGAGTATATTAGATGTATATGATAAAGGACATTTGGGATATAATACATGGTTTTTTTCAAGAGAACATCATATGAAGTGACCATGTTAACCAACTCGATCCAAATGATCAAGAAAATCCAAGTTTTTTTTTACAAACAAAGCATGCATTATTATGAAAATCATTTGTTTTTAAAAGTTTACCACTAGACAAGCAGGTGTGCAACACTTCATTCCACATTTCTAGAATCAGTGATGTTTAGCTCATTCCTTAATGCACAAAATCTTTTCTCATCTAAGGGTTTGGTGAAGATATCGGCAACTTGGTCGTTTGTTCTCACATGAGAGATCTCTATGTCTCCTTTAAGATTATGATCTCTCAAGAAATGATGCCGGATATCTATGTGTTTGGTTCTAGAATGCTCACATGGATTTTCGGCAATTTTAATGGCACTCTCATTGTCACATAGGAGTGGAACACGGTTAAAGGTATAACCGTAATCCTTTCGAGTTTGTCGCATCCACAAGAGTTGAGCACAACAATGTGCGGCTGCAACAAACTCCGCTTCGGCCGTGGAAAGAGCTACGGAATTTTGTTTCTTGGATGCCCATGATACAAGGGACTTACCCAAAAATTGGCTAGTCCCGGATGTGCTTTTTCTATAAATTTTGCATCCGGCATAATCCGCATCGGAATAACCAACTAGTTTGAAATTTGAACCTTTTGGATACCAAAGACCTAGGTGAGATGTATGAACTAAATATCTCATGATTCTTTTAACAGCTCTTAAATGACATTCCTTAGGGTTTGATTGAAATCTTGCATATAAACAAACGCTAAGCATAATATCGGGCCTAGATGCATAAAGGTAAAGCAATGAGCCAATCATGGATCGATATACCTTTTGATCCACGGATTTACCTCCAATGTCAAGATCAAGGTGTCCATTTGTGCCCATGGGGGTCTTGATTGGCTTTGCATTCTCCATGTTAAACTTCTTGAGTATGTCATGTGTGTACTTGGTTTGGCATAGGAATGTCCCTTCCTTGAGTTGCTTGACTTGAAATCCTAGGAAGAAGTTCAACTCTCCCATCATAGACATCTCAAATCGCTTGACCATTGTTTGACTAAACTCATCACAACAAGCTTTGTTAGTAGAACCAAATATAATATCATCGATATATATTTGGCAAAAAAAATAAATCATCACCGGCTCTTCTAGTGAATAAAGTGGAGTCGGCTTTTCCAATTTTAAAACCATTTTCAATGAGAAAATTCCTAAGGCATTCATACCATGCTCCAGGAGCTTGCTTAAGCCCATAGAGCGCCTTATGGAGTTTGTAAACATGGTTAGGATACGCTTCTTCCTCAAACCCCGGTGGTTGCTCTATATATACCTCTTCCTTGATTGGGCCATTCAAAAATGCACTTTTGACATCCATTTGATAGAGCTTAAAGTTATGGTGAGTAGCATGAGCAACAAGAATGCGAATTAACTCGAGCCTAGCTACGGGTGCAAAAGTTTGATCAAAATCCAAACCTTCGACTTGTGAATAACCTTTTGCCACAAGCCGTGCTTTGTTTCTTGTCACCACACCATGTTCATCTTGTTTGTTGCGGAACACCCACTTGGTTCCAACAACATTTTGCTTGGGTCACTCCACCAATGACCACACTTCATTTCTTTTGAAGTTGTTGAGTTCCTCTTGCATGGCCATTACCCAATCCGCATCTTGTAGAGCATCTTCCACCTTAAGAGGTTCAAGAAAAGAAACAAAGGAGTAATGTTCACAAAAAGTAGCAACACGAGAATGAGTAGTTACTCCCTTTGCAATGTCACCAAGGATGTTGTCCACGGGGTGATCCCGTTGAACACTTTGGTGCACCCTAGGATGTGGCACTTGATTTCTTGACTCCTCTTGTTCATCATCCTTTTCTTCTTCAACTTGTTCAACACCTCCCCCTTGATCATTGCCATCTTCTTGATAATCGTTATCTTGAGTTGGAGGAGATGCCTTGTTTGAAGATTGTTGACCTTGATCATTGCTTGATTCTTGAGGGCGTACATCTCCAATTGACATGTTCCTTAAGGCTGCACTTGGAGCTTCTTCATCATCTAATTCATCAAGATCAACTTGCTCTCCTTGAGAGCCATTAGTCTCATCAAACACCACATCACATGAGATTTCAACACATCCGGAGATTTTGTTGAATACTCGATATGCACGTGAGTTTGAATCATTACCAAGTAAAAAACCTTCCATAGCTTTAGGGGCAAACTTAGAACTCTTAGTTTTCTTGTTAAGAATATGACATTTGCTTTCAAAAACTCTAAAGTATGAAACATTAGGTTTGTTACCGGTGAGAAGCTCATAGGGAGTTTTCTTTAGTAGACGATGAAGATATAGTCGGTTGATGGCGTGACAAGCGGTGTTGACCGCTTCCGCCCAAAACCGGTCAGAAGTCTTGTACTCGTCAAGCATTGTTCTTGCCATCTCAATGAGCGTGCGGTTCTTTCTCTCCGCCACCCCATTTTGTTGAGGTGCATAGGGAGTGGAGAACTCATGCTTGATTCCTTCTTCATCTAAGTAGTCATCTACTTGAGTGTTCTTGAACTCGCTCCCGTTATCGCTTCTAATCTTCTTGATTCTTAAGTTGAACTCATTTTGAGCTCTCCATAAGAACTTCTTGAGAACCCCTTGAGTTTCACTTTTATCATGCAAAAGAATACCCAAGTGAAACGTGTATAATCATCAACAATGACTAAGCCATATTTGTTACCGCCGATGCTTATGTAGGCAATAGGACCAAACAAGTCCATATGAAGTAGTTCCAATGGTCTACTTGTTGTCATGATGTTCTTGGCGGGATGGCTTGACCCAACTTGCTTTCCTGCTTGACATGCTCCACAAGGCCTATCTTTTTCAAACACAATGTTGGTTAGTCCAATGATATGATCACCTTTCAGGAGCTTGTGAAGATTTTTCATACCAACATGGGCTAGTGGTTAAGCATGTATCAAGTTGAGCTTTATCTTTGGTGAAGTCCACTACATAAAGCTTTCCCTTTAATACACCCTTAAACGCAATTGAACCATCACTTCTCCTAGAGACGATCACACCCTCATCATTAAAAATACAATTGTAGCCCATGTTACAAAGTTGTGATACGGATAATAAGTTGTAGTCCAAGGTTTCAACAAGAAAAACTTTTGAAATGAAATGTTCGGAAGATATAGCAATGTTACCGACACCCAATACTCTTCCTTGGCTATTGTCGCCAAAGGAGATTAAGTCGGTTGGATCGTCATTCTCTTCATAAGTTGAGAACATGCTTCTCTCTCCGGTCATGTGGTTGGTGCATCCACTATCAATGATCCACTTCGATCCACCGGAGGCATAGCCCTGCAAAACAAGTTTAGGCTTTGTTTTTAGGTACCCAAATTTGCTTGGGTCCTCTCACATTAGTCACAAGTGATTTAGGCACCCACACACAAGTCTTTGGACTCTTGCGGTGTGTCCCAACATATTTAGCAAAGACTCTACCAAACTTGTTCCTGATAATCACATATGATGCTTTAAACTCATGGAAATGCATAATAGGAAGTTTTGATGCAGTAGAGAAAGTGAGACGGGAGGCCGAAAATCTGCCACCCGAGGGTTCCTGGCGGACTGTCCGCTGGGTCCTGGCGGACTGTCCGCCAGGCACTCTCGGGTGCCCAGTACTGGAAGCAAGTTTCCCACTTGTTGCTTCCCTCACAAACTTATGGAACTCATGCCCATTGATCTTGACTCTTGCATTGTATTTTTCAAAATGTTGAAAACCAATACCATCCTTGATGTTGGGTTGTCTTGAGTTCAAGTATGCACCTCTTGCATATTTGAGTTTTTCCTCCTCAAGATCCTTCTTCTTTTGTTGTGCCTCACCTTCTAAGGATGTGATCTTGACTTTCAAGCTTTCAATCAACTTTACATTAGTAGCACAAGCATCAACATCAATATCCTTGCATCTAAGACATGATTGTGCTATGGAGGAATTAATTGATGGGTCATGTTGAGAGTTGAGGCATTGGACAAGAGAGTGTCAAATTGCAATTTAAGGCTTTTGTTTAAGCAAATAAGTTCATCTTGAAGTGCAACATTTGCACTCTTGAGGCTAGTGTTAGTCTCCTTACTTTCCACAAGTTCCTTGTCCAAGGCCTTACATTTTTCTTCTTGCTTGGTTATGAGCTCCTTGAGTTCAAGGTTTCTCTTCTTTTCAAGAATGAGAAAGTCCTCTTGTTTCTCAAAGAGATCATTTTTCTCATTTAATTCTTCCATGAGTTCGTTAAACTTAGCAATAGCATTTTTATCTAGATTCTTGAGCATGGCAATCATATCAATATCATCATCATTTCCACTAGAGCTACTAGATGAACTTTCATCATCACTAGTGGTGTACTTAGGAGAAGAACATGGGATGGTTTTTACCTTTCTTTTACCTCCCCTTGCCATAAGACAAGTGTGAGTGATGTTTTTCCCATCCTTGTGGTTGGGGAAGAGAGAAGTCTTGTTAAAGGCAAGTGCGGCCACTTCTTCTTCATCCGAGTTGGAGCTCTCATCTTCGGAGTCCCACTCCTTGCCAAGATGTGCTTCACCACTTTGTTTCTTTTTGAAGAACTTCTTGTCCTTGGTGAAGTACTTCTTCTCCTTGTTGTCCTTCCTCTTCTCTTCCTTGTCCTCTTTCTTCTCATATGGGCAGTTTGCAATGAAGTGCCCACTCTTGCCACAATTATAGCAATTTCTTTTTGTCCTTCTTTTGGAGCTCTCATGCCTCTTGTTGCCCTTGTAGTTGCGGTTTCTCATCAATTTGCTGAAGTTCTTCATGAGAAGAGCCATGTCATCATCATCAAGACTTGAACTATCGCTATCATTGTCACTTGATGAGATTTCTTGCACTACTTTCTTGCTCTTCTCCTTCTTGTTTGCCTTGAGGGCAATGTCTTGCCCTCTTGAGGTTGAGGTTCCCTTGGATAAGCTCTTCACATAATTGGCTTCACTTTCCATCATCCCATGGTTGATAATCTTGCCAAGTACTTCTTCCAATGTCATCTTCTTATAGTTGGGACTCTCCCTTATCAAGGTACATAAGATTATTTTCCTTACCGAAAAAGCCCTAATCATTCTCTTGACCACTTCATGGTCGGTCCACTTCTTGCTTCCAAGACTCTTGTGTGAATCTTCTCCGGCCATGATCTCCTCGAATTGTTAGACTCAAATTTGAAGAACCAAGCTCTGATACCACTTGAAAGAACGCCTAGAGGGGGGTGAATAGGCGATCGTCGCTTAAAACCTGCACACAAAAATCTCAGCCCGAGGCTGCCTGGCGGACTGTCCGCTGGGAGTGTCCGCTGGGCACTTCCAACGTCTGCTGGGAGGTCTCGGGAATGGAATGCAATCTTTCGAAGAATAAAACTTGTTTACCAAAATCCACTTGAATAGGAAGACTCTAATACAAGTGAGAAACACTAAATGCGGAGGCAATCTAGCTCTAAGTAAGTACACAAGTAGATCGGCAAGAATACTAGACGAAGGTAGGAATAACAAAACAATAGAATGAAGTAAGATAATCAAGCACAAGAGACACAAGATTTTCACCCGAGGTTCGAATCCACTCAAGGATTCTACGTCCCCGTTGAGGAGTCCACAAAGGACCGGGTTCCTCTCAACCCTTTCCTCTCTCAAGCAACCACAAAGATCAAACTTGAGCTTTTCACTAGCAACAAGGGTAATACAAACTTCTCAATCCAACTACACCACGAGTTGGTTGTTCTTGAACACCTCTAACCGTCTAGGAGCCAAGCTCCAAGAGTAATAGATGTGGAAAGCGATGGAGAGTGCCAAGAGATGCCCAAGAGAGGTGAATCTCTTGGGAAGAACTTGAATCTTGCTTGGATCTTGCTCAAACCCAACCCTAGACCAAAGATTTGGAGTGGGGAAGCTAGGGTTTCACTTTGGGGAGCTTTGGAGTGCTTAGAATGTGCTTGAGACTCGGTTTCACTGGTTAGGCAAGTGTATTTTGCGTTTGGGGGTCGTGGGGTATTTATTTGGTCTCACTGGAAACTAGCCGTTAGGCTGTCCGCCAGGGCTGGCGGACTGTCCGTCAGGAGCTCTTGGACTTAGGCTGATTTAGCGACCTGGCGGACTGTCCGCCAGGCCTGGCGGACTGTCCGCTAGGAGCTACCCGACTCAAGTACGCAAGTCCTCTCTTAAGGACTCCAACGTGCTTCAAACGGTGTAACCCCTTGGCCTGTCGGGTAGCGTCCTGATATACCACCGATACAGGATCAAATAAGGTTACCTCACACGAAGGTGAGTCCAAAGATACAGTCACCATCATATTTTACATCATAGAGAATTAAGTTACAAGAGTTTCCAAAAGTAGTATGAAGTTCCAAATTAGAAAAATTATTATAAACTGTTAAAGTCATGGTTTTTGGCAGCGGAAAACATACACGATGATTTACAACCCGTCCTCAAGACGGATGTCATGCTAAGCCCGGGCACGACATCACTCGGTATCATCAGTGTTGGCCGGGGACGGATTCCATTCCACGAACCAACCATCTGGAAGAGCACAGGGCCAAGATAGGGGAAGAGTAGGGTCTTCAAAGACATTACCTGAAAAACATATAACTAGCAAGGCTGAGTATACTAATACTCAGCAAGGCTTACCCGAGTTTGGGTATACTTTAGCCCGTAACTAGACTCATGAAGGCATTGTAAAGGTTCTGGGTTTATTTTCAGCTGAAAAGCAATAAAGAGTATGATCTACTTTCAAATTTTAGCTTTCAAATTCTAGTTGATTATTCATTCTAGGTTAGCACCTACACTAAGCAAGCAAGGTAGAGATTATCATCCATCAAGATTGTTCCACCATTAGTTACACTTCTTACTCTATGTGGCAAAAGGGATAAGCAGTCTCAATCTCCACGAGAAACGGACGATTCCTGAATCGAATTTCAACCTTGCAAAGGTAAACCTAACTCACACGCTTGGAACATCCAATGATTGTTCCGAAGCAACCGTTTGTCTTTCATTCCGGGTCGTGGAGCAGGCCACCACAAGCGACTTGTAGGACCGTTCGCACACCAATTGTGCAGGACATATGTCTGTAGCGCCACTACATGAACCCGTATTCCTGTCTGCCTTGCAGAACGTACTCCCACACGTCGGTGCGTGAGAAAAACCAAATTACGAGTGGTGGGAGGTATGCCCACCTGCCGGGCCGATTGGTTACTAGGCTTACCGCTTTATCATATTTCGCGGCATGTGGCTAGTACTTTCAAACACTTAGCCACCATTACCACACACTGCGACCTTATCAACTTTTATCAACACAGAC
The DNA here is from genome assembly GCF_002211085.1 of Panicum hallii. Taxonomy (NCBI): domain Eukaryota; kingdom Viridiplantae; phylum Streptophyta; class Magnoliopsida; order Poales; family Poaceae; genus Panicum; species Panicum hallii. Next base: position 34,336,155 of record NC_038050.1, read on the forward strand.
GGGGTAAACTTCCAGGTAATGTTACTGCACATGACCCCGTCTATGATCCTTATAGTGATTGCAGAATAGTAAACATTCAACTCCTATATCGCGCGAGTGATAGGAAATCACCCGACTTCTACCGGTCCTATTAGCAGAGCATCTATGCGATAAGGACTCAGGTACAATACATAAGTTCCTAGGATTCATGCATCTAGGGTTCCATTTCAACTCCTAGACATAATGCATAAGTATAGACAAATAGACATAGATTGCAGTGTAAATAAAGTAGTGGGTTATGTCCGGGGCTTGACTTTACTGGTGGGACTGGAGTCAGGGATGTTAGTATTGTTGTCTTCCGAACTTTGGTTCGGGGCTTCCGATAATCCCTTGGTGATGTTCACTTGGTCTTCAAAAATATCCTTTGCAGACTTCTGGGAGATCTCGTAGGTACCGGTTGCGAAAGGAGTCGTATCTACATGTAATGCAACATTATATTCAAGGTGTGCACATAAAACTATCTTACTTCACAATAAAGTTGCATTCCAACATTCACTTAACATATTACTCGTATAACAATCAAAAAGATCTGAAACTAAACTTAGATGGAGCTTTAGGGGGAACAACTAATTAGAATCGGCTATTTGTTGAAGGTTCCAACAGAGCCGATGGAAAACAACAGGGTTTTAGCTGATAGAATTGGCAAAAGAGGAAACCATCTACACAGTATTACGAAATCTGCTGATTTCTGTTTGGAAGGGAAATCGGTAAGAGCAATCTCTGTATATGAGTAGAAGAGATTAACCGGTTTGGTTTCACCAAAGGTTAAAATGGCTGATAGAGATAGGAATATTAAAGGTACAGTGTTTCAAGGGTAGATCAAGGGAGGATCTTGCCGATTGGATTATCAGCATGTTTCTGGTCTATCTAATTGGTTGGTGTATTGGTCTTGGCCTTAACCGATGAGGATGCATCAGGTTTAGCCAGTTGATGTGCTTTGGTCGTGCCTAACAGAGGCGTGTCTACTGTGCTATCTTACTGATCTAGGGTTGTGTACTTTGGCCTGTGTAGCCGACTGAGAGGTGCATTAGGTTCCTAATTGATCGATGAAAGCATCGATTACTTTAGCCGAGGGGTGATTCCTAAAGCAGTTGTGTCTTAACTGAGATGTGCTTAAGTGTTATTCTAGGTAACTAGGTGTGGTTGTATCGGCTCGATTACGTCAGCACAACAATTGAGTTTGAGTGACGTACAGCCGATGGGGTTATCTAAGTTAGACCTGTTACAAGAACTAGGTGGAACAAAACACTAATATTGGACTAGGCTGATGAGACCACAAGTGCGGAACTAGATTGAAGAGGATGTGGCTGATGTGTTTGTGCCGATGGGGATATGTTCTACAGATATGCAGCCGATTGGAGTGTGGTTGAGGGTATGTGACCGATAGGTATACAGCTGATTTCCTAGCTAATAAATCGACTGATAGAAGTGTGTGGATAAGGATGGGAAAACTAAGAATTGATCGGCCATATTTGACCGATATGGAAAACAACTAGAATCAGCTTGGATCGGCCGATAGCAAGAACCCTAAGATCGTGTGTGCATCTCCGATACATCGACTATGTGCAGCCGATGTAGGACAGAATAAAAGAATTGTATTGGCAGTAGCCGATACTAGAAAGGTAACAATCGGATCGGCTAATCAGCCGATGGTAGAAGCGTATCAAAAGAATTGCAGCGGCTGACAGCCGTTACAATGAAACATCATAGACTCCAAGGAAACGGATGCTTAGCGGCTGAGCTGATAGCCGATGCTGAAGCATAGCTACAGAGATGCATTAGCTAGGCAGCAGATATACAAGAACTAACAAGGATCCTTATATGAAAAGGACCTTAAGGAGACTGCAATCAAAACAAGGATAATGTCTTGATGGCAGGGATATGAGCACTCGTGTAAAAGGATTAACTAGATATCACACATCTCTACTTGAGACATACATCCTATGATTTACCTTTCAGCTACAACACAGGCTTGTCACATAAGGTACAAATAAAGCATTCATTTTCTAATATTTAACCTAGACCACAAATCAAAGACTTTCAGCTCAAGATCACAACATAAAACTTGTAGATTTTGACTTAAGGATTCAAACAAAACTGATTTTGTATTTTTATGAACTTCTTACAAATTTTTATGGAATGTAGAAGTTCACTGGTTTGAAATAAAGAAGGTTTTGGAAATTTTACAAAGGACACCCTAGAACTTTCTAAATCGAAGCAATTAAGTCCCTGGTCGGGGAAAACAAGGAATAGGAAGATAACGACGATGTTCCGGCAAAGGGGTCGCCGGCATTAGGAAGATTCAGTGGATCAGATCAAACCTTGGGGTAACCTTGGTTGTGGAGAAGAACGGACGGAAAGTGAATTCCTGCGGTGAACAGGATCGGCGACAAGAAAAGCTCAACGGTCACGAGGTTCCGATACGGGAAGGATAGTGATGTGGGACTGGAGAGGTTCATCGGGTGACGAAGAAGCTTGGCGGGGATTGTAGTGGGTGGAGGATGGCCGGAGGGGTATTCCTCATGGTGACCCGTGGTGATGGCGGTTGGCTTTGCCACGGCGATGATGTTCCGGCATACAGGGATCGAAGAGGCTCAATGGGGGGTCCAGGAGCTTCCTCGAGGTGTGTTGTGGTCTTGCTTGAACAATCAGCGAGGGGTAGGAGTAGCTGGATGGCGTGGATTTATGGGAGAAGCCGATAGGGCCGGATTGGTTCGCTATGCTGATTCCTTCGCGAACCTCAGGGTTCTCCTGCTCACGGGCTGAGCCTCCTCTGCTCACACGCGTGTGCTGCAACCGCCCTCTCCTCCTGCTGTGACGCCATCAGGGCCGGCCTACCATCGCCGGTCTTGCGCTGCGCGTCGAACCCGCGCTGCGTTGCTTCTGCCTCGACCTCCGCATGGATGAAGGGAGCTCGCCGTGCCTGGCTGCACCTAGCTCCTCCGAGCTCGTCGCACCCGGTCGCCGCCTTCGCTTCGCCGCCTCTCCTTGCGGCTCACCGCGCCATAACCGCCCCTCCGCCTCCGCGAAGGCCGTGGTCTGTTTGCATCAGGGCTTGCCTTCCGCTGCCTTCTCCTCGACGGCCTCAGACGTCCTCCACGCGCGGCCCCGCTGCTCCCGTGCGGATCCGCCCACATCCGCTGTACTGCAGCTCCTCCCGTACCGCGCGTGACCTCCCTGCACGCCGTCGCCCTGCACGCCCGCGCAGCTGCTCCTCCTGGCGTGCGGCTCCTGCACGCCCGCGCAGCTATTCCTCCTCCTCCTGCTGCCTGACCCGCGCTTGCCTCGGCCTTGCCGCGCCGCACCTGCACATGCCCGAGCCGCATGCGCCCTTGGCTCGTGCCGCCCATGTGCTGCAGCCGCCCTTCTTCTGCTTGCACGCCGCCACGCTCGCCCGCAGCTCCACCTGCACCTGCGCGCCATTGCTCGCTCGGGCCGCCTATTCCAGTGCCGCCAGCTTCCGCGTGCCCCGCATCCGCGCGCTCCTGCGCCACCACGCACGTCCACGCTCCTGCGCGCTCCGCCAGCGCCCGCGCGCCCCACGCCAGTGTCCGCCGCCAGCGCTCGCACCGCTCGCCCGCTCCAGCCGCGCCTGCCCGCGCCGTCCGAGCCGCTCGGGGCCGCCCGCCTAGAGCCACGCCGCCCTGCGCCCGCGCCAGCGCTCCAGCGCCGCCCGAGCGCTCGCTCGCACGCCCGCTCGCGCGCGCGCCTGCTCGGCCCGAGCCGCGCCGCCAACCGCGCCGCCGCCTGCGCGCCCGCGCCTGCCGAGCCGCGTGGAGGAGAGAGAGAGGGGGGGCCGGGGTGGAGATAAGGATGGGGTCACGGAGGGAGATGCCACCAGTGGGGAGAAAAAGAAAGGGCGCCAGGGAGAAGAGAAACAGAGAAGAAAGAGAAAAGGGACTTCCCAAGGACTTATGCATAAATTTAGAAAATTGCAGGGACCTTTCTGTAAAGTATAATTTCTCATTAATCTAAAACCCTAATGAGGAAATGCCCAAAATGAAAGTTGGAGAGTTTTTCAAACTCTACAACATTGCTTTAGGGCCGAAGTTCAAAAACTCAAAGCTTATATCTTTACACGTTAAATTTTGAACAAAGGTTGGATTTGAATTACTTTTGTCCTAAAGAGTGTAACTTCCTAATATTTAGGACCTAAATGCAAGCATGTATGACACATCATGATGACGGGATAGACACGTCATAATGATTGGATAGACATGTCATGATAACTTGCACCTATTTACACTTTAGCCCTGAGTAACTTTGAAAGTTACTTTTGTAAATCAACTACTTGCACAAAAGGACTTGTACTTTTATAAAATTACATAAACACCCTTATTTTCACAACTTTACCCAAATTTTTATACATTTCAACACATGCATTTCTAATGCAACTTTTTGGATAAATATATATTTTTTTACAGGGTATAAAGTAAGAAAAACATGTTTGCAAAACCACCCTTCACTTATTTTGAAGTTACCTCCTATCCAATGACATTTTGCAAAAACAACCCTAGTTTTTCCATAATTACAAAAATACCCTTTTTACTTGCACTTTAAATTTTCAAAAGCTTCACATAAACACACAAGCTTTACACTAACAAATAATGTGCCTAGTTTACAATTACTCGAACTGTCACAGTTTACTCTTCGGATTTGATTTATTGGTGATCTTCCACACACTTTCCACATCCCCCTAGATAGTACGGTATACCTAAACTCAAGAAAATATAAAACAAATAATTTTCTCCGCTTGCAACTCTTTTCTTGATCCGGTACCGTTCTCCAACTTTGAATGATCGTCGAGATTCACTCCTTTTCTTTTCTCCTTTTTGGTTTCTTTGACCCCTGCTCATTATACTCAATTGAAACATTAGATACTCATTTAGGTTGTTATTAATCACCAAAATAGGTCATTAGGCCTAGATGCACTTTCAGGTAGAAGTTTCACCCTCGGTAGCTGACAATGCCGCTTGGGTAGCCTCCAAGAAGAACTCCAAGCATCTAACCTCACGAGTTGCCTCAGAGTAGAGGTCATGAGCCTCGTTCCTCTGATAGAGAAAGTGTCACGCGTCACTCCTATCATAGGAGTATGAGGAGTCAGAGGAGGAGCTCGCTGGGGTTGCAGATGGTGCGTCGTGGACGACACGGGAAGCTTTGCCGACCATGGAGATGGCCCTGCAAGGTTAGGAAGATCAGAGTCATGAACATGAGGATGTGCGAAGGCAAAGATTCTGTCACCCTTAGCGGCAGAGATGAGAGCGAAGGTGTTGATTGGCGCTAGATGGACCTTCTGCTGGTCGCTTATTGCTGGCCATAATTTTGATCTGGGAATGGCTTAGAAGAAAATGGGGGGAAGATGGAGTGACAGCAGAACAGAGGCGGCTTGGTGCCTTTTGCCTTGCCTAGAACCCTTATTTATAGCCGCAGATACGGGTCAAGTACTGGCTGAAGGATTTGAAGCATCGCTGCTACAGTTGAGAGAGAAGCGGAAGCATCGCGCTACCACAGTTTATGGGGAAGTTGAAGGGTCAGGTACACATTGGGACTCATTACAAAAATCGAGGAGGTGTGGAGTAAGTTGAAAAGACTAATCAGTATGATGAGGACCAAGGGGTCATCCACACACAGGATCAGAATGGCAATCATGACTGGAGAGAATTTTGGAACAAAATATTTTATTTTGAAACTTGGGGGCATATTTTGACACCTTTTTTGACACGTGTCTGGCCAACGCTGAGGCAAGGAAAATAGCTGATGGAAACAGGACAATCTGGCCAATATGGTGTCGCAGCCGATGGAGCGGAATTGGCACTGATAGTTTACATCAGCAAGTTGTCACGTGGAGTCCAAGTCATGTGCTAGTTGATTAGTTATAGAAAGTCTGTTTTCTTTTTAGTCAAGTCATATTGTGTCGTGATCTACTAGGGTTTGTTAGTTAGCCTATAAATATTACCCTACGGGCTTGTAAAAAGATAATCACACAATCAATACAACAAACCCTGTTCTTCAATGTCGGCGACTTCGTCAAACCCTAGTTTCGTAGTTTTTTCTTTTCGACGAGTTCTTCTGGTAGCAGGGATGCATCGCTTCAATCTCCAGCTTGTAGGTAAATTCCGTGTTTATCGAGCAATTTAGATCTTTCATTGATGGCACATCACTTCCTTCTGGATCTATTTACTCACCTGTTATCGATATTTGCTATACTTTGCAAGGTTGACTCGTTTAATCTTGTGTAGTTTAGCTTTTATCACAAGTTATCCAGCTTAGATCTTAGACTTTCTATCGGCTGCAGTTACGCTTTATTGTTTCAATTTATTGCACAGAATATAGCCGATTAGATCTGAATCTAAGTGTTGTTCGTGAAGTATTATTGAGTAATCAGTATTGCCTCTCACAGTAGAATCAGCTGTTTTTAGCCGTTTCTTATTATATCTGTATCGAGCTTCTGGCCGATACTCCTTTGGAACGGCTCGGAAATCCAGTCGATACATTCTAGTATTTGACGTTGCTTTATTCCTTATCAATTATAGGTCAAATTGACTGCACGCCTAGCACATACGCGAAGCTAATTGGAGCCTGCGCCGGAGTAAAGCAAATCTCCTAGATCCTCGTGTGTGGCCATGCAAGAAGCCGATCGCCAGTTTTTTGTGTCAACAGCGGTGCAACGGATGACTAGGGACGTGAGTCCCAGACCGCCCGACCAGCCTAATCCTTCGCACCACAGTAATCGCTTGCGACCATTGGACAAACCGACTCCAGGAGGTAGTCAAAGCTGAACAAGATAAAGATGGTGGAATCCAGGGGCCGGCCGCCGCACTTTGTCCCCAACTGCCACAGCCGTTGCACCTACTGGTTCCCACTCCTAGACTACAAATAGGAGTCAAAACAGCTCTTCACTCTCTTTCACTTTCTAGAGTGTGTAGTCGAGTCGAGTTGAGTTTGTCTTGGAATTCCGGAGCTATATTCAGGAGTCTGGTATAGTTCTTATATAGTTCCTTGTAATATTATCAATATTATTTATCTTTTTATCTTTCGAGTCAGCATTACTTCTCGCACTTTATTCTCCAAAGTTATATTGACTTAGCTATGGAGTTATCACCTCTAGCTTAGATTTTGTTGCTTAGCTTGTTATTTGAAAACTTATGTTATATGCACTGTTCGACTAAACGGTCGTTTAGCCTGTTTACACACTGTTTAAACGTTATCTTTTAAACGTTATATAGCAGTATACCATTTTCATTTAATCAATTATTTTCACCGTTTAAACACCTGTCTTGCCTGAGTAATATGCTAACGGCGAGTGATCGACTGTTTACTGTTCAGCGTGTTAGGATAACGCTCTGGCATGTATTCTCGCGCGGACTAGGAACCTGCGTGGTCCATGGCAGGTCTCGTGCCACGTGTTGGCAGGCGAGGTGCAGATGGGCTGAGGCCGGCGCGCCAGGTGGGGCCGCCTCCGGACGCTGAACTTGACCACGAGTCGCGGGCGGGGAATTGGCAGGTGGGACAGGGCTCCAACTATTTAGAAGTGTGGGACCCGGCCCACCGACGTGGCGGGCGAGTTGGTTTTTGAAAATCACGGTTAAAGAGCCGCCCACAATTAGCAGCTTTAACCGTGGTTGGACGTGTCTCACCTGCTTGTTGGCCGTTAGTTATTTGCAGCCCCTGCCAATGCGCCGCGCCTTTCTGCTTCTGTTCTTTCGGAGCCGGACCTGCAGCGCTGAGGTCAGCCGCGTCCACCTCGCCGCCTGAGGGGAAGCATGATGGCCCGAGCCGGCTGGCCCCACATGTTCTTCAGGGCGTCCTACGACGTGTAGCTACGTGTAGCCGTGTATGGAAAAGCAAGGCAAGAATCAGAAGGATGGCCATACTACGTGTCTACAGTGCACTTGTTACTTTAGTTTAGCCGCTGCTTTCGCCGTGTAATGGGACCAGGGAGAGGCCAGGACAACGTGTTAGGCTATCTCCATTGGTAGCCCGTGAAGCGTTCTGTACTTTATATATAGAGAAAGATTCCGTTCTCTATTGTTCCAGCAGCGTTATCTAAATGGTCCTCTAAAATAGAGAACGCTACAGGTTTCCTCTATATATAGAGATTCTCTCTCCTCTTCTCTATTTTTTCTTTACGTTTCAAACACTGAATTAAATAAAAATAAAATATGTCCATAGCGTTTGAGGTATGATAAATACGTACGTACAAAAATTTGGAACAAAATACGTTTCTAATATAGGGTTTAATGTATAGAGAACGAGATTTAGAGAACGTTGTTTGAGAGAAATGAAATATAGAGGAGAGAATCTTGTAGAGAATTCTGTAAATGAAGAATGTAGAGGATGGGATTTGGAGAATATCGCTGGAGACAGCCTTAGTGTCACCATCAGGGCGGGAGTGGCGCGCGCCCGCGTTAGCGGAGAAGGGCCGCCGCTGGGCCTCGTGGCAAATCCGGACGAACTGAGCGCCTGTTTTTAGATGAGCTAAAGGTAGGTACTAAATATAATTGAATATAGAAAAAAGTGTTTTTTTCATTCTCAAGTATTGCAAAAGCGTAGCATTCATCCCTCATATTTCATTTGGTGCAAATCAATCCTTTAACTAACTAAACTGGTGCATTTACCATCCCCACCTTAATTTAACAATGATTTAGTATCATATAATATTGGTTTAGATCATGTACTAATCATTGCCTAGCCATGTATAATGTTAAGTCAATCGATATACTAGTTCGATGTGAATCGGTTCCGTTAATTTTTTTATAAAACTTTTATAGGATACCCAATTTAGAGGATTTACTGATTTTTTCGGGCTTTATATCTTCAACTCAGCATATTACGTCGCTAAGTAGGGATTAGTCAAAAGATTGCATGCATAAATCGCTATTAGATAGCACTAAACTATTATTAAACTAAGGTGGGGATGATAAATGCACCGATTTAGTTAGTTAAGGGGTTAATTTGCACCAAATGAAACATGAAGGATAAGTGCCACACTTTTGTAATACTTGAGGGATGGAAATACACTTTTTTCTTAAAATAATAGCACATATTAGCACTAATATCTTTTCTAAAGTTTTTAAAGTCTTGACTAAATTTTAGTCCACCGCATTAGTATTTCTGTTTGGATAAACTAGTGCTAAATTTTAGCACTTTAGAGCATTAGCACCTGGATCCAAACACCCCTCGTCGGCCGCGAGTCAAGCAGTTGATGGAACCGTGGTCAGGACGCGCAAACCCACCCACAATTAGCAGCCCAACCACGGTCTGCCGGCATCGTCATCCGTTAGTTCGTTATCGGCATCCGACTAAGTGATTGAGCTTGACATGCACACTATATTCGGAGATGCAGCATGCGTGTATAGCATTATTTGCTGACAAGGATTCTTGGGTCCTGCTCGTCTTCCTGCTTCCAAAACTTTTTTCTTTTCTTTCTTTTGCGAGTAAAGAGAGATCTTTATTGATTACTCAAGGATGTGTTACACTAATGAGCAATCAACTGTTCAACACAAGCAGGTGACCGGCCTCGCCAAACAAAGCTATGGTTTAGCCGTGTCGCCATCTGTGCAAATTCATTAGCTAGCTACTAAGTTTCAATCTCTCTTTACATGACCCAACTCGAAACGAGACAGCCTCCGTTGATAAATCCTCCATCCAAACTTTAGTTGGGAGGGCAATTTTGTTAGATCCTCTTTTTTAGGTAACTTTGTTAGACCCTCTTAATGGTACTGCCAAAACAAAAAAATGGAACAATATATTACTCAGAAACATCATCTGTATTTTTATCCATGGACTGATGGACCAGCGCAAGGTGGATAGGTAGACCTTTTTCTTTTCTAGGTACATGCCACCCTCCTTCTATGAGATTCTCTTCTTGGATGTTCAATTTGCTAATAACATCAAGTAAACAAAGGGTTTGACTTGACTGCGACGTACGTGGCACGTGATTTGTTTTCAACGCGTCACGATCGTATTTTTCTTTAGCAAACATTACATTTTTATTACATACTCTCAATTTATTTCTTTGTAATATTATTATTATATCTCTCCATTACAAACCTAATGGCACAAGAAGCAGGCTGAGCCGATATAATATCCCTGGAATTTTTTTAAGAAATATAGTACAGGCGCATATAAAGTTGTTAGGTGGATGTAGTATCCATGTATCTTCTTCAGTGCAGTAAAGTTATTTGGTTGCCTATATAAGCGGAAATAACATCAGTTTGTTTAAGGCTAACAACCAATATGGGTTGCACCACATCAATTAGAGATTGTTCGGTTTAGACGGACTGTAAAAGTTTGAAGGGGGTTGGAATCCACTACAAGTCAAAAAAAAAAACCCTCCAATCCTCCTCAATCTTCTTGGAGAGGGATTACCCAGACGAGGTCATAGGATCGCTAGCGCGAAGCTATTTTTGAGTGCATCAACCAGGTCAGGTTGACAACGTATTTTTGTATTTATGCATGGTCGACCAAATAAGTATTTATGCATGCATGGTCGTGGTCTCGTCTCGTGGATGAAATTTCTCCAAAGGAAGCAGCTTCCTCCCTGGTTCGATATGATTAGCTGGATCCATGCACAGGTGCATGGCCCCTGTACCGTACGGTTTCCCATCCCATGCACATCGTCGCTCGCTCTCTTCTCTAGGACGAACCCCAGATTACAGAATGGTCTTCAGCAACCTCTTAATTAAATTCAGAACAACTTGTAGAAGGACGACGATACCTTTCTCTGATGGACCATTGACCACATTAGCTGATTTAGTAGGTGCAGCCGTGCCTCACTTGAGGTGTTGATATGATCCATTTGTTGTGTCAGTGTCTTCCATATATCTCCCTCAGGAAGGCAAGCTACACTGTACTTGCGGTGGTGTTGATATATATTATCTATCAGTTGTGTCACTGTCTCTTTGAAAATCTCTCTCGGGAACGTATCGGGATCAAATCAGTCTTCGCGAAACGTGGACGATTTGTTTGAGTTTTCTTAAGTCGATGCAGAGGCTTCAGGGTCCGGGCTTTGTTGATGATTCAGGTCCACAGGAAAGAAGAGCACTGCAAGCAGCAGTATCATCATCATATCCTTTGCTGAAATATCCTTTTTTAGCTGCTCCACGTTTATTAGAACAGTCCTATGTAGACTAAATGTTAGTTCAGATTTACGAGAGAATTAGGTGGTGTTGATATATATTATCCATTTGTTGTGTCAGGAGGACGAGGCAGAAGGAGGAGAAGGCGCGGGTGCGTTTAGATATCGCCAAAGGCGATAGAATCTAAAATCATCACTGAACGCAACGCTCCACCAGCCCATGAACCAAACAGCCCACAACGACCGTCATCCTCCTCACCATGCGCCGCCATCCTCCTCGGCTCCGGCAGCTCCCATCGTCGGAGCCGCTATTGCCGCCCACGTCCCCATCCTCCTCGGCTACGGTGGCTCCCGCCACCGGAGCCGCTACCGCCGCCTGCGTCCCCATCCTCCTCAGCTCCGGCGGCTGCTGCCGGATCCGCCGCCACCGACAGCCATAAGCTCCGGCACAAGCTCCGCACTCCCCCGCCACCGATGGCCACAAGCTCCGCACTCCGCCGCCACCTCCACAGGCCACCGGTTGTCCTCCACGGCCTGCGGCCGGAGGCAAGGCGGAGCTGCCTCTCCGCCCCGCTATCAACCTGCCACCACAGCCGCTCCGCCGCCACCCAGGGCCCCTCCTCTAGTGCCGAAAACATCACCGACGACAACCCCGACCCGTGAAGCCTCCAAATCCCAACGCCGAAGTCCCTAACCCTAACCACAACGAGGAGACCGGCGAGCATCGTGAGCTCGAGGAGGAAGAAGAGGAGCTGCTGGCCGCGTTGGGCCGAATTGAGGCAGCGTTTTTTCCTTCAGGTGATGGCTCTTTGATTTGTCGCACAAGCGATGCATAGTCATGGCGAGAAGGCGCTGCCACCATCTGAGCTCTTCACTGCGCCGACATAGCCCGGAACTGGAGCTCCGCTGAACAGCTACAGTACCGCGATTCCTCCCCGAGCCTGCAAGGTGCTACTTCGCTGCCCCCAGGTAAGCCATCGTTCGTCCACACACCCTCACCCTTTTGCTGCCGGCCGAGGCTGAAGAACCTTCTGTAGCCAATGTAGCTATAGAACCCGTTCCCCCGGCCTTCATGCAATTTTGCAGGAGGCCGGTGCTGCCGGACCGAGCAGCCGCAACAGACCGAGAAGTTGGAGCACTACGTGCGCCAAGGCCGTGTTGTGACCGTGGCTTCGCCACTGGCTCTTGTGCGTACCAAAACCCCGAACCGTCCGAAAGGCTGTCCCTTTTTGCTGAGCTGTAGACCTCGCCATGCTGTAGAAATCCCTCCTCGTCGTCACGCCATGCGCGTTGTCACCCGACAGGACTCGCACGTCCATGCCCTAGGGGCATTTCGCCGAACGCCCAGGGGGCGCCTCAGCTTAGCCTGCGCACGCCCGTCCGCCTCTCTTCCGATGTGGGTCACCTTCGGGCTGGTCCAGGTGTGAGCCAAATGTGTGCCAGGGTAGCAGACCAGAAACCAATGAGCTTTAGGTGTGTTTGGTCTGGAGGGGTTTATTATAAGCCTCACCAATAAGCTCCTGATAAGTTTCTTTTTATCAAAACATGAGGGTTTATTGGTGAGGCTTATGCCTATAAACCCCATAAGCCCCTCCAAAGGATACTTATGGGGCTTATTTTCTATGGACCCCACAAATATCTCTCACCTTCCTCCATATGAGGGGATTATAAGCCTAAGCCTAAGCCCCTACAACCCAACACTATTTTAGGCTTATAATAAGCCCCTCCATGTGAGAGGCTTATGGGTTTATAATAAGCTCCTCCAAACCAAATAGGCCCTTAGACTAGGATCAGGATCAGCCCGGTAGCCATTTTCCAGTTAATCGAGCCTGACATGTTGAACGACATCAGCAGGACCCACTGTTGGCATCGTCATCTAAATGCCCCCCTGTGGCGTCACATGACACTTAGCACACTCTGATACTGCCACGTGTCACTGCTGTTGTTTATTTTCCAAAATTCTTTGATTAATTTCAGCAATAGGTTTTCCCTTTGGAAATTCATAATAAATAAATTAGAGCTCAGTAAAATATGAAATTAATTCTATAATTTTTCTAAACTCATGATATATGCTTTAGAGTACGTTTTGATGTTATTTTATGACTAGTTTTGGAGTTATTTGCATTTGGATCCTTGTATTTATTTGTGTTTACATATTAGGATTCATCGAGGAGGAGCTGATCAAGTCGCAGGACTACTGTGGGTATTGGAGAACTACGAAGAGCCAAAAGTTTTGTGCCTATCCTACTTTAAATGCCTATTAAATATGCAATGCTAGAATGCTATCGCATTACTTAATGCATGTAATAATATAAATCCGCATAACCTTATCTGTAATTTTTTACCTTGTACTTCCATTTACACTTTACAAATATATGAAATGCTTTGCTTTACTGGCATGTTTATGTGTATAGGATCTCGTGGCATGAGTTGGAGTACTTTGGAGGAGTTGGTAAGTAGGACTTGTAGCGGGGGCGAGCACAACTTAACCCAATCCTCGGATCGGGATGCTTGGAGTGTGTGTTTGGGTACACTCTATGGAGTACCTGGTGCGGGTATATTTTGGTTGAGGAGTTGGCAGCAATACTTTTAATGGGCGGTTGCGGACCATGTGGTGGGATACGCATTTGGGACGATGACGCTCACTTTGTCAAGTAAGGTCTGAGTCAGTTGGTCCAGGTGATAGCACTTTGTCAAACATGCACACCATTCACCCAGTATAAGGAGGAGTCAAGCCCGAGGCTAGCAAGTGTGGTACCAAACCGAACAAAATATCAATGTATGAGAAGGAGGTGCTGATCTCACGTCCCCTAATTTGGTATGGCCCCAAGTGGCCTAAAGTGAAGAAATTAACGGTCTCGGGGCAGATCTGGGAAAGTAGGACGTTGCAGTAACTACTAGTTAGTGTCTACGGCTGGTGGAGCATCGTTGAGTTGGCTGATCTCCAGCTAGCTTCGTTTCTAGTGGGTCCAGGTGTATAACCTCTATAGAGTATAAATTATACGTATAGCCACGTCCTAGGTCATGAACATTCCTAAAGCTAGCTTCGCTAACTAGAGTAGGGTTAGTTCACTTGTACCTCCCTCTAGTGGTTACTTCCTATCTTCGGACTGAGGTGTGAGGGATGGGAACTCCCACATTGACTTGGATATGATGGAAGGTGTGGGTGAAATCGAGAACCTGAAATACAGAGACAACCCATGTCTTGGACATGTTGTTGATGAACCTACTTTTTATACTTGCCACTTATGCATGGGAAAATTCTAAGCCATTCCTTATTACTTTTGATATACTGGTTATAGTCCACTTAAAGCTTGCACATTACAAGTGTCAGACCCAGCGTCACGGGACTGCGCACATGGCGTACATATTCTAAGATAAGGGATGGGATATGGCCCACACCCTACACCAATTGTAACTACTCGTACATAAATAGGACTAGTCGGAATATAAGGAAACTACCCGAGTAGTACTCGGGTAGGATTCTTGAGCTTGTATTTGGTTAGGACTTCTATATAACCCTATCCACCAAACTATATATGGGGCGGACGGGGACCCCTCCATACCAATCCACATCTAAGGCAATACAAACCAGCACACAGAACGTAGGGTATTATGCATAATGCGGTCCGAGCCTGTCTAAAGTTTTATGTTCCTTGCACCTTCAAGTTCTTGATCTCGGCAACACCCCACCTACAATCTACCACCTCGGGGGTATCTCTCGGTGGGCTTGGCTGTTAAACACCGACAGCTGGCGCGCCAGGTAGGGGTGTTCATTGAGCATCCACCGAAGAACTTGATGGCATTTTTTCGACTTCACAGTCCTATGCTCGACAAGGGCATAACTTTCATCTTCGGCTCATGGGTTTGTGTCGCTTACAGCGCAGGTAGCTTTCATCGGCACCTCATCGACGACACGAAGCTGGAGGCATCTGTGGCAAGCCAACGTAGTGGCCTCGATGAGTTCATCGATGATCCCGACGAGATGCTGCTCCCTGATCTCACCAGTGCCACACTCGGTTTTGAAAGGAAACCGAATGCATCTCATATGTGCGCCAGGATCAAGTTCCACATATATGATAGATGATACAAGTGTATACCCGAAACAATATCATAACGAAAGAGAGTATCATAGTACTTTATTACATGACCGAAAGTCTTAATCTTAAGCGAGTAAATAAACGTTTATAACTAGCAGCGGACTTCAACTTCACAGGCAGATGACTGGGAGACATACGCCTAGTACTCTTCAAAATCTTCAGGGAACTCCGGAGAAATATCTTATTCTGAGAAGCATTGGTTTTAATAAAGCAAGCATGAGTACACTTATGGTTGTTACTCAGCAAGTGGAGTAAATTATATGATATGTAAGGCCAAAATCAAGGAAAAGCTTACATGGTTTGACTGCGATGAGCATTTTTAGTTGACCAAGTTTTATTTAGCAAGCATTAACTAGATGTAAGTATATACCAACCCTTAAATAAATAAAAGATATAAGATTATGACAATAAATAAAGAACATCAATTTAGATCATCTTTAAGTTCAATTATAAGGTGAGGGTGGGTCCAAACCGTTCTTAACCGTGAGCACGGCTGATATATCAGTTTTCACTCTGTAGAGGTTGTACACTTTACCCACAACTTGTGTTTTCCTTGATGCCCGGGTTTGGAAAGCCCTTAAACACTTCCGACGTGAGCGGCAAGGATTCATTACGAGGCCTTTACAAAGATTTCCTAACTTATGACAATCCGCTAAGGTTTCAAGTCCAAGCAATTTTGCTAGATTTTTTACAGGATTCATAAGGTTTTTATTTAATTATTTTGATTTTAGATCATTTACCGTGAATTAATAGTAATTTACTTAACCATAAAAATAAAAATAAGGAAATATAGGTCTTGTGCATTTCATGCCATATTGCATTATTTTATTGTTTATCTTCCATTTGAATTTAAATTTTAAATTCAAATTTAAATGTATTTGAATGCAATTCTTTTTCTCCCTCTTTTTCTCTTTGGGCCCGGCCCACTCTCTCTTTCTCTTTCCCCTCCCTCTTTTTCTTCCACGCGGCCTAAGCCCAGCCGGCCTTTCTTCTTTTCTCCCTTTCCTCCCCGCGCGGCCCAAGTGGCCTAGCCTGCTCGCCTTCTCCCCCGGCCCAGTCAGCCCACCGGTGCGCCCCTTCTCTCTTCTTCCCTTTTCTCTCACTGACAGGCGAGGCCCGCTTGTCGGGGTCATCCCCAACCTTGAGCCAGACTCGGGCTCGAGCCCGAGTCCGGCCATGGCACGGCACAGCCTCCCTCGCCACGCGCTGCCTCGGGCCCGCACGCTAAGGCCCGGCGGTCAACCTATAAAGCCGCCACACCGTGCCCTAGGCTCCGCAAATCCTGCAACCGCCGCCTCCTTGCCTCAAAGCCCTAGCCTGCACTGCCTTCGCCGCCGCACCTCGATCGCCATCGCCGTCACTGCCTTGCCACTCTTCTGTTGCCGCGAGCCACCACCGGAGCTCCGCCTTGGGGTGAGGAACCTCGCTGGCCGGTTTTCCCCTTTTTTCCCGCCTTCCTGCCATGAAGCTTGCTCGCCATCACTGCCATGCCGCGACTCGCCGTCGTCCGCCTTCGTCAGCCCCCGGCACCTCGTCCCAACCCCTTAAACGTGTTCCCCTTCTCGCTCTCTTTCTCCTAGGCCAAACCCAAGTCGAAACTGTGGCTAGAGTCGCGTTTGCATGATTTTCCGACGAGCCGCCGCCATCCACAAAAATTAGAGTGTTACAACCAGGGAGATCGTGGAAGAGTCCGTTTTCAACGCGACTTCAGCTTGTGCTGCACCAGGACTCCTCAGATCGGATCTGATTCGGTCTGAGGATCTGCATACCCAATTCCCTTTCGGGCTACGCAACATGGCCACTATTTACCAGAAGGCCATGCGATTTGAGACCCTCTCCGCATTGGAGGAGGACTTGGATCGCCTACTCAAGATCGGAGACAACTGCTCCGACAATTACACGGAAGCTACCAGCAAGGATCATGCTACAACTATTTCGACTTTGTGAGGACGCTTGGTGACCCACCAACGACTACTTTGACTACTCATCTCGACTACAAAACTAGTTGGAAGCAGACTTACACCGTCAATGACTAGTCGGAATCGACTCTGACTAGTCAGGCTTCATCAACAAACCGTCAAGGCTCCATTGACGAGCGTTACAGCTTCATCGACAAATCGCCCATGAATCAAGCTAAGTCATGCTTTAGTATTTTGCTAAATATTTTTTTGATCTCTGGATATTAAGCATGTGCCTCCGCGGCCACACCATAATTGCCTTCTCGACTACTCATGCAGCTCTGAGCTTGTAGTCAGGACTACACCTAACTGGTGTATAATATGCGCTCCATGAGCGTTCTCTTTTTTCACGCAGCTCCGACTACTCTAATTTTCTCTTAATGGTCACTAAAGTACCCGGGTAGTACATGCTTTAATCCGTGAGACCTCAACTCTTCGGTACGCCTATGTTCCTACGCATGCATGTAGCCATGCTCCCTGCACTATGGACTACGGCTATCAGGGATCAGATGCTTAAACATAATAGGCTACCTACCCGAGAAAATTATGTGACCTAGCAAGAGCAAGATGCAAAAAATTTTATATACATTTTATAATGCTGGGATTCGCTCCCGAATCGATATCATGTATATCAGTTACAACATATTTTTATATTTACCTTGCAGGGACTAGACCTGGATCATGCCGCTGGGTGAGGTATGCTGCTAAGTGCTGTCTTACTTGGCCATCACTTCATTGGCACAGTCCACTCGGCATTCTAGCGGCGACTCGGCCGACCCCCAGGCACGGGGGCTAGCATCGCCGACAATGTGGCGTATCTCCTATGATTCGGCCGGTACATACGCTACTTGGCGTACCTTCAGTAGCTCGACTAGCTTCCATGCTCGGGGGCTGGGCGCGACAAGGCACTCAACGTACGTCCAGTGGCTCGTCTAGCTCCCGTGCTCGGGGGCTGAGCGCAATAGGGCACTCAGTGTGCTTTCGGCCGCTCGTCTGGCTCCTATGCTCGGGGCTGGGAGCAGAAAACAACTCGGCGTATCACTATGCGGAAGTTGAACAGATTTTCTCAGGATAAGATTTGTTTTGAGTGGTAATTTAGGGTTCCTTTAGGGAAGTTATTAGTTTAACCATTTTTTCAGGGATCTCATTCCGAAAAAAGAGGTTTTTGAATTTCTAAACCAATTTGGACATTTTAACCATCAAGTAAAATTCTTAATTTTTTACACAATGCATGCCACGACGCTTTGGATCCTTTGTTTCCAAATCTTGAGATTTGGATTCAAGGCTCGGGGGCTGCAGGACACGTGTCATCGACGAATTATTTTTTAAATTTTTGGAAGATAAGAGCAGAAGATTCAAGACTAATTTGACCCTCAGCCTGGTTCTTCGATTCAACCTAAGGCTTGGGCTACTCCATATGGAGTGTGAGTTGCATCGCACTCTATATAAAAGAAGACTTGACAACTACTCGGAGCATGAGCACCTCATAGCCTGGGTGCAGCCAAGGAAGTACTCGGAAGTCACCTTTAAGACAGAGTTCGGGAGAACTCAAAGACGCCTTCAAAAGTACTCGGAAACCTGCAGTACTCGACTATGAAGAACTTGGGGGCTTGTCAGACCCGGAACCACAGGACTGCGCACATGACGTACATATTCTAGGATAAGGGATGGGACATGGCCCACACCCTACACCAATTGTAACTACTAGTATAGAAGTAGGACTAATCGGAACATAAGGAAACTACTCGAGTATTACTCGGGTAGGACTCCTGAGCTTGTATTTGGCTAGGACTTCCATGTAACCCTGTCCCCCCAAACTATATAAGAGCAGATAGGGACCCCCTCCAAACCAATCCAAATCTAAGGTAATACAAACCACCACACAGGATGTAGAGTATTATGCATACTATGGCCTGAACCTGTGTAAAGTTTCATGTTCCTTGCACCTCCGAGTTCCTGATCTCGGCAACACCCCACCTATAATCCACCACCTCGGGGGTATCCCTCGGTGGGCTTGGCAGTTAAACACCGACACAGAGGGTGATGTGAGCCTATCCTATTGCTTGGGGATAGTTCCTGACGTTGCAGGGTCGGATTCCGACTTCAAGTTCAGCCACGACGGTTGGTACAACTAATGGGTATAGTGCTACCTCAAGGATGCCTATGGAGTGACATCGTGATAGTGTTTTACCGGCAAGACTACCTAAGTATACCCTAAGGTAGTAGACTTGTAGGCAGGGTATCACCGAGATCAGAAACTCGAAGGTGCAAGCAACACAATATTTAGATAGGTTTGGGCCACGATGTGCATAACACCCTACGTCCTGTATGGTGGTTCGTATTGCCTTGGATGATAATTGTGATGATTATTTGGAGGGGGTCCCTCCTCGTCCTTATATAGTCTGGGGGGACAAGGTTACATGAAATCCTAGCCCGATATTAGCTTAGGAGTCCTACTCGAGCACTACTCGGATAGTTTCCTTCTGTTCCGACAAGTTCTACTCGCATACGAGTAGTTAGAATAGATATAAGGTACGAGACATGCCCCATTCCTTATTCTAGAATGTTCTATGCTATGTGCGCAATCCCGTAGCCCGGGGTCTAACAAATCCCTGAGCTCTTCGTAGTAGAGTACTGCAGGCTTTCAAGTACTTCTAAAGTCATCCTTCAGTTCTTCTGAAACTTCATCTTGGAGGTGTCTTCTGAGTACTTCCTTGGCTGCTTTAAGGCTATGAGGTGCTCATGCCTCGAGTAGTTTCAAGTCTTCTTTTATATAGGGTGCGATGAAAATCGTACTCCATATGGAGTAGTCCCCGAGCCTTAGATTGAATCAAAGAATCAGGATGAGGGTCAAATTAGTCTTGAATTTTCTTTCCATATCTTCTAAAGAAATTAAAAAATAAGCCATCAGTGACACGTATCCTATCCCACAGCCCCCGAGCCTTGAATCCAAATTCCAAAAAATTTGGAAAAAAAGGATCCAAATGAACGTGGCATACGTTGCAGTGTATGTTATATATTTATGATGATGGTAAAATTAGGAAAAATTGGAATGAAATTCGAAAAAACCCTTTTTGGGATAAAATCTCTGAAAAATGTTAATCAAATAACTTCCCCAAATTATCCTAAATTACCTCTCAAAATAAATTATTATCCATGATTTAATGGCTAGATAAGATCTCTAGGTTAAAAATTTGGGAAACCCCTTATTTCGGAATAAAACCCTGAAATAATGGTTAAACAATTATCTTCCCGAGATAAATCCTCAAAAGCCTCTTAAATTGAGTTCTTCTTCGAGTCTTGTGAGTAGTTTTGCGGCGTCTAGTCCCCGAGCTTATAATCCAGGTGAGTTGTAGGAGCCATGTCGAGTAGTTATTAGCACCTGGCCTCCTAGCCTAGGAGCCAGCGGAACCGTTAGAGATGCGCCGAGTGACCTGGCGGGTTGTCTCTGAATCTTTATGTTAATAATTGTTGAATGGTTGAAAGTACTTTTAGCACCGACAATCGTAGGATTTAGTCATAACACGAGAGGCTTGGGTTAATTTACTCCGAGTGCAATGTCTTTGAAAGAAATAAATAACTTGGCGTTCGGTACATAACTCTTTGATAGGGCTCTTCAAGCAAATCAGAATTTACCCATTCCATACGGTACTTTGGTTTGCTTGGAGTTATAGCTTCGATGACCTCTTCGACTTTTTCATAGTTACCATGCTCTTGGTTCTGGTGAACCGTATAGGCTAGTACTCGAAGTTGTTAGAAGTATGGTTCTGGAGAGCCCTTCGGTAGTTTGACTTTCAAAGTTACTATCTGTTGTAAGAAGACTAGTACTTGGAGCTATTACTAGAGTTCTTCGGACCAATTGGGTAGTCGCAACTACTCGCGATTCTCTGGTGATTATGGGCTTGGTGACCCCTTCAGTATTACAAGCGTCTCGCCTATACTGTCCGAAGTGAGACTAGTATTCAGAGCTTTTACTAGAATCTTGTACTGGTGTTGTGGGCTATTGAAGCATCCGAGTAGCTAGTAACATTTGAGTGAACCTTCCTGGCATAGACGTCACATAATTCATCGTGGATTTATGATTGTAACCGAGAAGTTTCTTGCTCTTGATGTCATCAAGGGTGAATTCCTGCCAGGCAGCCTCGGACGTCAAGGCCTCTCGATCTGGTCCAGGGGGACCTCGAGCAATGGTCACGCGACCTGGCTGTCTGGCAGATGGGTTCCCTCTAGCCAGCCCTGATTAACATGGCCTCTCGGTCTGGTCCGAGAGGACCCGAGTGATGGCCATGCTACCTGGTTGTCTGGAGTCGAGCTGGGGTAGTCGGGGTCGGTGACAGCGCGTTAGCGGTGCAGCGCGAGCTAAGGTTGAGACGAGTAGTCGAGGTCGCCGCGACAACGCTTCATCGCTGTTGCGTGAGCTGGAGTCGAGCCGAGTAGTCGAGGTCGGCGGCAGCATGTTGACATTGCAGCGCGAGCTGAAGTCGAGCCGAGTAGTCGATGCATGCTTGTAGATGAGCGAAGAGATTCCGCTGGAAAATCCCATCCGCAGAAGGCGTCAAAATCTTATAATGGCTGGGCACCCGCACGTACTTGCAGTACTCCAGTAACTTGCTTCACGGGGTGGCGCACGTACATCTTATTCGTGCATCATGCCTCAGCAGCTTGCTAGCATCTCATTAGCATGTGTGCACTCGCGCCTCTGGCAGCGCATGCATGGGCTTGCATGCGAGCGCATGCTCAGGCGCCTGGTTGCAGATCGACTCCCTGGCTCCGTGCGGCTTGTCGGGTCGTCGGCGCGGCGGCGTCTTGCGATCGACTCGCCGACTGCATCCGGCTTCTCGGAGCGTCGGCGC
This sequence comes from Panicum hallii, assembly GCF_002211085.1. Lineage (NCBI taxonomy): Eukaryota > Viridiplantae > Streptophyta > Magnoliopsida > Poales > Poaceae > Panicum > Panicum hallii. The sequence continues at coordinate 34,358,185 of NC_038050.1, forward strand.
GACAGCGTCTTGTGACCTCCCGCCATCTGGGTCGTCCACCATCTTGACGTCGCTTCCTGTCCCAGCGTCTTCGCAACGGCGCCATCATCGGTTCGGTGCCGAACCTGGACGTGCAGTCCGGATCTTGTCGCCGGCCGCGCCTCTGCTACGTCTCCGAAGGTGAACAGGGGTGCCATGGCCTTCTTCCTCCTTCCAATCTTGGCGTGTTCTTTGGTCCTTGCCCGGTGCCGACGCGATCGCCGCCTCCCGGCTCCTTGTTGATGGTGAGCTCGAAGACGATGAGGACGAAGGCCGCCGCCGGCGTGGTGAAGACTTGGACGATGCAGATCGGCAGATGAAGGTGCAGGTGTGAGTCCGGCTCCTCCTTTGCCTCTGCTCTCCTTGCGCCCACGCCGGTATAAGCCGGCCGATCGTAGCACATAGAATGCGTAGCCGCCGCTTGATCGGAGGGGATCCACGTCATATGGATCGGAAAGAGAGAGAAAAATTGTGATTCGCCGTATAAAAGACCAGATTGATCTAGTAATAATATTTAGGATGACTCACCCGGTTAATGATTACTGCCATCGAGTTCGCCGGTGGATCTTCGATGAATTTCCCTATCTGGCATGCCAGCTGTCGGTATTTTACCGGCAAGTCTACCTAGGTATACCCTAAGGTAATAGATTTGTAGGCAGAGTGTTACCGAGATCAGGAACTCGAATGTGCAAGGAACACAAGATTTAGACAGGTTTGGACCGCGATGCGCGTAATATCATACGTCCTGTATGGTGATTTATATTGCCTTGGATGATGATTGTGATGATTGTTTGGAGGGGATCTCTGCCCGCCCTTATATAGTATGGGTAGACACGTTACATGGAATCCTAGCCTGATACTAGCTTAGGAGTCCTACTCGAGCACTACTCAGGTAGTTTCGGATAGTTACAATAGATATAAGGTATGGAATATGCCTCGTCCCTTATTTAGAATATCTCTACTACTAATAAGGTTGTAGTGTCCACATCGCACCTTCGTGGCTCTGCCTCCGCGTGGTTCTGCCTCCCCGCCGCCCCTAACGCGTAAAAAAAACCGCACACCTCCCCCACATGCTCCGCTCTCGCCTCTCCCTCGCGCTCGCCACCGCCGCCGCTCTCGCCTCCCCCCGCGCTTGCCTCCGGGGACCGAGGCCCAACCCGCGGCGCCCCCTCTCTCCCCTGCACGCCATCGTCGCACTTCCCCCCTGCTGCCATCGCCCTCCCCCGCCCTCGTCGGCTCGTCGCCGCCGCCGTGCCTACCCCGGACACCGCCCTGGACCCAGCCTCGCCACCGCCGCCGTACCTGCTCGCCCACTGCCTACCGGCAGAGCCACAGGCGGCACGGCACCCATCCATCGAGGCATCGATCCACCCCCACCACGTCGCTTTCCAGCCTGCTCGTCCACGGCCCGCCAAGCCTCATTCCGGCCTCACAAGCCGCCGACGAGTGGGGGGACGCGCCCCTCTCCCCCAACCTGCGGGCGGCTCCGGGCTCCCCGGCGTCGTGGCAGCCGCGAGCCGCCTCTTCCCCCAACGCACGGTCGTCCCTCGCTCTCCGGCCTCGCAAGGTGCCTCTCGCCCAACCTGCGGCCATCCCTCACTCTCCAGCCTCGCGAGGCGCATCTCCCCCAACCTGCAGCCAGCCCTCGCTCTCTCCGGCCTCGCGAGGCGCATCTCCCCCAACCCGCGGCCGTCCCTCGCTCTCTCCAGCCTCACGAGGCGCATCTCCCCCAACCTGCGGCCGGCTCCGAGCTCTCCGGCATCATCGCCGCTGCTGTTCCCGCCCCAGTTGCCACGGCAGAGGGTGGAGATGGCAAAACAAATCTTCGTTGTGGTATGCACGGGAGAGCCCAACTCTTCTATGTTTTCGTCCCATGCCTTCGATTCCCCAGCTGTCCTGTTCTGCCACCAAATCAACGACAAGGCTGGGAGTCTGGGGTCGAGCGTCGATGCCCACGGCTCCAAAGAATCACGGCCACGGCTCCAAAGAATCACATGAGCTCCTAAATAACTACTACACTTCATTCAACTAATTCGCATCTATGCAGTTTGGGCATAGGGTCTGAATTGGATGCACGCGCACTTTGGGTTGTGTGTTTCTGATCAATCATTAGCATCTAATGAGCAGCAGCACTTCTCAATTCCGTTAGACAATATCCTACACTTGCATATCACTTGTTCAATATAAAAGTCTTCCTTCTGGTTAAACCATATGATGAAATATCAATGCAATGCAACTTGCTATGATATGAAGTAGTGAGCCCCAAGAGTTAAATGAGGTGAAGGTGAGGCTCGCATGTGCACCCTGAACCTGTGTGCAGATCAATACAGCAGCATTAATCTTGCAAACTTTTCTTGCAAACTTGGCAGAACATAGGGTGTCTCTTGAACAGAGCTTATCATCAATGAACAAATATTGAGATTTTTCAGTTTGTAAGAGTTTAGCCTTGCTTTAGCATGTCTGTTCATGGAAGCCAGTGCAGGCAAATATTGAACTCTACATAGGACCTCTGTCTTTAACTTGAAATGAGAAAGAATTAGAACAAACTATCATAAGTTAGAATTTAGTCCAAATTTCAGTTAAAAGCTGATCTACTCTTACAGGAAGTTCTTAAATAAACAGAGCTGACTTAAATTGTAGATAAACTCTGAGAGTAAAAATCAGAACTACTGGAGGCATTTGAAATTATTCCTTTTTGCATCATCATGCTTGTTAGTAGTGCATCTGTTGGTGATCTTGGTTGTTATACTAAAGCAACCTCCATTCAGTTTGCTATGATTCAACATGATCTTGATCAATTTACATTATTTTATATATAGTCCAGGAGCATATGTACGATCGAGGCTATTCTTTCAGTCTTATTTCTCGCAGAATCAGAGCATTGATTGTTTGCTTGGAATTATTCTTTCAGTCTGAATTCTTACAGATTCAAAACATTCTTGCATTAATTAACAACCAGTAGAGCAAGTCCAAGCAGGCAGCCATGAGGTGATTCACTCGACCACTCGGCTGATCTACTTCTCCAATAATGTAAGCTTGAACAAGTTACAAACTATGTAAGGCTTGAACATTAAATTATATATAATAATTTGTGTGCACATTTTCTTTGTTTCAAGGGGTTGGGCAAAGGTCTTAGTTGTTGCCACCCTAGAGGGCAAGCTGTAGGGTGTGGAGCTGGAGTTCAACACGTAGGAGGACATGGCCTCGCGGATCACCCACACACTACGTGAAAACATGTATATTAGTAACGGGCATAGATGACCTTTGGTAACAGGCAAAGCGCCGTTACCGATCTAACGTTACAAATGAGCGAACAAAGGTAATGGGCAAGTGCCCGTTACTGATAACACGTATTTGTAACGGGCATCTAACAAAGACCGTTACCACATGTAGTTACCGGTCACCTTAAATGGCTGTTTCTGTGAGCCCATAGGGACCTTTGGTTACGGGCACAGATACGTAGCCCGTTACAGAAACCAAAGAAACGTAACGGTCTTTTGCATGCTGCCCGTTACAAATAAATTTTTCCACATTTCTCTCTAGGCCCACTGGTCAAAGGTTGTAATAGCCTTTAACTAATGCTCGTTACCTTTAAGAAGTATCTATAACGGTCCGTAAGGTAAGCCCGTTATAAATGCCAGTTACACGTAACGGGCGCTGAATCGAAGCCTGTTACTTTTGGACCATATCTGTAACAGTTCTTCCACTATGTATCGTGCTTTAGTTAACGCCCGTTACTCTCGGATCTCACTATGTATCATGCTTTAGTTAACGCCCGTTACTCTCTGATCAGCTGTTGTAACGTGCTTTAGTTAACACCCGTTACCTGTACGTAGGCCACCCCTACAGTAACCAGGCTGTTTTCTGAATGCATCCTGGTACCAGTCAGGATTTGGCAGCCACCAGATCATTGGCTGCATCCTGGAACCAGCTAGGATTTGGCAGCCACCAGCAAGTAGACATCACAAACACATTCTCATCGCATATATACACAAGCAAGTAGATATCACGCATATACACAAGATCACATCAAGTTCCTCATCAGACATGCAACAAGTTTCAAGCCCTGAATGCAACAAGTTTCAAGTTTCTGGCTACAATGAACTCACGGTGCATCATAAATAGAAGGCGCTATAGAAGTTGCCCTTTGGGTCGAGGGTCTCCATAAGAATGAACTCGCACAGCATCTCCCGGACCGGCTTTAGATCTTCTATAGAAACTGTTAGGGCCGCTTTGAAATCCTGCAAAATATAATCATTATGAGAATACAAGTACAAATTAGTTTCTAAAATCAAATGGAGAATATGAGCAGAGACAAGGCTGAGCAGTATATACTTACAGCAGCCTTTTTTATTATAGGTATGTCACCGACTAGTTTTAGCATATTGAATGCCACATAGAATCCACACAAAAAGGCCCCCGATGGCTGTTGAGCGCACTGCAAGAAGGTACCAAAATGACAAGTTAATGTAGTACCAAATAGGTAAAAAAACCTCAGTCTTACATTAACATCTATCCTGTGCATGAGTTTAGGTTTGGTTCTTGGCTTTTTCTTATTTGCTTTCATCATTTCTTCCATGCGCGCATCAAAGGCCCTGGATGATCAGCAATACCGATTAGAAACACTAAGAGATTGATTTTTCGTGAACAAAACCTACAAGATACTGACCAGTTCACAATATGTCGGACGTCCGTGAACTTTCGACCGGGAAATAGTTTAGCAGAATCTAAATACCAAACCTCTTTGTACTTCATAGAGATGATCACTGTTACCCAGTGGCCACCGATGTTGTAGGCACCCACCACATAGTCGTTCTTCGTAGCATTTTTAATTGCTTGTGTTACAGTGCTAGGCTAGTGAGAAATCACTGTGGCGGTGAAAACCTGTGGGTCCTAAAACCCAACACTGCACTGCATCTCTGCTGCATTCTCCATCATTTTCCTACAAATAATCCAATTGTTAGCATGCATGAACTTTGTGGTCAAAATTAAAGAAATATATTTTTTGGTTTGAAGGGACTTACAATGTCCACAACCTCAAGAAGCTAACATCCAGAGCATCCAGGGTTATAAGGTCACACACGTCATTGAATGCAACATTTAACATTGAATCACCATCACCTTGAAAGTAGGCTTGAGCCACCTTTGCTGGAAAGCCAAGTTTATCCTTACTATGTTCCATGACGTAAGCATGCAACCTGGCACAATTTGGTCCAGCAGCCTCTAAATCCACTTCTGACAACATAGGCACACCAGACTTGTATTTTGGATTCTGTTTTGTCCAAATAGCGTTAACAAGCTCATCTTTAGGCAGAGGTTTCCTAGTCTGCTTCTCCTCCTGCGGTGACTGCTGCTCAGGCGGAGATTGGCTGCGCTCTCCCTCCTTCTGTTGTAGAGGCTCCAGTTGTGGCTGCTGCTTAGGCGGAGATTGCCTAGGCTCCTCCTGTCATCGAGGCTCCTGTTGTGACTCCTGCTTCTCCTGCTGCTGCTGCGTAGTTTTGCTGATCTGCTACTGCTGCAGCTGCTGACCCTTCTCTTGCGGACGCTGAGCTGCAGTACCTGCATCTGATGCTGTACCTCTGCTACCTGATGCGGTTACAGAGTTAGGCTGTCTCATCCTGGGTGGTATAAGGATCCTGTACTTTGACCATTGGATCCTTGTACCGAGAGCCTCATCTAAGGTTGTTATCTCATACCCCCTACTGGCACAAGCAGACGGAAGTGACTCATATTGGACCACACATAAGTAGGTTGCACCACTGCATACCCTTCCTGCACCGGTACACAATGGCAAGTCTCTTGATATGGATAGACAGTGGCTACTGCGAGCTCCAAGTTATGCCCGGTGCCATCCAAAAGGCTGCACTTGGTTGGCTCTATCAGCTTATCTATTGTGTCCAGCATAGATGATCGACTATCACTGTGTTGTACATTCGCTTCGTTCTCGTTGAATGGCCCATGCTCTTCCCCGCTGCCACGCACATCTTCTTCCTCACTGACACTCGCATCTTCTTGTTTGCTGCTACCGATGTGTGTTGCTTGGGTAGGACACAGAGCATCCGGTATAACCACGCCTGCTTGTCTTAGCATGTTGATAACTCTGATGGCTGTTTCACCAACTATCTTTTCCTTCTCCGCATCAGACCTCTCCTTCCTCTTCTTCCTCTTCTTCCTGTACATTCCATCAAACTCTTCACCAAACCCTTTACCCTAGCCAACTGAACTAGACACGCCTCGGACCCGACCTCAATGCTCTAGATTCTAAAGTGCCGCGGTGAGGATATCATTCTCCCTAACCCCAATGAAAGAACCATCGCTAGCCTTAGATGCAAGGTCTTTCACCTTATTTGCTAGCCCCACCACCGTAGGGTTACTGAATATTATATCCCCGCTTCCTTCACTAGTGCCTTCACTAGTGGTCTTCCTCTTCGCCACCCTTGCCCGCAGATATGGCCTCGAACGTCCAGGAAATTAGTCCCAAGGGTTCTCTTTTCCTTCTCTAGCTAGCTTTGCATCCTCCTCCTCCCACTCTTTCCTTTTACCATGATAACCTTTTCTTCCCGTCTTGTGCGGCTTATTATGCAATGCTCTCTTATCTTTCATCTCCTGGCTCACTCGCTGAAAAAAGGAGAATTGGTTTCCTGCACAAACACCTCCCAGTCTTCTGGCTTCAAAAAGCCATGCTTCTCAAAGGGAGACTCCTCTTGCCTCACATAAGTTTTTCTTAAATGGGCCTTGAACCGCCGTTGCAAGGTTGCAAACTCTGACATAGCTGCCTTAATTGCCTTGTTGCGAACAGTTTGTTCCAGATTGGCTGGGTACTCTAGCTTTTCTAGTAAAGCTTTGAATAGCTGTTCCTTCTCAATTGGTGAGAGATCCTCAAGCTTCCTGTTGATTGACACCCTCTCCCGAGCAATGAGGCCACAGACCAATACAAATCTTTTCCTTGCAGCATTTGGGGTAGGCCAAAAATTTTCATCAAGTCCAGTTGCAGTCAACTTGTCTTCTGGCCATTTGGTTTATATCCTTGACCCGCGGGATCGAGTACTACTTGCAGCAGTCTGCGCTGAGTGAGCCTGTGAAGAAGGTTCACCGTCATTGCGCTGTGATGATGCACTACTATCACTACAGGAGTTTGTTGTTGTGGGAGACTGCATAGATCATATGTCAGGTTGTCAGTAGAGCAACATAAGCAAGACTAAAAATGTAAACAAAATAGCTAATATTAGACTAGAAATCAGTACAAGTCCTAAATAAAATCAGCATAGACATACAGGTCATATTTTACTTAGCATAGAGGTTGGGGATAGGTGCTAACCATTTTGACAGGGTGAAGCAATGCTTATATATCAAAGCAGAAACTAAGTTCCTTCAACTGCTTCCTTGTCCAACTTCAGAAGCAATGAATTGTGGGTTCCATGTGTACATGCAACAAGAGGATAAAGCAATCAGTTAGTATGATTATCACAGCAAAAAACAATGTACACTCTAAATAAGCTACAAACAATTCCATGGCCTGATGATTGAGTGAACCATGTAGTGCCACCACGCCGGGGATTACAGGGCACAAGCGATACGAAAGAAAATCGCCCATGCCCAAACCACTCAGGTGGATTTTGGTTGGCTATGCTTACATGGTTCAACCGATCATTAGGCCATGGTACCATCAACAGCTTGTATATACACATCATGACACCAACAATAACAATATATATGACAACACAGCATAGGAAAGTCTAGTTATCACTAAATTATAAACCACTGTGATACATTTCGCACTGACTGAATGTGGCCATCAAAATTCATCCATCAAATCCACAGTCCATGAAATAAAAATGAACTATTAAGGCATGCTGAACTAATGCAGGCAACTCCAGAAGAATAATTCCATGTGCATTGACCCTAAACAACAGCAAAGTAGCATATCTCCCTAATCCACCTTGATAGGAAGAGCAGATTGGGTGGCCGAGCAGAGAGAGGGTATTGGGGGTTCAAGCAGCAGTAACCTCTATTGCGAATAGTGGTTGGGAGGGGCTGGATCCACGTCGCCTCGTTGCCTGAGGTGGACGGCTCGTCGTCGTGGCCGGAGATGCGGTGGGGCAGGAGAAGAGCGGCGAAGGCGAGCGAGGAGAGTGGCGGCGGCGGGCTAGGGCAGGAGAAGAGCGGCGAAGGCGAGCGAGGAGAGTGGCGGCGGCGGGCTAGGGCAGGAGAAGAGCGGCGAAGGCGAGCTAAGAGAGTGGCGGTGAAGGCGAGCGAGGAGAGTGGCGGCGGTGGGCTAGATGAGAGTACGAGGGATTAGCTGAATATATATGTCCCCTGATGACCAGTTTGTAACGGGCTTTGAGGGGACGCCCGTTACTGACTATATGACCATTAGTAACGGGCGTTGTGGTAAAGCCTGTTACTGATGACCATTAGTAACGGGCGTTGTGGTAACACCCGTTACTGATGTATATTTAGTAACGGGCGTTGTGGTAACGCCCGTTACTGATGTCAGATACAGAATTTAGAAGACTGCAGCACACTTACTGAACTGAAGCAGAATATATATAGTATCTAAGGCAGAATATATATGGTATCTCAGGCAGAATATATAGACATCATATATTACAAAAAGGATTCAAATTCCACCAATACACATCCTATATTACAAAAAGGATTGAATTTCCACCAATAGACATCCTACATTACAAAAAGGATTCAGCAGAAATCAATCTTGCTTTTTCTTTGATTTCTATATATGGATTTTTTCATGATGGTCGGTTCGCAAGTACGGTGTTTTGTCAGTTCCCAAGAGTCGGGGCATGTATGAAGTGTCAAAGGATGGAATTTCGTCAAACTGGTTGTATTCCTCCTCCTCAACAACATTGGCAACAGTCAATAATTAATTGAAAGGTCCACACACCAGTTCTTCCTTGCAAGGTCAGGTACATAGAACACTTGCTCAACATCCTTGGCGAAAACAAACGGTTCGTCCTTGTAACCAAAGACCCGTAGATCAACACTAACAAACCCATATTTATCCTTGCTCACACCTCTCTTCCCATTGACCCATCTACACCGAAACAAGGCTAGCTTGAAACCTACATAATCAAGCTCCCATATCTCCTCTATTTGACCATAATATGTGGCTGCCTGCATGTCATTGTCGACGGCCCGTACACGCACACCACTGTTTTGATAGACGCTCTTGGCATCCTGGGCCATGGTGTAGAACGTCTATCCATTGATATCCATTGCTTGGTATGTTGTAACAGTGAATAATGGCCCCACTACTAGTTTTGTTATCAGATTGTCAGTTTCAGCTACGCTGCATCTCTGGACATAATCTCGGAGCCACCAGCCGAAGCATTGCATGTGCTTCTTTGCAACCCAAGCCTCACTACGGGCAGGGTTTTCTTCATGTAGTTGTTGGTTGTGCTCGTTGGCAAATGGTGTAATCAGGTCAATATGTTGTATCACGGTGAAATAAGCCTTGTTGAAGGCATCTAGATCCAGAGTGATTGACTTTTTCCCCATGGTCCCAACACCTGCAAGCCTACCTTCATGCCGTGAATGAGGCACACCAATGGGGTTTTGGGGGTCCATATAACCCATGGCCCACTCCACTGCTTCGATGGTCCCATAGCCACGAACCATGGCTCCCTCCGGAAATGACCGGTTATGTACCAATGATTTGAGTAATCCAAAGTACCTCTCATATGGAAACATCTGATGAAGGTAAGATGGGCCAAGGAACCAGATCTCCCTCACGAGGTGTGTTGTTAGATGGATCATGAGATCAAAGAATGTTGGTGGGAAGGTAGCTTCAAGCATGCATAGGGTCTCGAAATGCCTCCTCTCTAACTTCAATAGTTCTTCCTCATCAATCACCTTCTGTTCTATTGCATTGAAGAATAAACACAAGCTCGTGACCGCATCGCGAACCTGTACTGTCTTGATACCTCTAAGTGCAACAGGAAAAAGAGTTGTCATCAACACATGGCAATCATGAGATTTCATCAAGTTGAAATTCATTTTCATGTCCTTCACCGACACTAGCCTCTTGAAGTTCGATGAGTAGCTTGAAGGTACTTTCAAACCATGCAAAAACTCACAGAATTCTTTTCTCTCTGTCTTTGACAAGGTGGTTGCAGCGATGGGAAGGTCCGTCCCCGTGTCTGTTTCCTCTGCATAGAGCTCCGGCCTAATGCCCATATCTTTAAGATCCTCCCTTGCATTTTTATGATCTTTTCCTTTGAACTTCTGTTGCAGCAATGTTTCACAAATGCTTTCACACACGTTCTTCTTGATGTGCATGTTGTCAATCGAATGACGCACATCCAATAGCTCCCAATACTCTAGCTCCCATAGAATTGTTTTCTTGTTCCAAATTCCTTTCCCATCTTCTTCTTCTTCTTCACCATCTCGTTTCTTTCCTTTGCCAAGGATTTTTTCAGTCATTTTGGGTAACTCCTCGATAGATTTGATGTTCTTGACTTGCAAGAGGACTAGATCTCCAGTCACATGCAGAGGCGCCACTCGATTCTCCTTTTCCCCATTAAACTGACAATCCATGTCCCGGTAGGGATGTTTCTTGCTGAGGAAACGACGGTGCCCCATAAATGCGAATTTCTTTGAATTTCTTAGCCACAATGAGCAAGTTTCTTCCAAGCAGTGTGGGCAAGCTACACCTTTCCTTTTACTCTGGCCGGAGAGGTTGCGATGAGCCGGGTTGTCGTTGATGGTGGTGAACAACATGGCGTGCAATGTGAACTCCTCACGCCCGAACTCATCCCAAACCTCCTTCACACCAGGCTTCCAAAGTGTCTTCAAGTCATCAACTAGTGGCCTCATGTAGACATCAATACGGTCGCCAGGTTGCTTTGGCCCAGAGACCAATATTGTCAGCATCATGTATTTCCGTTTCTTGCATAGCCAGGGTGGAAGGTTGCACATTGACAACACGATAGGCCAGGTGCTATGTGTTGAACTCTAGTTACCGAATGGGTTAATGCCATCTGTGCTCATAGCGAACCGAAGGTTTCTGCAATCATCAGCAAACCATTTAAAGTGGGAATCAATGTTACCCCATTGTGCTGCATCTGCGGGGTGCCTAAGCTTGTCATTTTCCTTCTTTTGGCCTTCCTTATGCCAATGCAAGAGTTGGGCCTCCTTTCTTATGGCGAACCATCTTTTCAACCAGGGAATGACAGGAAAATACCATGCCACCCTCACAGGACCCCCTCTGTTAACCTTCTTCTTGCCTCTAATCTCCACGGGCACATTCCCGTCATCAGCATTATCATCTCCACCATCTTTTTTCCTCTTGTACCGATCACACCCACACTTGGGGCACTTGTCAAGGTCTGCATAATCTCCACAGAACAATACACAACTGTTCTTGCATGCATGAATTTTTTTAACCTCTATTCCCAGAGGACAGATTATCTTCTTTGCCTCATAGACAGACTCGGCTACTTGGTTTCCCTCAGGTAGCATGTCTCTAAGTAGATCCAATAGTTGTTTGAAACTTTTGTTGCTCCAACCATGATCTGCCTTAAGCTGCAGAAGTTTTAGATCACCAGAAAGGCGAGAGTACTTCTGGCAACCAGGATAGAGGGGTTTCTTTGAATCTTCAATGAACTGCTTCAGCCTCGCTAATTCAAAAGTTGTGTACACTCCTTGAAACTCAACATCCCGCACCATTTGATCAACATTGTGCACACGTTGCAACACCTCACCATCATCGAAGCCTGTAACTTCTTGATCAATCATATCATCAGGCCTCATCACAAAGGGTGGGAATGGTTCATTTTCCCCAAAAACTCCACCTTCATTGAGGGCTTCATCATGGCATCGCACTGCCCCTTCATTAAGGCCTTGAGCATGGTGTCGCGCTTCACCTTCATTTAGGCATCCTGCTTCGACTTCATTAAGGCCTTCCTCACCATGTTTGTTCCAACACGTGTAATTTTTTGTGAAACCACGTGTGATCAAATGATGAAAAATGTTGTCCCGTTGTCCGAACTTTTTCTGGTTGAGACAATCTATACAGGGGCAATACATTGCCTGAACACCACGGTTTCTCATATCCGCCTCTGTTTGACCTAGAAAACCATTGACCCTGGTTATGAAATTGTCCCAATCTCGGGGCTGTCTGTACATTCAAGCCCGATCAGTAGCTGCCATCTACAAGTTCAATGAACAGGGGCAATTTCCATACATCAAATGAGCATAATTCATCACCAAAACCGATGAGTAAGAGGATTAGGACAGCAAAGTTCAATAAAAGGGGGCAATTTCCACCTTGACGAGGACTGTCTACGAGGCGAGCGCGCCCGAGGAGGAGGCGGCGTCGCGGCCGCGGCCGCGGCGACGGAGTGGAAGAAGAGCTGCTGCTTTGGAGGACGGCGACGGCGCGGAGGACACCGCGGTCGACGTCCGCTGGCACCTTCGGTGACGTCGGCGCGGAGGCAGCAGCAGCTGGACACGTCGAGTAGCAGTGCCGCCGCGCTCCAGCTTGACGGTGGTGGAGGAGAGCGCGGCCGAGGAGGCGCCGATCGCGGCGACGGCGCGGGAGGACGCCCACCGGCTGCTGCGCCAGTGACTTCGGTAATGGGCATCAACGGACACAAGTAACACTGCTCTATCGGTAACGGGCATCAAATGGTCATCGGTAACGCGCGTTACTACAAGCGACAGTTAGGTACAATCACTGCCCTATCTGTAACGGTCCTTAAACGACCGTTACCGATACGACAGTGATCGGTAACGGACATTAAGAGACCGTTACCGATAGTATAATTTTCGTAACGGACGCACTTTAACGACCGTTACAATATTTTAATGTAACGGGCCTTTAATACGCCCGTTACCAGAAGTCCTCATCGGTAACGGGTGTTGTGGTGGCCAGGTCGGGGTCAAGCCTGCCGCGCTTATGGGTAACGGGCGCCAAACAACAACCGTTACAGATGTTGCGACTTGTAACGGGCCACAAGGGTCCGTTACAAATGTTGCGTGACCGATTTGAGGTTTTCACATGGTGACAGCCCACTACTAGCTCGAGCAAATCGAACCGTGCGTGGTATAAGGAGTGCATTACTATGTTCAGCATGTATGTTCAAACTTTTAATTTTGTTGCTAGAGTAATGGAAGGAGAAATATTTTGAAACTTGAGAGCATGGAGCCGTTTGACTGGCTATTCTAGACCTGTAAGTACTGTATTTAACAATCCATTGATTCATTACGATATTTACTGGTTTATTGTTTCTTTTTCATGCAGGAGGATCAACCAAGTGGATAAATATTATTTGCTAAGATCATTATTCACTATTAATGATATGCGTTAAGATCTGGTTAGTGGGTGCTCATGTTTGTTTGGTCTGCAATACAAATTTGTACAATTGGGTGGATAAAATAGGTTCTGCTATGATCAGTGGTGAGCTAGATTGACGCAGTGACAATGGTTTGTGCAGTATGACCTTGAGGCAAGTGCTGTTCATTTCAACTTTTCAGAGTTAGTTTTATTTTTTAGTCATGTAAATTGCCGTGAAACTTTTTATGTGTTTCTTACTTGGATGACAATAGCAGGGGACACTCTCCAATCTCTTCTTCTCAAGGATAAATATATTCATCTTTTAAATACCTTTTTTGATGCAGCATCTTTTAAATATCTTAAAGCTAAATACATTTCATATTCTGTATTTCTTGGTGCAGGAGATTTCAAGTGCCTCCAATGACCTGATTGACATCAATGCCGTGCAATGTGAGTTTTTTTGGCTCAATACCGGCATGGACGAGGATCAGCAAAATGATGCCTCCAATATGATAACTGATCGAATGCTGCTCAATTAATCTACTACCTCAAATACTTGTCGCAAATACTTTGATCCATCACGTAACACCATTTCTGGTTTGTTGTAAGAACTCAGTTTTCTACTATTACCTCAATGGACAGTATTATTACCTGTTTCAATTTGTGTGTAGATGTGAAAGCAGCCTCTGTACACCTTTGCAGTCATCTCAAAACTGTGTGATAATAAAGTGTGCCCTCTTCGTATATTTTATAACTTCATTTTCTCAACTCATCTGGAATAAATACATAGCATTATTTTAAACAAATCTTAAAAATGCATACAAAGCTGCACATTGTTCTTTCTTTGCTTGCAGAATGACTACGACATCTAATGAGTTATTTTTATTTTATTTCAAAATGTACACTTATTGTATAAATGAATTGATCTTTTTATCGCCCATAGCAACGCACAGGCATTCAGCTATAATTAGTCAAAAACATGTCTGCTAAGATCAATCCCATGTTCGCCATACACTTTGTATTGTATGTACATTTTTTTGCCACCCGTAGCAACGCATGGGCATGAATCTAGTTCTGTATTACGTGCGCAGTCCCGTAGCACCGGATTTAACAAATTGTCAAGATGGAGTTGACACCCAAAGCTTAGTTATTGTTTCATCTGGATTTCTCTTTTCTCATTTAGTGCATGGGGCTTGTATCAGATTCGTATTATAATCCTTTGAATTATGTGTGATGATTTTCGTTATGCATGGATATGTGATATTTGATTTGAAATAAGTTCTGCACAGTATAGCGGGACTATCACATGGGTACATGGAGTTGGATTTTTAATTTAAGAATCCGATTGTTTCAGATAATAACACAATAAAGAAAAATTCATGGTTAAATAACTTGATTGACATATGAAGTATCAACAATGTGGCTGCCAACCTTGAGCTTTCCTCGCTGGAGCCATCACACACCAGTGTGTTGCATGGCCGTGGCACTTCCGCGGATCACTAATATATATATTTTTTTCAAAACACAGTACACACATATACGCTCATATATACACACCTATACTCGTTTCGATGAATACGTGAACGCAACCCTACCTTTATAAGCACCTTCCGAAGGTTGAGCCGGTAGATCTTGATATTGATGAAGTTATATTAAAATTAAGAAATAAATTTAGGAAAATATAAGTATACGTGAGGAGTTGAGGACTAGTCGAATCTGGGTGAGTGTTGCCTTCAAATTCTCTGCTAATCTACGGGTCTATTTAGCTGTCAGGCCGTAAACGCAAAAAAGCCGTAAACGCAAAATTTTCGAATGAATCTTACTAATTTGAAGTACTAAATGAAGTCTATTTACAAAACTTTTTGTATGGATGGGCTGTAAATCGCGAGACGAATCTAATGAGCCTACTTAATCCATGATTTACAACAGTGATGCTACAGTAACCATCCGCTAATTATTGCTTAATCATGGATTAATTAGCATCATTAGATTCGTCTCGTGATTTACAACCCATCCATGCAAAAAGTTTTGTAAATAGACTTCATTTAGTACTTTAAATTGGTAAGATTTCTTTAAAAAAGTTTTATTACCAGCACGCAAACTAATCAGGCCGTACGTGTTGCCTCCACCTAGCTCCATCTTGTTTTCCTCGTTGTGACGGGACCAACCGACAAGACAGGAGAAAGAAAGGATGGGAGGGAGTGAGAGAAGAGAGATTTAATGATATTTTTTATTTTCTTGTGGTCGACCACAGGCCTAAAGATGCATTTTATTTGTTGCCCAGCTTATGTTCGTGCACACAATGGTTATGGCGCACCCTCTTAGGTTCATGCAACTGCCCAGGAGGCAGAAAATCGAAGCAAATCAATTACCAATATATGGCATGCATTTCATGAACAATACGATTGATACGACCACACATGCTATGCGTGCGTGCAGGAGTGTGCGTTGCTGACCGTTCGAACCTTGTACAGTGAGTCAGTGAGTCCATCTTTCTACCCCATATTCCCATGTGAATCTACCCATCCATTCCGTGTCACAGCTGCTAACAAACACATGTTGCGTCTCTTCCGTCTTCCCATATTGCCCCATCACATCACGGTTGCGCCTTGGCGTTGCCCTCGGCCACCGTTGACTTCCGCATCTCCACCGCCGGCACCTCTCCGCGGTGCGCGCACCATCCGTGGCTGAACACTTGTTCGACCTCCTCCAGCGCCCGGCCCTGCGTCTCCGGGCAGAGGAAGTAGAAGAACGCGGCGGCCAGGACGGACAGCCCCGCGAACAGGAAGAAGGCGCCGCCGATGGTCATCGCCTTGTACAACGACACGAACGTCATAGACACGGTGGCGTTTATCAAGCGGTTGATGGCCACGCCCACGCTGGTGCCCTGCGCGCGCAGCCGGAGCGGGAACACCTCCGAGCTGTAGGTCCACGTGACGGGGCCCACGCCGATGGAGAAAGACGCCACGAAGGTGAACACCGTGGCGATGGCCAGCACCACCGCCCACCGCGCCGCGTAGTGCGGCGCCGAGCGCTCGACGACGGTGAGCCCGAGGCCGAGGCAGGCCAGCGAGGCGATGATGCCCGCCAGGCTGGAGAGGTAGAGCCGCCGCCGGCCGATGCGGTCCACGAGCAGGATGGCGACAAGGATGAACACCGTCTTGGTCACGCCCACGCCGACGGTCGCCGCGAGGACCTCGTTCCGGGTCGCGATGCCGGCGGCCTTGAAGATGCGCGGGCTGTAGAGCAGCACGGCCTCGATGCCCGTCAGGTGGTTGAAGAAGTGCACGCCCAGGGCTGCAACCAGGATGCGCCGCACGGGCGGCGTCGGGTGCAGGAACAGCTCCTTCCACACGCCCTTGCCGCTGCTTTTCGGCGCGGCCACGCCCGGGGCGGAGTCAACGGCGAGGCCGGCCGCGGTCTTGATCTCCGCGAGCCGCACCTGCGCCTCGTCCTCGGTTTCGCACTCGCGCCGGAGCACGGCGAGCGCCTCCTCGGGTCGTCCCTGCATGACGAGCCACCGCGGCGACTCGGGCATCGCGAACACGCCGATGGCAATCACGGCGCTCGGGAGCGCGCCGAGCCCCAGCATGGCGCGCCAGCCGTAGACCAGAGGCAGCTTGGCGAGCAGGTAGTTGGCCACGTAACCGAGGAGGATGCCAAGGCTGATGCAGATGTCGGGGAGCGAGCTGAGCGCGCCGCGGGACTCCGCGGAGGCGATCTCGGCCGCGTAGACGGGCGCGATCATGAGCGCGTAGCCGACGCCGACGCCCGCGACGCAGCGGCCGACCAGGAGCGTGGCGAAGTTGGGCGCCAGGCCCATGAGGACGGAACCCACGAAGAAGATGCAAGCCGCGAAGGAGATGGTGCGGCGGCGGCCGGCCCAGTCAGAGACGCGGCCGGCGGTGAGAGAGCCGACGAGGGCGCAGATGTTGAGGATGCCGGCGAGGACCTGCACCTGCGTGTCGTTCGTCTTGAGGTCGTCCTTGATGAACAGCATCGCGCCGCTCATCACACCGGTGTCTGCATATACCCATTGACTCGGTTGTTATTTCGCTTGCAGTACATGAACTGAATTCATTATTGTTTCTAAATTGCTATACATTTGCAATTTTCGTTAATATTTGTATGTTTTAATTTGTGAAATTGGGAACACTGGCTTGTGAAACATCATTGCGGACGCTCTAAGCGACCCACTTCGTAAGCAAGATAACTCTAGTTCAAGACTCTCAAGATCCGCTGGTCTGCTCTTTCGGATAAGCTCATAGCATGATTGTGCATGTGTGTAGTGCAGTACGTAAAAAGCCCTCGTTTGTATTGTATTTCTAAACATTAGAAAAAATATAAAAAAGAATTTAAAAACCATCAGAAACAACTTAGAGGACACGTAGTGACGGGTCCACGGATCCAGTATCCTAAACAGGCCCATTTCCTCCTATCACTCTGATGGCATAAGACCACGCGTGGATTAAAGGGCGACCCCCCGCACCGTGACCTTCTCCAGGACGTCCAGACCCCGACCGGCCGGCTGGTCGGCTGGAGCCTCGGCTCGTGTCCCCGACCGAGGGGACGATCAAGACCTAGGTCCGTACTATGGTCCTGACCTAAGACGCTAACCGAACTCCGCCACGCATGTGTCACTTTTCCCGACTGATGCGGTCGGGGGTCGGCCGGACCTTGCATATTGACTGTCCCTGAGGCCAGTGCTACGGATAAGGACGGACATGCTAGAGTCAACTTGCCGTACAGGCCAGTCACTCCCTCCATGAGTGTCACAGTCCCGCTGTTACCCTAGTAGAGGGATACTATTCCACCTACCCATCCTCGCGAAGAGATGGGACACAACGTCATCACGACGTGGCGGACACGCCTCCATAACAACGGAGTGATGGGCGTAGCGCCAGGGACGGAGCGTGACTACTGTACCTTACTTATCATCGCACGCTCGCCCCCCGACGACGGAGCATGACACACAGGGACAAGATAAGACGGCCACCCCACGACGCAGAACTTGGACGGTGGTCATCGAAAGGCCTCGACTGACAGAGTTGGCGGTCTCGACTGAAAGAACTGGCGACTCCGACCGGCGAAGCAAGGAACACTCTATTTTTCTACCTCACTCTTTCTACCTTTGGTTCCCCTGTAACGGAGACCCCCTTTGGACTATAAAAGGGAGGGTCATCCGCCTAGGAAAAACAACCTCAACAGGTCTTGATCATACCACATCATCCACTCGCAAGCTTGTAACTCTCTAAACTCTCACGAGCACCTGGGCTCAAGCAATACAACCGACTGATCCTCGACTGGACGTAGGGCACGATTGTCTGAACCAGTATAAATCTTGAGTCATTGTGTGTTAGGCCACCTCTGATCACGACGCATGATACACACTTTGAGTTGGTTTAGCTACCGGCCATTTCCGGAACCTACAGTTTGGCACCAATCGTGGGGAGGGAATCATGCGTCCACTGTCCTGGCAATTGGATGGTCTTCGTCTCTGACACATCCAGCCTCACGACCTTGAGCGATACAATTCGCTTCGGCTCGCTAGAGTTTCCTATGTCCTCATGTGTTGGACTGTGGGAACCCCCCGTCTTCACGCCCTTCCAAACCCTGCACTTCGGAAGCCTGGACTTTGTCGTCGATCATCTCGGCACGCTCTGCCTCCGCGAGGAGGCCACTCCTCTGATGTCGCCTGGGGGAGATACTACCTTGACCGACCCGCTGGCTGATCTCGACACCGAGGTGCTTGCGCGGCGCATCGAGCTCATGCTCAGTGCCAACCCTTCAGCGAGTGACGTGGACTTGCTCCTGTTCTCGCTGCGCAACATTTTCTGCCAACTCTCTGGACGGATCCCACTATCCCTACCACACTCGCCGCGTGGACGGTTCCTGTTTGGCCTCACAAACACCGCAAGCTTGTACGCTAGGGAGCTCCAAAAGGTCATGTCACAGCCCCCGCTCGCCACCGAGTTCGTGGGCATGACGGGGTATAGTCCTGCCTCGTTCCACGACCTCTTCTCCAACGACGACCTCCTGAGCGAGGGTTCCAGCATTGACGACATGTCATCCCCTGGCTACCTCGCGTTGCGGGAATGCGCCATGGTGAACGTGCAGGGAGACTAAGCACATGCACACCCTGCCAAACCCGTGCGCACAGGCCCTAGCTAACACCCAGGCGCATGGCGAGGACTTACGTCAGTGATGGCAGCACCAGCTGCCGCCCACATCACTGCACCCCCTACGCAACTCTAAGCCGAATACTCATAATATTACGGGCGGTGCATGGGTGCGCATCCGTCAAGTCCAACAGGCCATCATCGTGGATGCCGGCGGCCTCCCCCCAGTTTGCACAGGCCGGGCAGAACATCGCCACCACAGCGATGCTCCTAAGCCTACAGACCCTCAATAGCAGGAGCTCCACCACAACATCCGGATGTTGGTAGAGCGTGCCACCGTGCAGCAGGCGGAAAGCTCCGCGTCATGCCACCGGCATGTGGCTTGCTGCCCAGTTGAGGGGGCAAGCTCGCAGCAGCCAAACCCCTCAGTCCACCAGCAGCAAGGGCGCCCACCCTAGGAGAGTCATGATGCTACAGCTGCGTCGCGCCCCTATCCGGCATCCGTTGTGCAGCAGCCCCTGGTGCGCGGCCTGCTCGGGCACAACTACGACGCGCGCAGTGTCATCCACTCAAGGCAACTAGCCCGCTGCGGCGCCGATGCTGATCGGGCTACTGCGGACACGGCTGAAGCCCACCAGCCCACGAGGGAGCACGAGGAGGCGTCCCCTAGGTGTGGTAGCGACCGTGCAATCAGGACGGCGACTGGAGCCACAGCTGGACGGCCCGGGCCCACGGGCGTTTGGTACTCGCATCCAGAAAGTGCCATTCCCACCGCACTTCCAACCGTCCACTAACATCACCAAATACACCAGGGAGACAAACCCCGCTGTATGGTTGGAAGACTTCCGGCTCGCTTGTTGGGCCGGAGGAGCGGATGATGATTACTTCATCATCCAGTACCTCCCCATCTGCATTGGGGAGTACATTCGAGCGTGGCTTAAATTTTTATCGCCCAACAGCATCTGTAGTTGGACAGAGCTCAAGCAGGTCTTCATCGGGAACTTCCAAGGGACGTACGTGTGCCCCGAAAACCCCTAGGACCTCAAGAGCTGCAAGCAAAAGCCCGGTGAGTCCCTGAGGGACTAGATCTGCCAGTTCTCCAAGCAGTGCAACTCCCGTGCATTCCTCTCAGGGACCACCTGCAAGTCCCTCGTTCACAAGCTTGGCTGCCGGAAGCCGCGCACCACCCACGAGCTTCTGGACATCGCTACGAACCACGCCTTCGGCAAGGAGGCGGTCTTCACCGATGGTCAGGCCAAAGGCAAGGCCAAGCGGGAGGACCAGGATGAGGGCCCCTCCTTAGGGTAGGGGAAAAGGAAGAAGAAGGACCGGCTTCGTGCCAACCCCAATATGATCACGGCGGCCGACTGCGTGGACAAGCGACAGGGCAATGCTGACCAATTCAAGCAGCTCGTGGAAAAGCCTTGCACCAATCACGGCTTCCCCGCCAAGCACATGCTCAAGGACTGCGAGCTTCTCAAGCTCATGCTGGGTCAGCCCAGCAAGCGCAAGGGCGGGGACCGTGATAAGGAGGCCCCCAAAGATCACGGAGCGCCGCCCAAGGGCGGGAGCGGCTTCCCCGACTCGGACGGCTGCCTCATGTTCTTTGGAGGTCCTGTGGATGATTGCACCAAGCGTCAACACAAGGTCCGACTTTGGGAAATCTGCGCCGCTGGGAACGCCATCCCCAAGTTCCCCATCGAGCACACAGATCACCTTCGATCAGGGTGACCACCCTCCCCCGACTGGGGAGCTACCCGCTCGTTGTCGACCCCATCGTCGGCAACAAGCGTCTAACCAATGTGCTGATGGACGGGGGCAGTATGCTCAACATCTTGTATATTGAGACCCTCAACGCCATGGGCATCTCGCGGTCCAAGCTCCACACCTCCATTTTCCCCTTCCTCGGTATCATCCCTGGCATGAGGGCATACCCCCTGGGGAACATAGACTTGCGGTTATGTTCGGCGACCGCTGCAACTTCTGCATTGAGACCCTGATCTTCGAGGTGGTGGACTTTGAGGGATCATACCATGCCATCCTCGGGTGTCCGTGCTATGCTAAGTTTATGTCACACCCGATTTATAAGAACATAAATCGAGCAATCATATATGCGCCAGGATCAAGTCACGCATATATACAACAGATTATCAAGATATCACAACACATGTCATGAATAAAAGCGTATAAATTATAAAAGGAATGTCTTTATTACAACTGAATCAAGAATCAGTTCAAGGAATGCGGAAGCGTAAAATAAATACATGAAGACTAGGGCGCCACAGGGACGTCAACTGGGAGACAACGCCTAGAAATCGTCGAGTCCGCCGATGTAGTCCTCCACGTCGCCTGGTACTGAGCA
This sequence comes from Panicum hallii, assembly GCF_002211085.1. Taxonomy (NCBI): domain Eukaryota; kingdom Viridiplantae; phylum Streptophyta; class Magnoliopsida; order Poales; family Poaceae; genus Panicum; species Panicum hallii. The sequence continues at coordinate 34,379,981 of NC_038050.1, forward strand.
GCAGTCGAAGATATCCCAAAGAGAACAGAAGAGAGGAAGAGGCAAGTGTGAGTACACAACTTGTACCCAACAAGTATAACACGAGTATGAGGCTCTAGGGTTAGCTGACTCAACTGCAGTAGCTTTTAATCTTGGCAAATTTTATTAAAACTATTTACTATAGGTGGATGAATTACCATGAACCCATATTGCATAAGAAATTAATCAATATTAGTTAAGAACTACTGAGAAACCAACCAAACCAAAACCACCCGGGGAAATCTCCCTAATCAAAGGTTGATAACCCCACTAATCAAAAGGAGGATCTGGGCCGCTCATGACTGTGAGCACAGCTGATATATCAGTTTTACACTCTCGAGATGTTGCACAACTTTACCCACAAGTCGTGAGCTACGCTAGTTGTTCATCACACTTCCTTAGGTGAGATGGCTAGCAAGCACACTACGAGACCGTTACAAAGGATCACGTTGGTAAGGTGTAACCGCTAAGGATTCTGGATCAGCAACGATGGGGCCCACCTCCGGGGGTACAAGACACACAGCACAGACCAAGCCGGAGGAGCAGGGACCATTGAAGCTTACCACCCCTCTTGCCCACGCAGGTAAGTTACTCCCAAACCAACACGACCTAATTAGTAAGTCAAGACCGTCCCATTCCAGTCTTGTGGTTGCGCGGTTGTCCCAGGTTGTCGCTCTATGAACCGGTCCTTATGGAGAGTGGCCAACCAAGCACTAAGCACCGTGCTGGCCCCCTAAACCAAGTTTCTAACAAAACATGTTTTACGGTGACGTGAGCCTCTCAAGCACACAGCACAGAGGGCCACGCTTAGGATTAAGTTGCATAAGACCATTAATCAAATTTAATTAAAAAGGACCAAGTTTGTTATAGCGCAGCAACCTAGCACAACTAACCATAATGCAACCCAAAGGATATAAAGTGGCTAGGAAAGTCCTTATAGGCATACAGTATTAAAATGCAGTATGAAATCTGTATTTAAAAGTGGTAGGATGTTCATGTTATACTTGCCTTCCTCAAAGTTCTCCTGCTGCTGCTCAAAAGCTTCAGAAGGTGGTGGCTCCTGGTACTGGTCCAAAGGCTCCGCGTCTACTCACGATCATCAAGCATGGTCCAGACATACACACATGCACAAGCAATAGAAAACTATAAGAAACAGTACAATATTACATAGAAACAGCACACAAAACTATTCTAAAGCTATCCTACGCGTTACAACAATCGTGTGGACATAAAGAACACCTAAAACGGAGCTAAGACGCGAAAACTATGCTTGAAATAAGATCCAGGGACCTATTTGCGAGAAAAACTGGGCCACAGGGGGGTTCTGGACAAAAACCAGGGGCTTAAACATAATTAAAGGCTAGTCGCAGGGGCTAACACGCGAAAACACCGGATATGGACTGCGGGTACTAATTCCAGGAAGCTCAGGGGGGTCCGTGCAAGAAACAGGGCTAAACTGCAATTATTATTGAACTGAAGGGGACCGCGGGTTGATACTTCAAAATAACAGGGGCTCTTTAGCAAAACGGTTGGCTGAAGCGGTACCTTTTGTTCTGGGCCCTCAGATCCGGATCTAACGGCGCGGATTAGATCTATTACGCGAAGGGGTACGCGCTCACCACGGCCATCCGATCTAAATCGAACGGTCCGGACCTATACTTAAACGAATCTAATCCAGATCGTAGATCTTGAATCGGACGGCTCTGACTCCATCTCACACCGAACCGGTATCGCTTGACCCGAACCACCGGATCTCGATCGCACGGTCCCGATCAAACGGTTCTAGATCTAATCCTAGGCGTCCATCTCCGATCGAGCGGCACAGGGCAAAAGAGAAGAAAGGGTGGGCGGCGCTGCGACGCCGGCGGCAACACCCGCGGCGGCGCAGTTCGGGCTCGCCGGAGCTCTGCGTTCCCGCCGCTCCGGGGGGTCAAACCTTCACGACTTCAAGCCGGGGAGCACCACCGTGACACGGGGAATCGATCTAGGGCTACGGCCGGGCCTAGAGGAGCTCGGCCTTCGCGACCCATGCTCCAGAGGCTACGGGCTGCAAAAGACTACGGTATCCAGCGCAAAAGACCCAGGGAAAGGAGGGGAGGCTCACCAAGGGCTCGGGGTGGCCGGTGCTGCCGCGGAGGGTGACCGGCGACGAGGTCCTGCGGCGGAGACGGTTCGGTGTTCGCGGGGAGGGGTGTTGCCGAGGCTCTCCGGGCTCCTAGGCACCGGGGATCGACGCGTGAAGGTCCTGTGGAAGTTCCAGGGAGATTAGGGAAGTCCGGGGATCGCCGGCGATGAAGAATTGCGGGGGCGGAGCGCCTCACCGGCGTCGGCTTCGGTTCCAATTCCGGCGCGGGCAGGGCTCAGGGGGTGATGCAGAAGCCCTGGACAGCTTCCTGATGGCGAGGTGGAGCTACTGCAGCCCTTGACTGGAGCTAAAAGGCACTAGAGCGGTGGATCCGCGGCAGAGCAGGGGGGGCGCCGGGCGGCGGAGCAAGCGGGCGGCGGCGCTAGGGCTTCGGTGGCGGCTGTAGCAGCGAGGGTAGGAGGCAGAGAGGGTTGTGGATCCTACTTGTAGGGAGGCGGAGCACCCTTGGCGTGTGGGCCCGGAGGAGAGGAGGTCACCGGAGATCTTGGGGGCCGTTGCGCCGGGGAAGAAAGTGGAGGGGAAGAGGACGGGGGCTGCCAGGTGGGGACAACCAGTCAGCGGGAGAGGAGGAACGGAGGCGCGCTCGGGCTGGCTGCGCTGAGCTGAGGGAGCTAGGCCGGGAGTGGCCCACGTGGGAAAAGGAAGAGGGAAGGGGTGACGGGCCTCGGGGGCTTGGGCCAGGGAAAAGGGGGAGAGAGAGAGGTTTTGGGCTGGTGGGTGCTCTCCTTTCCTTTCCCCCTTTTTCTTTCTTCTCTTCTACAAACTATTCCAACTCAAATTGAATTCAAAAGAGGTTTGAATTCAAATCCATCTACTCAAACAAACCAAAGAAATGCACCAGCATGAATGCACAAACAAGTTGATCTTATATTAAATTTTATTTTCTTGTGTTATAAATTGCTTTAAATGTAAGATAAATTAGGGAAAACTCTGGAAATTTTATTTAAGCCCAAATAAATTCATTAAAATTTAATGAAATTTACCTTAGGGTGTTACAGTTTATAGCGGTCCCCAACTACACCTAACTCAAGCTGAAGATGCTAGGACTAAATGGCATCATCACGGTGAGCAGCTCCTTCAAGCAAGCCTACGCATGCGGACGGGAGCACTTCGAGCTCGCCACCGCTATCGCCAACTCGACTGAGTTCTAGAAGCTCCAGGAGGTAGTGGTGGAAGGCGTCCCCGACCGCAACGAGCCAACTCCATCCAGCGCCTTCCGCTCGATCGAGGATACCAAGGCGATCGGGGTCGACCCCGACGACCCGGCCATGACTGTGCAAATCGGGACCCTACTTCCGGCCAAATAGGAAAGCACGCTCGCCAACTTTCTATGCGCCAATCGTGATGCCTTTTCATGGAAGACTTCTGACATGCCATGCATCTCGAGGGAGGTCACCGAGCATATGCTTCACATCAAGCTAGGTTCCAAGCCTGTGCAACACCGCCTGTGCTGTTTTGACGACAAGAGGCGCAGGGCCATAGGCGAAGAATGTGTGTTGACTATACTATCCTTAACAAGGCGCATCCCAAGGACCCTTTCCCTTTGCCATTCATAGACCAGATAGTTGACTCCATGTCAGGATGCAAAATCCTCTCTTTTCTGGATGCCTACTCGGGCTATCACCACATTGTGATGAAGGCGTCTGACCAGCTCGCGACCTCTTTCATCACACCGTTTGGCACGTACTGCTATGTCACAATGCCATTCGGTCTAAAAGACGCTGCTGCCACTTACCAGCGTTGCATGCAGAAGTGTTTTGCTGATCAGATTGACCAGCTCCGACAGCCTGACCAGCTTGGGCAATCAAAACCAACGGTCGCCGTCTACGTAGACTACATAGTGGTGAAAGTGTCTTGCGCGGGAGACCTGATTGCCACACTAGACGCCATGTTTGCTAACCTCCGAAGGTTTAGCATCAAATTGAATCCTGAAAAATGCACTTTCGGGGTTCCGAAGGGGAATCTACTCGGATACATAGTGTCCGAGCGTGGCATCGAGGCCAACCCAAAAAAATCACAGCCATCTCCAGGATGGGCCCAATACGCAACGTGAAAGGCGTGCAACAACTCACCAGTTGTCTAGCCGCCCTTAGTCAGTTCATCTCCCGACTGGGCTAGTGGGGAATGCCCCTCTACAAACTCCTCAAGAAGTCGGACACGTTCATCTAGACGGAAGAGGCCTAGCAAGCCTTGGATAGCCTTAAAGCGTTGTTGATGTCGGCCCCGGATCTCGTTGCTCCCGAGCGACGTGAACTGCTCCTACTCTACCTCGCGGCGACCACCCACGTGGTCAGCGCCGCTCTTGTGGTCGAAAGGGAGGAGCCAGGCCATGCTCTGAAGGTCCATGGACTGGTGTACTTTGACAGTGAGGTACTCACCGAGACCAAGGCTCGCTACCTGCAGGTGTAGAATCTCTTGTACGCCGTGCTCATGGCGACCAAGAAGCTGTAGCACTATTTTACCGACCATGAGGTCACCATCGTCACCTCATTCCCCCTCGGGGAGGTCATCCACAGCCGCGACGCTATGGGACGAATGTCCAAATGGGAACGCGAGCTCATGGGCTACGACATCAAATACGTCCCCCGCACTGCCATCAAGTCGTAGGCCTCGACCGACTTTGTCGCCGAGTGGACGGAGGTCCAAACCCCGACTCCGAACATCACCCACGAATAGTGGACCCTGTACTTCGACGGGTCGGTCATGGGAACCACGCGGGGGCCGGCGTGGTGCTGATCTCGCCAAGGGGAATAAGCTCCACTACGCGATCCACATCCCCTTCCCAGCCTCGAACAATGATGTTGAGTACGAGGGCCTCATCAACGGCCTTCTCATCACCATTGAGCTCGGAGCGACCCGGCTATTCGCTTATGGTGACTCCAAGCTGGTGGTAGACCAAGTCATGAAGGAGCCCAACTACGAAAGCTCCCTCATGGACGCCTATTGCCAAGAGGTGTGCAAATTGGAGGGCAAATTCCAGGGAATCGAGCTGCATCACGTCCCCCGGAGGGACAACAATGACGCCGATGCGCTCACTAAGATGGCAACCCAGCAGGATCCAGCTCCTGACGGGGTTTTCATCAACGGCCTCCATGCGCCCTCAATTTGTGTCAAGCCGGATCCGCCTCAAGAGCCGTCCGACCCAATACCTAGGGGCCCTAGTCCGGTATCCCTCGACCGGGCATCCCCAGACCAAGGGCTCGGGGGCACTGACTGTCTCGCAGTGGAGACCACAACCTCAGCGGCCACTGCACCAGCGACCGACTCCGACTGGAGGGTGCCTCTACTGGCCTACCTCCTTGATGAGGTCCTCTTGGCCGACCGAACCGAGGCATGAAGGATCGCTCGACACGCTATGATGTACATCGCCATCGTCGGGGAGCTCTACAAGCGCAGCCCGTCAGTGGTCGGAATGCTGATGAAGTGCATTCTAGCCCAGCAGGGCAAAGAACTCCTCCTAGAGATCCATGCTGGCATCTGCGGCCATCATGCCACCCCACGGTCGTTGGTCAGCAAGGCCTTTCGCTAGGGTTTCTACTGGCCAACAGCGCTGCCCCGACACCTCGCCTGGGATCTCTGAAAGATCGGCGACGAGCGCCCTCAACTCCGGGCGGGGTCCGAGGATCTCCGTGACCACCGATAGCACCGCGCGCTGAAATTGACCAAGTTCCTCTTCAAGGACCCTGTTCCTCTCCAAGTAATCCGCCAGCGCCTGTGTTCCGCATCACTACCTCTTGGGTGGTTGCCAGCTCGGACTCAGCAGCATCCTCTGACCGCTCTATCTTATCCTGCAGAAGCACATTCCTCTATCCTAAATCTGAACATGAACAAAGAGGGGGTTACGAGTCACAGGATGCGAAGTAGGAATCGACGGGGCGGAGAAAAGGAGCCACTTACCAGCCATAGCGTCATTGGCGATCTTAAGTCCCTCTTCCTTCCAAGTCAGCATCGCCTCTAGCTAGGCGATCAGCTCCTCCTTGGATTGAACCTGCCCTTCCGCAAGAGCTCGGGCCTTCCTCTCCGCTCCCAGCGCCCACTATTAGAGAAATTTGGAGGCAATATATCTGTTGTATTGCCACGAATTTTATTGCATTGCCATATGTTCAACTTTCATTGCAACAGGTTAAGATCTACTACAACATTAGCTTATATTGTTGCATTAAGGTGATTGTTTGCCACACTAAACTAGTGTGGTAATATTTTAAAAAATGATTGCAACAAAAAAGTTATTATTGCCACGAGTGAAGTAGCATTGCAATATTATTGCCACATTTTCTAACTATTGCAACATTTTTTATTCATTCTCATGGTGAATCGAGAGGATAAGTGTAGACTATTAGCAAAATATACAACAAAAGTTGTTGTAGTGTAGTGGTAAAGGTTTGTAATCCTTTAGATCCAAGGTTCAAAGCCAACTAGCAGCAATTTTTATATTTTTTACTTCTAATTATATTTTTGCCACAAAAATATATCATTGCAAGAATACTTTATTTCTACCATTTACAAAAATATGGTGGTTATAACACTTTTATTACCACGGTCATGTTTGTTGTAATCGTTACCACTTGTTGTTGCAATATCAACATACTATTGCCATGATATCAGTCACTGCTACTACTATCTAATACAATGCTTCATTATGTGGCAAACACCATAGCTATTGCAATGAAACAAAAAACATAGCCCAAAGTTTTAACCATGCAAGTACTTGCCATGGCTGCCAATGACCATCATGTCGTGGCAATTGAGATATATTGCCACGATTTGGCCCTTATTGCCACAATTACTCAGCGTTACAAAAGCCCAAATTTCTAGTAGTGGCCGCCTGCTACGCGCTCAGAGCTGATCGGGCCGTGGCGAGCTCTACGCTCAGGGCTGACCGGGTCGTAGCAAGCTCCTGCTCGGCAGCGGTCGCATGGCCACACTCGAGAAGTTCCAACGCCCGAGCGGCATCCAATTCGTGGGTCAACTCCTTAACCCGCCGTTGAGCCACCATTTCCTACCTCAGTCGCGCGTGCTCCTCCGAAAGGAACTGGGACTTGCTCAGCGAGATCCCCTCTAGGTTCTTCATAGCAAAAAATTAGAAACGCCAACATAGTCTAGCCGCCGTCGAAGAAATGAAGGTGAAAGAGGGGCCGTCAAGACTCACTTGAGCAAAACTCAGCAGTTCACCGAACACAGTCCGTCGAGCGACCCTGACCTTCTTAAGGGCTTCAATGAGCCCTGACTCCATGGCGGCAAGCTCACTGCAAGCCGACCGCCCGCTCCGCTTAAGAAGGTCCCAGAGCTCCTCCTCCCACTGATCGCGCAAAACGAGCCAAGCCTTACCCGGTTTGCTAGGGTCGAGCCACACCCACTCGCCGACTGACCTACTCGTAAGTTTGGACGATCTGGAGGCAAGTACCATCGACCACTCCTAGCTCCCCTCCAGCACTACCTGATGCATCGGGGGATCATTCGTCTAGCCAGGCACTGGTCCGCTTGAGCCTTAGCCTCTTCACACTCAGGGACCCATACGGGCTCAATGTCCATGTTCACGGACGCTGGCGCAGCTCCTTCATCCTCTTCCAACTCGGATCATGCGGGTGAACCATGCCCTCCTCCGCCTAGGGACGTGTTGTCACGATCTGCCCCCCTCCAACACCAGGTGGAGGGGGTATCACCACAGTCACCTTCGTATTGGACGATGTGGGGATCACCGTCATCACCGCTGGCCCGAGTCAGACTCGGAGGAAGAGGATGACCCCGGCGACACCGACGCCGCGGTCGTGAAGGGTTCTCCAACTGCTCCGCGCGTGGCGATGATGTCCCGAGGACCCGCGGAGATACTCTGCACAAACACGAAGCCAAACATCACCAATTACGGCCAAGAGCATAGTGATAGGGTGAACAACAACTACCTCGAGCTATACCCACAGAATCTCCATTGAGGAGAGGCCATCGGGCCACCTGAGTCGGTCGGATGACTCGGGCATCTGCCGGGAGGTGGGTCACAGAGCAGTGGAATGCCACCTGCGGGCTATGCCGACCCCGTCACAAATGACGAACCCGGATTCCACTCGGACGCCCAAAATTTTGCCTGGGCACAATCGTTAGGAGCTCACCAAGCCCATCACTTGAGCCATCGAGGCAAGTGACTCCAGCTCAGCCCCTCCGGTCGCTGAGACCACGGACGAGGTCACCTCAACGCGTGCATGCATAGGTGCCCCCGACCCAGACCGCCTTCCTTTATGACAAAGGCCGCGGCAAGTCGGGGTACCGTGTTCCTACTCCGAAAGAATGACAAACTTCTAGCCCATGACCGGACTCGCGCTCGGGCGCAGAAGACACAAAGCACTCCAGAATAAACGTGCTTTATTCCTAGTGAGTAAGTGTTATAGAGCACAATCGGCCCATGACTGCTACAAAGTACAAAAACCTATTACCACCACAAGGGTGGTAACGTTGGAAGCCTTGAGGAGGGCTGTTACAAGTGCGGGAAGACTGGAAGGAGCATCTTCCTCGCAAGCCTTCTTCTTGCACCCTCTTCCTCAAGGGCAACTTGGCATGGGACGCCGGCGAGTAGTCCACTTGACGCCGCCACCAACTAAACTCCCTCGCCGTCTCAAGTGACAGTGAGGAGCTCTTTTTCCCAGGCAGCTCCCGCAGGCACGCCCCACACGGGGATGGGACGAGGAGTTCCTCCCCGTACCCGGACCTGGCTGGTGGAAGCACTAACACATCCTCCGCCGGGAGCCGGCACCTCCACCATGTTGTCCAGGGTGCTTTGGGAAGCCGCACGGACTGCCCGACAGAAACGGTGCCCTACCTACGCACCCGCTCCCCTCGATCATTTGAGCGGAGCACTCGAAGGACCGAGCATGGGAGAGGCCCGAGCGCACGGCGTTGCCCACGCGCTATCCCTTGCCGCTCACAAGCGTTCTTCTAGCACGAGATGCTGAAGGAACCACCGACTCCGTCGAGCGGTCGCACACGGGCTGGTAGCAACTCCATTATACAAGACAAGGCCCGCCCACGACTCAGGTTCTAGATGGGTTCAAAAATGTGTCCCGAGGGCCTCCATTTATAGCTGCTCGGGTGCCCCCTATTTTGAAAGCCAGCTTCGCTGCGTGGAGCGCGGTTCCATCTCAAAAGAATGGAAATCCTCACGGGGGAAATAGGGAGGAGCCCCTCTGCAGCAGGCCAACACGACGGATCGGGCAGGCCTTGTTGTTCCGCACCAAAAAGCAGGCAGCTGGTACCGCTGCAGCACACTTATTGCACGGTCAGATCAACGCAAGCTCGATTGACTCGCGATCACAGGGGGGTGGCCCTCCTACGCGGTGTCTCTCTGTGGCTGAGGCAGAGCGATGCAACCTCTCACTCTCAACAAAAGCACGGCGCGGTGACAATAGCGCCTTCACGATTAAACAAATCGCAAAGCCGCTCGGGGGCCTCTAACGGGTCCAGGGATAGGGTCCCCAGCGGGCCCACTTGCTACTGGTTCTCTGGATGGTCTAAGACCACGCGTGGATCAAACGGGTGCCCCCAGGGCCGTGACCTTCTCCAGGCCATCCAGGCCCACAGTCCCGACCGACCGGCCGGTCGGTTGGAGCCTCTACTCGCGTCCCTGACCGAGGGAACGAACAAGGCCTAGGTCCGTAATATGGTTCCAACCTAAGACGCCAACGACCTCCGCCATGCATGTGTCACTTTTTTCGACTAACGAGATCGGGGGCGGCCGGTCCTCGCACACTGACCATCCTCGGGGCTAGGTGCTGAGGATAAGGATGGACACGCCAGAGTCAACATGCCGTATAGGCCAACCACTCCCTCTATGGGGTTACAGTCCCTTCTGGTGTCCTAGTGGGGAGACACTATTCCACCTGCCCGTCCTCGCGAAGGGACGGGATGCAACGTCATCACGACGCGGCGGACACGCCTCCATCACAACAGAGTGACGGGGCGTAGCGCCAGGGATGGAGTGTGACTACCGTACCGTACTTATCATAGCACGCTCGCCCCCCAACCGACGAAGCATGATGCACAGGGACAAGATAAGATGGACACCCCACGACGCAGGACTTCGACGGTGGTCATTGGAAGGCCCCGACTGATAGAGTTGGCGGTCTCGACTGACAGAGCTAGCGACTCTAACCGGCGAAGCAAGAAACACTCTATCTTTCTACATCACTCCCTCTACCTTTGGTTCCCTGTAACGGGGACCCCCCCTTTGGACTATAAAAGGGAGGTCATCGGCCTAGAAAAAACAACCTAGGGCAATACAACCGACTGACCCCCGACTGGACATAAGGCACGATTGCCTAAACCAGTATAAATCTTGAGTCCTTGTATGCTAGATCACCTCCGATCATAATGCATGATACGCATTTCGAGTTGATTTAGTTGCCGGCTATTTCCGGAACCGACACGTAGTCAACAACACTTCGACTGTCCATGTGATCAAGAAAATAATGCACATGGCTCGAACCATGTTGTAGACTTGCAGTAATAACTTTTAACTTTGTTTCTGTACTGAATGGAGCTTCACACGCCAACTTTCCTATCATCATTCGTAACAAGTTTTATTGTTGATTTTATGTTATGATGATGCACGGAATTAAGGACAGATTTCAGGCATATGCCTCCAAAGTTTTCATTTCTGTATCTCGTGAATGGGATGTAGTTTATTTGGGCTTGAAATTTGGTACGGACTACGGAGTCATGATATAACCTCTCTAGATGAGGAAGTGAAGATTTTTTTAAAAAATATATCTTCGATTGGTTTACAAAACTTTCTAACGCTTAGCAGTTTTCATCAAATGTACGCCCACTTGAATTGGTTTATTGTCCATCAAGATGAACTGAAAATGGTTTCTACTCTGGATTCAATACACTCGTATCGATCGATCGAGAGAGAGAGAGAGATTTACCGTAGCCCATTAGGATGGAGATAATAGATCCAACAATGGAGCACGCTACGCCATACTTGCTCTTCTTCCTCCCCTCCTTTCGTCCACTGCCATTCCGTTGCTCCTCTTCTCCCATGGCTTCTCTTCCAGCTAGCTAAGCTTGTCCACCTCTCTCTCTCTCTCTCTGTCTCTCTCTCTCACACACACAGAGGCACAGTTTACTCGGCAAGTCAAGCGACGCCCTCTCTGCTGTCCTTATAGCTAGAAGCCGATCACGTGTGTGGTGTGGCAGCATCAGTCAGTAGGTAGCCGAAATATTATCCACACGTATCCTGCTCGAAAGGTCAAAGTTAAATGTGAAAGCTCGGTTTTCTTATTAACCAGAGTGCCCTATTCTATTCGCCGGTTCGCCCGGCTCCAGAAGGTACCAAAGGATATAGCTAAATTAAGGACTGTTTGCACTGTATACATATCGAATCGAAGCGTACCCTTCAATTTTTAAACATGGGTTACAAACTTACAATAATGTGAATGTTATTCTAGGGCCGTATACCATCAACAAGTTCGAGGTGGATGATCACGAAGCTGGTTCCCAACCATTATTTAGTGGGGCCAGTTCCCTGATTGAAGCTGTAGTTAGCGAGTTAATCCCATAAGCAAACAAGGCAATAATGCCCTTTGTGAGTTTTTTTCTTAAGAAAATAGAGGTAGACTCTCTGGCCCTATATTATCCAGACCAGGTCTTCTAGGAAATATTATCACATGCCATGGTAAGACTCGAATATTTTTTAAACAGATGCAAATGCCTGTATACACGTACGCAAACTCACCCAAGAGATCGAGCCGGTACATCTCGAGATTGATAATCACCGCAAGCGCCTCACTGTTGACTGGCACGTCTCGTACCATCAAAGAATAGCGGTGGTTAAATTCCATGAAAAGTTTAGGAACATAAAAGCACTTGCATCAAGTCAAGGACTTTGAACCCAAGTAGATAGGTTCCACACACAGGACTTTACCGGCTGACAATTCGCAAATATCTTTTTGGTAATGGAACATTTTTTTATTTCATATGGAACAATTTTTCTTTCCAACCAGAAAATTTTTCTTCTTTTTCGAGGAAAGTTTCTTGCAACCAAATCGACTTTTGGACATGACAAAGCAAATGTTTCACAAACAAGAAAAAAAATCCCATTAGAATGAAAGAAAATCCCATACCAACATTTCTCAATAAAAACTTTCCGCCACTTAGAAAATAGTAGTAACTCTCAAAACCTGTCTTAGTTAGCCTAAATACTCTTGGCACCGACCATTTGAAAAAAGTTCCAAACTAATTCCATAAATCATTTTTTTATCAATTTACCCCCAACAAACTATGTCAATTGGTCCAATCTACTCTTTAATAACATTTATCTTTTCTATTTCTCCGTGTACACGTAAATTTTTTAATTTTAATTTAATAGGCTGACAGTGAACATCATAATATTTTAAAATATATTGATGAATGTTTCATTATTATGTTTTGTATCTCAAAGATTAATTTATTATTAGATGTCCTAGGCTATCAAAATACTGATGTCAATTTTATATTGTATTTTTTAATATATATATTATGATGTTTGCTATCGTTGTGCAAACTTTTAACTAGCTCCGTTGTAAGTGGAGAAATAAAAAAAGAACAAATCTTATTAAGGGTACATTGAACCAGTTGACACAGTTTTGGGAGTAAACTGAAAAAATAGTTTGTGGGTTATTCGGTCTTAGGCATACTTGAAGGAGTAATTTGAACTTTTCCTTTCGCAAATGGACGATGATTATTGCTTTTCATTAGATTATTTTTTCTCAAATGACCTAGGATTTTGTATCTAGAACATTTCCCAATGGAAACCATCAGCCATTTACCAAGAACATGTCTTCTTTTTATTGAAGCTCAAAACACATCTTAGTTATACTAAAAAACCTTTGGATATTTCAAAAAGGAATCCTAAAGAAGACTTACAAACATCGAACATTCGAAACAACACTCAAGAAATTATTTTAAGTCTAACATGGTGAAATATTTTGACATAGGGCCTAATTTTTGTTTCAAGACATGGCCCTCGGTAACTGTCTGGCCTTGGTTATTACAATGGTAGCATGTGAGAGTGTGAGATACCATCTTATATACTCACTCTGTCCCATAAAAAGTGCAATCATATGATTTGAAAAATTTCACAAAAAATGCAATTATAGAAATTAGCTAGATCTCAACTACCTGTCTAATTAATATCTCAATAAATAAGGGTATAAAGTCTATAAAGGTATAAGAATTTTTTCACGCTACCACTGATCAATCTAAAAAAACTAGAATCCACTTTTTATAGGACGGAGAAAGTAGATTTCATGCTCCGAGTGCTGATTTGTTCTTTTTAGGCTTATCCACATGTAATTAGCAAGACTACTCCGATCGGGCTATTCCATACTGTCTGACCGGTTGGATGTCCACTTCCCCACGGACAGCGGAGATGATGATTCCCGGAAAGATCATGGAGATTGCAATGTGCCAATGTGGCATGATGACCGCCGCCGCCGCAGTCCTATAGTTCTGCGGTCAATGTTTTACTCTGAATTGCTGGACGCTCTCTAAAACCCTCTATTATCGAAGTCAGATGCAGGAAGCTAGCTAGCAAGCTGCCGACATTGGAATATTTGACAATCTGAACATTCATATTGAAATCCACCCCATAATTAATGAAATAAACTGATCCTAATAAACTGTGCTAATATAACCACTACTATAGAAAACATTTGTAGGATGGTTAAATCGGTATTTGTAGGGGTGGGTCCATAGGCCGCCCTGTATTTCACAGTTAAACACCTGCGAATGCATTTCTAGGTGTGGACCATATCATCACGGGTCTTGAAAATTTGGTGCAGGAAAATTCTCAACCGCCCCTAAGAAACATTAGTAGCAGTTGGTATTACCAACGGTATTACTATAAGTATAGGTTTTAGTATCGGGTGGTATCACCAACAAGAACTAATGTGGATCCTTTAGTGACAGTTAGTAAGACCAATGGGTAATATAGGTCTGACCAATGGGTAATATAGGTCTCCAGGATCTTCGTTCCATCCACCATAAATATACCGGTGGGAATTGATCCTGTTATTAAAGTTTGTATTAGTACCGGTTCCGATTCTTACCAGTATATTTGTGGCAGATAAATGAGGGTTTTTCTAGTTATGTACTTCGTGCGCATTTTATTTGTACGTTATATTTTTATGAAACATAGTACGGACATAGACGCTCACAACACACACAAAATCATACCTATGAATACACACACAACTCTATTCCCATGAGAACATCCCATAGGCTAAGATGACGGACCTCGAGATTGATAAAGTCACCATGAAGGTCCAATTAGTCTTTTAATCCATATCCATAATCTATCTAAGAATGTCCAAAGCTAACTATATTCTAGGGTAGAGGGATGATAACATGAATTTTGTATGACAAATACTACTATGAAAATATTTTGTAGGAACACCCCCATGCCTTTTGTGAAATGCAGATGAAAATTTCATCCACTCCATCTCCTTTCTAGGTGCACTACAGAAGGGTAATCCATGTTGCAAACCGCCCTTAAAATTGCTCCCATTTCTATGGGCGGATCAACCGGTCCATGCTGCAGACCATCCTAGAAAATCGACTAGTGGATCTGTTGACACCAAAATTTGGTACGATTCAAAAAGGATTCGGTCAAGGAGAGAAATCAATCAGCCAATGGAAGTTTATCCAAAAGAGGCTGAGTTAAAGAAGGAATCGTGAAGACCACAGCATGCCAGTTTAAATTTATCTATTAATTAGGCAGAGTCAGTTGTTTTTCCTTTTATCTCTAGGAAAGTTTGTGTCGTGTCCAATAAGGACTAGAATCCACCCATGGGCAGGGTCATTGCAATTTATCTCTCAACCAATTCAACTTTTGGCGCATCGCCACCCTCTTTTCCAAGCCTTTCTCACCGATGGAACTTGGCACCTGACGTGGGGCTGCATCGCTTAGATTTCTGGCGAAGGGGTAAGTCCTAAGTTCCGCCGGCCTTAGCAATTGTATCGGCTATATTGGTGTTGTTCAAGATTGCATTGCTTCGACCTCTTCGATTACTCATGTTCGGTTGATATACTTGCCTACCATGGCCAATAGAGTATATGGAAAGAAGCCCATAAGGAAGCTTTATTAGCAAGGACTCTAAAAAAGAAAATTGGAGTCCATTTCTCTTAATATTTCTTTTAGTTTAGATTTTTCTTGTTCGTAAAGTTTTGTACGGACTTAACCAGGAGTCATTAGTCCAGAGGTATAAATATGAGCCCATGGTCATTTTGAAGATATCTCTCGATCAATACATCAACTCTATTTTCTTCTTGGCTCAACGCCAACCCCTAGGAGTAGGACTACATGGCATCTTCTTAGGTGAACAGAGCTGCATCGCCTCGATCTTTGGTTTGCTTGCAAGCATCACCATCCTCAAGTGCTCTAGGCTTTGATTACCGACATTGCTGTAATTTTATCTAGTTCATGTACCAGTTATCATTTCCTATCATGTCTTATAAGGCTGCATCGTTCGACCTTTTGCTAGATCTGATAGAATCACTGTTATATTTGCCTTCTTTAGATCTATCATCTTATATCTATTGAATATGTTGCTTAGCTGCTAGCAAAAGACTGATTTTATTAATGAATGCATCAGATTAAGTTCTCATTAGCCGATAGTTTCTTTTCTTTGTCTGTACTGAGCCCGAGCCTTTAACAAGCTTTTATCTCGTCTTATTTAGATTCATCGGCTAGTGACTTTTAAGTCTACCGCCTGGCTGCCAGTACTGTCTCGGTTAGGTCTGATCTGACTGGTGGTGACACTAGTTTAATTATCATCAGCTTGCTGGTCCTATTTATGGCGATTTATTTGTTTGGCGATTGTTCAGTTTGTTAATTCTATTTGTCGAGCGATGGGCGCCTAAATGTTTAATTATTGCATCAGCCATTGGTTGTCGGCTTCTGTGCACTTCAATTCTATCAGCCGATGGATCTTCATATATTTATTTGTCCAAATATCTTATCGGCTAGGCATTGTGATTCTATTAACTATCCGATACGGCGTCGTTACACACGTTATCAGTTGAATGGTCAAACTGACTAGCATGCCCCGAACTTCAAAAAGCTACGGACCTGCACTAGAGTTAAGCAGATCTCCCAGGGTACTCTGTGTGTGTGAGGAATGATCATCATGTCATTTTTTGCGCCAACACAAATTGGCACACCTAGTGGGACAGCTTAAATTTAATATCCCTATTGACCCAGCTAGTGATTGAAAGATATCTATGCCGCTTAGTTGGTTTTGGTGGTAGATGACAAAGCACGTATATATATCTAACTATGTTATCGAGCATGTGTGCAGGGGCTAAGAATGATGAAGCAAAGCGTATTACAAAAACATGACCCCTCCAAAGGGAAATGAAAAGCGGTGTTTCAAATTTACTTGAAGAATTAGATTTTATTTTGAAATTGAGTATAGAAATGCCGTACTATCAAGAGAGACTTTTATCCACAGGTGTTGATGTCGTAGTTGTGCTCAAGAGAACCTACAAAAGCCATGAGAATCAAACCTACCACTAAAAATAGCCTTCTTATGAAATTCTATGTTTTATCCGAACTGTCCTGTTCACTGTCTGGAATGTCCGGACATAATGATCCGGAGTATCCAGACAAGCACCCGGAGTCTCCGGGTAACTGTTACTCATCCGAAGTTTCTTCCAGACCGGAGTCGCCAAACCCCTGTGTCTGAAGTATCCAGACATATACCCAGAGTATCTGGATACCCTTTACCCAGCGGCTAGTTTTCTGTGAGAGGGGGTATAAATACCCACCATACCCCTTCATTCATCTCTCTCTTGCTCATTTGAACCAGAGCAAGTAAAAGGAGAGCTCTCTCACTTCCCCTCTTTCATTCTAGAGTGATTTTCTTTGGGGATTCGAGTGAGATTGTTGCAAGAGCAAAGATTGGTGTTAGTAAGCTTCCATTCCATCTCTTGAGCGCAACACCCTTGTCTAGTCAGTGGATTCAAGTTTATTACACTTGGAGCTTCAAGCTCCTAGACGGCTAGGCGTTGCTTGTGAGTGTTCAAGCAAGTTGTGAGCACCACAAAAGCTTTGTAATCTTCATTCCTCTCGGAGGAACACATAGTAAGTAACCTTGGGTTAGAGCGTTGGTCTCACCCTTGGAAGAGGAGCATAGGGGTTTTTGAGCACCATCTCTTGAATCCTTCCTCAACGGAGACGTAGCTCCTTTGGGAGTGAACTTCGGGAAATAAATTCTGTCTCTCTTTTGTGCTCCTTGCTAGTTTTATTAGATATTTGCTTGTGAGACTAACTTTCTAGGGTTTGAGGCTGATCTACAATTATATTAGTCTCTAAAGTAAGACAACTGGTTAGAAACGCTCTTAAGGTACTACTAGCTTGCCTAAATTTACTCGATCTAAATTGTAGCATCAATATCTTGTTAGTGTGTACATTGTTTCATACATGGACTCTCTAGACAATATTTCCGGAAACTCCGGACACAAAACCCGGAGTATCCGGATATATATCCGGAGTATCCGGACATCTGTGTTACTGATATTGTTTAAATTATTTTAAGTTTCAGATTTGCCTATTCACCCCCCTCTAGGCATCTTGAGATCCTTTCAATTGGTATCAGAGCTAGGTTCTCCATCTTTGAAGCCTAACCGCTTGGAGAATTAAGATGTCGAGTGATACTTCATCAAAGGCTCCTGTCGATCCAACCGTTGAAGTTGACAAGGAGAAGTCGTTTGAAAAACTTGAGGACAAGAAAAAGAATAGTCAACATGAAGAAGAAGATGAGTTGGAAACAACCGATGATGAGATGTCATTCCAAGAGTGGAAGGTATGGAAGAAGAAGAAGAAACTGCAAAGAAAGAAAGGGAAATTTAGCACCAAGATTATAATCAAGTCAAGTGATGACTCGGACACCGATTACAAGAAAAGATCCTCAAGCTCATCAAAAGTGAAGAAAAGAGTCAACTATCACCGAGTGGATCATGACTACACCTTTCAAATTCCAAGTGAACACAATGCCTCAATTCACATGGGAAAGCCACCTCACTTTGATGGCACGGGCTATAATCAATGGAAGACAAAAATATTTGGTTACTTGAGTGCTATTGATAAGGATCTTTGGAAGATTGTGGAAGTTGGTTGTGACATTCCGGATGATGATGAAACTCATACACCGCTTCAAGCTTATATTTTGCAACGCAACTACCAAGCCTTGAACATCCTCCACTCCTCCGTAAGTGCTGGAGAGTTTGATAAGATTGAAGATGCTCTCACCGCCAAGGATGCTTGGGATACACTCCAAGTGAATCATCAATGTAAGGATCGATGGACCAAGAGGGGGGGTGAATTGGGCCTTTTTCAATTTCTAAAGCAAAGTAAAGCAACCTTAACCTATGCAATGCTAGTAAGGCACCAATTCACCAACCGGATAACTTAGCTACCTACACAAGCTAGAAGAGATAAAAAGAGAAGTAAAGCCTAGCAAGGTAGAGCAAAGATATGATCTCTAAGTCAAGCACATGAATAAATTGCATGAAAGAAAATGCTTGAATAAAGAGAGTGGACAAAAAATGACCGGATTTTTCCCGTGGTATCGATGTGTTGGCACACACCCCTAATCCACATTGTGACACTCACAAAGAGTCTTGTCACCTCCCAAGTCACCAAGACGAGGGCGCTCACTAAGAGTCTCCGTTCACCATCCCGGCGTGGTGGAGATCAAGCCACGTACAAACTTCTTCTCCGGGCTCCCACAATCCTTGGCAAGCTCCGCGAGAAACACCTTGATCACCAAGATCGCCTAGGTGATGCCAATCACCAAGAGTAACAAGCTAAGGCCTTCACTTGAGCAAGAACCGATCACCAAGAACGGATGCACACAAGCTTCTCTCTACTCAAGTCCTTAATCTTGCTTCTTGATTGATTGAATGAACAAGTATGTGAAATGATGAAGCTCAAGGTGGCTCTTGACTATAGTATGAGTGTTTGGATGTTGCCTGGTGTCAAGAGTAGCAAAATAACCCATTGGAGGGGTATATATAGGCAGCTCACACGAATAGAGCCGTTGGAGAAAAGCTACCAGAAAACTGCGTAGCGCCGGTTAATCCGACGTACCTCCAATAGTCATCGTCGGTTTAACCGATGAATGTAAACTGCCCCTTCTGAAAACTAGCCGTTACAACTTGGGCTGATTAACCGACGTATCATCGGTTTAAGCGGTGAGTGTAGTTGTCCACTGATCAACTGAAAACCAAGTCTCTGGACAACTGCACCGACGTTAACTCAAACCTATCGTCGGTTTAACCGGTGTATAGAGCTCGAAATACCCTGGAAAAACCAACTCTGGACTAATGCACCGACGTTAAATTCAAACACGTCGGTTTAACCGGTGTATTGACTTGTCTAGACTCTGGTGACTTCGTTTAACCGACGTATAGAAATTTGAGATCGTCGGTTAAACCGGTGTTAAAGATTTTTTCTGATTTTGCCTTTTCTGATTTGAGTCTTGAATGAAATCCAAATATTCTTGAGATATGAGTTGGAAACCACTTATTTGAACTTCTAGAAACCTGAGTGACCATTGTGTGCATCCATTTTCAAATGACCATGTCCATGCTCAAGTTACTTAGCCTTAACCCCTCTTAATAGTGCGATCACTACAAAACTATAAAAACCTATACTAACCTAAGTGTCCTTCTCAACCTTATGACACTTAGGACTAGAAAAATCCTTAGTCTTGACATATAATTGAGTTGAATGCCGAGATCGCTTTTTTGAATAATGAAAGTTAGGGGCCTCTTTTGACATATGACCAAATGAGCGATAATGATCTATTAAGCTGCACAAACTCATTAGTCACAATAATGGTTGTCATTAATCACCGAAACATACCTTGAGGGCCTAGATGCTTACAATCTCCCCCTTTTTGGTGATTGATGACAACACAAACATAAATAACGAGAGAGCGAGAAAGATAAGGCAAGAATAAACACAAGCAAACTCGGAATCCATAGATATGTCTCAAACCACAGCATACTCAAGCGACAAATGTATATATCCATGAACTAACACCAAATGTGATACAAAACATCAAAGTCTTGATAACATCAAAGTCTTGATAACATCAAAGTCCTGATAACTATGAGCTGTCTCTAACTCTACCCTCCCCCTGACTCCAACTCCCTCTCCCCCTTTGGCATCAAAGCACAAAAAGAGGCGAGCTACTGATCCGGCTGTCGCGGTACGGCGAGAAAACGGACCGGGTCATCATCGTCGTCGTCGGACGGTGTATCCTCGGTGACGGATGGGAGCTGCTGGTCAGAACTGCCTGCTGGAGCTGAACTGACTGGGGGTGTAGCTGTCGTCGAGGCTCTCGTGCTGGCACTGCCAGGAAGAGGGTCCGTGGAAGTAGTAACAGGCTCAGCAGAAGATGTGTCAACATCTGAAGTAGTAAGTGCTGAAGCTGCTGGCTATGTCGACTGCTGAAGCAAGGAACCCTCTCCACCTCCCCCTGAAGGTAGTGGCTGTGGTACGACGGGGAGGGCGACTGTCTGCACTACTGAAGGAGACTCCTGGAAGAGTGAAGTCGCTGGCAGTGGTGAGAAGAATGGACGACCCGCAGACCCAAGTAGTGCGGACATCGAGAACATGGTCTCCGGTGTCGCTGAGGTAGCTGGAGCTGCAGTAGGGGCTGGAACTGGTGTAACGGCAAGCGGAGGTGCTCCAACACCCTGAAGGCCTGGCTGTCCTGGCTGCTGCGGGGCGAGTCCGGTGTGAGAGTAAAGCTGTGAGATCATCCCGAACATCGCCATCATGCCCTGCTGCATCTGCTGGAACTGAGCATCTGTCCTCTGAGAGACTCTATCAATAAACCCGACAAAACGCTCATCGGTCGCAGCCCGCTCTCGGGCGGCCTCCCTCTGTATAGCAGCAAGTTGAGCCTCATGGGCTCTCCTAGCCTCCTCCTGTGCAAGCCGGTCCTCTCTCTGCTGAGTCACGAGCTGCTGTAGAAGTGCGGTGAGCTCAGACGGCTGAGACACCTGGGACTCAGAGACTGTAGCAGCAGCGGCTGACTCTGGAGCTGGCTCTCTGGACCCCCCTGCCTCGTGGTTGTGACTAGCTGGGGCTGCTGCAGGGAAGTAGTCCTCATCCTCGGAGGAGTCTGACTCAGGCTCAGACCAGTGTATCTCATCCTCTCCTCCGGGAAGCTGTGCCTCGGCGGCTAGCAGTGCCTCGTCCTCCTGTGCCACACGAGCCTGTGCCTCTGGTGACAACTGTGCCATGGCAGCTCTATCGGCCTGTCTGCCTCTCCTCCGGTCCTGTGGTGCTGTCGGACGGTAAACTGGGAACCAGGGAACCTCGTCCTGACGGTAGACTGCACTGATGGGTGACTCAGCTGGCACGATCATAGAACAGATATAGCTGATCCAGTGAGCATATGGAAACTGACGCACAACACCCATCCCATCAGAGATAACATCCTCGATCTCAGCCAAGATGAAGTCAACTATGTCAAACGGCTCGTGAGTGAGGATGTGTAGAAGCAGGAGCTGCTGCAGTCCTGTGAAACCCTCTGGGTAGCCACTCCTCGGTAGCAAAGTCCTCCGGAGTGCCATGTGAACTGCGTATACCTCTGGGGTCAGCAAGCTGGGAACTCTGGCGTAGGAGGCAGGGAACGGCTGGCGGAAACACTGAGAGATCGCCTCGTGAGAAGGTGCAATCCCGCCAATCATGGCTCTGCGCGGTGGATCTGCATCTCCGTAAACCATCTCGTGCAGGGAGATGTTGACCAAGTCAACTCCGAGAATCCCTGCTAATGTAGCCCTGGACAGACCAAAGACCTGGCCTCCAAACATAAAGTGTACTGCTCTACGCTCTGGGGCTATCCAGGCTGTGGCATAGAAAACTCTGACCCAGTCCTCGATGTATCTGTTCCGCTCAATCTGGAGTAACTTGGGCAGGCCCCTGAAGTGAGCGAAGTGCTCTCTGACGTCTGCTCCCCCTGCGGCTGTCCTCAGAGACACCCAGTCAAGCACTCTGTGCGAGAAGATCCTGTGGCCCGGCCTCTGGTAGGTCTCGTAGAAACTGACCTGAAGAAGCGTCCAGAACCTACGGTCGACCCTGCTGTCACGTGTCACTGGGAACCAGTCCTCCTCCTGAACACTCCACCTGAGCCTCTTGACCTTCGCCGCATTGGCCTTGGTCATGTTCTGGAGCAGCACACCTGGCTCCAGACGCACAACAGTGTCCATGCGGAACACTGCGCTCACCCTCTAGGGCCTCGGCTCTACGAGCTGCTGCTGCTGCTGCTGCGGACCTGCGAGGCTCCTGTGGCTGGTGACCTCCTCGCGTCCTCGGTCCAGTGCGATGCTTGGTCGCTGGCGAAGTGTCTCCTGCTAGGGACGTCTGCCGAATGCGGCCAGAACATCGTAGAGTCGGTGACTCCTGTGTGCCCTGCCCCTGCGACTGCTCAGACTGTTCTGCCTCTGTATCTGTATCTGACTCTGTAGCTGAAAGTGAACGATCTGACTCTGCTGCTGCTGCCTCAGTTGTGGCTCTAGTGGCCCTGGCACCTCTGATTCTGCCCATACCTCGACCTCTGCCCCTGCCCCTGGCTGGCGTATCCCTAATCGCGAACGGGCGAGCACGGCCTGATGCCTGCTCCTCGGCAGCCTTGGCCACCATCTCGGCCCTCTCGGCCTCTCTCTCTGCACGAGTCCGCTTGCGAGCGGGCTTCTCGACCACAACCTCCTTCCCCTTCCTCTTCTCACGACCCATCACACTCTGCGTGTTGGTGACGGCAATGGCGCAGAAGGCGCAGGCGGCGGCGGCGTGGTGGCAGCTGGGCGCGCGGAGCGACGCAGAAGGCGGCAGCGCGGTGGCGGTTTCGCGCAGGCGGGTGTGCGCGCGGGGCGGCGCAGAAGGCGGCAGCGTGCGGGCTGTTGCGAGCAGGCGGCACACGGTGGCGCGCACGGGTGGCACAAGGCGGCGCGGGGCGTAGGCGGCGACGAAAGCGCAGGCGGCGATGAAGGCGAGGGTGGCAACGAAAGCGCAGGCGGTGACGAAGGCGAGGGCGGCGACGAAGGCGAGGGGGCGGCAGAAGGCGAAGACGAGCGGGCGGTTGCGAGCGGGCAAGAGAGTTATATGACAGGTGGACCCCGCGGATTTTCTTATCGCCGGTTGATCCGATGCTTAGGGTTCGAACACCGGTTGATTGCGTCGGTGTAGTTTACCCGAGACTCCACCAAATCTGCATCTGAACGCCGGTTGAACCGATGATCCGATAAATGAACTCGCCGGTTGAACGACACAAACGCCGGTTGATTACTGGGTCAGATCTGTGATACGTTCACCGGTTGATCCGATGCTCCATAATTTGTATACACCGGTTGAACTCCTGGATTGACTGAGTTGAAGCTAAAACTTAGTAACGCCGGTTAAACCGATGGGTAAAGATCTATTGAGCGTCGGTTTAACCGGTGAAGCCAAAAACCCTCACTCAGCTCACTCTTCTATGCTAAGTCCAATAAACTTATAAAATTCAAATAAACTCAAGTTAATGGACTTGCATAGGCGACTTTACCCCTCAAAGCAAATAGGATAGCTCACTAGCTTAGATAATTTTTCTTTTCAAACACAAGGAAAAGCCGCAAGAGAGACAAAACGCCAAATGAAATATATGAGCCATGTCATAGGAATATTGAAGAAGGAAAGCTTCAAACTCATCATGACATTGCTCACTAGGCAATAGCGCACCTAACACTTTACTCTTCACTTTTTATGAATTAAGATCTTGTATATGAAGCAAGTCTCATTTTCATCAAGTGATCTCCTTTGTGACCCTTATGCATGCAATGATAGTGCAAGCTACAACCACATGTGGAAGTAAGGCAAACATGAAGTGCACATCTATATGACAAGAAATGCATAGCAAGAATTTAAATTCTACTTGTCAAGTTTGAACCCACGGGAAGCTTCTTCATGATGAGCGTTTCTACAAGCCTAGAGGAAAACAAGTGGACCACCACCTCTAGCTATACCCTTGCTCATCACTATCTTACCATGGTTAGACAAGTGTCCTGTATGTATGCATTTTTCTATATTGTCACACCCTAAAATATTTAATTTTAGGATGTGAATGCCTTTTACAATGTGTTCATCTATCAATAGGATTTTCCAATAATTTTAAAGATTTTTCTAGCAATTATTCTATTTATCCTGGAGCTAGATCCATTTATTTTACTTGGAAAGCTCTAAAATTCTTTTTCATGAGTCCCAAATATTTTATTTGGAATCCTCGTGACCCAAATTAACTCCCGAGTTTTCCTCGAAAATTTTTGGGATTCTTCCGGATATATTTTTTTGTGGTTTGAAATATTTATCTGGACTTTTCTTGATTTATTTAAACTTGAAAATGTGTTCTGGAAAATATTTCTATTTTGATTTTCATCGCAGTCGGACCGAGCCCTATCTTTGTTGTATATCCTTTTAACCTTATCCTCTCCGAATCATTAAGAAGTTCCGTCAAGCTCCCGATCCTCTAACTGTTTCCCCCGATCAAGTCATGCTTGAAAACGACGCCTCGTGGCTCGTCTTCGGTATTTTTCCGATGATGTTTGATCGCCGTCAGCCCCAACGACTCGGCCTGATCCCTTCCTTCTCTTTTTGCGCTTCCGAATAAATGGTTCATGTTCAACCAGCTCTGTCAGCTCGTTTTCGTGTTCAGCCCTCACCCGATCCTGTTTCGGTCCATAACCGAACCTGCTCGATTTTTCCCTATCTCCATCTCTATATCTCATTCTATCCGCGATCAATCCTCGCTCTCAAACGGCCCGTCGGTTTGCGCCAATGCGGTTCCACCTCCCCGTTTTTCTTCTTTCCGCAGCCCAGTTCAGCGTTCCAGGGCCGCACCAAATGAATCTGCTCGGCCAGCCCAGGTTTCTCTCGGCCCATAGACGAAATTGTTTTTGCCCACAGTCGAGCCCTAGTCCAATGCAACTCCTCGACTCTGCCTGCCAAATCTCAGGTCTCCGCGCTCCTATAAATCCGCGACCTTTTTCTTTCGTGTTACCTCTCTTCCCCCTACAGGTGCCCCTGTTGCTGCCCACGACGCTGGCCCTAGCCTCCTCGAGCGCTGCATCACGTCTCCTGCTGCTGCACCGCCGCCAGGAGCGTCACCCTTCCTTCTCTCCCGTGCGCGCCTTGCCCTGCCCTGCCTTTCCCCTGCGCTTCCTGCGTCTGCTCTTCCCCCTGCCGTGAGCGCCACCTGCAGAAGCAGCCGCCCGTGCGTCTCCTCCTCTGCGCCCGAGCCCAGCGCCACGTCCCCCTTCCCCCACAGCCGCGCCCCCCCCTGCAGGCCGTCCCTGGTGCCCAGCGTCGCCCCTACAGAACCATGCCCAGCACAGGAACAAGTGCATCAGCCCAGGAACGGAACATGCATGAACAGAACAGCCACCGCGATCTTTCTCCATGAAATTCGATCGCCTTGGTGCATCTCCGCTGCGGGTAAGGCATGGAATCGAACCCTCTCCCTCTCCTCTTTCTTTTCCCCCACTTCCCGTGCTCTCCCATGGTCTAAATCGCTCCAATTTTGGCTGGCAGGAAGCTCCCGTGCAGCAGCCATGGAGGAAACTCGAGCTTTTGCAATCCAGTCCCCGGAGAAAGATGTAATTTTCCTGTTCTTTCCTGTGTCTTGCAGATTTTGCAGAAAACCCCCTATATCTTTTCCATCTTTTCAATGCAGCCCCACCATAGAATTTTTCAGATCTAACCCTAATCTTTTCCTGTTTTGCAAGCACTATTTTCTGTGTCTTGTATTTCTTTTCAGCTAACCCCTAAAGTCTATAGTTAATTGCATATAGGTCCCTGCAACGCTGTTTTATGCGTAGATTCCGCGTTTTAGATCCGTTTTGATCCGTTCTTTTTGCGTTAGTCTTCTAAAACCCTAAGCTATCATTTAGTAGCGTTGTTGTGCCGTAATTCCTGTCTTTAAAATTAAATATCAATTTAATTTGAATAATACCCTCTCATCTACTTTTCCGAAATAAAATCCAATTAAGTCTTTCCTCCGGTTTTCATAATTAATGTTAATTGGATTAATATCAACTCAAATGTGTTTGTAATTTAATTTATTTAGTTGAACTAGAATCATAAAGTTATGCGTTTAGATGTTCTCACAAGTTTTCTTTTGTAATTAATTATTTAATTAGTATAATTATACATAGAGAATTGTATATAAAATTTGACTAAGTTCTATTTCGTCTTTATAAATGCAAATATAATATGAGTTAATTATAATTAGGGATATTCTCTTTTGAATATCTTTCACATTGGTTTTCTAAATTAAAATAAATGAAAGCCTATCGTTCTTTTATTCTTTTATAATATAAATCTCCCGATAGCTGTTTCTTTTCAACCCTAGCTCCGTTTTCCGCGTTTCTTGCGCTCTCATGACCGTAGCATCGAGCCTTATCCTTTAGTTCGCTCTTTTAAAGATTTCTTTTGTTTGTTGTATCTGTTCTTAGTCGTTCTTGTTTGTTTGCTTGCTTGTATGTTTTGGGGCCCGTTGCTTGTGTGACGTTAGAAGAAGCGCGATCCAAGAGCTTTTGAAGATTTAGAGTTTCAAGAACAAGAATTGAAGACTCTGAGCAGCTATTCTCTAAGAGAAAGGCAAGTGTTTCCTTGATCATTCTTTTATCCTAATAATCACAATAAATATAACTTTTTCTTTATATGCATGCATGTGTCCTAATATTGATGGATCCTAATTAAGGATATGCCTAGTCTTTATGATCATTCCTTGTCAACCTGGGTTTTTGTCTTTATTGTTGGGTAGCTATTGCTTAGTTGCTATAACTGGTTCCGGTTCGGGAATAATATATAATCATGATGACAACAATGATGATGTTTCACCTATTTTATCCATGTTCATGCTCTTTGTGTTGTTGATCACAAGATTATATGTTTAATCGGAACATGGAGAACCACCAGGAAAACAGTGCAACCACAATACTATATGGCTCTGGTCTTGGCTAATTAATTAGAAACCTTAGCTTGTGATGATCTTACCGAAAGGGCAAGAGGGGTTGCATTGACGGGGTATAGCTCGGTCCTTTTGAGGCACATGGCTATGTGGTCCTTGGCTAAGGAATTTCCTCATTAGGGAGGGTTATGACCGCTTTGGCTTGAAACCTTAGTGGATTGTATTAAGTTAGGGAATCTTTGTAAAGGCCTCGTAGTGAATCCCTAGCCACTCACCTTGGAAGTGTTTAAGAGGCTCGCGACCTCAGGCGACATGGGAAACACGAATTGTGGGTAAAGTGTACAACCTCTGCAGAGTGAAAACTGATATATCAGCCGTGCTCACGGTTAAGAGCGCTTGGACCCTCACATGATAATTGAACTTGAAGATGAATTAAATCGTGGACCATGGCTATGGTTATGGTTATTGTGGACCAAGTTTATGGTTGTGGTTATGCTTATGCTGTATCTCTTCTCTCTCTTTTAATGTGGGTTTTTGGTATGAACTTATACCTTAGCAATCAGGTGCTAATAAAACTTGACCAACTAAAATTGCTTATCGCAGTAATCCAGTCAGCCTTTCCTTGATTTTGGCCTTCATGTCATATAATTCCCAACACTTGCTGAGTACCAACCATAAGTGTACTCACGCTTGTTATAATTGCTGCTCAGAGGAGGAAGTGATGTGAAGTCTTTTGAAGATGATGCTGAGTTCTAGGCCAGCGCAACCCCCGGTCGGTTGCCTAAGAAGTTTGGAGTCTTCGTTTCCAGGATAAGCTGTATA
This sequence comes from Panicum hallii, assembly GCF_002211085.1. Taxonomy (NCBI): domain Eukaryota; kingdom Viridiplantae; phylum Streptophyta; class Magnoliopsida; order Poales; family Poaceae; genus Panicum; species Panicum hallii. Next base: position 34,407,950 of record NC_038050.1, read on the forward strand.
ACTCTGATAATCTTTACAGTCTTTTAATTCTCTTTTCGTGATACTGTTGCTGATTATTCACTGATGAAGTCACTATATGTATGGAACTTGATCCTGGCATACATATAGTTATGCATTCGGTTTTGTTCTTAAAAACCGGGTGTGACATATATGACATGGCAACTTACATGACGTTTGCCGCATCTAACACATTAAGCTCATTCCTTAGCCTAACAAAAGTAGTCTCGTCTAAAGGTTTTTTGAAAATATCCGCCAATTGCTCCTCGGATCTCACACCTTGAAGGGAAATGTCCCCCTTGGCTTCGTGATCACGCAAGAAGTGATGGCGAATATCAATGTGCTTTGTGCGAGAGTGTTTGAACCGGATTCTTGGCAATTTTTACAGCACTTTCATTGTCACAAAGGAGTGGTTATCCTATCTAGTTTCACACCAAAGTCCAAAAGGGTTGCTTCATATATAGGATTTGGGCACAACATGCACCAGCCGCTATATATTCCGCTTCCGCGGTGGACAAAGCCATAGAATTTTGCTTCTTACTCGACCAAGAAACTAGAGAACGCCCAAGCAAATGGCAACCCCCGGAGGTACTCTTGCGATCCACACGGCTTCCGGCAAAATCCGAATCCGAGTATCCCAAGAGATCTAAGCTAGCGCCTTTGGGGTACCACAAGCCTATGCTAGGGTGTGCTTGAGATACCGAAGGATCCTATTCACAGCCGAAAGATGTAATTCCTTTGGGTTAGCTTGAAAGCGAGCACACAAGCACACACTAAACATTATATTGGCCTAGATGCGGTAAGGTAAAGCAAAGACCCTATCATAGAACGATAGAGGGATTGATCAACCGGTTTACTGTCCACATCCAAGTCGAGATGCCATTGGTTGCCATGGGTGTCTTGATTGGCTTGCACTCATCCATCTTGAACTTCTTCAAGATATCTTTAGTATACTTTTCTTGATGGATGAATGTCCCTTCCTTCATTTGTTTGACTTGAAAACCAAGGAAGAAGGTCAATTCGCCAATCATGGACATCTCGAATTCCCTAGACATCATGGTGGCAAACTCATGGCTTAGTAAATCAATTAGTTGAGCCAAAGATAATATCGTCAACATAAATTTGACAAATGAAAAGATCCCCGTTGACATCTTTTGTGAACAAAGTGGTGTCCACCCTCCCGATCTTGAAGCCTTGCATGATTAGGAAGTCATGAAGCCTCTCATACCAAGCCCTTGGAGCTTGTTTGAGCTCATAGAGTGCCTTGTGCAACCTATAAACATGGTTAGGATTCCTCGGATCTTCAAACCCGGGAGGTTGCTCAACATAAACAAGTTCGTTAATAATGCCATTTAAGAATGCACTTTTCACATCCATTTGATATAACTTAATGTTATGATGTGAAGAGTAAGCAAGAAGTATACGGATAGCTTCAAGTCTTGCGACCGGAGCAAAAGTTTCACCAAAATCCAAACCTTCAACTTGAGAAAACCCTTTTGCCACAAGTCTTGCTTTGTTGCGTACCACCACCCCATGTTCATCTTGCTTGTTTCGAAAGACCCACTTTTGTGCCGATGATGTTCTTGTCTTTCGGAGGAGCTTCGAGGACCCAAACTTCATTGCGGGTGAAATTGTTCAATTCTTTTTGCATGGCCATCACCCAATCCTAGTCCTCAAGCGCTTGCTCTATGCTAGTGGGTTCAATACAAGAAACAAACGAGTGATGTTCGCAAAATGAAGCATGCTTAGAGCGAGTTCTTACTCCTTTGGAAGGACTACCAATGATTTGATCAATTGGATAATCCTTGGAGATGCGACCATGCTTCACTAGCGGTACTTGCATGGATGCTTGTTGGGGTGGATCATGGGTGACTTGTGCTATGGTGGAACATTTTGCTCTTCTTGTTCTTTGGACTTGGGGTGTTGACGTTGACACATTTTCTTGAGGTAGTGGATCATCTTTTTCTTGATCTTCATCCACTTGGGGTGCCGTGGAGGTGCTTGGTGTAGATGAGGAAGATCCTCCCCCTTGATCATTGCCTTCATGCACCTCTTCCGGCTTGATATCCCCAATGGACATATTCTTCAAGGCTTCATCAATCTCTTCATCACCTACATTTTCATAGCCAACAACCTCCTCTTGGGAGCCATTAGATTCATCAAACTCCACATCACATGTTTCTTCAACTAACCCGGAGGTTTGATTGAATACTCTATATGCTTTGGAGTTTGATGCATAACCAAGAAAGAAACCTTCATCATATCTACTCTCAAACTTACCGAGCCTTTTCTTCTTATAGATGAAGCATTTGCAACCAAAGACTCGAAAGTAGGATATATTTGGTTTTCTCCCAGTGATGAGCTCATATGGAGTTTTCTTGAGGAGTCGGTGAGGATACACTCGGTTGGATGCATGACACGCCGTGTTGATTGCTTCCGCCCAAAACTTCTCGGACGTGCCATAATCATCCAACATTGCTCTTGCTAGGTGATGAGTGTCTTGTTCTTTCTTTCCACCACTCCATTTTGTTGAGGCGTGTAGGTGGCGGAAAACTCATGCTTGACTCCTTCTTCATCGCACCATTCTTCAATCTTCATATTCTTGAACTCGGTGCCGTTGTCACTCCGGATCTTCACAATTGGGGAGTTGTACTCCCTTTGAGCTTTTCTAGCAAATGTCTTGAAGATCTCCGGAGTTTCACCCTTATCGCCTAGAAACATGACCCAAGTGTAGCGTGAAAAATCATCAACGATTACTAGGCAATAGAGGTTACCACCAATGCTCTTGTATGTAGTTGGACCAAAGAGATCCATGTGTAGTAGCTCGAGCAGCTTGGAGGTAGACAACATCGTCTTGATGGGATGATGTGTTTGCAACTTGCTTCCCAGCTTGACATGTTTTGCATAACTTGTTCTTGTCAAAAGTGACGTCCTTCACGCCAGTGATCATCCCTCTCTTGTGGGCTTTCTTGAGGTTGCTCATGCCAATATGAGCAATTCTTCTATGCCAAAGCCACCCAAGAGACGACTTGGTGAAGAGGCATGTCATGGTGCTTGTTTGCTTTGAAGAGAAATCCACTAAATAGATGTTGCCATGCCTAAACCCCGTGAATACCAATGACTTGTCTTTTTCATGAGTTACTACAACACCATTCTTGTCAAAGGCACACGTTAGTCCAAGATCACATAATTGAGCGATAGAAATAAGATTAAAACTAAGTGCTTCTACAAACAAGACATTTGAAATGGATAAATCTTTTGAAATTGCTATTCTACCCAAACCTAAGACTTTCCCCCTTGAGTTATCACCATAGGTGATATGTTCATGATCGCCGGGGTCTTCAAGAGAGATGAACATGCTATCATTGCCGGTCATGTGTTGAGAGCAACCGCTATCAAGTACCCAATGTTTTCCACCAGCTTTGTAGTTCACCTACACACATGAGAATTCACTTTTGAGTTTTAGGAACCCAAAAAAAGCTTTGGGCCTTGCACATGTGTGACAAGAGCTTTTGGGACCCAAAGTTGCTTGGGGAGCTTCTTCTTTGACTCCTTAGCAATTTTGCCAATTGGCCTTCACCCCTT